>NW_028327173.1:38732702-39354975 GCF_987537825.1 Furipterus horrens
TTTAATTATCACTATTTGACAGAAATAGAAAGTGAGGCTCAGAGTGTCAGCAACTTGTCCAATGCTACCTTGTTAGATCCCGGAAGAACTGGGACTCCTGTGCAAATCTGGCAGACTCAGAGCCTGTACTGCAGTGCTTTTTAGTCAGCAGAATGTATACATTGGCATTGCCTCTGACATTTAAAAAAAATACTTGTGCCAGAGCCCCACCTCAGACCTGCCGAATCAGAACCTCTGTATTCTGAAAAAGCTCTCTAACGGATTCCAGTGTGCTTCCATGCTTGGGAACCTTGGCATAAACAACTCACTTCTCTGAGCCTCAGGTCCTCTTATCTGAAAAACAGGGCCCCCTGGGACCCAGGGCCTTTGCAAGGATCCAGAAGAGCTTATGCATGTGACAGGGTCCAACACCGTGCCGGGTGCTCATTAATTATTGACTTCCTTGTCCCAGCAAGCAAGGAGTGCCTGGAGGGCTTTGGGTCTCTTGTGTGTGTACATGACCCCACTTTTTCAGAGACCCAGAACACTGTTTTCTGGGCTTTGGGGTTCAGTTTCCTGATTGTTTGTTATTATTCTTAATAGAATTCAGAAGAAGGCCATGAGTGGGCCAGACATCTGTGATAAATCTGCTGGGGGTTTTTACAGGAAAGACTTCCCAAGTTCACTGTAGTCTATATTCCTTGCTTTTCTTTCCAGCTACAACACAGCCAGGAAAATATCTTGCTTGAACTAAAAGAAAATGTTAGCCTCTTGTGAAAGTTGACTTAGGAACTATGAGTGTTGTATTATATGGCGATTGAGTGCAAGTATATTTGGAACCTTCTTTCTGAAACACTCATTGGAAAAAGAAAAGGAGTATTGATTGCAAACCTTTGTTTCAGTCCTTGTACCAAGTGCTTTATCTCATGAGGGACTTCCTTCATGAGGATGTGAGGAGTATTATTATCCCTATTTTACAGACGAGGAAACTGAGGCTCAGAGAGTGTATGTGACATGATCAAGGTCCTGTAGATAGTCTATGGGTTCAAACCTCATTTGTCTGGCTTTGGAGCCTGGAGCCTTCTCTGTACCACAATTGTCTGCTCAGGCCTTTTGTTTTCTTCTAATATTTACAATAACCTTAATTTTATAACAAAAGCAAACACATTTTAAAAGCTTGTCTCCCCCTTCCCCTCCAAAATAGAGATCTTTCTAAAATGCAGCTTTCTTGCTATGCTTGGTATCTTTAGTGCTGGATTCTGGTAGGTGTGCAATAAATGATTGGTGATTGAATGGAAAAGTGGGTGAATCTTCCGCTTACCTGCCAGGGTACCCCTTTCCTCTCATGGGACCTTCCTGCGCCCTTTCTTGCCTCTACTTCAGGCTTTGTCTCACTGTGTCTAGGTCTGCTCTCTGGGAACTCCTTTGCTTTGTGGCAAGTCTGGAGCCATGAGCTCCCTGATCCTCTATTACATTTCACCTGTGTAAGGAATAAACAAGTTTCTCCATTTCTGGGGCAAGTCATTTTTTTTCTATCTCTCCATTCTAAGATGTTAAGTCATTATCACATATATGCCCAGTTTTACTTTTACTACATTAAATAATAGTAATAGATATAATTTTTAGGGCTTTCTATGTCCCAGGTGCTCTGTTGAGCATTTCATCTACAATGTCGAGAATACTCACAACCCTACTGTAGTAGGTTGAAATGTCCACATCCTAATGTCTGATAACTGTCTATGTGACCTTATTTGGAACTAGTCTTTCTTTGCAGATGTGATTAAATTAAGGATCTTGTGATGAGATTATCTGGATTTAGAGTGGGCCCAAAATCTAATGACTGGCATCCTTATAAGAAAAAAGGGAGAGAGGTCTAACCAGGAGACAGAGAGAAGACCATGTGAAGATGGAGGAAGGGGCCGGAGTGAGGCTGCTATGAGCCAAGGAGCGCCAAGGACTGCCAGCAGTCACTGGACGCCAGGGGAGAGTCATGGAAAGGCTTCTCTCTCAGTCTTCAGAGGGAACTAACCCTACCAACACTTTGATTTTGAACTTTTGACCTTCAGAATTGTGAGAGACTACATTTCTGTTGTGTTAAACCAGCAAGTTGTTTGTAATTTGTTGCACTAATACAGGAGTTATTTTCTATTTTACAGATAAGAAAACTGAGGCTGAGGAAGAGTTTATAAATAACTGTGTCCAAGGTCACAGAATTAACAAGTGCCCTTGGCTGGATTCTAACCCAGTTCCAGGGCTGGCTTCATGGCATATAATCTGTGTGCTCAGGAGGGCTCATGCTAGTTTTAATGCTCTGCTGTTGCCTTCTTGAAATTCTGAATACTCTTTGAACAAGGGGCCCTACACCCTTACTTTCTAGTGGTCCTGACCAGGTCTGGGTTCCCAAATCTTTGCTCTTTCCTTCATCACTTGCAGTATCACAACCCACACACATCCTCTGTCTCCATCCATCCCCACAGCCTCTGCCTCCAAACCAGTCTCCCCATTGTGATAGGTTGAGTGACGGTTCCCAACTATGTGTGTGTTCTAATCCCTACAAGCTGCACCTGACATGGTAATAGGGACTCTGAAGATGTGATTGAATTAATCCTGAATTTGGTAGATTATGCTGGGTGGGCCAGATGTAGTTACAACAGTCCTTATAGGAGGGATACGTCAGGAATTAAAGTCAAAGAGGATGGCAAGGGTGACTGAACAGAGATGGGAGCGAGGTTCTTTAAAGATGGAGAAAGGGGCTGCTAACCAAGAATTACAAGTGGCTTCTAGAAGCTTTAAAATGCAAAGAGATGGATTCTCCCCTCAGAGCCTCTGAAAGATGCCAGCCCTGCTGGCACCTTCATGTTAGCCCTATGAAACAGAGTTTGGAGTTCTGACCTCCAGAATTGACAAAGAATAAGTTTGTGTTCTAAACCACTAACTTGTGATAATCTGTTATAGCAGCAAGAGGAAACATATACACCCTGCTCCCAGGCTGCCCTCCTAGTCTCACCTTTAAATCTGTAGAAGAAAAATAAATCATTCTGGTGGTATTGGGGAAGACAAATAGAACTCTAGTTCCACAGAAAAACATTGAAGAAATTTACATAACATTTACATATAATTGTAGAAATCTCAGGTTTTCAAAGGCAAGATTCCTTTTTTGAGGTTCATTTAGTATGTAGGGGAAAAATGTTCCAATATTTATAGTTAAAATCATTAAAACTACCAATGAGATACAATAAATACCAGTTTAAAAAAACCAAAGAATATTTAAAAAGCCTGTTTTTTTAGAAAGCTCTCCATGCTTGTTTTAATCTTTCATTATTCTGAAAGAACATGATTTTAATGTTTGTTTTTTAATAGTTAGATTTCTGCCTAATACATAAAATACTAAACATTAGAAGATTGTTTTAAAAATAAATTTAATCTAAGTGTCTTTAGAAAAAAATGAAAGAAAATCAGTTATCAAAATTTTACAACACCAAGCAAATAAAACGAGGGGGCAGTGGGGTGGGGGGAGAGAGAGAGAGGGAGACTAATGTCAATTTTTTTAAGCTTGAATTTCAAGGTTACTCATCTCTTAGTCTTTACCTAATGTTCCTTTGACATCTGCCACCATCCCCCCAACTCTACGCAAAAGCATGCAGCTGAAAAAGCATGAGTCTGAGAAAAAGTTCTGTTTCATTGCTTCCTGCCTGTGTTAGTTTGGGCGAGTTACTTCATTGGTCTGGGTCACATTATGTCCATTTCATAAATGAGGAAATTAGTCCTTAGGGCTGGGTTGTAGAGGAAATGAACCATGCCTAGCATGACACTCTGCGTCATAGGTTTTGGAGATGATGCTGTCAAGTATTAACTGCTGTTCCCTCTTCCTTTCAGGTAGCAGTAGACATATTTTAGACCTACTGCTTGTGCGGTTGGTTGTTACGGAAGAAACGCTGATTTTTTAAAAGCAGCCTTAGGATGTTTAAGTAGGCATTTGAAGCTCCTAGCAGCAATTTTTAAAGAAGAAAAAGCCTGGACCAACGAAGGGCATGAAATTTATGCCTTAAATACCTGAGGGCCCAGGGATAATGCTTGTTGTTTTGCATAAGAAGAGCCCAGAGCAAAGTGTTGCTGGTTCGATTCCCAGTCAGGGCACATGACTAGGTTGCGTGTCAGGTCCCCAGTTGGGGGCGCAAGTGAGAGGCAACCACACAGTGATGTTTCTCTCCCTCTCTTTCTCCTTTTCCTTCTCTCTAAAAATAAATAAACAAACAAACAAACAAACAAATAAATTGTTAAAAAAGAAAAAAAGAAGAGCCCAAACCATTCTGAGTTAGAAAAATGGAAAAATTGTAGAGGAGGGCAACAGAGTGTCACCCTGTGCCTCTTGAAGATATGACGCAGAGGGTGAAGGAATCCCCGGATAGTCATGATGACTCCCAAAGAAGAGGGACTGGGGAGCCTACAGCCAGCATCTGGGATGCTGTGAGCCCCACAGGGATCTTACCCCACCTGCCCTGGATGAGTAGGGTGAAAAAGGCCACATGGGAACAGTACTAGGATATTTGCTCAACTACTTTAACTGAGCCCAAAGTAACAGAGACTTTAAATGAGATAGGAGGTTACTCCTGTCACATAAATGTTTAGACCGATAAGTGGTCCAGGGAGGAAAGGCAGTTCTGGTCCGCATGTCCAGGGCTGTGGTTTCTTCTTTTTCGTTACTCTTTTATCCCCAGCTGGCTTGGTCTCCCCAGCTGCAGTTAGCTCTCACCAACCACATCTACATTTCAGTGAGCTGGAATGGGGAAAGGAAGGTAAAAAGGATGTCAAGTGCTTCCTCTTCAGGGTATGACCAGAAGTTTCACACATCGCTTCTCCTCACATCCTGTTGGCTGGAACTTTGTCCCATAGTCACCCCCAGCTGCAAGAAGGCTTGGAAATGGAATCTAGCTGCATGGCCAGGAGACCAGATGAGACTTACAGGGTAGGACTTTATAATTAATAGGAATCAGGATAGAGTGAATATTTGTGGACAGTTAGTAACCTTGTTGTTGAGAACCAACATAGAACAGCAAATATTTCCCCACTGGAGCGGGCAGAGTTCAATCAATGAAGAAGAACCATTCTAACTACTATGGAATAAAGGATTTATTATAAAAACAGGACTGCACTAATGGAGGAGAAGTTGAGAAAATAGTGGTCTGAATTCAGCAGTTGGGGAATCAGAGGAAGTCTCTAACCAATGCTCTGAGACTGGTGCAGGTAGACAAGAGAGGGAGAAGAAGAATGTGCTAGCTCGCTGGCACCTCTACATCATCTGCTTACCTCATCTAAATGCAACAGCCTTCAGAAAGCAATGGCTGCTGCTTTACTTCTGCTTCTGAATTTTCCATACGTTTCTCTTTGACCAACTCCAACCTGAAATTGTATAGGAAAGGGATTCTGGGAAATGTAGTTCAAGCTTAGCCTAGGTGACACAGTTACAAACCACTGGATTTATGTTGTTGAAAGCAGTGGAGATTGAAATGACATTGAGATGAAGCAGATCTGGGTTGCTAGGCAGCAGATTCTGCATGGTCTTCTTGGGAACCACTGTGTCTCAATGGATAATGCTGCTGAGGATGAAATGTCTGCCTCCTCACGGCTCTCTCCAGTGCCTTGACACCATGCACCAGCCCCTCCATTCTCATCAGGATTAAGGTGTAATCTTGGGAACTGAAATGTAATTTGGAGGTTGGTCCATGAGGGTGAAAACTCAGACTTGAGAAAACCCTGGTTTGATTACATTACATTTTTTGCCTAAGCTCCTTAAGAGAATATGGACTTAGAATAGAAAGTGGGGTGCTTTATAGAAAAATGAGTTGAATTCCTCATACACTGGAATAAGTACAGTGAGAAATTCACATATCCTAAATAGGTAATCAACAAATTTTTATCTGCCTCCTTCCTTTTTCAAATCAAAATACACCTTTAGTACCTCAATGGGCCAGGCTCTGGGTATTGCATGTGTGCTCCTTCTTTCATGAATACCTTCATTTTTGTCACATTGATGCTATTTAAGAAATCCCATAGTGCACTTCACCTGAGTGACTCAGCTCCAATGAACACGTCCTCTGTTAATCCTTCCTGCCCTGCCTCCTCTGTGTGTCCCCAGGAGTTCTGTCAAGTGCTTGTATGTGTGCTCAAGTCAATGTAATTTCTCCCAGACTAAATTGTGAGCACCCCCCCGGGCAGGGACCTCATATACATATCTTGCATCTTTGTATGTCAGCAGCAGGGAGCAGGTCTCAGTGAACACTTGTTGACTGATGGACTGGACGAAACTTTCTCCAGATTGTGAACAAACAGATCAAATGATTGTTCTGTTCTGAAGGGAACACTGTTCCCTGTTTGTATAAATACAAATTACACACTCAAACACACCCACATGCACGCATACACACAAGATTCTCTGCTACTATCATTTGATTATGTTAATAAAAATATGAACTTTCTGAAACTATGTAACAGGGATATTTGGGTCTTTAAGTGTTAACTATGAATTATGACTCCATCTCCTTTCATTTCCCCTACTGACCCTCTTCCCACGTCCTTTCTTCTTGCCTGTATTGCAGAGAAACATGTCTTACTTCAGGCTTTTGTTACTGCATTAGTTTCCCATGGCTGCTATCATAAAGTACCAGAAACTGGGTGGCTTAAAACAACAAAAATATATTTTCTCACAGTTCCATAGGCTAGAAGTCTGAAATCAAAGTGTCAGCAAGGCTATGCTCCCTCTGAAGGCTCTAGAGAAAAGTCCTATAGAGGCCTAGAGCTACAGAGGCCTACAGCTAGGGCAGTATTAGAACTACAGAACTATAGAGCCATAGGAATACAGAGCTATACTTCTGTCACAGTGCCATGTCCTGTGAGCAGCTCAAACCCTGAGACCAGATCTGAGGATGACCCAGAGAGCCAACGCCAGCCCAGAGTTAGGCACATAACAGGTGCTTATGAATGAAGGAATCTGAGAGTAAAATAGAGACTCTGAGGATGGGGAAGGCCGCCAAGTCTGTGAGCCAGGAGGCTGGGAGCTCAGCTCAGGTTTGCAAGGAGTGGAGGCAGGAGTCCTGGGAGGTGGCTTTTCCCTGGTGCTTTAATGTCTGGCTCCTGCCTATATGTGTCGCTTGCCTGTTACCTGCAACTGCAGTCACCTTTCTCCTCACTGTGGCAGCATTTCTAGGACCTAGAAAGAGATGGGCTGTGGACCAAAGCCAGGCCAGTTACAAGAGCTCTTTTCCTTCTCTCTAAAATGACCCATCTTGTAATATATGATGCTTACTCCACATGGCTGTAATTGGAGGGTCCCTCCCTTTTTAATAATCCTTTTAAAGAAAAAACAGAGCAACGCCCAGATGAGTTGTGATCACCAGAGTACGATCCAATTTTTCCATCTTCCTGACAGCCGGGAGATGAGAAAGGAGAGGAACAGAGTGTTACAAGCGTGCTGCCTCCACCACCTTCTCCCACGCAGTCATTCCCTGCAGGGCAGCGGGCCTGGGGGCTGGGAGGCCGCTGCTTCCGCTACTCTGCCAGGAAGGAACGCGGTCAATTGCTTCATTCCCATTGACAAACACATGCAGAGCCTCTCCTTAGTGCCGGGCCTGCGCTGGGTGCTAAGGGGCCAGAGATGAGGAGCTGCTGCCCTTGTCCTCAAAGCTGTCCTCATCTGGTGGCCTGACAGGAAAGGCAGGCCTCCTGTCGGCATTTAGAAGTGGGGAGATTTTCACCAGGTGAAGAAAGGGCACTTCAAGCAGAGGCCATATAGCATGGGCAAAGTTGTGGCAATTTGGGAAGGTGGGAGGGACATGTGGGTGGAAAGGGAGGCAGGAGCCGCTTAAGCAGGGCTCGAATAAGGATAAGGAGATGGCTTTATCCTTTAGGGGATGGGAAGATGCTGGCATATTAAGAGTCACAATCCCTGCTTCACTCAGGGCTCAATGGGAAAATGTGTTGAACTTTCAAAACCATGGGTATAGCCAGGCATTTTTTAAAAAATTTTATTTTTATTGTTTTTCTATTACGATTGTCCCACTTTTTCCCTCATTGCTACCCCCCACCGAGCCCACTCCTTCTCCCACGGTCCATCCCGACCCCGTTGTCCATGTTCATGGGTTCATGGTTATTTATATTAGTTCCTTTGCTAAACCCTTCCCCTACTTACTCCCTCCCCTCCCTCCCGCCTCCCCCCTGAAAACTGTTACTCTGTTCCTTGTTCAATTTTGTTCATTTGTTTGTGTTGTTCATTAGTCTCCTGTATTGATAATATCATATGGTATTTTTCTTTCATTGTAGCCAGGCATTATTTTAGGGCAGACCATAACATGTTTCCTTTCTTCCTTTTTTTCCTCTTGTTTTTCTCTATTTTTTTTAAACAATGATTTAGTCTACTTATTCTCAAAACTAAGAGATGTATCTCATTGTTCCCATGCCGAGGTACCTAGGATTCAAAGGAACCTGAATTCTAAAGGAATTAGAAATTCCCAACTCACAAACCCAGCTTTACCTCTTCAAGACTAACCCTCTGTGTTTGGGGCAGCATTTTTATATCCATTGCTTCTGTGCAGGCTTACAGGGCAGATTAGAGTATCAGCAATAGCAGCTGTACATAAAAAGATGTCACCTGCTCATGGACCAATATGATGTTGTAAGGACGATGAGAAGCATTTTAAACCTGTTGCAGTTGGTACTATGACCATCCCCATGATACAGACGAGGAGATGGATGTTGACAGAGCCTAGGAAACTCACTCAGGCCAGCATGTCAAGAAAACCAGATCCCAGCCTCGGCTTGTCCAGTTTCAAAGCCACACCTGTCCACCCTCCCTCCCAGCTCTCCATTTCCCTCCTCTGCAAAGGGGTCCTGACCTTGACCTGTGACTGGACACAGGTGGTGTGAAGGTTAAGCTTGTTGCTTTGCAAACTGCAAAATACATACGAGTACACACTTAGATGTGATTATCACCAAGGAAAAGAACGATTCCAGATAGAACAACATTATCAACAAGTGAATTCAGCTTTATTTTTATTTGAAAAAGAAACAACTTAGTTTTGTTTTGTTTACTTAGATACCTAAGCTACAGATTTAAAAACAAAAACAATTTGGAAACAAGGCAGTAAACTTAGCAATTGATTTTTTAGAAGCTCTTATTAATGTATTTGTTTGTGAAAGATTTCTGAGGTGGTTGCTTGATTTCTGGAGAAGACAAGCAATGATACAGTTAGTCTTGGGGGCCTCATTTTCATTTAGAAAGCAAGATAGTCAGATGGCAGACACCACCTGGGTATTTCTAGGAGTATTTAAAACGCACCAGCAGCCTGTGTCTGCCTGCTCCAGAGCCCTTGACAAAGCACATTGATCCTCTTTGGAAGGACCTGCACGGAGCCATGCTGGGCCTGCTGGCAGCGAGAGGCTGGGGCGGGGAGGTGCGTTCTGTTCCTTCTTAGAGCGCCTTTCCTGGACGTCAGGAGGGTGGAAAAATGGCCCGTTCTGGTAAACACAGATGGCTTGGGTACAACGCTGAGTTTTTACTTTAAAAGGACAAAAAATGAGCCAGACCTTCAATTAGAGACATGTGGGAAGTCTCCTGCGCTTAGGGAGCTGGCTGCCTTCCTGTGGGGGCCGTCTGCTTGGCTGTCACCTTCCTCGTGCCCTGCCCCAGCTCCTCCACACTCTCCTCAAGGCCCCGCCACCCCGTTCCCTGCCCTGAACAAGGCCGAGGACTTTAGTTTCTCCCCTTTCCTCCCCTCTCACCTCTGTCTCTGCATCGAATTACTGAACAAACCTCTGCCAGCTTTGGTTTCTTTCTGGGGAGAATTTATAATGTAACAATCCTGCAAGGAAGACCCTGGGGGTTCAGTAAGATATTCTGTGTAAGGTACTCAGTGGTGCCTGGCCCAGGTAGTGCTCACTGCAGGTCAGGTCTTGGAGCTTCTGCTCTTTACCTCCTAAGTGATAAGGCAGTGGCGGCTCATCCCACCTGAACCTCTGAATCTGTCTCTTTCTCCTCTGCATTTTCATAAATCCCTCTACCATGTCATTCTTTATTTTAGTCTACCCTCACATCAACCACACGAGGAAGGTCATTGCTATGAAACCTTTAGCATTTTCTAGTAGTTTAAGTCCAAATTTCTGATCCAGACATTTATGATCTTTCCCAGTGGGTCCCTAGACTCCAATTTCAGTTTCCCAACTCCAGGCTTTGCTCACATGAGAGGTCCTGCCTGGGCTGTTCTGGAAGTCCTGAAGCACAGCTCCGCTTCTGTGCCTGGTCCCTGAGGGTGCACCTGTGCTCCCCGGTATTGTGCTGACCTTCTGTGCAACCTTGGCTGGAAAAGCATCTTCCTGCAGAGATTGGCCCAGAGTTTCTATTTCTTGCATGTTTTATTCCAATATAGCTTTTTGGTCCCTCAAGAGGACACATGCCATTTTAATATTAAGCACTTGGTGTAGAGCACTGACTGGAAGGCCTCCTGGAGGAAGTTAATGACAAATACCTTTCCTCCCACCATTTCATAGGCAACATGCCAGGCAGGATTTATTCAGATGCAACCATTCTACATGGTAGAATGTCTAGGTTTGGACTTCATAAGTGAATTATTTATATAAACATCAGAGTTGGAGGCTTTCTATACAGATTCAGTGAAGTATTTGTTTAAGTATCTACCTTGGTTAGCAATCAGCAAAATGTTCTATAGTTAGATACTTTTAGAAGCCACATATTTTATGATATCAAGGTAGAAGAAAATAGTCGATTAAAGTCTTTGAAATCTTGTAACAAAATTTAATGAGTTTTAAAATCACAAAGGCTTGGATTCAGATTCCATATGCAACACTTTCTAGATGATCACTTGGTTTCGCCATTCATCCCCGTTTTACTAAAGAAGAAACTGAGATTTGAAGAGATACAAATGGCAGTACAGAATTTCATGGAGTAGGAGCACAATATTCATATATGTAAATATATATGTAATTTGATTGCTTCTGAGCTTCAATTTCCTCTTCTATAAAATGGGAAGTATATTTAGTACCTATCACATCTAAGCACCACTTTTAACACTAAGCCTCAGTTTCTTCACCTATAAAATAGGGACTGTTATCTCTGCTCTGTCCATCTCATTTGAGCCTCACATCTCCGTGAGATAAAGTAAGTGAGCCTCATTGTAGAGCAGGGTGTTATCCCCTGTGATAATACCCATCATGAGTGGATTCTTATCATGACACTCAATGGAAAAGAATGTAGACTCTGAATTCAGGAGTCTTGGGTTCAAATCCTGACTCTGCCTCTTAGTAATCATGGGGAAATTAGCTAATTCCAGAGCTTCTTTGAGTCTTAGTTTTCTCCCTTGTAAGATGAGGATCCCTCCTGTGCAGGCTCTCAGTGGGGGTTAAATGCGGCCAGTCTGGAAGACTGCCTGCACCCACACGGCTGTGCCTTTCCATTCACTGCCCCGCCCCCACCCCATCCTCACCCTCTTAGATGTTAGCACTTTGCTCAGTACTTGAGAGGATGTATGAGACATATGTATGAGTGAATTTCTCCTAGAGGTGAGCACAGTAGTTTCTTGTTCTACAATTTTCACTGTACCTTAACAAAATGACAGATAATGAAAGGAGAAAAGTGGAGGGTAGCTGCTGAGAGGCCCATTCTTTCAAATGTCGCAACGTAGTCAAGTACCATCTTGATTCTTTGACTGTCCTGGAAAAGACAAACATAAAAGCCTTATTTATGGTTTTATTCTCATTCCAGAGAGGAACAGTGGGTTCTTTTCCCAGTTGTCCCTGTCCTTAACTGGTAAGGAGCCCAGGGACATATTTCACTCTTAAGTCAGGAGCTTTTCCCCAAATTCAGACTTAACCCTTCAGCAAAATGAATTACTCCCTTGCTCAGTTAAGAGCACCATCTACTTTCCCAATAAAGCTTTACTTCAAAGAAGAACTCGTTTCTCCATCAAATATTTACTTATCACCTAACGCATACATGATGTCGCTTTGGCAGTTTGGAAAGACAGATCAGGGCAGAGAGAGCTGACTCAGGCAGTGTGGTGTGGTGGAATTATCCCTCGTTCTGTTGGTAAAGCATGTGGGGTCACCTGGTATTTGAATTTACTTTTTGTGCAAACTTGTTCAAATTACCTAATCTCCGTGAATCTAGGCTGTAATAAATCCCCATTTCATTGGATTGTTTTGTTTTGTTTTTATGTCACTTATTTATTTATATTTAGAGAGAGGGGAAGGGAGGGAGAAAGAGAGGGAGAGAGACATTGATGTGTGAGAGACACATAGACTGGTCTCCACTTGCACATCTCCAACTGGGGATGGCCCGCAACCCAGGAATATGCTCTGACTGGGAATTGAACCAGTGACTCTTCACTTGTGGGATGATGCTCAACCAACAGAGCCACACCTGTCAGGGCTTATTGTATTGCTTTGAGGCATGTGACATGCTGGCTCCACATCCTGGTTCAGACAGACCTGGGATAGAATTCCACCTATGCCACTCACTATGAAGTCGCCCCACTTCTCTGAGCCTCAGTTTCCTCATCGGAAAATGGAAATAATAACGCATCTCTTGAAAGACTGTTGGGATGGTTCAGAGCTAAGAGTAGCAAATAAAAGCATTTTATGCAGTTCAAGGCAGGGAGAAGATTTCTCCAGGCCCAAGTAGAGTCCATTCTGAATTTCCTAGCTCTTCTTGAGGTTAAGGCTTTCACTTCTTACTTGATTACTGTAGACCTGCCTAAAGCAGTTTGCAGGAGGGCTCAAATCTTTGAACTTGTGCTTTTCCATTTTATATAAAACAAATCCTTGGTGGCTAAACCCTCAAGTGAAAACAAAGTGATGTATCAAGTTAACTTCTGCAGCCTGCTTTCCCTTGTCGTGGGTCTACCCTCTGCTCAGAGGTGGCCCCCGCTGACTTTCTCTGTATATGTACAACTGTGCTTTGTATTACACAGGAGACCACCAACTCTTCTCTTCCAGCTCTTGCCCCTCCCAACTTTTGCTATCAAGCTGTTTCAGGGAAAGCATGACTCTGTGGGCGTTCCCACTAGGTGGGGCCAGAGTTCCCATTCTTTGGCTCATCCTGCACATGCAAACATATCTACTAAATTCTGGCATTCCAAACTGCGATAGTCTGGGGCCCCATGGCCTTTCTGGGCAGGACACTGTGAGTCAAGAGTGGAAACTTAGAGTAGCTGGTGTCCTGGATCTAAGTGTCCCCATCCCTCCACCCTTAGGGTGGAGGCCACTCTAAGGCCCTGCTAAGATTTTCCTTCGGGCCCCAAATAGCAGGGGTGCTTCAACAGAGCCTAAGCCTGCGCTGGACTAGGGTTGGTGGCAAAACCCGTGGCACAGAGATCCTGCTAGGGCTCTCTTTGCTGGAGCTGAGATGTGTGGGAATTGAACCAGAGAACTTCCGCTGTGCTGGATGACACCCAACCCACTGAGCCACCCAGTCAGGGGGAATCATAGAATTTCAGACCTGGATGGTGGTGGTAAAAGGACTCTGAGTTCACCAAATCCAATCCTTTCATGGTATAGTAAAGGAATTTTGCGTCTGACTGGAAGAGGGGCTTGCCTGAGGTTGCACAGCCATGCCATGTTGGGAGACAAGGCTGGGACTCTTCTTCCTAGTGGAGATCCTATAACCTATCAAGAGGTAGATCTACCCCCTCTCTTACCTTTTAAATAACCCTCCTGGCAAGCAGGGTTTCTCGGGGCTTTTATGTCAAATTTCTTAGGAAGAGTAAGCAAGTGAGTGCCTCCTTAAATTTTGCACCCTAGGCACTAATGCTAGCCTTGACAGCTGTCACATGTGCCACGACCTCTCTGACCTCAGGGCCTTTGCTGCTCCTTTTGCCCCTGAGAACTGCATGGCTCTCTTACCGCCCTCTGTCTGGGCTCTCAGTCCACTTCATAGGGAACTTCCTTGAGGTCAGGCAGCTGTATCCTTCATTGCTACCCCCTCACCCAGCTTTAGTTTTCACCACAGAAATGCCAACTCCCAACCTACCTGTTTGTCCGTTGTCTCTCCCCTCCATTCAGAGAGCCCTGACAGCACCAAGCACCAGCAGATGCAGAGTAGACGCTCAATGCGTATCTGCAGACTGAAGGAGCAAACGGATGAATGATATATGCCTTTCTTTCCTCCTCATTCAAGATGTTCCTTTCCATTGTAGGGGGTCCCTCTGCCCAAGTGTTTAATTTTACTGTCTCCTTAAGAACCTCCTCAATATATTCATCCTTAATGTGGTTCAATTTACCTAATTCAGAACACACATTCAGATTTCTTTTGAAACAGTTTTTTCATCAATTTTTTTATATGAAAAACTTCTCTAATCCCACAACTGAAGAAACTTGCCCTAAGGTCTCAGAACTTGTCAGTACCGGCTTCCAGGTCTGCCTAACTTGAAGAATTTCTATTACCCTACATGTCCTCTCAATAAATTGCACAGTCATAAGAGATATCACTAAGAACGATTACTATGAGTCCAACCTATCGGGCAGATTTTATAAAAAGAAGAGCTTGAAGGAGGAAAGGGGGAGGTCTGGTTAGGTGGAGAAGAGGAGAAAGGGAAATGCAATTATTTCTTCTTAGCAGGTGGGTCTAAAAAAACATCTTTAGGTTTATGCACTTCAGTTCAAATCAACACATACTTGAGTGCCACTTCTGTAAAAGGTCAAGTTTGGAGGAAGATACCTACACTGGTAAAATAAGAGCAGAGTCCTGCTTGAAACACTTCAGTGTCTGAATTACCTCAGCTATACCTAAGGACCTCACTCAGCCTTGATCTTGAGACTTCTTTATTCCTGTTGCTTCACTTGCCCTGATTTGCCCTGTGCATGTTCATGGAATGGTTTTTCCTGCCTGGAGAGCAGGTGCTTGTACTTCCTGACAGTTGGGGAGCTGCTTCTTCAGGAGGAGTTCCCTGGTCCCGGCAGTCCCCTAGCTGGGTTAGGGGATTCCTTTGTGCCCTTGGGCACTGCACTCTCCTATCACAGTACTTAAATTACTACACATAACATGTAAGCTTGGCTCCTCCACTAGAATATACTCTCCATGAAGAAGGCCCATAACTTCTTCATTCCGGTGCCTCCAAAGTATAGGACAAGGAAGAACAAATATCCATTTCCTCTAGAACTGCAAACTTCTTGAGAGTTGGCTGATTTTTAAAACTTTTATTATTTCTTTAATTCAGTAAACACACATAACTCAGTCAATGCTTTAGTTGGTTCTGTTAGTTCACTAGGGCTGCCAAACAACACAGCACAGACTGAGTGTCTTTAACAACAGAAATTAATTTTCTCACAATTCTGTAGCATAGAAGTCCAGGGTTAAAGTGTGACAGGGTTGTTTCTTCTTAGGCCTTCTAGGCTTGTGGATGGCTCCTTGTGCCTTTACAGAATTTTCCCTCTGTGTGCTGTGTGTGTGTCTGTGTGTGTCCTAATCTCTTTTTAAAAGGACATCAGTCATATTGGATTAGGGCCCACCTGTATGACCTCATTTTACCTTAATTATGTCTTTAAAGGCCCTATACATTCTGAGGTACAGAGGGTTAAGACTCCTCCATATAAATTTTGGGGGACTTGATTCAGCTCCTAGCACTGGCATAAATTGTGGAGCAGAGAAGAGGGAAGAATAAATTCTGACCAGGGATGGCAGGGGACCATTCATAGGGGATTTTAGTGGAAGTCCTTAGGACTGTGGGCTCATCCAGGGAGGAATTGTGGCTATTTTGCACAGCTAAAGCATGGTATAGGTTGCGAAAGATGCTCATAAGACACCTTTCAATAAACAAATGAACAAGCAAACGAATGAACTAGCATTTGATCTAATAGTGTTTCTGTTTGGATTGCATGACTGCTCACAGGATAACTGGTCTTTGTGGGTTAGGGGCTCTGTCTCCGCTGCAGGATCAGTAGAGCAGGCTCCACATTTCTCATTTGCTTGCAACAATGGCCGTTGGGATTAAAACTTTCCAACCCAATTAAATGTTTGGGTGGTTGGGACCCACCCAAGGAAAACAAGAGTGTGCTCAATCAAAACTTTTATTTGGAAAATGTTTTTCAGCTGAGAGACCTGGGTGCCTTGTCATTGCCTGGCTCTAGGATTCTGTTGCTAAAAGCCAGAGCGGAAATTCAGGAAAATACAGCAAGTTAAATTTAAAAAGGATAATCCCTCAAATTTGTTAAATTCTTTACAGTTTTTACAGAGGGCTTTCACTCCTACAAATTGACTTGTCCCTCAATACAACCCTGTGAAGTGGGTGACAGAAAGTGAATGGGCCTTCAAATCCAGACATAGGGTTCAATCTCAACTCTACCATGTTCTGGTGGTAAGAACTTGGCAAAGTTGACAAATTTTTTAAAGATCTGATTTTCTTTAAAAAATTTTTGAGATGAAGATGATAATATCTACTTCTTAGGATTGCTTTGAGGATAAATTGCTATCAGGTATTAGAAAGAGCCTGGCACATTTGGCCACTCAGAAAAATACAACAAATGCTTGAAGCAGAACTTGAATCCCTTCCCCCTCTTTTTTTAAATTGGGAGAATACAGTATATGTAATATGTCATAAAACTGTTGCGATAATTAAATGAATAATGCATATATCATATATAGTAGGTGCTCAATAAAAGTATTTATGTCTATTTTTAAAAATCTGATGTCTTTTTTAAAAAAATGAGATCAGGTGCTAGCTTCCTTCTGAATGTTTCAAACTAAACTACCTTTGACTTTGAAAAAGCTTACAGCTTCCAATTTCAAGAAAAATTGGCAGATGTGTGGAAACACCACCAGACTGGAAATTAAGAGCCTTGGTTTGGGTTTGATTCCGATGCTTCCTTTCTGTGAGGCCTTAGGAAAGTCACTTTCCTTCTCTGGGCCTCAGGTTCACCTCTGCAATGAGTGACTGGACCAGGTGAATGGTCTTGTAGCCCCCAAGAATCTATGTTTTGTCTATAAATCTGTTACCCAAGTCCAGTAAAAATCCTTAACACTTAAAAGGGGAAATTTAATCAGAATTTTTTTCTGATTCATGAGCACTTAGCCAAACAGAACCTTACTTTCTAAGAGCTCTTTGATGTTTAAGCTGCCTTAAGGAGAATTTTTTTCTTTTTAAGGGGTATTTTAAAAGTTTTTTTTCTTAGAAACAGGAAATCAGGTTTTGGCAAGAGGGAAAGAAATTCAAACACACCAAGACTTGGGGGTGGGGGAAATAGGTTTGTTTTCAGCGGGCAGGATTTGAGAGGGTTCCTGAGATTGGCAAGAGCTGGCCTCGGCCACCCTAGTGCAGCCTCCTGAGGGTCTGCCAACTTGAAAGGCTGTGTGACTGTCTGGGGCGGTGGTGAGGGAGACATGCCTGAAGCATTTCCCAAGCCTTTTAGAACTGGTTGAATGTTTACTTTTCTCTCTCAGTCCCACATCTTACTGCTTTCTCTTTTGCGATATTTGGCAATCCAAATTGCCAAAAACCTTAAGTGATCTCTAAGGAAAATATTTTTTGCTAGATGAACAGTTTTTCTTTCCAGAAAAAAAAACAAAAACAAAAAAAAGCAGAAAGAAAAGAAAAAAAAAACACACAAATGAGAGTACATGTGGCAGAGAGAGAGAGAGAGAGAGAGAGAGTTCCAGTCACCTCTACAAAGTTTCTAAAATCTCTGTTGGCCAAGGCAGGTGTCTGGGGTGGTGGGTGGAGAGCCCAGGTCGGCCTCCTCTCAGCCGCAGGACTTAGCGCAGGTCTTCTCATCCCTCTGAGCATCAGTTCCATCATCTATAAGATGAAGAAATGACTGCTGTTTCACAATATTGCTGATAAGATCATGCGAGAGCATGTATACTTGGAGCTCCCCGAATAGATGCTCAGTGAATGCTCGCCTTTCCTGACTTACTGACTTCAATGATGGGCAGTGCTTTTGTTGAGTGACCAGTCAGTGCCTGTCCTTCCACAAAGCATTGCTGTGGCTTCTGCAGGCAGCAAGGAGTGGTGTGCTGTGGGAAACACCAGTGCTGGGCTGGGAGCCTGGTGACCTAGCCTCAAGCTTCTTTTTCTTCTTAATTGTGGTTTAAAAACCACATACTATAAAATTTATGCTCTCAGTTTGTAGGTATACAGTTTAGTAGTGTTAACTATATTCACATTATTGTGTCATAGGTCTTGAAAACTTTTTTACCTTGAACACTGAAACTCTATACTCATTGAACAACACCCCAGCACCTCCCCATAGCCCCTGGCAACTGCAATTCTACTTTGTGTTTCCATGATTTTGACTATTCTAGATAGCTCATAGTGGAATCATACGGTATTTGTCTTTTTGTGACTGGCTTATTTCGCTCAGTGTAATGTCCTCAAGGCTCATCTGTGTAGTAGCACGGGACAGATTTCCTTCTTCTTTAGGGTGAATAATAGTCCATTGTATGTATATTTCACATTTGCTTTATCCACTCTGAAGGGGCCTTGGATTGCTTCCACCTCTTGGCTATCATACATAATGCTACAATGAGCATGGGTGTGCAAATATCTCATTAAGATTCTTCTTTCAGTTATTTTGGATATATACTCAGAAGTAGGATTGCTGGATCACATGGTGATGCTATTTCTAGCTTTTTTTGAGGACCTTCCACATCCTCACCAACACTTGCTATGTATTTATTTTTTAATAGTAGTCATTCTAGTGAGTGTGAGCTGATACAGGCATACCTCAGAGATACTGCAAGTTTGGTTTTAGACCACTGCATTAAAGCGGGTTGTAATCTCTTTGCTTGTGGAGGATCTTGCCTTCAATTTGTTTAAAAAAAACAACAACAACCCCAAAACAATATCTGTGAAGAGCAAAGTGCAATTAAATGGAGTATACTTGTATTTCATTGTGGTTTCGATTTGCAGATGACATAGTTTCTAATGTCTTATTGTAATTTTTCCTTGATGGTTTTGTGACTCTGGTGTAATATCTGGTCTCCTTGTTTCAAGGGGGTCTTTGGTAGGCCTGTCTAGAGTGATGACCAGGATGCAGGCTAAGAACAGACAGGGTTTCCAGGTGTGTTATTTTTCTAGGGCAGCCAGAACAAAGTACTCCACAGTGGGTGGCTTAAATGTTAGAAATGTATTTCTCATGGTTCTGGAGGCTAGAAGTTCAAAATCAAGGTATCAGTAGGGTCTTTGTGAAGGGGGACTTATTCCATGCCTCTCCCTTACCCTCTGATTGTTTCTTGGTAATCTTTGGTTCTCCTTGGTTTGTAGATACTTTACCTCAACTTCCGCTTTCATGTTCACATGGCATTTTCTCTGTTTGGGTAACTATATCCAAATTTCCCCTTTACATTAAAGACACCCATCATATTAGCACACCCCAATGATCTCATTTTAACTTAACTGACTCTTATAAAGACCCTAATTCCATATAAGTTTATATTCTAGCTACTGGAGGTTACAACTTCAACATCTCATTTGAGGGCAGCGTAATTCAACCCACAACACCAAGCATCTCCTGACTTGCATCTAGAGGTTACCTGAAACATCCAGGAGTTGAAGAGTTAGAGGGTGATGGAAAGCTAGAAGCACAGAGAGTGAGGACCCCAGCTGGGAAATCATATTCCTTCAACTCTTCCCAGAGGCCAGCAAGATGAAAGAAATCTCTAAGCCAGGCAATGTTAACATGTGGGAATGAGAGTAAGATCCTGAGCAAAGTAAAAGGGGCTGGTGTACCTGCTATCCTCCATGCAAGGGAGTTAGTTTGATTCAAAGACATAAAATAGTCTATAGCAGGAAACTCTTTCTCAGCCAATATCAGCCTTTCAGGAACAGAACCACAATGAGACATCTATTCCCAGCTTCTGATTACAGGCTGGTGCAGCCTGGGAATTTGCCATCGACTGTGTTCTATGGAGTTTAGCACAGGATCAGATACCCCAAGAGCTTGACTGGAGGCCTGATCTTTATTGGGGTGCAAAGCCCATTTGACTGCCTGAGTTACTCAGTTCTGCTTTACTAGAAGTCACCCAGCTTTGCAGGCTGATCTAGGTCTAGTGCTCATTTGTTCTAGTGGGTCACCCCATGACATCACACTGCCTAACTTGAATTTCGGCTGTGGGTATAAAATATGTCGTAGATGCTGTAATTTGCCATCTCAACCCTTCTTTCTCTCTAGTGGCTGGAAATACTTCAGGTCTTCTCTGGAAATGATACTGGGCTGGAGGGAGTTACCCTACCCAAACATGGGCCTACTTTCTGGGGCAGCCTGCATCCCATGAGTGTGCAAAGCAGAAATACTGCTTTTTTTGCTGCAAAGTGGCTAATTCTGAAGAGTCTCTCCAACTTCTAAGGTGTCTACAGGGTCCACTAAAAGCTTTATTGCAGCCTGGCTTTTACTTCCATTCCTTACTGTATCTTTCCCTTTCCTTCCACAGTTGCAGGTTTCAAATGTACCCCAATACATTTCTTGCATACTAATTTTTACCTCAGACCCCACTTCCCAGGGACCCAACACGTACATATCAGAAGAGGACTGAACTTGGAGACACACATTTCAACTCTACAGAGAATAAATCTGGAAAAAGAAATGACTATATCTGCATGTGATTGTACTCAGAACATATGTCTCTCATAAATTAAATAGGAAATGGATAG
This sequence comes from Furipterus horrens, assembly GCF_987537825.1. Classification (NCBI taxonomy): domain Eukaryota; kingdom Metazoa; phylum Chordata; class Mammalia; order Chiroptera; family Furipteridae; genus Furipterus; species Furipterus horrens. The sequence continues at coordinate 38,753,330 of NW_028327173.1, forward strand.
ACCCAAGCTCCAACTTTCAGACACATGACTAGAGAACATCTTTTTGGCTTTGATTCAAGATCATGAGTATGTGAAGAGAATGGCATTAGGGTGAGAAAAAAAGTCTAACTGTATATTTGTTTAAAAAATATTTTCTTAATTAGTGAAGTCTCTTTCACCAGAAAGCAGGCACACACAGAGTTGTTACATCTGACAGGTGCGAAAAGCAGAACTTCAGATGATGTTTTCTGTCCAGCCTGTGGCTAAGCACAAGGAGATGGGCATTCTTTGGCTCTGGCTCTGTGTAAATGTATCCCATCTGGTGTGAGCTTCTCAGTGCTTGGCCAGAGCCTCTTTCCAAGAAAAGAGGAATTTAAGAGGGGCTTTTGCAAAGTCAGCAAGTAGAAGTTCCAGCTGTTTGGATGATGTTTTGGCAGGCCTGGGGGTGTGGAGCAGTGATAACTGACAAGAGATGGGGATGTGATTGGAAAGCTCCCACCTGCACTGTTACACAAATAGACATGTACTAATCCTTATTTTCATCCAGATGAGATGTATCTTAAGTCTTCTTTATCTTAAATGCACTGCTCAGACAAACAGGCCTATGTACTCACAGGCATAAACAACTTTAACATTTCTAGGTATTCATAGGTTAAAATCAGGACTCATGAGATAGCAGACCCCAAATTTAGGCCTTAATTCTTGATACTGCCATTCAATGCTCAAACCTTCCATGGCTGTGCATTGGCTAATTGTGTCACTGTGCTCTTTTCAGTTGAAGCTCAGGGTCTTCCATAAATGAAACCTGAGAAAGACCTTTATGCTGTTTGCTAGTATTTCTGGTCTTCTTTCAGGCACATGGGATGATTGTCCTTCCAGACTTTGACATTAGCCAAGGTCATGAGATTTGATTTGGTCAGTAAAATGTGAGTAGCATTGACATAGGTCATTTCTGGGTGGAACTGTTTAAGAGATGGAGAGCCATTTTTTTTTTAAGTATATTTTATTGATTATATTGTTACAATAGTTCCAGTTTTTTTCATGGTCCTTCTTCCCTTCCTCTAATGATCATGGAAGTATGCATTGCAAAGGAGGTGCCGTTAAATTGAAGAATCCTTGAATTCTGAACCAACATGGAGGAAAGCTGCCCTACGTAGGTACTTTGACTGACAAGAGACTTTGTATCAGCTGAGATTTTGGGCTGTTAATACAGTATAATTTAGCTTATCATGATTGATAGCACACTTCTTTCTCTTATTCTAGCTTTACTTATAGCTACTTCCCTTACTGGAAAGAATATGGATTTTGATATTATAAGATGTACTCAGTTTTCACCTTTAGAGAAGGGAGATAAATAGTATTTGTCACATCCATTGGTTTTGCTTCGTTCATAGTAGGTCAATCTATTATTTTATTTCTTTCCTCTACCCTGACACTTATAACAACATCAGAATTCTTGCTTTTGCCTTCTTATGACCTGCATTTTTGAGACAAGGAATCTGTCTTAAATTCTTTATTTTAAACTTGAGTTTTTGATAAATATCAATATCAGAGGGGGCATTATTGAAACCCAGTTAGAAAGCAGCCTGGAGTTTATATATGTCAAAGAAGCTGATCTTGGCTTGTAAACAAAGAAAAGTAAGCATTCCTAAAAGTCAGAAAGATGAATGGATTAAGAGTATGAATTAGGAAGGTAAATGCTTTAAAACCAAGCTTTCTTACATGTATAGAATGTTAATATTTAATGAAAAATGAACATTTCGATGGCTTTTATTTTCATGACTTCAACAGTGTGTACTGAATTCAGCCATTCATTCAACAATATTTATTGAGTTTCTACCATGTGCCAGGGGTTGCTCTAGGCACCAGGGATAAAGCAATGAACAAGATAGAGGCACTCTCAACCCTTAAAGTACTTGCTTTTTAAGAAGGAGAGATAGATAGAAAACAAGTAGGTAATAAATACGAAAGCTGCTTTAAGATGGTGATAGGTTTTATGAAGGAAATGAAGCCTGTATGGCAGAGGAACAGTGTGTAGTGATACTTCTTTGGTTCAAGTCATCCAGAAGGCCTCTCCGGGGTGACGAGTGTGCTGAGCACTGAAGCTGAGAACCAGCCCAGGGCATGTCTTGAGGAAGAAGAAAAAGCAAGGGAAAGACTTTAGTGTGTGAAAGGGCTTGAAGGGAGAAGAAGCGAGGCCATTGTGAGGGCAGTAGAGGAGAGGGAGAGCAAAGAGTGTATGAGATAAAGCAAGAGAGGCAGGCAGTGGCCAGAATAAGCACAATGAAGGGTTAGAATAAAGTTCGTATGACAATGTGATGATGTGAAACCACTAGAGAATTGTTCTGCTTTTTTTTTTTAATTGAGGTATAGCTGACATAGAGTAAACTACATGCATTTAAAGGATACAATTATATAAGTTTTCACATAACTATGTACCTATAGAACTATTTCCACATCAAGATAGTGGATGTATCCATCACCACCAAAAGGTCCCTTTTATAATCTTTCCCTCCTGGACCTTCACGTCTTGACTCTCCACCATCACATACTACCACTAACCTGCTTTCTGTCATAATACATTGGTTCACTTGCATGTTGTGTATTGCTTTTTATCATTGAGTAGTAGTCCACTGTCTGGATATATCACATCTTTTATATCCATTGACCTTTTTGTTGATGGATATTTTTTTTTTTCCAGTTTTTGGCTGTTGCAGTGAAAACTGCTAGCAATATTCATGTACACATCTTTGTATGGATCAATGTTTTATTTTTTTGGGGGGGAAACACCTATGAGTGGAATGGTTGGGTCATTTGGTGGCTGTATATTTAACATTTTAAGAAACCATCAAATTGTTGTTCAAAGTACTTATAGCATTTTATATTCTCACTATCAATGTATAAGAGTTCTAGTTTTTCAAGTCTTTTTCTGCACTTGGTATAGTCAGTCTTTAATTTTAGCCATTCTAATCAATGTGTAGGGGTCTCTTATTGTAATGGGTTTTAATGTGTATTTCCCCATGACTATGATGTTGAGCATCTTTTCATGTGCTTATTTGACATACACATATTTTCTTTTGTACAGTTTATGTTTAAATCTTCTCTCAATTTCTGCAAAAATCACTGCTGGGATTTTGGCTGAGATGTGTTGAATCAGTAAGACCAAATGGAAGAATTAACATCTAAAAAAATTGAGTCTTTGAACCCTGAACAGGGTATATCACTCCACTTATTTAGGTGTTCTTTAACCTCCACAATATTTTGTAGTTTCAAGCATATAAGTTCTTTGCAGATTTTGTCAGACTTAGTCAAAAGCATTTCATATTTTTGATGTTATTGTAAATTGCATTAATTTTTTTCTATTTCCAGATGTTCATTGATAGTGTATATAAATACAATTGATTTTTAAAATATTGATAGTGTATTCTTCCACCTTTCTAAATTCAATAGTTCTAGTAGCATTTTTGTAAAGTATATAGATTTCCCACATAGATAGTTCTATAATCTTTGAACAAAGACAGTTTTAGTTTCTCTTTTCCAACATGGATGCCTTCTATTTCACTTTCTTGCTTGATTATGCTTGCAAGAATGAAAATGGTAAGAGTAGACATTATTGTCTTGTTTCTGATCTTAGGAGGGAAAACATTCAGTCTTTTATCATTAAGTGTAATTTTAGTTGCAGGCTTTTCATAGATGCCTTTTATCAGATTGAGGGAAGTTCCATTCTTTTCCTAGTTTGCTAAGAGTGTTTATCAGAAATGAATGTTAAAGTTTGTCAAATGTGTTTTTTCCTTTGCATTTAATGAGATGAGAATATATATTTTAGTTTGTTCATATGGTGAATTACATTGATTTAAAAAAAAATGCTTTTCCTGGGATTTTTCTAGCTTGGTCATGATACACTGACCTTTTAAAAAATATATTGTTTAATTCAATATGCTAAAATTTTGTTTGTAATTTTGTATCTCTTTTTATTCAGATGTTTACATTTAATGTGATTATCAATATGCTTAGGCCTAAGTCTATCATCTTGCTTTTTCTATTTGTCCCATCTGTTCTTCATTCCCTTTTCCCTTATTTTCTACCTTCGTTAGGACTGATTTCTTTTTATTATTTCATGTTATCTTCTTTTTGACTTATTAGCTATATATATTTGTTTTGTTATTTCAATGGTTGCTTTAGAGTTGATAGTACACAGAAAACCTTATTATTCCCCTTGAGAAACTTTGACAGAGTGGAGAAGAGCAGTCTTGACCTCTTCCCTGGACCACGTGGTCTTTTCTAGAGGGCCCCAAACTTTGAGTTCTAATAGGTTCTAATACTTCAAGTCAGTGTAGTATGCTCATTGTAAGTTTTGAACTCAATGGGTCAGTTTACCCTGTTTATAAAACTCTGGTCAGCTTCTCTGTGACCACTATGTAAGAAGAGGCTATGGGAGAAGCCACACATCAAGAGGCAGGTCCTGGAAATCTACCAGGAAGGCTGTTGGAGCAACCTGAACATAGAAGACTAAGAGCAGGCGAGGGTGCCAGAAGCCTGGCACAGACCCGCCTCTGTGCTCCTTCCATGTGGAGGGTCATAGCTGCCTCATGGCTCAAAAGGGAACTTTCTTCTCAGGTGGAACCTCCTGTCCATCTGCCCAACCACCCAGGAAGCATATGCTGGCATAGTTTGACAAAACTTAATAGATTTTAAGTGCTGGTGGTGTGCAATGTTGAGAACCTTCCAGACTAAGTCTCTTAGTTCCCGAAGAGTTCCAGCTTTTTACCTGTGGGCCTTTTGCCTGTGCAGTTATCTCAGCTTGGAACACTCTCCCTATTTTTGCCCACTCCATTTACCTAGATACTTGAGATCCCAACTTAAGATGAAACTTCCTCCAGACAGTTTTCCTCAAGCTCCCCCCACCCCCCAGCCCACACACACCTTCAGGTGTTAGGTTGCCCTCCCATGTGCTTCTGTTGCACTCCCCCTCCTACCTCAGATGATGCCCCTTCCCTTACAGAACAAAAGGCTAGTAGGGACAGGGCAAAGGAAACAGACTGTTAAAACACTGCATAACATCTTCTTTACATTTGTTTTTTACTCCAATGTCTAAACGCCAGACACTAATCGTATTGTGAGATGGATGAATGAGTGAGATGGCAAGTAAGTCAGGTGTATTGTTTGCACAGAGGGGACTGTGAACTTGGGGAGGGCTCACCTACAGGTTTTGGAGTATTCAGGGGTTTGAGGGATCAGGAGAGTGAACCATCCTTAATAGCATAGGCATCCAGCGACGATCTGTAATAGGGATGGCCCCTCATCCCCCAACCAGGGTGATCATTAGCTTAACTTCTAACAGCATATATTAATTCTGCCTGGGTTTTTTTAAAAAAAAAATTATGTAATATGTATATGTCTTTTCTCTTTGATAAGCTTCCCTTTTTTATATGACACAGAAATTATGCTTCTTGTATGTCATTAAAAGACCACATCTAAAATCTGAAAAATAAAAATTTAAAGGAGAAATAAATGAGAAAAAAGTGAAGTAGAAAAGGAGATAATTTTAAATGTCAATGATCTGGTTTTTAAGTAAAAGGACATCCATGAGAAGTAAAGACAGAGAGTTAAAAGTCTAGTAAAATGAAAAGCTAAAAGTTGAAATATAATAATAAAAGTCTGAGTGAGAATAAAAATAAAATAAAAGGCTAAAAAATAAGGAATAAAAATATGAAAATAAGAGAGCTAAAGGCTGATGATTATAGATCACAACCTAGGAAGTGATAAGGTTCAAATGTAAAATTTTATTTATTTTTTAAAAAAAATAAGAATTAAAAAGCTAAAAACATAAAAGTAACAAGTTAAAAATACATATACATTTATGTGGTTAAATGATAAAGGAAAATATTTTTAAAAGAAAATAAATATTATGTGACAGAGTTGGGAGAAAGGGATTAAAAGCAAAGCATGTGAATCTTTAAAGAAAATAATTGAAGAGGCTGAGTATTCTCTCATCATCTGTTGAAGTAGCAAAAACTTGGACGGACAGCAGTCCAGGTGGTGGTCCTACCCTGCCAGCCTTCCACCAGCCCAGAGGCACCACTTCTATTAAACAGTCAGTGGTGACATGAACCTTGGATAGATGATTCAAGCTGTGGTCATCCTGATCTCAGCATTTGTTCAGGCACACGTCCCGTTGTCATGTAGTGAATATTTGCTATGTGTTCTAAAGGATCAGCTGAGAGGTGGAGAGAAGCAAAAGGAGATACAGCACAGTCACAATGTCAAACTCCACTTTCTGGGAAACGGCAAGAGTTCAGACGATTTTTTTTTATGATGACAATAACAATGATCATCATAAATAATATATTTGTCTCCAGCATTGCACTAGGCAGGCATTTTCCCACAGATGGTCTCATTTTTAGAGCTTATAATAACTTTGCAAGTATCATACTTCATAGATTCTAAGACTCCACATTTGTGCACAATACCATCTCTAAGATCAAATTACATCTTGCAATCTATAAGAGAGCCTGCTATTGTGATTTAATTGCCAGCATTTCTTTTTTAAGAATACTTAAAACAATGGTGAGTCTTACAATTTATGGTGTGTTAGATTTGATGAAATACAGTAGATGCTATTCTCCATACTTTCCAGATGAGAAAACTGACTCCAAGAGGCCAAGCAAGCTGCCTGACCTCATATGCTGGTGAATGTAGAGCCTGGGGTGACATACAGTCTCCAGGACTCCAAAACTTGTCCCTCCCCCTCACCCCCCCCAGGAGACCCAAGGGCTGGAAATCATGTGACCCACACTGGGGAGGTTAAACCCCAGAATGCAAGAGCTGAGAAGTTCCCAGGAGACAAGTTGGTCCTATGCACCAGGACAGAGGTGTCTGGGAATCTTGCCCCGATGTTCCACTCCTCCCAGTTCACTGCACCACACTGCCTCTTCCCACGACTGGGGTTCTGCTTTTCACATCTTTCTGGTTTCCCTATTTTTGTTTTGTGTTTGCTTATTAGTTTTTGTCTTTCTAGCTGCTGGTTTCATCAAAGAGTCAAGGAGATATCCAGCAGGAGGGAAATATCAGACCCCTGTATTATTTTTCTCTCTCTACTCCTGTTCAGTTACCTGATAGCTGGCAACCTATGGAAATGTATTACGGCCCCTGAGATTGGTAAACTGGCGAAGGATCAGCAGCAGCACTGCATCAGTGGAGTTGCCAGGCCAGGAGAAACAATATTATCTCCCTGTGGGAGGAGTTCATCCCCATAGTGCTATGATTTAAACTTACAAGGAGAAATGGCCAGTTACAGAGTAATTCCCCCAAATGTTCTGTTTTAGCTGCCTGGCAGTGCTAAAGTGCTACATGGTAATAACCCACATCTAGAGAAGCCTGGTGGGGTCTCCCTGGACACCTTGGTTCTCTGGTTGCAATCAAAGTGCCTTATCAGCCTCATAAGTACCTGCAAATGTAAAAATGAATTTGCAAAAAGCAGATGGAAATGCAGAGTTGAAAGACCCGTTGAGCCAATCCCCTCATTACATAGATAAGGAAAGGGAGGCCCAGAGAGGCAGAGTGGCTTGCCAAAGTCATGTAGTGAATTATGGTCAGGACTGCAACCTGCATCACTGCCTCACGGTCATCCAGGGGTTTCCTTGGGACGAGTTGTGGAAAATGTACAACATTTGTTGGGACTCTCTCATGTAACGTCCTTGAGCTTGAGCAGGCTACTTGTCTGCACCATGCATTAGCCTTCTAGCTTGTGTCCTTGCCTCTGCCTCTCCCTTCACTACCGACAGGTACATGCTGCAAGAGTCATCTTCTTGGTTGAGCTCGTAATCACATCTCTATTGTTCAAAACCCTCGGTGGCTACTAAAGAGTAAAGGCCAACCTCCAAGCTGCACAGTCTGGGTTCAGACTTCTTGGTGTCCTTGCTCAGCCTCAACTGCTTGCCATTCCTTTTTCCAGCCTTGAAGGCTTTGCTTGTGCCCATGTCTGCTAAAACACACTTTTCCGCAGATTGGCTCCTCCTTTAAGACCTGGCTTGATGTCAGGGAGGTCCCTTGGGCCAGGTCCGTGGAGAAAGGGATATGATGGAGCCTGCTTATTTGTTATTGTCAGATTTCTCTGTTCAATGAATTTTATAGGAAGGTGGGCATTGCAAGGTGGACAGTGGGAGAGGGGCATTTGGTGGGACGTATGGGAAGGCAGTTTTGTTTGGGACAGTCTGGTGGAAGGGGCGGTAGATAGGTAAGACACTGAGCATCCAGACAAGTGATTTGGCAGCAGGTATCGGACCTCCAGTTTCTGGGGTGGGGCATTTTGGTGCCAGGTTCTGGAGATACAGAAGCAAATTACATGGATATGGCCTTACCTGCGGAAAGCTTGCAATTTGATGGGTAAGACAAACATTAAACATAGATGATTTTTTTCAATACTCAGCAAAATCCTATGACTGTCACTTCACAAATAAGAAAAGTAGGTCTCAGCGAAGTCGAAATTTTCCTAAGGGCTCTGAGCAAGTCAATTTAGAGGCAACTCCAAAACCTCTGTTCCCTTTAGAGGCAATTTCACTCCTGGAGGAAAAGAGTGTCAGGGCTGAGAAAATAGGCAATGACTTCGGCTTGGAGTAAATATTATTACTATTAAAAATGGAGCATATTTGTGGGAGAACAAGGCTTTTTCTTTACATAACTATTGCCTGTGATGTATCAGATAGAATCCTAAATGCTTTATATTTGCTAGACAATTTTAAATCTCACAATCACTTTGTGCAGCAGGAATTAGCCTTCCTATGTTGTAGCTGCAGAAGGCAGGGTTAGTCAGGACACAAGATTTCTCTAAGATCACCAAACTATGGCAGAAAAAGTCATTCAACCTAGATCTGTCTGGCTATAAAATTCCTGTTTTTTTTTTTTTTTCCAGTGGGCCAGGCTGCCTCTCCACCACCATTTGTCTAAAAAACATCGAGGGCCTTTCTTCTTCCTTCTTAAGAGAAGGAGGAAGGATGAAATAAGGTCTATGTTGACAGTGAAAACAGAGAGACAGTAAAAATAGTTCAAATTCTAAGAGTCACCTTTGATTTCTTTTCGTCACTCGTTACCCATATCCAGCTAGGTTACCAACACATATCCTAAGCCCATCCTCTTCCTGCCACTTCCTCTGTTACACCTGATGTTTAAGCCATCACTCCTAAGTTTTTGGCTTGAGCTCATGTGTGCACGATGGTGCCATTTAGTGAAATGAGGAGGACCAAGGGAGGGTCAAGTTGAGGGGTGAGGTGTTGTAAATCAGAAGTTTTGGTTTGACCATGTACACTTGAATGTTTTAGACTGTCTAGGGGAGATGTCAAGTAGGTAGTTAGATACTGCAATCACAAATATGATTTGTATGATGGTTAACAGCTTTCAGGCCCCATCTCTCTTCCCCTCTTGTCCTACAAGTAGCAAGCTGGTAGAAAAGCCTGGGCACCAGGTTGGGAAGACCTGAGGCCAGTTTCCTGATCTCATTCTCTGTTTCCCTCCAACTCAAGCTCCTTTAGAGCTAAAGAGGCCCTTGCTCCTTATATCATAGTCAAGCCCAGCCAACCAAGAAGCAATACCTGAGCTGAGTTCTTGTGGTCGGCCTGAGTCATAGGTCAGGGGCTCTGCCTTGGTCTCTCCTCCTGAGTCAAGATCTGCAGCCCTGCCTACCATGCCAGTCCTGAACCAGGGCAGTATCCAGCCTTCGCCCCCTGCCCAACGATGGGGCCCTGATGACCCAGGGTCCTTTGTACTTTAGGTTGTCTCCTCCCCGAGGCCAGATCTTGTCCCTGAATCCCCAGCCAGTGGGCCTGTCTGATTCCCATGTCCTGACCTTCTAATTCTTCTTGGACCCCAAGAGCAAGAAGTAAAATTTCATCTCAGCTATAGCATTTAGCACTTGGTGTTCTCACTTTTACATGTGTCTCTATCTTTACCTGGGGTGTTCTCTTAGCCACCACAGTAGTGCCACAGGGAACAACACACACCCTAACAGGCACAGAGCAGGCTGTCAGGAGCTTTACTTGAATAGATACAGAAAGTTCTGGGAATGAATGCACGTTCACTGACAGAATTGGGAAGGATCGATAGGTAGCCACAGAAGAATTAACTTTACTTTGATAAATAAAGAGAAAGTGCATGGTGATGGGGAGACTAGTTTATTCCTTTCTTCAACAATATGTACACTTCAAAAACTTTTGGGGATGATACAGATTGTGTTGTGGAGTCAAGCTTCCCCATTTAAAATGTTTGGTTCTCTCCCCTCTTAAAAGAAACAAAAAATAGATAAACAAAATTCCATTATCTCTTACTGATCTACTGAAATAATCACTGGGCTGATCTCCATGCTTTTATTCTTGCTTTTCTGTAATGAATAATCCATACAGTGAGCCCAAGTGATCTTTGAAAACTTAAACCAGACCAGGAGGTGTTTCCTTGCAAAACCCTCCCTCCCAATGACTCCTCCACACACGCTGAATAAAGTCAGCCCCATACTGTGGTCTGCACAGATCTCTAGGACCTTTCCCTTTCTACCTCTCTGAGGTCATTTGCTACTACTCTTCCTCACTTTGCTCCAGCTCTGCTGGCTTTCTTTCTGTGTTTTGACTATATGAAACTTATCCCTGACTCAGGACCTCTGTACTTGCTTTATTTCTCTGTGGTCAATACCCTTGGATCTAATTATTTATGGCTGACTTCTTTTAATTCATCTCAATTTTCATTCCCTCAGAGACATCTCCAACTATGTTATGTAATGCTGTAATCTCCCCACCCACTGATTTCTGTGTTCTATTTTTCTCCTTAGTTCTTATTATCTGAGACTATTTTTACTTATATCCTTATTTGTATTTGAGGTTTGTTTGCCTACTTGTTTATCGTCTTCTCTCTTCCAGTGCTTCCTATTCTCCACTCTGTAAAATGTCAGATTCATGAGGGCGGGAACTCACTCTTGTTCACTTTTCTATTCTATTTCCAGCATATTAAACAGCACCTGGCACATAGTAGAGGGTCAATATGTGTTTTGAATAAATTTTTAAACAATTAAAAAAACCTTTTGTCTCTGTGTTCTGGGAGGCATGATCTTTATTTCAGAGTCCTCAGTACCACATTTCCTTTGAGCAGATGATGGTTGGAAGCTATATGGTAATTGAGCAACCTGGATGGGTCACTTTGTTCTGTGTCTTCATTTTCCCCACATGTGGAGTGAAGGTAGAAAGCCCCAAGTATGGATTCTCCACATTCTGCTGGAAAGGAGATTGCTTTCTTCCCAGACAACCAGTGATTCTGATAATCTACAATGTACTACCTCACTGACTCTAGACATCACTGGCAAATTTAGCAGTGTAGCATGGTTTCAAAAATCCTTTATAAATTGGTTGTAATCACAGGATTTGGTCGTTTATAAAAGACCAGAACATTTATCTACAAGACATGATGAGGAGATTTCCTGCCTGCTAATAATTCCCAATGGTTTCACCTATGAGATCTTTGTAGACAAATACTAGGCCAGAAAAGGAGTGGGCCAGAGCATCTAATTTTCTCCTGGATTGCAAGTTAAGAAGAGTGTTTATGACTGCTAAGGAGATGTACATTTATCTCAAGTTAATAACACTTAAGCTTTAGGGATCCTCGCTTGTCCAGGTGTCTTCCAAGGCTCTGAGAGGGGCTCTAACAATGTGCTTCCATATTCATAGAATCTGGACAATGTTCAGCTGTAATGCATTTTACTTAAATCAGCCCAGACCACTGCTGCTTCACTCCAACTTCTACTATGTCACACTTCCCCACATTTTGGCTGGTGTGGGCTGGAATTAGAGGGCAGGAAGCATTGCTGGGGTTTGTTTGAGGGGAAGTTGACTTAGGGATGCATTAGGTTTGGGTTTAGTGAGATGTACTGATGTGAATCACTGTCCTCTCCTTGTATAGTTAAATTGTGATAAGCTATCCTGGTATTTCTACCAGGGCCAGAGGAAGGATCTCAGTATGAACACATGCTATTCCACGGCAGCAGATAAATAAATGGACAGTGGAGGAGAAACAATATTTGAAATATATTGGTTCAGAAGTTAGTCCATGGAAAGTATTTACAATAATCAGATATGTATTTAAAATTGTATGTGGCAGATTTGGTTCTTCTCATCATCTATTCAAAATGGAAGTTTTCTCCTGTTGGGAATATACTCAGCAAGGCAGCATGCACAATTATAAATGCTCCTTACATGAACTTCATGGAATAGAACTTATGAGGTTCTCTGCATTCACAGAGCACAGAACAATAGCAGTACTACCACCAGTGAGTATGTCAGAGTGAAGTCTCATGTCTTTTGCATCCCAAAGTGTCAGGTCTGGTCTTAATGTACATGGCACATCTGGTTCTCACATTCTGATTCCAGAAGAAATGGTACCTAAGCTGATCATTAATGCTGCAAAAATAGGTTGAATATAAACATATATTCATGATACTTCTACTGTACACTAACTACCATGCAGGGCTTGATAGAGGATAGAGAGAGCATTTAGGCACAGCCCTCATCTCATGGAGCTCATGAGCAGGCAGAGAGAAAAAGCACAGATGAGAAGATGGCTACTTACCAGGGAGAAAAAGCAGAGCAGGGATCCAGTTTACATTTCCCACAGGACTGCCTGTGGTGGCTCCTAAAATGACAGGTTAAAGGGCATGAGTGGAATGGGACTGAGCAAACAAAAAATTAGACAAGGGTTTAGGAGGAGAGAGAGAGGGAGAGAGAGAGACAGAGAGAGAGAGAGAGAGAGAGAGAGAGAGAGAGAGAGACAGAGAGAGAGAGAGAGAGAGAGAGAGAGAGAGAGAGAGATGTGGCCTTTCAGTATTTTTCATGAGAATGAAACTTTGAGGAGAGGAATAAATATCTAAAGGTCATTTTTTCAGAAAGATTGAAGGATTTCTGGGTGGGATGCTGTACAAATTGTCCAGTATTGTGCCTTTTACAAAATCAACAATACAAAACACTTTATTATCATTCAAGACCAAGGTCTCTTTGATGTGGCATCTTATAGATATAGGGTCCCGAGACCTCCTGACTTTATTTGGTTACCCGTGGACACAATCATCTGTAATAGAAGGAGTGGGACGTGAGCTTGGCAGGAGAGGAGCTGCAATGAAACAGTGGACGAGACTACAGAACATGAGGACACATTCTACTTGGGAGATACTCTATGTCACCCTAGGGCTCCCCACACCCTAGGGTTCCCCACAATGCCAGCTTCTTTGAAAGGGTAACTAGTTATAGAGATATCAATCATCGCTCTGGGTTGATTATGAATATTGGTGCTAACATGGATCCTCTCTTGCTTTACTGGCCATAGGTAACAGCCAAAACCCATTGGCTTTAGAACATGTTCTCAGACTCCTTTCAGCATTCACAGAAATCCTATGTTTCTCTCTCCAATGAGATGTAAACTCTTTGAGAGCTCCCTGCGAACTCTCCTCATTAACTCTCTTTTCTATTTAAGAGTGCATTTGTCAGAGGATCTGAACACATCCTTGGTTGCTAAAGTGTTATGCTATTTCTAAGACTTATATTTTCTAAAGTACATCATGAAATTCAACCCCAGAGCCCAGGTGGTTTCAAATGGTCTACTTATTTGAAAGCAAGAGGGATTAGTCTTTTAAAAAATCTCTATATATCTTGGCCAAGTCCCTTATGTCCAGCTGGACCACATCATAAAAGACTCTCAAATGGTTATGGCCAATGTCATTGGATTGAATCATCTCCCTACCCAGATGATGAATCTGTGGGACTGGGGCTGTTCCCAAACCCAGATAACTTTAGGATGAACAAGGGCACCTGGGGACTTGGCTGTAGCCACCTGTTTTCTTGGAAACTAAAGAGGAAAAGGCATTTGTCGATCGTGTTCCCTTGGTATTAGCCCTCACTGACTAAACACAACATTCAGTTGAAAGTCAGCTCCCAAATGATGTCAGAGTTGGGAAGAAATTGCATCCTGAGCATCATTCATGGCCAGCAGTTAATTCTTGATATTTTTTTGGTCTCTTGTCTTTCCCAGGAAGCATATTCTCTTCTAGTCATGGCTCAAAGTCTACAAACCCTGAATTTCCCACCTCAGCGTGAACTTAGTGAACTCCAGGTGCTTTCACTATAAGGTAGGGAACTGGGGGAGATTTACAGCTGACTTTACCTTTTGATGGCTAAGTGAAACTAGATGGGTCAGTGCTCTGTGTCTTCATTTTCCCCGCACATTCAGTGAAGGCAGAGAGCCCCAAGCATGGATTCTCCACATTTTGCTGGAAATCCTATGTTTCTCTCTCCAATGAGATGTAAACTCTTTGAGAGCTCCCTGTGAACTCTCCTCATTAACTCTGTTTTCTATTTAAGAGTGCATTTGTCATAGGATCTGAACACATCCTTTGTTGTGCTGGAAAGGAGATTGCTTTCTCCCAGGCAGCTAGTGATTCTGATAGTCTACAATGTACTACCTCTCTGACTCTAGACGTCACTGGCAAATTCAGCAGTGTAGCATGATATCAGAAGTCCTATATCTTCCACATCGGCCAAACTAGATAATTAAAGGGCTCTGCAAGGTCACCACATCAAATAGCTCTAGGAGAGTCAATCACCCTACATTCTGTACATAAATGGTGCTGCAGAGCTGTGCAAACTGGGAAGTACTGATGACGTGGTGGGAGCCCCTATTTCTGTATTTTCCATTTCTTTAATGAAAACTCTAATTACAGTTGATCCTGCCTACAGGGACATGATAGTGCTTCTGATGTATATTTTGCTAGGGAGGGGAAACTGCAGGAGCTTCCCCTTGGCCTTTTCCTTGGCCCCTTCTTCATGGATTAGGAAGCCAGTGTGTGAATTCTGTTTCTGAGAATTTGTTTCCAACCCTGTATCAAAAAATTCCAGCATGGATTTAGAGCTCCAACTGAGCTTACCATGAAACAGTCAAAATTCCATAGGTCCTCACTCTGCTTGCTGGGCTGTGGTGGGTTCTGGGTCCCAGGACTCAGTGTTTAATTAAAGTCAGTGCCTAGCAATTTCTCAGAGGTATATTTACTCTGTTAGAAGGCAAAGGTCCCTCTACAGAAGGCTAAGAGAAAGAGTTATAGTATATACTTCCAATATTTTCCACATTGCTCATGGTTCCCTCTTCAAAGGTAATTGGCCAACCATCCCCAACTCCGTTCAATGGGCTTTGGGTTTGTTCAGTTATGGAAATTGCCCCAGGAACCACTAGAATATTAGTAACATCATATCTTGGTGTCAAAAACTTAGAGCTATGAAAATTAAGTATATCTTTGATGAGTTGCCAGTCCATTTAGGGCCTAGCGTACCACAACATCAGTTGTACTCTTCACCCTTTTCTGTGCAGGTTAGACCTACAAATGTTGCTGTCCATTATGGTGACTACACCTGGCTTACAATTGCAGGTGAAAAGTTCCTAACTGGCCTTGGACTCACTGGCGTGTCCTCTTCCCAGAGAAATTAGTGACTCCATTTTACTTGGGAACTTTTTCTATCAGCATCCTCTCCCCATAGAGAAATGCCATCAAAGCATTTCAGAGATGCAGGCTGGCATTGTTTTCATCGGTGTAGATCTTAAGTTCTCGGTAAAAGAGTGCTCAGATCAATCAATAGTAGGGAGTGATAAATCCACTCTAGCATTCCTGTCCCCCAGAGACTTTGGTTCCCTTCCTGTACTAATACCAAGGGATTCCAACTTCCTTTATTTATGTTGTTGCTATGTCCATGTTTCTATCAACAACTCCCATGTACTCAAGCTAGATATTAAATCTAAGATCATTGGAAGAATATCCAGTTGGTAACTTCAGCCAGATGTACTATGTTCTCCCTTTGGCTGAAGCATTTTCAAAATCCATTTTTACGCTTGTTCTCCAGCTTTTTTTCCTTCTTTTCCCATGTTTGACTTTGAAATTATCTCCTTTCAGACTCACATTTGTATCCTGACTTTGGTGACCTTTGGCAAGTTTTTTTTTCTTTTTTTATCTTTCTGAGCTTTGGGAGGGTTATATTCTATAAAATAGGGAGGATATGTCTGCCCCATAGTATTATTTGAAGAATTGATGAGATAATGCTGTACAAACCCTGGTACAATGTGGGGATCTCAGTAGACATTCAATAAGTAGATGTTCTATACAAAAGCAGGGATTAGTTTCAGCACCTCTCTTAAATTTTATGCATGGCTTTATATTTTTAAAAGCCCCTTCCCATCATTTATCATCTCTGTAAGTATTTATCTACAGTTACTAAATAATATCCAGTATTGGATCATGCAGTTATGTGTTAAAATACTTGGTCCTCGAAAAAAGGATCTTGCAAATTTACTCACCAAATGTAAATTGAGGAGGTAACTGAAATCAATTGAAGCACCAAGAGCACAAGCAACCTGAGAGGTTAGTACAAGAAAAACAAGTGCTCAGAGTCCTAAATATATCAGCCCTTAAAGAAACAGGTTTGCTACTTTAGTCTTTCCTTTGAAAAATATTTATCGAGCAACTATTACATGCCAAGCATTTTTCTAGATGCTGAAGATAAAATAAGAAACAAATAGACAAAAATTCTTTCCCTCATTGAGCTCACATCCTAGAGAGGGAGGCAGAAATAAAATAAAATAAAATAATAATTGCTAGATAATAGTAAGTATTAAGGAAAAAATAAGCATGTGGAGGTTGTAAATTGTTGGGGTTGGTATTGTGGGCATTGCTACATTTCCTAACCTCATCTTGCAGTTAGGTGTGGCTTGGGGCTAAGTTTTTTTCCAGTGGAGTATGAGCAAAGTGGCATGGGTCACACCAGGAAATGCTTCCTTCATGAGCTTTTCTGCCATGCCTTCTCCTAGGCTGGAATGACAAATCCCAGAGCCACTGTGGAAGGCAGGTGTTGCAGATGCCTGAGTCCTTGAATGACCACATGGAGGAGACCTGCCCACTGACCTGAAATACCTATCTGCACTGTAAAGTGAGAAGTAAAGATAGAAACTATCTTTTTAGTGCCATTCTATTTTTTTGGGGGGGGGTATTGTTTAGTTGCTATAGTTCCCTCATTTATGGAGCACTCATGCAATGTATCTTTAAAACAAAATAATATTTATTTATGTACATGGCTGATTGCTATATTTTAGTCACATGAATGAGAGCACTATGGTAGCAGAGAAAGGAGTGTTTAATTCTTTTAGCAGTGAGTGGGTTAGGGTCAAGTTGCGAAAGGTATGATAAAGGAGATGATATGTGAGCTGTGTTTAGAGAAATGAACAACAATTCACTTTGGGAAGGAAAGGGGGAAAGAGAACTAACTCCAGTCTGAAGTCACAGATTGAATAAAAATCCAGAGGCATGAAAGTGACTACAGTATTTTGTGCTGCACACGTGTGTGTGTGTGTGTTTTAATTCCCTATAATCATGAAACAAGAAAGAAAATGGCACAGCCTTAAACCATTGTTCTAATGATCTCAATCTGATTTTATATTTTTAAATGTGAGAAATATGGTGCATTAAAAAAAGCAA
Source organism: Furipterus horrens (assembly GCF_987537825.1). Classification (NCBI taxonomy): domain Eukaryota; kingdom Metazoa; phylum Chordata; class Mammalia; order Chiroptera; family Furipteridae; genus Furipterus; species Furipterus horrens. Next base: position 38,770,842 of record NW_028327173.1, read on the forward strand.
TGCACTGGTTTGAAACCAAACATAGCTGTTATTACCAGTTCCAAAGATTTCAAAGATGATATTTACAAGTTTGTAAAAAATGTTTGATTCTTCCAAAATGCCTGAATGTTCTTAGTTATGGGGCTTTAACTAGTAGTTTGAGCTGCAAACCCCACTCCTCTAAAATGAATTCAATTGTAGCTGGGATGGAGTCTAAAAAATAGATGCTTGTAGTTGCAAAAATACAATTAAAATGGTTAAAAGGATTACATTTTTTTCCAACATAGACACAAAGGAATATGTCTTCTCTTGAGTTACTAGACAGTATAAATTATATTACTACATATTAGAGAACATGTATCTAACATGTTTAACTAAGTCTGTCCATTTCCTTTTTGTTTGAAGCTACCACTTTCTGCACTCTGTTATTGTGTCTAGCATTATGCTAAAGAGTTCCATACCATACACTGGCAAGCCAGGTATCATGTATCCTTGTTTTACAGATGAGGAGACTGAGGCACCGAGGTTGAATACTTGTTCAAGGTTATATGATTACGAAGTTCCATAGTAGCAATTTGAGGAGGTCTACTTGACTCCAAAGCTCATTTTATTAACAACATTCCTTCTTTGTTCCTATTTAACTTTTTTTTTTATTTACAGGGTTTGTATTTCTATTTTCTGGAGATATCGGAATATTATTTTTCGGATTATGTGTTTAATCATCATGTTTTTAAAACATTCCTCAACAACAAGTATTCATTTTCAATCCTGCCCTCTGGGGCCATGCTGACCTTTCGCTGAGCCATGACTTCAATATAACAGTGGTCTCAAGTATTTTGCAATAAAGGGCAATTTCCTCTGACCAGGAGTTACCTTCCTCAGTCACAGGATGCTCAGGTTATGCAGGATTTTAAGGCATCCATATATCAGCATAAATCACTGGGTAAAACAAGGTCAGCTCAGCCCTAATTCTGTCCCTAATTTTTGGGTTCAGTAGTTAAGCTTTAATATTCATTGTCAGGAAGTTGGTGGGTTTTGTAAGAAAAAATGCTTTCACAGCTTGTGCTGTCTGTCAGGGTTGGAGGAGTGGTGATAAGGTGTATCAGCCGTGTATCGGGTAATGTGCTTCTGCTCTTTTATTGTATTTAATCATCACCACAGGTCTATGAGACAAATACTATTATTTCAGTCTTTACAAATAAGGAACCTGAGACTCAGACTTGTCCTAGGTTGTCCAGTTAGCAGGTGGTAATTCTAAAATTCAGACTGAAGCCTATCAGATTTTCAAGTCAGGAGTATTTTCACAACATGGTTTTTGAGTGATTAAAATAAATTGTTCTATTTAAAGTAATTTTCTAACCTATTGTTTTTAAAAGTCTAAAGCCCTGAAATTGATTTTGTGAATTGCTTTTGGTATTAAAAATAATAGAATCAAGTGAAAATGTTAGAGTACATTTTCTATAATGACAATCATTGTTTTGTAAAACGTGTGTTTCATTTCTATATATATACACGCATTCCATTGTGCCCCAGGATGTGTGACCTGGCTTGCCTTGTAACAGTATTTTATCACAGGTGGCAGTCAAGAGCCTCTATCCCTGCTTTCTCTTGTGCTCTGGTCCAGACACTAGATGTCCTGTAGCTTTCTCAAGTTCTCAAGTTTGAAACTGACCTTCAACCATTCCTTTGCAGCCCTGCTCCTCTTCCCATGTTCTGTGTATTCCTTGTCCCAGTGAGGGGCGTCAGGATCATCCCATTATGGTCATCCTCAACCGTTGCCACTTTCTTAATGGTCACATCTAATCTGCTTCCTAGTTATATTAAATTCATTTATGAACTAAATCTCGACACTCTCCCTTCCACACCATTGTTCCCTACCACTGACTTTGGAGGCCAGGATGCAGTGCAATCAAACCTATATCCTGGGCAACCCCTCCTTTTCCTTTTCCTCTCCAGCCTGTTTTTGGCAGTGCTGCCAGAGTTCATTCCTGGGATTGCTCACCTATTACTGAAGAGTTAACTCATTTGTGTTCTTATTTAATATGCATTGAGCAGACAGTACATCTGAGCATATGTCTAAAATCCTGGCATAGTTCTTCTTGTTGAAAGCGGAGGCTCTACAGAGGGGTGTATATTTCCTAAAAAGTGTCTAGGCTATGCTTTGAGTGTAGGAAGAAAAGATTGCTTCTCATATTTAGTTTATTGGTAAAGGAAAAAAAAAACACATACAACTTGCAAAGATATAAATATCTCATACACACATGTCAGGGGCACAGACTTGTTTCTCTTTTCTTTATGGAGAAGGGGGTACAATGTGTGGTCACCGTAGCATGGACCTTAGATTTCCATGCTAAGACCTTGGCAATCTGGCACCAATTTCATTTTTCAACTTCATGTCTACTTATTTCCCAGTCCTTTCTCCCTTCATTTGCTCTTTCCAGTCCAGCTATACTCAACTAGTATATTTTCTACATTTGTAAATTTATTTTTAATATTCTAATATTTCTGAGATGCATTTTTTAGTTATTGTTAAGATAAATTTGCCCACAGCCAGTTAGGGAAGAAATATGTCATAGAATGTGCCTGCCTCTGTGTGTGTTTGCGTGTGAACGTAACCTCCAAATCCGTTATATACACCTCTCCTGCTTTGGAAAATGCCATCATACAAAGATCAATTCCTATCTGTCAAAGGCTCCATCCAACACAAGATGTATGTGCATTTTAAAGAACTTTTAATGTGGTGAGACATAAAAGAGTAAAATAATATTTAAAAACATTAGCAATAGTTATTTATGAATTGTGGAATTGGAGGTGATTATGTTTTTTTAATACATTTCAATATTCAGATTTTGTATAGTGCTCAGATGGTCCTTTTTATTATGACACATTCATTCAGACAGAAGAACATATCTTGTACATATTAGGTATAAAGGATATAAAACAAATACCCTTCAGTTAAAAAAAAAAAGTTTATTGATGCTTTTGAAGCCTCCGAGTGTGCCCCTTCTCAGTTGTAACCCTCTTTTCTGCCAAAGGCAACCATATTCAATTACCCAGGATGTGTATTATAGTTTATTATATTTGTGTGCACCCCCAATTGATATATTACGGACATTTATATATTTGGAACATTGTAATAAAGGTGTCATACTATGTGTGTTACCCTGTAATTTGTTTTTCTCACTAGGTATTATGTTTTGAGATTTATCCACATGGATGCATTCAGCTGTAGTTCACTAATTTTCACTGCCGCATGGTGTTTTACAGTATGAATTCTACTTGGATTTATTAATCCATTTTCTGTTGACAAACACATGGGCTAATTCTAGTTATTTTTCTATTATAAACAATACTGTCATGAACTTTCTTGAGAACATCTCCTGCTACATGTGTTAAGAGTTTCTCTAGGCTGTACCCAAGGAGGGAAATGACTGGGTCATGGAATATGGCTATCTTTTCCATGCAAAAATAACACCTCATAGCTTTACTAGTGTGATTATGCCAACTGACAGTCCATCACCAGCATATGGAAATGACCATGGCTCCACATCTAGCCAACTTTTACTATTGTCTTAAACTTAATTTTTTGCCAGCCAGTGAGTAGAAAGTAGTATCTTACAGTGGTTTAAGTTAGCATTTTCCTTTTCACTAATGAGGTTGAGCATTTTATGTTTATAGACCATTTGTGTTCCTCTGTTCACTTTTATATGAAATGCCTGCTTATGCCTTTTGCCCATTTAGAAAAATCTGGTTACTTACTGTTTTACTGGTTAAGAGGGAATTCTTTAATATGTTTGGATAATAATGCTTTGTTAGTTATTTATAGGGCAACTTTCTCTACTGGTTTATAGCTTTTAAAAAACATGTTTACAAGTTCTTTTGATAAACAGAAGCTTTTACTTTTAATGTAGCCACATTTATCAATTGTATGTGTGTGTGATTAGCGCCTTCTAGGTTGTTATGGAGTCTTTTCTTATACCAAGATTATTAAGACCTTTTTGTGTATTCTCCTTCTTGTATGTTCTCCTTTACATTTTTAAAGCTTTACTTTTTCCATTGAAGTACTTAATCTTCCAGAGTGGAGTGTCATATATGGTGTGAACCATATACATTTCATATGATCCCTCACAATAGATATCCAGTATTTCTATCACCACTTTTTAAATAGCCCATCTTTCCCCATCTCTGAAATGCTGCATCTGCCATGAACCAAGTTTCCATATGTTCAGGAAGGTATCTTGGTTCTCAATTCTGTCATAGTGATCTGTTTGTCTGTCCTTATGCCATTACATTAATGTCTTAATACTATAACTTCATTAGCCATCTGGTAGGACAGAATTTCATTCAAGATAGGTGTAAGACTTTCCAAGTTTCACAAAAAGTTCTTGCTGAAATTTTGGCTGGAATAATTTAATGATAGATTATTTTAGAGAGAATTATATTATTATGATATCAAGTCTTCCCATTCATGAACACAGTAAACTTTAAAAAAATTTGGTTCTCTTTTTAAGAGGTTACTTATTCTGTTTTTTTAATCTAAATATGAAATTGGATATTGCATATTGATATTTTATCCAACCATCTTGCTCTCTTATCAGGGGTAATAATTTGCATTTTTTTCAGTTTTTGATATAGACAATTACAATACCTGTATTTCTTGTTCTTATTCTTTTTTATTTCTTTTTCTTGACTTATTATGCTGGCTAGGACCAATACCGAGTAAAGGAATCATCTTGTTCCTTTCTCAAAGGAAATACTTGTAACATTTTACCTTTAAGTATGTTTTACTATAGGTTTTTGAAAGATGCTCTTTAACAGTTCCCTTCTACTAGTAGTTTTATAAGAATTTTAAATTATGAAACTTAAAATTTTATCAAACATTTAATAAGTCTAACAAAAAGGGGAAGGATTCTTAAATTATTAATTAGGTAAATTTTGCCATGAAGTTGTAAAATGATAAACCAAACTTGTATTCATGAGATTAATAAAACTCTATCAAATTCTATTATATTTTTTATTCATTGATGGAACCAATTCAAAAATGTGGTGTTAGAATATTTGAATCTGTTCATGAGTGACAACAGCTGATAATTCTTATTCTATTTTTGTCTGGACTTGACATCAAGATTATACTAACTTCATAAAACTAGTTGGGTTTATTCCTTTTTCTGTTCTCTAAAAGAGTGTGCATATTTTTGGAATTATCTGTTCCATGAGAGTTTGGTAGAATTCACTTGTAAAATCATCCATTAGACCCTAAAATGTTCTTTGTGGGAAAATTTAAAAAACAATCTTCAATTTCTTTAATTGTTATGGCTTTTCATTTCATTTTGAGTCAGACAAAATGAATGTATCTCTAAGAAATAACAAAACTAAGAGGAGGTTAATTTTTAGTATTGCATAATTCAATTAAGGGGAGGAAATCTATGAGTATTATCAAATAGGAAATGAAAAAGAAATGCTGATATTCTAAGACACCTCTAAAAATTATACTGTCAGTTGTAAAGGTACAAATGAGGCCAAGATATAGGACAAGTGTTTTTTACAAAGAGTTGTGAATCACTTTCATGCTATGTATAACTTCTAATGTATAAAAATGATTCAGAAGAAACTTTGGATGCAGAATCTATATAAAACATAGGGAAACTGATTGTGATATACAGTATTCCCTCATTTATCGCGGATATTACGTTCTAGACCCCCCGCGATAGGTGAAAATCCTCAAAGTAGGAACCTTACATTTATTTTAGTATTTATATATATTTTAAGGCTTTATAAACTCTTCCCACACACTTATAAACCATTCCCAGTCCCTTATTAACCTTTCCCACTCCCTTATTAACCTTTTCCACACTTTTATAAACACTACTCATGTTCTTAAACGTATTCTACACTCTTAAACCTACATAACTTTAACAACATACGTATACAGTACTGCAAAATCCCACGATATAGCGAAAAATCCGCGATAAATAATTAAATATAATATTTTTAAAAATCCTGCAATACAGTGAGGCCACGATAAGTGAACCGCGACATAGAGAGGGATTACTGTTTAATAAGAAAGTGGTCAACAAGAGTGGAAGCACATATAGGCTATTATAGGTAGGTGATATTTATTTGTGTTTAATTTAAAGTCCTTTTTATCCCCCCTTAAGAAGATGTAATTAGTGGTATGCCTGAACACCAATGAATTCTTAGATTGAAAGAAATATGGTCTATGTTATTCATGACGGTGTCTTATTTTTTCTCATCTCCATTCTTTTGAGTAAATAGTTTCCTCTCTTTCTCCACTGCTTGGTGAACTTTCACTTCTTTTTAAGACACAGTTCAAACCAATGTCTTCTGTGACAACTTTCTGAATATCTTCCATGTTCTCACAAAACCCACACTATGAGTAAGAAAAAAAAAAATCCTAACAGAAATGTTTGTTCTGAGTTTTTGAGTCATTCATCCCCACTAGGTTGTGTGTTTCTTCCTAAGGGGCCATGTCATAATCATTTCCATGTACCCTAGAGAGAATGAAATGTCTTACACATAGCAGGCAATTATCTTCCAATAATGTTTATTAGAAGAATAAGCTGTGCTTTTGGTCATCTTCAACTTCCTTAATTCTTTCATAACTTATCTGCGTATTATCAGAGATTCACATCAGAAATGAAAGTGAGTGTCATATCTTAGCAGATCATTTATCTTCCTCCTCCTAAAACCCTATTCAAATTGGTAGCTGGAGGGTGAGGAGGGGTTGGTGGAAGGCTTTTATATCTTTCCTGTTTTTCTTCTGAGCAAGGTTTCACTTATTCTTGTCTGGTCTGATGCTGTTGGATTTGAGCCCTGTGGGCCTCCCAGTAACAAGACCTGTGGTGTAATCTTACACCTAATTAGATAATCATGCAGCAAGGTCTGGCTGCTGCCATTTGAGAGATGATTTATTTTTCTTGTGCTCAGGAAAGTAGAGACTACAAAGTCATTCAAGACGTCAAGCAACTCCTTCCCTTGCCCCACAGTCACGTCCTCCCAGCCCCCTGCCTCCTTTGGCACTTCTCTCCCAGGTCCTGCAGTAGAGGTGGGGGTGGGTGGGTGGAGGGGTGTTGTCCCACCGTGGTGTTCAGAGGGAGCCAGGATTCGACCTTTATCCTCAGTTGAGCTTCCTCAACTTGGATCTGATCTAGCACTTTCCTACTTGAAATCAACAGATAGCTCCACAAAACTTGGCAGCTTGTGTAGTCAGTCCTCACTCGGGGTCCTACTTCTGCTTTGTTCTCTGCCTTTACCTCTCAGACTATAGATTCATGGAGAAAAATGCCATACAGCTGGAAAATCATGTAATTCTTCAAATGCGGCACTTTGTTTTCAGTCCCCTATTTTGAGTGTCACGTTCTTCTGTCAGAAATGCTCTCTCCCTGCATTCCCTCCTTCCTCCTCCTTCTTCAGGTAGTCAGCTCAGTATGACTCTTCAAAATTCTGTTTGTGTCTCCTCCTCCTGGAAGCCTTCCACGAGTCTCCCAGCCTGGGATAATTTCCAGTCTTTCTTATTCTCACTGTGTCCCTTTGCCCCATAATCTAAGCATTTGTATCACATTTTATTGTGATTGTTGTTGATTTACAGGTTTTGTCTTCCCAGCAGACAAAGGTATAAAATGGAAACTAGAGTATAAAATGCTGTTCATGCGCCTAACAGAGTGCCTATCACAGGGAGGGTTCTAGGCAAATACTCTTATTACATAAATTAATTAGTCAAAGAGAAGTTGAAGGGAGCCTGGATGTTGTGTAAGATGCAGGAAAGGAGCTGGGGAGAGACAAGGTGGGTAGTGTTGAACAAATGCGGGGGCACATAGACCAGGGTCAGCCAGGTTGCTTTTCATGTGACTTTGAGGAGAGACAATGACCGTAGCCATTGACTAGTCCTGATCCCAGGACGAGGGTCCCTCTCTTTGAGAAATAAAGGAATGATGAAAACTTTGTGTCCTTACAGGGAAGTATAAAAACTGGATAGAGAAGGAACTCATTTCAAGGGGAGCAAGTGGGTGCATAAAGCTGGTCTTCAACACAGGTTGGTGTTCAATGGGGAGTGACGCACTGAGCCAAGTCCAGTGCAGGATCTCTCAGGTTATCTTCTGGTATGACTTTAGGGACTTGTGTGAAGTTCCAAGGGAGATGGGACCTGTGGGGCACTGAATGAAATCAGGTTGAAGAACAGTGTCACTAGAGATGTGCCTGTGTACCAGTAAAATCTGAAATTTAACACATAAGAAAGGAAGGTACTTGCTGCACACTAGGATGAGAACAGGAGCTTTGCAGGTAGTGACTGCTGGAGTGAAGTGGATAACCTACTTCCCACAGCCACCTTACAATGGCATACCCACACTGGCAAAGAATCCAAATTACTCCTAAGATTTAGCTCCATGTGCTGTGCCCTATCTTAGTTTTGAATCAGTTCCTCGACTACAAATCATAGCTCATGTTCCAAGCTGCTTCTGATCCTCCTGGCCTGGTACTGATGAGGCTTCCTTCTTGCCCTGCTTGCCTTACTCTGCTCATTTGACACTGGACTCCACTTCCGTGGCTCTGATCCCAGGACCAAGGGATAGTAATTTTGGTTATCTTCCTGGTGAGCACCTGATTCAAGGATAGTTTTTATGTGGGAGGAGAGCTGAGACAATCAGATTGTCCCTTGAAAGAGTCTCAAAGGATGTAGTCAGACAGTGGTGAGCCATTGAATTTTAGGCTAATTACATGCGGTGACCAAGTAGAGAAATCTGGAGAGCAGAGAGGGCTGGGAGATTCTAACAGGCGCACAGAGGGGCAAAGGCTCCGTAGCTGTATGGGTCCTTGTTGATGTTCCATAGGTCCACCTATGTTTTGTTTGCATGCAATGTCCACATACTCCCTTTGCTACCACTCTGCTTGTTGCTTTATTTTGTTGATTGTGAGGACCTGTTGTCCTCACAAGCAAAAATCCCTGCCTGGAAATGAGGATGTGGGGTGGGCTGGGGGACTATCAGTCGGGGGGCTGGCGCATCAGAAATGAAGTTTGATGGACCCTTGACATGCACAGGGTGAGCTCTGGGAGGAGCGATTTGGCAGAGAGTGGATGCCAAGAGTAGGTGGAAAGGAAGGCTGCTGTGGTCTTTTGGGACCAGGAGAGCCACCACCAGGGCTGTGATGGAACTGCCATGCTGGGGCTTGAATCATTTTCTTGACTATCTTCCCAGACTGGCATGACCTGGGTAAACTCTCAGTAAATGCTAGTATCAATGTGGCAGGCACTGGGATAAATGTTTCCTATGTATTAATATGCTAATTCTCACAATATTTTGAAGTATGCCTTACTATCATTTCCATTTTATAGATGATGAAACTGTAATTTAGGAAGGCTGAGCTGCCTGCTCTAAATCACACAGTGAAAATGGTGAAGCCAGGATCTGAAAGCAGGTCCACATGTGCCAAAGCCCATGCTCTTGAGCATGACTTTATGCCTCCTTTGCACACACAGGTCACGGCACACTGTTCTCTGCCTGTCTGATCGCTCTCCAGCTTTCCAGCGACTGTTCTGAAAAGGCCTGGTTTCCCATGCCTGGCTCCTTTCCCTACAGCCAGGTCCTGATGGATTCTGGAGGTGCTTGTTGACTGCTCCCAACAAGTGCTGCCAAGAGGTATTACCAAAATGTGAAATGATTTTCTTTTGGAGGAAAAAAAAAAAAACAAACATGAGTAATAAGAACTGGATTCCAAAAGCAATAAGCTTTTGGACTATTTTTTGTTCTACAAGAAATGTTCAACTTGAAAGGGCAAGGCTCTGACATTGCTGTTTGAAGTTCAGACTATTTTTTAGACTTTTGACTTTTAAAGGATGAGATTAGAATTCAAATTTGTAGGATGCAAACAGTCCCCATCACCCTGGGAAGAGAGGATGATTGATACAAGTTGCAACTTAAGGGGGAGCTGAGATACATTTTCTTGGTTACCCTGATGCCTTAGTTTCTGCAGGCACCAAGGTAGATTCAAGTTTCTCAAGGGAGGCAATTACTTACAATTTACTACAGTTTACTTCACTATAATTTCAAAAGCTGTGGTAATTCACAGGAGTAGCCTAGGTCCACTGGAGCTACCTGATTGGCAAAGAAGCTTGACCAAAATTCTTATTTTTGCTGGGCTTCAGTTGCTTCTTCTGCCAAATGAAGACATTTGTTTCTACACCATAGGGCCACATAGATGGGGAAATAAAATTAGAAATGTTGAGGTTCTTTAAAATGTAAAGCGCTCTTTAAATGTAGGGGATTATTATCATGTACTCTTCTAGGCCATGGTTTTTATCAAGGATGTGGTTTTGGCATGCAAAGATGGCAGCAAAGGACATTCATTCATTCAAGAAATATCCATTGTCATCTACTATATATTACTCATCATTGTATCTGAAAAGCCAACCACAGTGACTAAGATTGATGCAGAACTTTTCCTTACTGGGCTGAAATTTGGCTGGAGACACAATTTATTTTTGCTGGAGAAGTACATCATAATGAAAGGTCCTGACATAATTGGAGATATATAGGAGAACTTAGAAGTGTCTTCTCATCCGGGTTTGGGGAGGAGGAAATACTTTCTGGTGCTTTTAGGGGTTGGATTGTGTCCTCCCAAATAAATGTATTGAAATTTTAACCTTCAATAACGCAGAATGTGACTATATTTGGAGATAGAGTTTTCTAAAGGTAGTTAAAGTAAAATTAGATCTCATGGATGGGCTCCAATCCAATATAACTTCTATCCTTATCAGAAGAGAATATTAGGACTCAGAGATACACGAGAACAGATCAAAGGCCATGAGAAGTCCAAGAGTGAAGACACCCGTGTGCAAGTCAAGGAGAGAAGCCTAAGAAGAAACAGCTCTGTCAACACCTTGATCTTGAATTTGAACCTCCAGAACTGTGAAAAAACAAATTTCTGTTGAGCTACCCAGTCTATGGTTCTTTGTTATGGCAGTACTAGCACTCTAATATGGTAGAACTCCCTTATCCATGGGGAATATGTTCCAAGACCTCCAGTAGCTGCCTGAAACCACAGATTGTACCCAATTCTGTATATACCATGTGTTTTCCCTATAGATACTTATGTTAAAGTTTAATTTATAAACTGGGCACAGTAAAGGGTTAATAACTAAAAATATAGTAAAACAATTATAAAAATATACTGTAATATAATAAAGGTTACATCGACGTGATTTCTCAAAATATTTGGTACTGTACTTTATCCTTCTTGTGACAATGTGAGAGGATAACACACCTTATGAAGTTGAGAACTTTTACCTTTTCACTTAAATGAAGCACTTTATGGCTTTTCCTTGGCATATTCAAATTGATAGCGTCACTAAACACTACTCCAGTGCTCTGGGGCCATTATTAAGTAAAACAAGGGTTTCCTGAACACCAGCACTGGGACGCTGTGACAGTTGATCTGATGGCTGAGATGGCTACTAGGCAACTAATGGACAGGTTGTGCAACTGTGCTGTCCATGGCGGGAAGAAGGGGACAACTTGAGATTTCATCATGCTACTCAGAATGGCAGGCGACTTAGAAGTTATAAGTTGTTGATTTCTAGAATTTTTTATTTAATATTTTCAGACCACAGTTGAATGTAGGTAACTGAATCCACGGAAACAAAATCACAGATATCGGGGGACTACCGTAGAGGCACTAAGTAGACACTGGAAAGTATTCATTAAATAAGTAAATTAATGGAAATGATACTTAGCTAAGTCCTGATCCATGGGAATCTGTTTGCCAGACTGAGGGTATGAGTGACCAGAGAAGAAGGATGGCTGATGTATTCCAGGCAAAGGAACAGTCTATGGAAGTCATGGAGACTTGTGAGAACAAAATATGCTCAGCACAACTACAGCATAAAGAACATGGCGGCATGGCAGGAGATGAAGGTGGAGGGGTAGTCAGGGAGGGACCAGGTCAAGTGGGGCCACGTTGGCCAGGCTGAATAATTAGAATGCCTCCCAGGCTCCTACTACCCCAGATAAGATGAAGTTACCCATTTTTGCACGTGTTGTTATGTAACGTACAATTCAGTGAAGACTAGCACCCTAACTACAATGAGCTGGGCACATGAACCCCATTTAATAGACGAGGAAATAGAGGTTCAAACACTTTGAATAATTTCCCCAAGGACAAATGACTAGGAGGTAGCAGAGCAGGATTCAGAGTCACTTAGTTTAGAGTATGGGTCTCTCAGTATAGCTGTTCAACCTCTTTAGGATGTACAGTATTCCCTCACTTATCATGGGTATTATGTTCTAGACCCCCCGTGATAGGTGAAAAGTCGCAAAGTATGAACCTTACATTTATTTTAGTATTTATATATATTTCAAGGCTTTATAAACCCTTCCCACACATTTATAAACCATTCCCAGTCCCTTACTAACCTTTCCCACTCCCTTATTAGCCTTTCCACACTTTTATAAACACTACTTATGTTCTTTTAATTAATTTATTTATTTATTATTTTTTTAAGTATATTTTACTGATTATATTGTTACAATAGTTCCAATTTTTTCCCCTTTGCTCCTCTCCGCCCAGCACCCCTCTTCCCCGACAATCCCCTCCCCAAGTCCATGCCCATGGCTCACCCTTTCATATATTCTTCTTTTTTTTTAAAATAATTAATTAATTAGTTAAATATTTTAAAAATAAAAAATAACAATCCCTCCCTCTCAGACTTAAGACCCTTTACAATCTTATAAAGGACAATGGACGAAGGTCTCGAGCTCCTCTAGCTGCTTCAAGCTGGACATGGTCGTCGTCCTACCTACCCTTGGGTCAAGAAATCCCTAATAAGAGTGGGGATGTGGAGGGGAGGGTGGCCTTCCTACAAGGGGAAGGATCGTGCAGACTCCAGGTTGGTTGGCTGTCTCTGGACAACGGCATGCTTGGTTTAACAGGCTGGCATCCTTGTTGTATTCTGGGGGCAACAGGGTTAAAGGACATCATTCAATCCGTAACCACTAGATGACAAAAGACAGGTATTAATTTTTCAATGTCCCACATTAGGGAAAAGAAGGGCTTCTTTGGAGGAAGGTATGCCAGGTACATCTCACCTGTCCAAAACCCTTTTGCCCATTATACTTAGTTTGGACTGAGGGAAATATTTTAGGTTTCCCCCCTCTCAGGCCTCTGGGCTCTTTCTGTCCAAGCCATTAGGATAGAAAAGAGAAACCAGTTTTAAAGTGAAGCCCACAGACCACCCCATTCTTCACCAACCCAGCCACTTAGTTCAGCCAAACCATTGAGTCTCAGGAGGCAGCAATGCAGACAGCATTAAGTGAGGCCTATATGTACAAACAATCACTCAGGTAATGAGATCGTAGGCTTATGCCCTTTGAAAACAGAAAACACATGTTAATTTATATAACATAACCCACACACAAGTTTATAGATCTGTAGGACTGTCTTATCGGAAAGACATCCAGTTGCAAGGCATTTGACATTCTTCTTGCCTGTAAATTAAACATCTTTGATAATGCCACAGACATAGTTTAACTTTCAAATGAAAACAAATTTTAAATGAAAAGAAACTTTAAAGATGGTTAGCTGCACTACTTTATAGTCTACCACTGGGCATTGTGATCTTCCTTGAATCTTGATTTTTCTCCCTAAGATTACCCTCCTTGTCATTAAAGGGACTGCATTAAGTTCATTTTTAATTTATCCTGTTCATTTGCATAAACACAACAAGAGCAGCAAATGATCACTTATGATCTTTAGTTCTGCTTTGCTGGAACTTATGCAAGGAACATTTAGGGTGACCTTCAGTCTGCCCTTCAGGGCACAGAAGCTGAGCCACATACCTGTCATTCAGCCTTGCCTGTAAACACCTGTCTTTTCCAGGTCCTCCTGGTTTTCCATTGTGCCTTAAGGTCCCTTCTAGCCATCTTTCAGGAAAACAACCTTCGTTCCTTTCCTGGAAAGATTGCTATGGACCCGCTCATCCATCCAAGGTACCAGGTCTTTTATCTCGTGGACTTTTATTACCTTTGAAAGTCAGTCCCAGTTGCTCAGGGCTTTTTGGTAACAACCAAAGCCCAAGCATGTCTCCTTTACGCATGACATTCCAGTCAAAGTCTTAGTCAAAAAAATCGTTATTAACAACTGGTCTTATTAGTTTTATGCAAAGAAACTTAGGTTATTACTTACTTATTTAGAATGCCAAATTCTGGAGGGATCAGATAGGGAGAAAATATATACAGTGTGAAGGAAAAACCTTGTCCTTCTAATATTCACTGAACTTGCATTTCTATTCTTTATATTTTTCCCCCCCACTAAAAATTTTTCTGTTTGTTTGTTTCTCCATTACAGTTGTCTCACTTTTTTCCCCCTCTTGCTTCTCTGCACCCTGTCCCTCCCTTCTCCCACATTCAGTCCCCACCCAGCTGTCCATGTCCATGGATCATTTATACATGTTCTTTGACTAGACCCTTCCCCTTCTTACCACTTCTCTCCTTCCTATCTCCCCCTTTGTTACTGTTAGTTTATTCCTCGTTTACATACCTCTGGTTCAATCTTGCTCATTTGTTTGTGTTGTTCATTAGTTTCCTGTAACAGGTGATAGCATAAGGTAATTTTCTTTTGTTGCCTGGCTTATTTCGCTAAGCATAATTCTCTCTAGTTCCAATCATGTTGTTGCAAATGGTAGAAGTTCCTTCTTTCTTTCAGTACTTATTCATTGTCATTTTCCCCCTTTGTACTCGTGTTCCTCTCTGTCTCTCTCTGTTTCTTCATCTTCTTAAAGCAGACCCTTTAGCATCTCTTGCAATACTGGTTTGGTGGAGATGTATTCTTTTAACCTTCTTTTGTCTTGGAAATTCCTTATTTCACCTTCCATTTTGAATGAGAGCCTTGCTGGGTAGAGTATTCTTGGTTGTAGGCCTTTGTTTTTCATTACTTGGAATATATTTTGCCATTCCCTTCTGGCTTGTAGTGTTTCTGCTGAGAAATCTGATGATAGCCTTATTGGAGCTCCCTTGTATGTTATTAGTTGTTTCTCTCTTGCTGCTTTTAGGATTCTCTCTTTGTCTTTGAATGTTGGCATTTTAATTATGATGTGTCTTGAAGTGGGCCTGTTGGGGTTCATCTTCATTGGGACCCTCTGTGCTTCCTGGACTTGCATGATTCTTTCTCTCTTCATGTTAGGGAAGTTTTCTGTCATTAGTTTTTCAAAGAGGTTTTCTATCCCTTGCTCTTCTTCTTCTCCTTCTGGAATCCCTATGATACGGATATTATTCCATTTCATGTTGTCCTGCAGCTGTCTTAGAGCCTCTTCAGTCTTGTTCAGCCTTTTTTCATTTTGTTGCACTGTCTGTAAGTTTTTGTCTACGTTGTCCTCCACCTCGCTGATCCGATTTTCTGCTTCCTCTAGCCTATTTTTAATTCCTTCTACTGTGTTCTTCAATTCAGAGATCGTATTCTTCACTTCCTCCTGGCTCTTATTGATAGCTTCCATGTCCTTTTTGATGCTGGTATAATTCTCAGTAAGTTCCTTATAGTTCTTCTGGAGTTCACTGTAGTTTTTCTGGAGTTCTTTGTAGTTTCCGCTGAGCTCATTGAGCTTCTCCATAATCCATGCTTTCAATTCCATATCTGATAGTTGGCTCCCCTCTATTTCATTTAGCACTCTTTCTGGGGACTCTACCTTTCCTTTTGATGGGGGGTTGTTTCTCTGTCTCCCCATTTTTGTGACTCCTATTGTTTGTTGGTGCTTCTTAGAATGATCTGCACTTCCTGGCTCTGCCCCTGGTGGCGTCAGATCCTGTACCAGTCTGGGCCTAGGCAGCCTATTGGAGACTTCCAGGGATCTACTGCCTTTGTCAGTCTTCTTTAGTTGTTAATCTATTCAATCTGTGATTAGCCGTCAGGCTTAAGGACCGTGGGTGTGGCAGCTTAATTCCTGTAGGCAGGGCCTTTGCTTCCCCTCAGGCTGACGCCACCTGGCCGGGAATAGTCCGACTGCAGCGCAGGGACGAGTCAGCACCGGGACCCAGCCGGCCGCCTCCCCAGCTCTTCCCCCAAAGCCACCACACCAAACTCTCCCCAAGCATCTCCAGTCCTCTCTGCCTTTCCTCCGCTTGAGCCCAGGGTAAGTGGGGGCCAAAATATTTTTGTATGTGATCCGCTTAAGAGCTCTTTTTCTCCAGCTGTTTCTCTCTGGCTAGCAAGAAACCCTGTGGCTTTTCGCTTTTCTCAGCTGGATACTATTTTACTTTCTACTCTGTTGCTGTAGGCTGGGAAGTTCAGCTGGGGGTTTGGACCCTGCCCTTCTCAGGGGGAATCCCCAGCTGCTGAGCTGTTTCTCAGTCCCTTCAGCTGCCACCCGTGTGAGCCCAGCCAGCCCTTCCGCGTCTCCGCACTCCCTACCGGTCACGTTGTGATGTAGCGGCCTTTTCTGTCTCTCCGTGGTTATAAGACTTCTCTCCAGCTGGTGTTCGGTTGGTTATTCCAGATGATTTCTCCAAAATTACATTGTAAATCCAGACTAGTTCTGGGAGGAAGTTAGTGTAGCTTCCACTTACTCCTCCGCCATCTTGTTTCTCCTCACTACTTATGTTCTTAACAACATATGTAAACAGTACCGCAAAATCCCGCGATATAGCAAAAAATCCACGATAAATAATTAAATATAATATTTTTAAAAATCTCACGATACAGTGAGGCCGCAATAAGTGAACCACGATACAGAGAGGGACTACTGTACCCAGCTATGGCCAGGGTGCCTCTCACTGGGCAGTCTGGGTTCTCATAATTTTTGTTAAGAAGTTGCCAAGAGTGAAGGCTTTCTGTTTCCTGCATGGGAGGTATGTGTGTGTGTAGGTGTGTGAGTGTGTGCACATGGGCACCTGCAGCTGGATTACATGAGAAGAGTCTTTTGTGGACAGCAGGATTGGAAATCAATCTTCCATCTGGGGCGCATGGTTGTTGTCAGAGAGACAGGGAGATGCCATTGCTCCAGGCAAAATCAGCAGCAATCTCATTGGAAGGTCCATTGTAACTTGGGGCAAGAGAATATTGCCAGGATGTCAGTAGGAACATTTTTCCCTGCCCCTCACCTTTCCACGGGGAGGGCCTGCAACAAGACCACCTGCTTGGCCTGTCTCCTCACTCCTTCCTTCTCTTAATGGGGAGAAGAGCATCCCTCTCATGGTGGGTGTGGAGGTGCTCTGCCTGCCTCTACAGGGCGTATGGTTCGCCCTCGACCATGCCTAAGCAGCCTCTTCTGCTGGGAGCAGGCAGTTTCCAGCACCCTCATGCTAAGTGGGTGAGTTTAATTTCAGGATGCAGGGTTTTGACCGTATCTCAAGCCATATCCTTTAATCTAGCTTTATACGTTTCTGGCTCCCATGTGTATCTTAGTTGGCTCTGAATTATGAGGAATGAGGCACATTATTTGCTGATCCCATAAAGTGCTAATGCATTGGATTAATGACAAAGAGGTGCTGAATGTGAGTGCAGGGTGCACAGGCAATGGAGGGCAAAGATGCTGTAGTTAACTCCACCCACCCTGCATTTTCTGCTGCCTATGTATGTTTTCTAGAGGTTGTTTGGGGAGTGGTGATTTTGAGACTTGGAGCCTGTAAGCCACCTGCAGACTTATTTTTAGGTATTTTCCCCATTAAATATTTTTGATACCTTTGTATTAAGAATCCTAGTAAGAGAGTTGGATGATCATGGAGTCTTTTGTAAAACAGATATGGATTTGAGTGCTGTAAAAATCAAGGGTGGGAAGGAGGGTGTATCTGTTACCCACCACCATGATTAAGTGTATAACAAATACCAACCAATATAAAGGATGCCAATGAATTTGATGATAAGCATTTACCTGTCAGGAGCTAGCTGGGGATCAGCTGGGCAGTGTTGCTGATCTTGTCTGGGCGTGGGGTTGCCTGGCAGTTGACTGATACAGCATGGCCTCAGTAGGGGTGACTCTGCCCTGCTCTGAGTGTCTTTCATTTCTCAGTGACTAAGCCTGTTGTGGCCTTATGACAATGGTAGAGGTGCAAGTGAGTAAGAGGAAACATCTAGGGGCTCTGGGTGCTAGACTCAGAATAGTACACCATCCCTTCCACCTGGTCATACTGGCCAAAGTGAGTCCCATGGGGCAGGGAATGCACTCCACTTTTATGAGAAAACTCCAAGTCTGAAATGACAGGGAGGAGTAAAAAAAGGAGTGTGTGTGCCTTCAAAGCAATCAGTCTAGCACAGTAGGGGAGAGAAGAAATCCTGGTGAAAAGGACATGCCTCACATTGGTGTGCTCACCAGCAAGATGACCTGCTGGAAGAGGACTTATAACCACTGCTCAGGGATGGTAACAACCTGGATGCATGATCTGGCTCATGTTTGGCTGGCGTTCATTCTGATTGGTCAGTGCCTGTGCTGTTCTGGTTTTTGAGTCCTTTGAATATCATTCTTGCCCATATCCTCCACCAACTAAATCTTATCAGTTTTTAATTCTCAAAGATTTTTGTTATCCATGCTCTTCTGGCCATAGGTTCAGGGAGCTTTTCTAGCATGGTTTCCTGCAACAGCCTTCTAAACACCTCTTTCTCTCCAGTCTGGTCTCTACTGGTCTCACAGTATGACCAGACCTGTCTTTCTAAACACATTTCTCCCTGCTTAATATTCTCCATGGAATTCTGAACTTTGTCTATTACCTGTCCTATCTCCAGTGGCTGAGATCATTACAGCCATTTGTTTCAAACCACTGGATCCTTAGCTCAGAAGCCCTGCCCAAATTCCCTTTTGCCATCTCACTCCTACATATCCTTCGAGATGTGACTTAGGCAGCCCTTCCTCCAGGAAGTCCACCTTCCCTTATACCCAGCCAGGTGGAATGAGGCTTTCTCCACCGTGTCACTGGAGCCACCCAGGCTTCCCTTCCGCTCAGCACTCACCATGCTGTATTATATTTCTCCCTTTACTGTCTGCCTTTTGCTCCAGAATTGAGCTTCTGGGGGGTAGAGAGTCAGTCTTATTCGGGTTGGTATCCGCAGAAACTCTAAGAGCCTGACACAGTACAGGTCTTCACTAATTTTTTTTAAGGGAAAATAGGTATTTGCACAATTATACATAATAAAGTACAAAACATTCTTGCATTCTTTGAAGTGCCTGCGTGAGTGCCCACAGGCACACACACACTCTTCTCCCCCCTCCCCACCCAATTCTCTCTCTGATGCATATCACATACCCAAAGGGTTCACGGAGGGTGCTGAGGAAAGCAATGGGAAGCTTCTGCTTTGATGTTTTTTTATTTCAGGAAGCTACTTGAACAGGGGGTAATTATTACTGTTAATAGCAATAATTTCCCCATAATCTGGTTACATGTCCTATTTCATTTTAACGACCAGAGCAGCTGTCTTTAAACAAGTCTGGATGGGCCTCTGGGAACAGAGCTTCCTGAGGCATATCCTCCTCGGTCTAATTACTCTACTGCTGGAACATGTCTGAGAAGAAAGCTGAGGGTAGGGGGCTGGGTGGGGCAATACCCCCCCTTTCCACCACCACCACCCCGGAGTCTTCTAGAACAGAGGACTTTCTGGTGCTTTTCCATGGCAATTGCACTCTGTCATAGCAGGAGAGGGAGAGAGGGTTTCTGATCTCACCATCTCTTTGCTCTTACGAGCAATGAGATGCTATCTCAAGGCATGGCCACAATTCCAAGGGAGCAGGCTTCCTTTTTGAGTCTCTTAATTTGCAGTGGATAACATGAAAAACCACCAACCATATCAATGCCTTGCGGCCTTTCAGATCTTTTTACTTTTCTCCCTAAAACTTATTTTGCAAGAGGAAATGAGGCTGCTTCAGATGGTTTCACATTAAAACAGGACACAGGATTCTATGCCCTGTTCATTTCCTAAACATGCACTAAGTCTGTGGCTGTCGCCTCACTAGTTGCGCAGTATCTACGTGTATTCCCTTTGGCTTCTGACGGTCTGGAGTTTCCCCTGGAACCACGTTGTTTCAGTTGATAATACTAGCTCTGGCGTCAGGCAGATCTAGATTCCATTTCCTTCTCAGTCCCCCTCTAGGTTCTATGACCTCGGAAAGGTCCTGTATCTTTTTGTGTCTCTGAATTTTAATCCCTTATTTGTAAACTGTGGATAAAAATGCCCATCTCATGTGGTTGAATTGAGGAATAGGCAAGGCGACTTAAGTAAACAGTTAGTAAACAACTGCTTCTGGCTCTTATTTTACTGGTCTTGACGAAAGAGACTTAACAATCCGATTAAACACACCTGGGCAGAATATGAAAATTTCAGAAAACCAGTGAGGCAGAATTAATGGCCTTTTATTAAAAAATGGATGTTAACTGAATTTAATCTTTCCCAAATTGCAAAGGAGCAGAGATGACCTGCTGGTCAATGGGTAGACTCATGTAGGAGAGAAAAAGGTACCCTTGGCATTTTCCGCTCTAACTCTGTGCACATAACAGCTGTTTTCAATATGTTAACGATTTAGGAAAACACTCAAAATGATACTTGGAAATTTTAGTGCCACGGTTATGAAAAGACCTGCAGGAAGAGAAGGGTTGTCTTTACTCGGGTCATTTCATTTGATCCATGGTGGGTTTTATTTTATTTTATTTTTAAATGAAAGAAACCTTAAGAAAAATTATTGTTCTATACACACATTTTTTTAATGCACAGTTTCTGGCTTTAAAAGGGCTGGTTCCATAATTGAAGCAAATATAAAATATATAAAATAACAAATGAAAACATATGCTGTCATTACTTATGGTGAGTTCTTTTTTGACCAAAGGTATTTCCAGGAAATATTATAAAATTTTCAAGCCACTTGAGGTGGTTTGGATAGGATATGGAAACCATCTTCTTTCTCTTACACAACATTATTAATATTCTGGTCTACAAATGGAAAAAAAATACTTATTTGTAAATTCATTTTTTTCTCCCGGAGTCTTTGCCTCAATGTTATGAGACCATATGGGAAAATAGAAGGAAAAGAGGCTTTGGAATCATAGCTAAAAGTAATGCCTCATAGAGAGGGGTTGTAAAATGATAATAATTTCCACTCTCCCTAAAAGGGCTAAATCAATTGAAAAATAAACACAAGGAACAGAAGGATAAAGGTAAAAGTTCTGGCTTCATTGTTGGTAGTATTGTATTGGATGGCAAAACTTGGATATGAAGACAAGTAGATTTTCTTTTATTTTCCTCAACATTGGGACTTTGGATGACACATTCAGGAGAGTATGAGTCTACAGAATGAATAAACACTGACAAAGCCCTGTGCAAGAAGAATCCCTGCCCCTTAACCATCTAGTTCCAAGAGCAAGAAATACACACATATATGTAAAAAATGTATGCATGTGTACATGTGTGTATATGCATGTTTGAACTTTATTATATATATTTGTATTTTATCATATATGTATATTTATTCTTTATTACACACACACACACACACACACACACACACACACCTCTGCCTGGTCTAGAAAAGTGGACCAATGAATTCAGACTCTCACCAAAAGATGCATAAATTTTCTTCTCCTGTAGGAAAAATTGAGTACCATGTGGGAAAGATGGGCTAGAAGTTTACTCTTAGGCAGGCAGTCTCCTTAGGAAATATGTGGAGGAAGAAAAAGATGTGACTTTGGCTACTGTCTTTTTTATTTTTCTTGAGCATTATTTGTTCTATCTAAGAGATGAGATGCCTGTATCTTTTCAACACTAATTCTCCAACACCAAATGGGTATCCTACAGTTCAATCCTATTCTCACACTAACTACCCAGAGTTAGCATTAGACTTCATAGGTTTAAGGGCTTGATCCCACAAGACTTCATTTTCCTTCCTTCAGAGGTCAGTAGCAAATTCTAGTTCCTCAGGCTACCCGCAATTTCTATCCAATTTGGCTACAAATCCAGGGGTTCCCATGCCCACCCTACCTATGCCCTCCAGGTCCAATAATTTACTTAGACAACTCAGAGAACTCAAAAACGCTATACTTACATTTTTTTTCTCATAAAGGATACAACTTAGGAATAGCCAAATAGAAAAGATGCATAAGGCAAAGCCAGGCTGGAAGGTAGTATAGAATTTCCATGACCTCTCAGCTGCACCGCCCTCCTGACATGATCAAAGCATTCATCAACCCAGAAGCTCCCCAAACTTCATTGTTCAAGAGTTTCTATTGAGGCTTCATTGTGTAAGCATAATTAAATAATTGGCCATTGATGATTAAACTCAATCTGCAGTTCCTTTCCTCTCCCTGGAGATTGGAGGTGGAGCTGAAAGAGCCAACACTTTATTTTATTTTTTTTAAGTATATTTTATTGATTATATTGTTACAATAGTTCCGATTTTTTCCCCTTTGCTCCCCTCCTCCCAGCACCCCCCTTCCCCAACAATCCCCTCTCCAAGTCCCATGGGTTGTACATACAAGCTCTCTTGCCTCACCCTTTCATATATTCTTCTTCTTCTTCTTTTAAAAATAATTAATTAATTAGTTAAATATTTTAACAATAAAAAATAACAATCCCTCCCTCTCAGACTTAAGACCCTTTACAATCTTATAAAGGACAATGGACGAAGGTCTCGAGCTCCTCTAGCTGCTTCAAGCTGGACATGGTCGTCGTCCTACCTACCTGTGGGTCAAGAAATCCCTAATAAGAGTGGGGGTGTGGAGGGGAGGGTGGCCTTCCCACAAGGGGAAGGATCGTGCATTTGACTAGACCCTTCCCCTTCTTACCCCTTCTCTCCCTCCCATCTCCCCCTTTGTTACTGTTAGTTTATTCCTTGTTTACATACCTCTGGTTCAATCTTGCTCATTTGTTTGTGTTGTTCATTAGTTTCCTGTAACAGGTGATAGCATAAGGTAATTTTCTTTTGTTGCCTGGCTTATTTCGCTAAGCATAATTCTCTCTAGTTCCAATCATGTTGTTGCAAATGGTAGAAGTTCCTTCTTTCTTTCAGTACTCATTCATTGTCATTTTCCCCCTTTGTACTTGTGTTCCTCTCTGTCTCTCTCTGTTTCTTCATCTTCTTAAAGCAGACCCTTTAGCATCTCTTGCAATGCTAGTTTGGTGGAGCTGTATTCTTTTAGTCTTCTTTTGTCTTGGAAACTCCTTATTTCACCTTCCATTTTGAATGAGAGCCTTGCTGGGTAGAGTATTCTTGGTTGTAGGCCTTTGTTTTTCATTACTTGGAATATATTTTGCCATTCCCTTCTGGCTTGTAGTGTTTCTGCTGAGAAATCTGATGATAGCCTTATTGGAGCTCCCTTGTATGTTATTAGTTGTTTCTCTCTTGCTGCTTTTAGGATTCTCTCTTTGTCTTTGAATGTTGGCATTTTAATTATGATGTGTCTTGAAGTGGGCCTGTTGGGGTTCATCTTCATTGGGACCCTCTGTGCTTCCTGGATTTGCATGATTCTTTCTCTCCTCATGTTAGGGAAGTTTTCTGTCATTAGTTTTTCAAAGAGGTTTTCTATCCCTTGCTCTTCTTCTTCTCCTTCTGGAATTCCTATGATACGGATATTATTACGTTTCATGTTGTCCTGCAGCTGTCTTAGAGCCTCTTCAGTCTTGTTCAGTCTTTTTTCATTTTGTTGCACTGTCTGTGAGTTTTTGTCTACATTGTCCTCCAGCTCGCTGATCCGATCTTCTGCTTCCTCTAGCCTGTTTTTAATTCCTTCTACTGTGTTCTTCAATACAGAGATCGTATTCTTCATTTCCTCCTGGCTCTTATTGATAGCTTCCATGTACTTTTTGATGCTGGTATAATTCTCAGTAAGTTCCTTGTAGTTCTTCTGGAGTTCACTGTAGTTTTTCTGGAGTTCTTTGTAGTTTCCGCTGAGCTCATTGAGCTTCTCCATAATCCATGCTTTCAATTCCATATCTGATAGTTGGCTCCCCTCTATTTCATTTAGCACTCTTTCTGGGGACTCTACCTTTCCTTTTGATGGGGGGTTGTTTCTCTGTCTCCCCATTTTTGTGACTCCTATTGTTTGTTGGTGCTTCTTAGAATGATCTGCACTTCCTGGCTCTGCCCCTGGTGGCGTCAGATCCTGTACCAGTCTGGGCCTAGGCAGCCTATTGGAGACTTCCAGGGATCTACTGCCTTTGTCAGTCTTCTTTAGTTGTTAATCTATTCAATCTGTGATTAGCTGTCAGGCTTAAGGACCGTGGGTGTGGCAGCTTAATTCCTGTAGGCAGGGCCTTTGCTTCCCCTCAGGCTGACGCCACTTGGCTGGGAATGGTCTGCCTGCAGTACTGGGGATGAGTCAGCACTGGGACCTGGCCGGCCGCTTCCCCAGCTCTCCCCTCAAAGCCACCACACCAAACTCTCCCCAAGCATCTCCAGTCCTCTCTGTCTTCCCTCTGCTTGAGCCCAGGGTAAGTGGGGGCAGAATATTTTCATATGTGATCCGCTTAAGAGCTCTTTTTCTCCAGCTGTTTCTCTCTGGCTAGCAAGAAACCCTGTGGCTTTTCGCTTTTCTCAGCTGGATACTATTTTAGTTTCCACTCTGTTGCTGTAGGCTGGGAAGCTCAGCTGGGGGTTTAGACCCTGCCCTTCTCAGGGGGAACCCCCGGCTGCTGAGCTGTTTCTCAGTCCCTTCAGCTGCCACCCGTGTGAGCCCAGCCAGCCCTTCTGCGTCTCCACACTCCCTACCGGTCACGTTGTGATGTAGCGGCCTTTTTTGTCTCTCCGTGGTTATAAGACTTCTCTCCAGCTGGTGTTCGGTTGGTTATTCCAGATGATTTCTCCAAAATTACATTGTAAATCCAGACTAGTTCTAGGAGGAAGTTAGTGTAGCTTTCACTTACTCCTCCGCCATCTTGTTTCTCCAGAGCCAACCCTTTAGAGTGTGGCCAACCTCTCCCCTGAAACCAACTAAGGGCCCACCATTAAGTCATCTCATTTGCATAAGCTCAGGTATGGAATACAGGGGCTCATCATGAATATCAAGACAACTTTATCATTTAGGATATTCTAAGGAATTCTAAAGCTCTATGCCAGGAATTGGGCAAAGACCAAACATATATATATATATTTTATCATATCACAGTACCTGATGAGGTAGGTACCTAGCTAGCTCTAGACTCTTGAAGATCAACGGGATTAATGTATATAATAAACATTTAAGAACATTAATTACCTTTCTCTAAGCAACTGGTTACATTAAGGCTTTAGATCTGTTCAGGGATTCCCTAACTGTTCATCAATAAAGACCCATCTATTATAATTCTAGAATGGAGCGTATGTTTTGAAAGATTTTGCTTCTCAAACTGATAAATTTAAAATGAGGAAAAACTCAACACACTATTTATAACTTAAAAAATAATGGAAAGATACACAGAACAGATTGTCTCATGTCCCACAGCATGACCCCAACAAACTGACAGACTTCCAGCCAAAATTGAAGGAAAGGCTAATCTGTGTGGCTTTGCCTGTGTCGAAAATATCTCTGAGAAGAAAGAACATGGATGATATTAGAAGTCTCTAGGTGATGGAATTAGGAGCAATTTGTAAACTCAGAAGATATAAATAAAAAAAAATGCATGTCCATTTTGAAAACTTATAAATCAGAAAAGGGACTTTTAAATATATAAAAATCAATGAATTAAATTAGGTGAATATCTTGGGTAGAACTCTAAGAATCTGATTAAGAAAAGATCATCTTTAAGGTTATTTCTAACATTTATTATTCACTTACTTATGAAAAATATTGAGTACCTTGTCTGAGTTAAACATTGTTCCAGGCAATAGGGACACAAAAGTTAAAAAATACTCAAGGTTCTTGCCTTCATTGGGCTTATGCTCTGTAGCTCAAATTTATTAGCAGATTCATGTCATATTATGTATCATATCATATTAATAATACTTATAGTAAGTATGCAATAGCTCTCAAGAAGCTACGCCATCGTCTCTCGAGACGGACGGCTGCCGCCGCCGACGAAATATGCAATAAATGTTAGATATGCTTGGGCTGTGCTAAGTCTTTTACATGGTTAATTTTAGTTATTTTTATAGCACCTCATGAGATTGGTGCTTTTATTATCAAAATTTCAGACCCAAGGAGGTTCAGTTAAATGGCCAAGGTCACATAGCTACTAAGTGGGAGAAATGGGATTAGTCCTCAAGTCTGGCTGGTCCATGTTTTTAACCCCTATTTCTTCAAAGATAGGATTTTCTGCTTGCATTTCTATTCTCTCATTTTAAAGAGAAGAGCTTTAAAGCACACAAAATGTGTGTGTGTGTATAAAATCATTTTTAAAATTAGCTAAACAATGATTGCTGAATTTAGCCAGTTGCTTCTGGCACTCTATTGGCAAGACATCAAAGCTTCTGCCTTAATGGAGG
Source organism: Furipterus horrens (assembly GCF_987537825.1). Classification (NCBI taxonomy): domain Eukaryota; kingdom Metazoa; phylum Chordata; class Mammalia; order Chiroptera; family Furipteridae; genus Furipterus; species Furipterus horrens. The sequence continues at coordinate 38,797,195 of NW_028327173.1, forward strand.
TGATCCCTGAGACACGGGGTAAGCTGTTTAAGGAGGAAGCTGAAGAACGTTTCAGGTGCAAAACTGTTGGCAGGGATGATAAAGGAGGGACTTGAAATATCCAGGTTTGGGCAAAGGAAACCCTGAAATACTTGTTTGAAGGGGGGAAAACCTGGTGTTGGGACAGGAAACAAAATACAACCCACCTGCCTGGTTTTACATAACAGACCTGCCCACCAAACTCAACTGCGGCTCCCCATGATCTGAAAGATGGCCTGTGAGTCTGGGGCAGCCATTGCCCTTGGCTGCACTTAACTTAAAACACACTAGCAAAGGTTTCCTCTTTCATGTAGACTTGTATTTGATTTGAGTTGTGAGACAAGATGAGAAATGGTTGGGCAGGGGCGGTGGGGGAGGTGGGTGGGTATATTTTCATTCTGCCAGTCTTATTGAACTTTGTGCCACATTTCATGAATTCTTTCCCTCAGGGCAATGGAAATAAAATTACCTGCCGGAGGAATTTCAGAGTGAAAAATGAACTCCCAGCCAGATGCTAAAATTGCTCCTGGCACAAACATTTAATGGGGAAGGAGAGAGGCTCAGGGCAGGGGAGAGGGAACCTGTACTTGAGAGTCAGGAGACCTGGGTTCCACATTCAGAGCAGGTCACTCCCCATCTTGGGGCCTCAGTTTCTCCATATTCCAAATGAGAGAATTAGAGATCCAGATCTGAAATATTCTCAGTTCCTCCAGTAGGAAATTGGGTGATTCCAAACCCTGGGAGGGGCAGGAAGGGCTTTCTAGTTCTTGGTTGGGGAAATATGAGCTTGAGGGATAGCATTTGGCAGAGGAGCAAATGCAGCACCTCTCTCACACTAGCTTGGGTGGAGGGCTGGGCTGGGGCAGGACTGGAGCCCAGGACATGATGTCATAGGCAGCTGCGGACCCTTCTGGGCACTAGGAGAAGTTGGGTCATGCCCCTTGGTTAGTAGCGCTCTCCAAAAGGGAGCTGAGGCTTCATCTTCTTTATTTGTAGCGTGTGATTTTCTTTAAAATTAGGGAAAATAATTGCCTTTTTGTGTCTCTTTCAGTCTCCTTCACAAAATAATGAAGATGGTAAAGAGGGATTCAAATGTGTAATCTTGATTTTATTTTTTCTCCCTTCTTCTCCCCTCCCCTACCTCACTTCCCCTCTTCCCTCCAATACCACCCCTCCCACATACCACCAAATGGTGATTTGATTTTTAACATGAGGCCTCCTCTGATGGTATAACCATTTAGGGCAGTGGTTCTCAACCTTTCTAATGCCGCGACCCTTTAATACAGTTCCTCATGTTGTGGTGTCCCCCAACCATAACTAAAGCATGGTGATTAATCACAAAAACAATATGTAATTATATATGTGTTTTCCGATGGTCTTAGGTGACCCCTGTGAAAAGGTCATTTGACCTCCAAAGGGGTCGCAACCCACAGGTGGAAAACTGTTGATTTAGGGTGAGCTGTAACAGGTCCAGAGAGGCTCTCTGTCCTGCTAAGTTCCCTCGAGGTGAATGTGGGAGGGTCACTGGCTGTGCTGAACAAAAAATAGGGCCTATGTCTCCAAATTTAAAATCCAGGGATTTTCCTCTATAACTGTGCTTCTCACTATCTTGAAACTGGTCTTTAAAATTTTCAGTCTGGGACTTCCAGTCATGACGATGGCATAGGTAAGTATGGTTTGCCTCCTTGCACAACCACGTCAAAATTACAACTAAAATATAGAACAGCCACCACTCAGAACAATCAGAAATTGAGTTGAGGGAAGTCTAACTATGGAATTAAAGAAATCACATCCATCCATCCAGATAGGAGGGGCACAGACATGGAACAGGCTGGTCTCTCAACCATGTGTGGTGGATAAAAATTCTGGAGGAATATCTCAGGAGTCCCAGCCCCACACCAGGCCCCCCAGCCCAGGGTTTCAGTACCAGGAAGATAAATCCCTATAACTTCTGGCTGCAAAACCCAGCAGGGATTGAGTTGGTGGAAAAAACTTTTGGAGTCCCAGCAGTTCCCCTTAAAGAACCCACACACAGACTTACTCTGACTCACTCCCTCTGAGCTCCAGCCCCAGGGTGGCAGATTGAAAGGTGCCAGTGGCATATAGGGAGGAACTGAACTATTGACATTAATGTGGGAGCTGGGGGACAGCTTTCTTTTAGACAGAAAAGTGGAAATAGGCCATTGTCCCTTTGCTGAGCCCTCCCCCTGCCACATAGCTATAGAGCTGGCAGGCAGGTGCCATATCTGAGACTCCATCATCCTGGCTAACACTGTTTGCCCAGCTGGGAGATCCTGTGAGACTCATCCCACCCAACATAATCCCACCCAAGCTGTTAACGGTGACTTTTCCATATGAATGGCTGGTCTTGGCTTATGCTTCACAACTTCTTAAATCCTGTCAAATAAACAATGGCTGACCTCAGTAAACTCCCATCCCCCATACTTCTTGCTAAGTGGCCCCAGGCCTGGCACTTGCAGCAGCCAGCCTAGATTCACAGCTTGGCTTTTCCTGGGAATCTCCAAGCCCAGCACAAATAGCAGCCACCTCAGATTGCTTTATAGCTCAGGGAGGATAGCCCAGAGCAGAACACAGGTGGGAGCTGACCTTGGTCTGCACCACATGGGCAACCCAAGGGTCTGTGCACCCAGTGGACAGCTACAGACCATGTCAAAGTACCACTATTCTGCCCTTGCACAGCTGATCCTCTGATCCTCAATGGAGGACAGAGGTTCATGGTTAGTGGTTACAGCCAGTCTTTGCAGCTGACTGGCCTGAGTAAATCTCTTGCATTGAATTACCAACAGCAATCAGGGCTCAACTACAAGAGGAGGGTATACTTAGCCCACGTGAAAGGCACACCTCAAGTACCCAGCCTGTGTGAAAGGGGAGGCTATGCCACTGGAACCTATAGGAGACCTACTACATTAGTCCAAGCTACCAAGACAAGGAGTCATGGCAGCTCTACCTAATACACAGAAACAAACACAGGGAGGCTGCCAAAATGAGTAGACAAAGAAACATGGCCCAAATGAAAGAATAGATCAAAATTTCAGAAAAAACTAAACAAAACAGAGAAAAGCAATCTATCAGATGCAGAATTCAAAACGCTGGTTATAAGGATGCTCAAGGAACTTAGCGAGGACCTCAACAGCAACAAAAAGATCCAGTCAGAAATGAAGGATACACTAATTGAAATAAAGAACAGTTTACAGGGAAACAACAGTAGAGTGGATGAAGCTTAGAATCAAATCAATGATTTGGAACATACAGAAGCAGAAAACAACCAATCAGGACAACAAGAAGAAAAAAGAATCCAAAAAATTAGGATAATGTAAGAAGCCTCTGGGACAACTTCAAGAGGCCCCACATTTGTGTCATAGGGGCATCAGAAGGAGAAGAGAAAGACCAAGAAATTGGAAATTATCTGAAAAACCAATGAAAGAAAACTTCCCTAATTTGGTGAAGGAAATAGACATACAAGTCCAGGAAGCACAGAGCGTTCCAAACAAGATGAATCCAAAGGGAACCACTCCAAGACACATCATAATTAAAATGCCAAAAGTTAAGATAAAGAGAGAATCTTAAAAGCAGCAAGAGGAAAGCAGTTAGTTTCCCACAGGGGAGTTCCCATAAGACTGTCAGCTGATTTCTCAAAAGAAACTTTGCAGGTTGGAAGGGATTGGCAAGAAATATTCAGTTCTGAAAAGCAAGGACCTACAGCCAAGATTGCTCTACCCAGCACAGCTATCATTTAGAAACAAAGGATAGATAAAGAGCTTCCCAGACAAGAAAAAAGTAACTGAGTTCATCATCACCAAGCCTTTATTATATGAAATTTTAAAGGGATTTACTTAACAAAAGGAAGATCAAAACTATGAACAATAAAATGGCAAAAAAATTACATATCTATCAACAACTGAATTTAAAAAACTAAGCATACAAGAAGAACAGAGACAGAATCATGGATACAGAGAGTGTTTTGATGGTTGCCATATGGGAGGGAGGAGTGGGGAATGGGTGAATAGGTGAGGGGTTTAAGAAGTACAAATATGTAGTTACAGAATAGCCATTGGGATGTAAAGTACAGTTTAGGAAATGGAGTAGCCAAAGAACTTACACACACGACCCATAGACATGAACAATGGTGTGGAGGGATTGCTTGAGGGAGTGGGTACTGGGTGGAGGGGGGCAAAAGGGGAAAACTGGGACAACTGTAGTAGCATAATCAATAAAATAGAATTATAAAATTTTCAGTCTGTTATGGACCAATATTTTTATAAAATTCCATAAAATGAATTAATGGAGAAATAAAGTGAAAAAAAAAAAAAGACATACAAACCACAAGCCCCATTTTTTAATTATTAAATTCAACAGACATATAAAAGTACTCTGTCAAGTTGCTTTAAATCTACACATTTAGTTTCCTCATTAAGTTAATTCCTACAATCTTCATACATTCTCAGTGTTTCTTCTGAAGAAGGTGGTGAGGGAAAGGGAACAAGGGTAGGTCTGACTTGGGTGGGTTTGTTAGAGTGAGTGGAAGCCAGTTTACATGATTTGCTTTCTGAGTCCATTTATCAATGTGTCCTTTCTTTTTAAAAATTTTCTCTAAGTTTCAAGGCTTGTTAAATGTAAATTTCCATTTATCTTACAAGAAACTTTTTGCACTAGGCAGGAAGGAAAATGAAGTAAGAGAAAGAGCACTGGGCTGCAAGCCCAAGACTTGAGTTCTAAGAATATTTTTTTTTTTTACTACTTTGCTACATGACTTTGGGCAAATAACCTATCTTTACAATATTTTTAATTCATTCCCAGGTGGTCTGTGTGGTCTAGGCTCTCTGAATATGTTCTTCTGGATGGCTGTGATAATCTGCTCTCTCCTGGTCTCTCCACTTTCATTTCACTCACTCCAGCCCACCCTCCAGCTTCTAAAGGTGCCTTTAATGATGTCCATCTCTTTCTCAAAACTTATCCTTGGGTCTTCATTTTCCATGTTTTTACCTCTCTGAGACCCTCTCTGAGGGTTAACAACAAGCTGCAACTGGATACTGTTAGCTCCAGTGAGATCTGTAATGTAGAGATTACCACCACCATCACATGGAATGGACCCCAAGAACCTGACCCTCCTTGAAACTTGGGCCAGAAATCTCACTCTTTGTGAAACTCAAGATAGAATAATTTTTAAAAATCTTTTTTTTTCTCCATCCAAACTTCTGCCTGCTGGCCTGGCATGGTGCAAATTCTTTCACGGGCAGCTGGGATTTTAGTCCGTGCCAAGAGGCTGCTTGTCCAAGGTTGCTTGGCAATACTTAATCCTCTTGAGTCCTTCACCTCCCACGCATCTACTCTTTCAACACTCACTTTTTCAAAGGGAATCTACAAATAGACTCTTGCTGTATCTTCACAGAAACCTTAGGAAAAGGCATGGCAAATATTATTTCTCTAGGACCAATAAGGGAACTGAGGCCCAGAGAGGCGAAATGAATTGTTTGCCATACAGGCATTGCAACTCAGATGAGAGTAAACTCCTGGTCCTATGCTCTTTCCTTCTGTATATAAGTATTTTTTAAATGACATTTTGTCTTAAAATTTGCCACACCTGGTCCTAACTGCAAGTAAAACTTTTGTGTATATAGTCAGTATTGTGGAGCTGAGAGGGATATTGGAGGGGGAAATAATCTCATGTTAATGGGCTTTGATGCTAGACAGTAATCTCTAAACAGAGAGGGGGGAAAAAAACCAAGCTACAGATGAAATCTCTGCATAGGAAAAGAAAATAATGGTTTACTTATACAAAAAAAAAAAAAAAAAAAAAGAAAAGAAGAAAAAGAAAAAACAAAACCAACAACAACGAAAAAAAGGAAAACTGGGCCATGCTACCAGTGTTCAATTATACCATATTAATTTCAAGGACTACAAAGACTGTTGGTAAAAGAACTTCTGCATGGATATGAGAAAAATATACTTTATTAAAATTTGAAAGCTTTGAGATAACATTTTTTCTATTCTTTTCCCAATCCCCCCACCCCCATCCCCCACGTCTCTGTTTCTTCTTCCATAGAATGAGATAGTGGGTGTATCACTTAGCATAGGTTACGCTTAGCTGCTGTAACAACAAATGCTCAAATGTTATCAGTTTGCAACTACAAAGATTTATTTCTTGGTATCTTGGATGAAATGTGGCTCTGCTCCAGGTCTTCTTTTATCCTGGATCATTTTCCCGGTCATGTCTCTCTGGGACACGCCAGTTGCATGGCGGAGAGGAAAGAACCATAGCAAAACCATTGTTTGGCTATTAAACTTTTTGCTTGGAAACAACACATATTCTTTCTTTCAAAGAGAGTCCAATGTCAATGGGGTGAAATTATGATTCTCCTTAACAACCTGCCCAATAGGAAGGAACAGCACATATTTTGACAATAATACAGTCTACCAAACTGTGATTAAACTTAGTATATTTAACTATTTCCTAAACATCTATATTTTGATGTCTCACTTTAAATGCAACATGTCAAAAACTGAGCTCATCACTTTTGCTCCTGAAATACATACCCTTCCTATGTCTTTTCTCCACAGAAGTGGCACCACCATCTATCTACCCCAACACCTAAACCAGAACTAAGGGGTAAAGCTAGACCATATCTCCTTGATCTCACCTCCCCTATCCATTGTTAACTAAGTCTGATGAATTCTGCTTCTGAATTACCTCCCTTATTCATTTCCTTCTCCATATTTCCTTCAACACTGTCATAATCCAAGCCAGGGGTGATGAAAGCCTAATCTACTACATTAGTTTCCTCATGAATCTCTCTACCTTCAGTCTCTGGCATCGGGTGTGGGGCATGAATTTGAGGGGAAAAAATATTATAAAACCCAGAAATTATTGCAAGATCAGTAAATTATTCCTGAATAATTGGTCAGCAAAAATTTCACTCAAAGTATTTATCTTTCTCTTTTGACTTTTCTTCAAGAAGGAAGGAACAAGAGATAAATGCATTTAAGAAGAATTGGCATTATCCTCCCATTAAACATCAGCAATTCTATAGCCTTGTATTTTAAAGATGCAAAGATGATGGGAGATGGGAACCCTTCCAAAAAAGCAGGACCTCCCATTGCATGAGGCAACACATTTGACACCCTGGAAACCTGCTCACTTGATGCGAGGAAATTGGTTCATTCTTGTTTACTGCTGCTGCCCTTCACACCTGTTCCTGGCCTCCCAGGTTCTAGGATCTCCAAAGGGAAATGTAGAGCTGATGGATGGGTTGTCGATAGGGCCTCAGGCAGGAATGGTGGACCTGAGAGCAATTAACTCCTGCCACTTCTCCAGACATTGGTGACATAAACTAGAGATTCACACAGCAGGGAGGGACGTCAGTTACCAGGGAGTCCAGCCCCCACATTGAAAGGTAAAGCACTGAAGTCTCAAAGCAGGAAAGTATCTTGCCCAACTAGGGCCAGAACCTAGTACACCTGTGTAAAAATGCAGCCTCTTTGTACTATAACAGTCTGTGACATGGCACTAGAGCATGCTTAAGAGCCATAAGCCTTATGTATCTGACTCTTTTTGTGCACTTATTTTTATATCTATTTCACCTTCTCTTGCCATCATTAACTTTAAAACCATTTGGTCTATATTTAGACACAACAGCTACCTCTGGAACTCTCCATTGGTATATTGACATTTGATTTTGTGGGACTTGAGAGCCGTGAGGTTGAGGGAAGTGGACTGGCTTCTGCGTTAGAAGACCTGGGACCAAACCCTTACTCCACTGTGTAACTTTAGGCTGCTTCTTTGTTTCTTGGAGTCTTTATTTCCACACTTAGAAGATAGGCTTGTTAATAATCCACTGTTCCCGAGTTGTTTCTTGTAAAAACTAAATAACAAGTATGTGCAATTACTTGCATTGATTGAAGTTGATAATTTAATTTGTCACACTTCTCCTGAAGTGTTTGCTAGGTGCAAGGTACCAGGACAATAAAGATTGCCATTGTCACCCAGCAAGCACGGGCCACAAGGAGCTCACTGATAACATGCTGGTCTTCTCTGCTCACTAAACAATAAATGCAAAGTGATGGGAAGTCAGGGAAACAAGGGTACAAAAGGCAAAGAAGTAAGGCAGAGAAGGAGGGATCAATTCTTTCTGATAGTCATAGGAGACCCTCCAGAGTTGGTAATACTAGAGAGTAAGTTTCAAAAGATGAAACAGAACACTCTTTCTTGATGAGGAATTGAGGTAATTGTATGGAAATGTGATACCATGAGCACATGCATGAAGGTGTGAACATGTATGTTTTTTGAAAACTACAGTAAGTAATTTAATATAGGTAGAACACAGAATAGAAGTGGCGGTGGGAGATGGTCAGGGTGAGAACTGAGACTAGAGATTTTGGTCTGGGCCAGTTCATGAAGCTGCTGAGTGAGAGGCTCAGAGGCAGGAATTCAGTCTGAGCCAGAGGTCATAGGCTGGTGGCTTGGGGTTCAGTCCAAAGTTGTGTTTTGCTTGATTGACATGCAGCCTTAATTTAGGTGAGGCACGCATCCTCCAATTCTCCTTTCTACTGCCTGGCCTTATGCTGCTACTTCACTTATTTTTATTCATTGTCTGGACCTTGAAGACCTTTGAGCTTGAGAAGTTTGGAAAAAATTGGGTCTGAATTTTGAATTGATACTATGTCTGGATCCTGGGTGGAATATAGGGGGTAATGCTGGCAGTCAAGCATTCTGTTAAGAGACAGTTGTGGTAATTTGGTTGGGAGATGACAAAATTCTGTTCTAAGACAGGGGTAGAGAGTACAGAAAAAGGGGAATACATCTGAGAATTATTTAGGAAGCAGAATTCACAAAACCTGCTAATAAATTAAGATGAGGATAAAACAGAGGAGAACTAGACTGAAGCATTTTTGAGGGCAGATTGTCTCATGATTAATATCTCTGATGTCTGGCCCAGTGCCTGAGGCAACACAGAACTTGGATAGGTAATTCTTAAATACATCATTAACTGGGGAAGGAAGTTCAGATAGTCCTAAGGTTTCTCACTTAAAAGAACACACATAGTAGGTTTTCAATACCTAGTCAGTGAAATGTTACCTCTCAGTTAATTTACCTCTCAGTTAAAAATGAGCAATGTATTTCTAATAATAATGAAGTTTGGCTCCTATTTTAACCTGAACAATAATTCCTCCAGCTTCAGATAGTCATGGAAGCCCACTGAAACAATTTGACTGGCTTCTGAGAAGCATAAATTAGCGGCACTTGTTAAGGGGGATGGTGTCTGACATTTCCCTTAGGAGACTTGGACCAAAGGAGTTCAAACACAGAGTTCCTTCTCTTTCGGAGATAAAAGTTAAAGGATGTCCAGATCTGGGGCCGCCAGGAGGCTGGGCGCCTTCTTGCTTGGCCCGCTCACCATTGAAGCAATAACAAAGATATAACCAGCAACATAAATAAGTGCTCTGTGGATTGAAGAGATAATACTTCCACTGGCCAAATATTAAAATATCAAAGGTCCAGGAAAGGATCAGTTATGGGCCTTTGATGTACCATAAAGGGCCATTTCATACACCAGTCAGGAGAATTTCAGGGCAAAGATGGAATGATATTTTATGTCATCTCTGAGGTATAAAGGGCACTTTATGAGTCTAAGAAAGCCAAGTTCTCAGATGGCTAGAGACTGGCAGTTTCCTAGTTTGAAATCTAAACACCAACTCATATTCCAAAACGAAATTATTCCCAGAACCCTTTGCCGGAAAGAAGTTTCCTCAGGTTGTCAGAGGCAATGGATTGGGAGGTATGCCCCAGGGCCAGGCAGATGGAATCCCAATTGCTCCAGTCGCCATGGGGACAAGGGCCTGAAGTGCCAATATGAGCTGATGGGCCCATGCTTACCAAACTTGGGGCCAGGGAATGAACTGGGTCTGGGAGGTTGGGGAAAAAACTAATGGAGTACTAATTCTCAGGAAATGCTTACTGGGTCAATGTTTCTTCCTCAAGAACCCATTATACTCTGTGCCCTTGCCCTCTTTTATTTTTCTTCATTAATTGTAGTACAATATAATACCAAGAAGTGGTGTATGCTGTCTGTCTTTTCATTGTCTCTTTTACTTTTTGATAAGCTCTGTGTGACAAGGCTGTGTATTTTTCTCTGAAACAGGACATTGTCTGACACAAAGGAAGGAATTGTAAACAACCGTTGATGAATGAGTGAATGAATGCCTATTAAATGTGTTAAGGCCTGTGCCCCTCCCTTTTAGTGCTCAGTTGGAGGACATTCATCATGTTGTATTGAAATTGTTAGCATCAACATAGAGAAGGATACTATGGGGTACCAAGAAAACACCCAAAGAAACTCACGAAGGATAGAAAAAGCCTCCCTGGAGAAAGTGATGCTATATCTGAGATCTGAAGGATGTGTAGGAGTTGCCAGAAGTGGATGTGGAGAAAGTTTTCACAGCAGGAGAAATGGCTTGTGCCAGGTCATGGCACACCCCATGACATGGCTGAGTAAGGATGTGTTGAATCAATAAACACATAAATAAATGCTTTAAAATTTACTACAGCTTATTTTCTAATCATTAATTCAAGGAGCCACTCAGAAAAGTACCTTCCGATTAATGTGTCATTTTACTGAATCATACATTGGCCTATTTTGTTTTTCCCAAAGAAAATATAAACAGTCCCAGGAGCATCAGTTGGTTGACATAGGAACTTGAAAAAAAAAAAAACAACAAGACAAATAATAGAGAATATATAATTTCTTCCTTCTGCAAACACTCACACACTTTTATAAAAGGAAAAGACTTCAGGTATCACCTAGTGAGATGTCCCAAAAGGACACAGAATTTGAAATTAGAAGGATGGGAGTCAAACTTTACCTCAATATTTATTTACCAGGCAAGTCATTTTGTGTCTGTCAGTTGTAACTTCTGAGCTGTGACAATCAAATAAAAGTACTTGTGAACCAAACAGTGATGCACAAGTAAGAGTGATTTAGTATTTTTTCCACTCAATTTATTATTGTTATTATTACCTTTAAATGACAGAGTAAAAGGCTTTCTTATTGGTGCACAGTTCTAGGAAGGTTGACATATGTATAGATTTTTGTAACTATCATCACAATCAGGATACAGATACTCCTATCACCCCTCAAAACTCCCTTATGCTGCCTCTTTGGTCACGTCTTCCCCACTTCCTTCACCCTAAGCAACCACTGATATGTTCTCGGTCACTATAGTTCTGTCTTTTTGTAAATGGAGAATGACAGATAAACAGACTCTTACAGTATGTAACCTTTCGAGATCGACTTCTCTCATTCAGCATAACATCTTTGAAATTCATTCAAATAGTTGTACATGTCAACAAGTCATTCTTTTTATCCCTGAGTAGTACTGCATGTTATGGATATACCCAGTTTGTTTGTCCGTTCACCCATTGAAGGACACCTGGGTTGTTTGCACTTTTTGGTGATTATGAATAGATCTACCATAAACATTTGTGTACAGGTGTTTGCTTAAACATAAACTTTTCATTTCTGTAGACTAAATATCCAGCAGTGCGACTGGTGACTCACAAGTTGAGTACATGGTTAAATTTATTAAAAATGATAAACTGTTTTCCAGGGTTGCTTGTTTGCTTATTTATTTACCCCATTTTATAGGTGTAGGGACAGGGGGAGGGTAGGTGTAAGAGGGTAACAACCCATACAGAGTGCATTGAGTTTGACTCTAGGCCCTACCTACCAAGCACATTTTCCCTCAGTTTCTGAAAGTTATAGCCAGAGCTTCATTTTCAATGAATCAACATTTCCACCTTTATGGCTCTGGTACATTACAGGGGGAAAATTTCCATGCTTTCATAGTGTGAACTATATGTTTATTAATAATCCTTCCTCAGTTGCTTTGGTTTTCACATTATTAAAAAGCTCAAGCTTGGCTCACTTGTTATTTTTTTCTCTCTGCCTGGAATGGATTTTTTTAACTGGGGCTAGGACTGAGAAATGAAGAGAAGGACTTAGATCTGGTACCCACTGTGCCTGCCAGGCGATTCTATGCCCTCTGGCCTCCTTCTTGGGATTTCAACAAGGAGTGGTCCCCAACCTTGGCTTGGGTCAGACATTTTGAGAGGGCAAGAGACCTGCTCTGGTTTCAGTGTCCCATGGGCACCTCATATCCGATTTCATGGCTAAAGGTGTGGAGGTGGTTTTAGATGAAGGCTGTTTGTGTCATAAGGGAAAAACTGATGGGTCCCTTTCAGAATTTGACTTTTATAAGAGTCCTTAAGTATCTCCATGGATAAGGTTCCCTGCTTGAGCCCTGGGGACAAAGAGAAAAAAGTAAGAAAACAAGTTAGGATAGAAAAGAGCAAAAGAAAATAATAAAATAAGGATAAAGAGAAGGGAAAAAAGAAATGAAGGAAAGAAGGGGAAAAAACAGTAGAGAAAGAGTAAAAGAAAGATTAGAAATGCTGAAGAGGGGAAAGTTAAAAAAAAAAACAAAACCCACAGACTTGAAGCCAGGTAGTTTATTTTGCTTCCCTGATGTTTGTTATAGATTATCCTAGACTAGTGGGAAGGGAACAGAGTAATTGCACCAAGCTAATTAGATCTTCATTTGATTTTGTGTTTGTTTGTTTGACTGCTTAGTTTATAAGTTGGCGGGGAGTTTTATCGTACATACTCTGCTAACTGGTTTATCTAAACTGAGATTGAGCATGAACAAAATTGACATTGGATTTGCTCCTTCAGACCACACAGAAGAGGGGAGAAAACCCTTTCAAGTAAACATTGACGTCTAGGTGCAGTAGCAGACCTGACAGGGAGACCTCAGGGCCCCTTGGAGTCCCGGGCACAGCAGAGTTGCTAAGTAGTGGCTGGGCTGAGCAATCGTAGAGTGAGACCCCAGGAGCAGCGTGGTACTCTCCCAAGAATCTGGAATTTGCAGTCAGACAGATCTGAGTTTAATTCCTAGCTTAGCTGCTTAATAGCATTTTGTCCTCTCTGAGCCTGTCTTGCCACTTGTGAAATGGAATAATAATGTTGACCTATAGGGCAGAGACAAGGGGTAAATGAAATATCAGAAAAAGATGCTTAACAGCAAGTATGTCTTTTAGGAAGGACTTGGGTCTCCCATTTCTCCTGGGCTGGGGAACCATATCTGGGAAAGTCAGCCAGAGCCCTCTTGTGATTGAGGAGGACTGACATTCAGGGCGTAGGCTATGCCCCGACCATTTATTCAGCCCAGTTCCCATTAGAGTCAAATTTTGGTACTTCAGGAAGACACCCTTCCAGTGTCCCTATTGGTAAGTTATATTGGATTTCAGTTTCCCTATCGGGGAGTTACATTCTGAGCAATAACTTTCAGTGCTGAGTATTAGCAGTCCCTCTCATTTGAGGGTTCCCCATTGGGTTCCTTGCTCTGTTGGCCTATTTGACCACTCTCACTGGCCCTCTAGCTCCAGCTCAGACATCACCTTCTCTGGGTCTCTTTTCCTCCAGACACGGAACTTTGTGTCTCTCCTTAGGGCTCACTTGGCATTCTCTCCAATTATGCTAGAGTCTATGTCATGCTGCGCTGCTTATGTTGGTTTATTTGCCTGCTGGAATGCAAAGTCCTTGAGTTCAGGAACTTGCTTTCATCTCAGAATCTCCAGTTCTTAACACGATACATAGTTGTGTGACTGCGCAAGTTACTTAATCTGTTGTGGCCTCACTTTCCTTATCTGTAATATGGGGATAATAACAGTGCCTAAGGTTAAGTGACTTAACACACATAAAAATCTCTAAGTACTGCTCCTGGTCATAGTAAGTGGTCAATGTGTATTAGCTATTATAAATGTCATTTTGAATGATTGAATGAATGAATAAGTATGAATAAGAGATATTCCCTGCTATTAAGGAATTTGGTTTAGTGGGAGAAATATGTGTAAATGGCTTACAGTAAAACAATGTGATATCAAGACAGAAGTTCATAAAAAATGTATTAACAATGGGAAAGAAAGGTTCATTTAAAACTTGATGATTAAAGTAAGGATAAAAGTCAAGAAGCATGAAATTGTGTGTGTGTGTGTGTGTGTGTGTGTGTGTGTGTGTGTGTGTGGTGAAGAAAAGGCAATAATAGGTAGAAAGGATTACAATGCCAAGGGCTTAGTTTACAAGGAGCTGTGAATGAGAATTCTCTGATTTGCTCTGAGTTCCTAGCTGTCAGAGTAGAAAATTAGGCCAATTTTACATTAAAATTTTTATCCAGAGCAGTAAGAGATTACCCAGTGACTTTTAACAAGGACACTGTTGGTATTATGTGGGGGACAATTCTTTATTGCGTGAGAATGTCCAGGATATGGAGCTTACCTTGTCTTTGTCTGCTTAATGTCAGTGTGTCCTCTAGGCACTGTGACAATAAAAAAAATGCCATTATACTTCTAAAAATGTTCCTTAGGGTGTGGAGCTGCCCCAAGCTGCAAGTCAGTGAAGTTAACCCATTTAATTTCAACAGAAGAGGATGTGAAGATTCAGAGAGCAGATCTGACTGTCTAGGATCTCACAGATCAATAATGTCAAAGCCAGGCCCTGAACCCACATTTCTTGACTCTAATTTGGTTTCTATTCATGTTCTATTTCCCAGTTTGGTTTCTGTTAATGTTCTACTTCCCAGTATTTTCTTCTTAAAATTCTGTTGATTTTATTATTTCAACTGTATACTGAAGCAAACCCACCCTTTCCATTTGAAGATTATTCTTTGATTTTTCAATCTGTAAATGATTATCTTGTATGGGGAAATGTTGGGGAAAAATGAGCAATTATCTCATGGGCAGAAACCAGAAGGCCTCAGTGCTCTTGGATGCTTAGAGTTCTGAGTGAGAAGTCAGAACACTCGATTTCCTCCACTGAGCCAGCACCAAGATAGTTTCCTGAGATTTGCCAGGCCAGACAGTTTGACTCAACGATTCCAAAAATTCAGATGGAAAAGCCCGAGTTTTTCCTCCTTTGGCTGCATTTATCTGGTGATTTTGATGGAAGCAAAATATAGGAGTGTAGGAGTATCTTATAGCTCAGTGTGGAGAAACTCCTTGCAGATGCCCTGCTAGGTAAGGTGTGACCAGATGTGGCCTGGTTCCCTTTGTCAGCCTGAAGATCTGCTGGGACCTACAGACAGCTTGGGGGGGAGATGCTGGGATGGACAGCTGGAACCTGACATGAGGTTTCCGGCCCCTGCAGCTTAAGGCTCTGTGACTTTGATCAAACGCAAGTCTCCACTTGGAGCTTCAACCTGAGAGTGCTGAACTTTCAGGGTTATTGGGGGTAATCTCATCAGACAAGAATGAGAGAGGTCTTTGCCTTTTTGAGGCAGCATGCCATGGCAGAGAACACTAGTGTTCACCAGCAAGCTGATTTCTTTTCTTTTTCCTGGGTACATAGTTAAACCTCACCCTAGCTCCCTTGTTCTTTAAGTGGAGCCCATGGGAGGCTGGTAGAAGTGATTTATTTTTCTTTGCATGGTACTCTTTCTCCTGCTGTGGCACCTTTGGGAGGTTGCTTGTTGGAGATGGCATTGTCACGGATGAGAGGAGTCTGAGCCCTGAATCACTTGATTAGGCTGGGAAGTATGCAAGAAGTAAGTCTCAAATTTCCGTGGCTTAACAAAAAGCTGTGCTTGTTATAGATATAAGTGATAGCCTACCCTGACTAATATAATGGCTAATACAATCCAGAAGACTATGAGAAGGACAGATGAATGAGCACTGCTTTTTTCTCTACCAGCCTTCCACCCCTATTCATCTGCTTTCAAGATATTCTGAAGAAAATACTCAAAACTTAATGAGAATTTTTATTTCTGTGCTTCTTTATCCAATATGATTTGATTCTAAAATCCATCCCCCCTCCCACCTAATTGGGTCACCATTGCTATTTGAGAGGCAAACAAACCTATAGTTGAACCCTGTTTCTTGAACTTACTGTGTGACCTTGGGAAGGTCATATTACAGCTGAGGAACCTGAAACTCAGAGAGGGAAAGTGGAACTAAAAACCCATGTAATTGTATTGTTGTGAAGAGTAAATTAAATCCTGCATGTGAAGCACCTAGCACAGTGCCTGTTACATAGAAAGTACTCAATCAGTGTCAGTTTCAACGTTCTTCATTCTCCCTGAAGAGGGAAGAGCTTTGTTTTCTGTCAAAGGAATCACTGAGCACAGGGAATGGTAACGGGATTGGGGAGAGGTATGTAGGCATTTCCTGTTCCCTTCACCCCAATTGCAGCCCCATTAAAAACAAACTAACAAACAAACAAAAAACAACTCATCTTTTCAAGGCACCCTAGACTGGAAGAAGGGTTGTTTATTCCAGTCTTGAATCTTTGGACACATAGCTGCTCTTCTTTTCTGGGTTTCAGTTTTTCTTTAGAATGGCAAGTTTGGACTAAATGACCTACAAGAGCCCTCCAGCTCTGCCAGTGTGGAATTCCAGGTTAACGTGAAAAAACTGAAAGACCGTGGAGAGGCGTCAAGGATGGGGAATGGGCTGGAACGGAGGCTTAGCTGTATCATATAACGTGTCCCAGAGGACATAATCCATGCTCCGAGGTCGTACAGAAAAGATTTACAGTCTTGGAGTCCATAAATAATTGCTGGATGGGGGAGTCCTTTAAATATCCAATGACATTGGATGCCTCGATAGGGGAGAAAGCCCATTCTTCTTAGAAACTCAAATGTTATTGTGAACTTTTGTAGTATTTGATTCAGGCTTGCTTTCTTTTCCTTTCCCTTTCCTTTCCCTTTCCTTTCCTCCTCCCCTTCTTCCTCTCCCCTTCATGTTCTTCCTCCTTTTCTTTCCTCCCCTCTCCCCTCTTTCTCTCCAAGCTCCTTCCCCTTCCCTCCACCTCCCCCAGTCCTAGTTTGCTATTGACAACTTCATTTTTCAAGAACTTTGCTCCTTTCACTTCTCTTTTTGATGCACATTTTATTATTGAGCTTCCAAACCAAGTTATTTAACTTGTGTATATTTTTTCCTATTTCTTTTATAGCATTAGCCATCTCTACAGAAACTATGGGGAGATAATCAGGTCACTTTTTGATTAAACAATTTTAGTGATTTAATAATTACTCGGATAACAGAGTGACAGGTTTATAAATTCAACAGAGATCTTGAAGTGCCATAATTTTAACTATTACTGCAGGCAGTTGAAGTTACTGTAGAAAGTGGTTATAGGAAGGGCAATTCTGGGTAAAAACAAGTTGAAGACAAATAGGCTCTTTCCAATGCTGTTTATAGTTTTTTGGGATAATTATGGCTTCCAAGTTTTCGGGGACAAAATCATTAACTCTGACATTCTAATCAACCTTGAAATTAACTCCAATCTCAAACTTCAGCCACTGCACAGACTTTTTAAAAAAATTTTTATGTGCAATCATTTGCTCCCCCCCGCCCCTTTGTAGTTAAAAATTAAAAGCACAATTTGGAATCATATGGAGAGTGTTACCACAGCATTTAATTCCCAAGGTAGCCCTAATTACAATTACAGGGACATAGTTACAGGAAAACAGAGAGATTTCACCTATATTAAGCCTACTTCCTTTGCTTCTGCTTAATATATACAGGTTGAATATTTTGACCAGAAACCACAACACTCCAAATTCTTAGCACAGTGCCCAGAAGAGTTTTTGCACTCAGAGTCAAATGATTTTATTTTCTAAGCCACCCTGCAGCCTAAGTATCACTATCACCATTTAGATGAAATTGCAGTAGTTTTGAACTTCAAAGTGATTCCGGTCTACCTGATCCCCAAATTCTTCACTGTTGCACCTAGAAATTCTTTCTACTTACTATTGCTTTGGTTACCCAAACTTGACACCAATGTCTTTCTTTCTTTGTGAAACACATAAAATTTAAAGGGGATAAAACTATGAATAAAGGAATTAGAATAATGGAAGTTTCCATTTTCCTGAAGAAAGCATGTCATGGTTTCATTCATTCGTTTCTAATAAATTGCCATACTCATTCTTGCATTATCACAATTTTAGTTGTTTTTTTAAAACTTAATTTTACCTTCTTAATCTCTTATCCTATGACTGTGAGGTCATTATTCTCTATCTAGTGAAGAACTCGATATCTGACATCTGATGGGTGCTCACATATCTACTATGTGATTACTCCTTAACTAATATTTATTTAACTGGTGCTTCCATGAATAACCATTCCAGACCATAAGACCTGAAAGCATTGAATGTAGGTGGGGAGAAAATATTAAAACTGAGGATAGTTAATGATAGAAGACACTGAAGGCTAAGGGACCAGTTGGTATTTGGGCTCATCTGTTATGGCCTCAGAACCTTCCTCATTATGGTGGAAATGGACGAAGGAGTCTGTGCTGGCTATTCTCTGTTTATCCCTCCAGATCTACTCATTACTCTTTGGTTCTCTCTGTGCCCTGGAGTCTCACCTCTGTGGACTGTATCACTCAGGCTCTTAGTTCTTTATTTTTCAGTTGAGTTTGCCAGTAAGTGCTGGCAGGATACAGGGGGGCAGAAAAAGAGAGAGGACTTCCCCTTTACCACAGCAGTGTCCGTTGGGCAGCATCCCCACCCCACCCCCACCTCCTGGCCTCTTTTTTGCAATGTTAGTCTCTGGGTACATTACTATGCCTCACTGGTTCCCCTAATGCTGTCCACACCTCTGTGAACAATCTCTTCATTAAGTTTTCTTCAGTTAAATACATTGAATGTTCTGTTCCTTGCAGGGACACTGACTGACACAGGGAACCTTGGACTGTATAACTGCATTAACATGGGCTGGTCAAGCATAGCCTCTCTCTGGCAGCCAAGGACACATCTAACTAAGTGAAGGGAAGTATGTGGACAAAGGCTAATGGTCTGGCATCATAGCTTTGCAGCCCTCTATGATCCACTCATTCACTCATTCATTCATATGTTTATTCAATTACTCAATGAATATATATTGGGTGGTCATTATATGTCAGACAGTCTTCCAATTTCTAAAGTTTTGTTGTCAATAAAACTGACAACATAGCTGGGTGACTGTATTTTACATTTTAGCTAGAGAGGATGGTTATTATTTATTTATTTATCTATTTATTTATTTCTCTGGTAGGGATATGAACTGTGAAGTAGAAAAGGAATAAGACTGTAGCCTGCCTTTGCTTTGAAAATTAGCCCAAGAACAAATACTTCTTACTAGTGTCTGGGTCACTTAAATCTCAACTCTTTAAAGAGTGAAGTCCTGTGATACCTTTTCTTGCTACTGAAAAAGGTGTTGGTGTCTATTTTAGACTGCCAATACCAATCTCAACAAATGTAATCTGGGTCAGAGCCTAATGATGTATGCTTCTTTCCATGAGCAAAATCAAGTTTTCATATAATTATGGACTGAATTTTACACAGGCTATTGTTCAGCTGAAGAAAGGGACTCACATTTTATACCCAGAATGTCAGATTCAGAAAACAGACATAATGGATGGGAAGTGCCTGTTACAATACCTAGCATACAATATATATTGAATGGATATTATTATTTAAACCTCATTATCAACATACAAGCCAAGTGAGAATTATTTTACCTTTTAAATGTAAAGATACAGTAAGGCTCAAGAAGATTGAGAAGAAAGGATATAAAACAGAAAAAAACTTTGAAATAATATATATATACACCAAGGAAACATTCAGAAGTGTGTTTAATTCCCTGTAAACTTCACAGACACCACATTTTTTGATCCCATACAAGTTAGCACCTTAGTATTTAAATGAATAAAATATTATAGAAATGTATTTGAATCTGCTTTAATTCACAAAAATGTATAAACCAATTACAATTGCTGTTTTTTCTTTAATAGTTGTAATAAATGAGATACAAGGTCTGTCCAGAAGGTATCCAGGCATGTAATATGACAAATAGGGACGTTTATTGAAGAAGATACAAGGTACAAGAAACATTGTACATAGGACAATGATGCCTCAGTCCCCTTCAAAGTAGGCACATTGGGACCTCACACAGTTCTCCCAATTGCCATCCCAATTGCCATTAGCTGCCCTGTCGTATTTTCCTGAATCTCATTGAGAGTCTGAGGCTTCTTCCCTCTCAAGGGTGATTTTAGTTGGGGGAAAAGCCAGAAGTTTCAGGGTGCCAAACCTGGGCTTTAGGGAAGCTGAGTTACCTGGGTGATTTGATGTTTCACCAAAAATCTCTGCATGAGATGTGATGTGGGAGCGGGTGCGTTGTTGTGATGAAGCTGCCAATCACCAGTTGCCCATTGCTGTGGCCTCCTGAATCATCAGAA
This sequence comes from Furipterus horrens, assembly GCF_987537825.1. NCBI lineage: Eukaryota > Metazoa > Chordata > Mammalia > Chiroptera > Furipteridae > Furipterus > Furipterus horrens. Next base: position 38,817,498 of record NW_028327173.1, read on the forward strand.
TAGTTTTTGTGTAGGAATGTTCAAGCTTAATGCATAATTTGACGCAGATTTGTTGCTATACTATTTGCTCAGTAATTTGGAATGTGAGAGCCACACAGTACACATGCTCACTCGAGGTGTCTACTGACCCCACTGACTAGTAGAGTGAAGTCATCATTGTTCATCCATGCACATTCCAGTCCACTCTCCTTGTCTGCCAGGTTACATCAACGTGGTGCAAACCATTCTTGTTATGTTCACAATGACTGGATTTTTCCCTGACAGACCTCACATACCAAGCTGATCACAAACACTGGTGTGTGCTGACACCACTGGGGATAAGCATTGCTAGTGAATATCTAATTCAATGACCCCCCCCCTTAAGTATGTTTGTCTTATTTTTTCTTCATACTTGCCAAATTTTGAAAATAATCCCATATTTTATTACTGCCATTAGTAAAAAAGATTATAAAGAGGGAAGAATAAATATATCATTATTTAAAAATATTGCTTGTAAAAAATTTCTGTATTTAAGAGTATAGCAAACAGAAAGTTTGAAGCTCTCATTAATAGTAGGAAGAGCTACTGCATATTTGCAGGGTCACCCTAGAGGTTGTCCACTCTTTCAGAGCTGTTTTCTCCTCTGTTTTGTTGTTCATTTCTATGTCCATGAGCATAGTTCTCTTCAGCTGACTGAACCATATTATACCCTATATGTCATGTTCTAGCATAACATTTAATAAATGGGAAAATAATCATGGTATATATTGTTTATAGGAAAACTGTTTATAGGCTATGATACAGCATTTACAATATACTGTCATTCTGTAATAAGAAAAAAACTGTGAATACTGTGATGTCCCATTGTGCATTTCTATACTTTCTAAAATGTCTCCAGTAAACTTGAGGGACTTTGGGGTTTAAAAAAATTTTTTTATTACTAAAGCATAAATTACATATAAAAAATAATATCAAACTTAGAGTTTGATGAATTTTTATAAATGTATATGAGGATATACCCAAGTAAGCACCACAGAGTTCAAGATATAAATCTCTCCAGCATCCGGGTGGTTCCCTTATGTCCCCTCCCAGTCAGTACACATGTCACAACTATTCCGGCTTCTATTACCATTGGTTCAGTTTGTCTTTCATAATTCATGAAAATGGAATCATACTGTTTTTATACACCTGCATCAACCTTCCTTTGATTGTTATTATGCCAATTTAACATTGCTTTAGTTTTCCATTGAGTCACTTCTAGTTTTTGGCTCTTACCATAATATTGCTGTGAACATTCCTGGACATGCCTTTTGTTGCACAAATTAACATACTTTTGCTAAGTGCCTGTCTAGGTGTTGACTTACTCAATCATGGACTATGCATTTTTTCAGTCTTAAAAGATCCTTCCCATTTTCAAAGTTGTTGAGCCAGTTTATACCACTACCAACAGTGTCTAGAAGTTCCAGTTGCTCCACACTTTTGAAAATGTTTGGTATTGTCAGGTTTTTTTTTTAATATTTAAAAATTTAGTAATTTTTTTGGATATACAGTGGTTTCTCATTGTGATTTTGATTTACATTTCCCTTATGGATAATAATGTAGAACATGTGCTTACTGGCCATTTGGATACTCTGTTATGAAATGCCTCTTCATGTCTTTTGATTATCTTATCTGTTCAATTTTTATTGATTTATAGGTGTTCTTTAATTTCTTTGGTGGTGAATTCTTTTTTGGGTATGTGTAATATAAGTATCTTTTCTTACTCTGTTGCCTTTTCATTGTCCCAATGGTATCTTTGGATGAACAGAAGTTTTAATATTAATGAAATCAAATATATGACTCTTTTCCTTAATGGTTAGTTAGTATGCTTTGTGTTCTTCTTAAGAAATGCTTGCCTACTCCAGTCATGAAGATATGCTGTTATGTTATCTTCTAAAGGTTCTATTTTATTTTATTTTTGCCTGTCACATTTAGGTCTATAATCCATCTGGAACTGAATGTTGTATATTTCAGAGTTCAAGGTTCATTTTTCTTTGTACAGTATTCCTTCACTTATCATGGGTATTACATTCTAGACTTCCCTGCGATAGGTGGAAAGCTGCGAAGTATGAACCTTACATTTATTTTAGTATTTATATATATTGTAAGGCTTTATAAACCCTTCCCACACATTTATAAACTGTTCCCAGTCCCTTATTAACCTTTCCCACTCCCTCATTAACCTTTTCCACACTTTTTATAAACACTACTTATGTTCTTAAACATATTCTACACTCTTAAACCTACATAACTTTAACAACATACGTATACAGTACCGCAAAATCCTGAGATATAGCAAAAAATCCGCAATAAATAAATACTTTAAAAAATCCCACAATACAGTGAGGCTATGATAAGTGAACTGCAATATAGAGAGGGTCTACTGTATTAGTATCCAGTTAATTTAGCACCAATTACTGAAAACATCATTCTTTTTTCACTATACTGCAGGCAGTTTTTAAAAATATAAATCATGTGACTGTGTATGTGTCTGTTTCTGAAATTTTATTTTGTTCCATTGGTTGTCTATTCCTGTATCAGTTGTTATAATTAATCTAGGTTTATAGTAAGTCTTGAAATCTGGTAGTAAAATCACTCCCATTTTATTACCCCCTTTCCACATTACCTTTGTTGGGTATGGCTTTTTGCATTTCCACATAAACCTTAGAATTAGCTTATTGAATTTCATGTAGTGAGTGCTGTCTGCCATCTGCCCAAATCCCCTCAGGTTCCTTTTACTCTTTGCGTCTGTCTGCCCACCTCTCCCAGCTCCTGTATGTTTTACTTCCTATAGCCTACACTTGTGATTCTCTTTGAAGGATGCTTTAAAAGCCACTGGAGCCACTTTGCCCAAATGTATGGAAAGCTGGAAATGCCTGGGAGTTTATGTCCTCCTGGGGCAGGTCTTAGCAATGACTCACTGGTAGGTATTATGAAAGCCCAGATTATTTGCCTTGACGTGGGGAAGCTGTGAGATATAAGTTACACTCCTAAGCTTCCTTTTAGAATCGGACTGAAATCAAACCTTTACTTGCTCTCCTCTCCTTCCATGTTCTACTTATTTATTTTCTGATCAGTTTCTTCTGAGACCATTTCTTTAATAAATCACTTGGACCCAAATATTCATCTCAGGGTCTACTTCTGGGTGATTTAAACTAAGACATTGCAGAAAAAAATTGCTGGGATTTTGATTGGGATTGCACTGAATGTATAGGTCATATTGGGGAGAATGGAGAAAATTACAATATTGAGTTTTCCAGTTTATGAAAATAATTTAGGCAGGTCTTCTTTGATTTGTCTCAGTAATGTTTTGTTGTTTTCTATATGTCAGTTTTGCAAATCTTTTATTAGATTAATTCCTATGTTTTTGATGTTTTTGAAGCTTTTACAAATAACATTTTAAAAATTAATTGTTTAATTATACTGACCTTCTGAATTTAGTGGTCCTACTAAATTCTAGTAATTTTTTTATAGATTCTTTTAGATTTTCTACATATACCACTAATGTCATTTATGTATAGCAGCAGTCTTATTTATTCCTTTCCAATTCTTGTAGTTTTTTTCTTAACTTATTACACTGGCTAAGGCCTCTGGGACAATACTGATAAAAACAGTGATAGTGCAAACAGTAAATTTCCTCATTGGAAAACCTGGTCACATGATTTCCTCAGCTTAACTTTTCATCTGAGAAGTATTGCAGGAATAATATATAATCTCATTTATAACAAATTTTATGCATTGATAAAAATTTAACATCAAACCTGTGAAAGGTATGCAACATATCTATTGTCACTTGAGAATCACTGACTTAGTGTGTTTACCAATAGTGTAGTTACTACCATATTTACCAGTTGGTATAACTTGCAGAGATTAGGGGTGAGGCTTTTCAATTGTTCAATTTTGATAATATTAAATTCAGCATTCAACATTTGTGTCTGGCCAACCTTCTCCACAATTTCCCAAGAGAAGTGTACAAATGATGTAGGACGATGTAGGATGAGGAGTAAAGAATTTTATATTCTCAGTATTCTATTCCCTGATGTAGGTCCTCTTTTGCAAGGAGTTTTTCATTGATGTTCTCAAATGAACCTAGCTGAGTGACTTGTAAGTTGACTTTCGTATCGCTTATTAACACCCAAGTTTTGTCATTATTCAGTGACTTCCCCAGGAGCTGTTGTACCACAAAGTCATGCATGCTTTATTTGTTCAGTGCTCAATTCTAAGATCCTAGCAAGTATTAATACCCGTGTCAATCTATCATTTATTGACTTGTAACTAGGATAATGGAGTTCGATGTCTAAAATGTTACTCTATTTATAGAGTGAACAAAGCCCCAGTACACTCATTCATTTTTCAGTCATTCAATATTCATTTAAGGAAATGCTATCTACCAGGTCATGTGTTTTTCTATCTGATATTTCATTTAGTTCTCCCCAAATCCCTACAATGTAGATATTATTATCTCCATAGATGAATAAATTAGGGCTAAGGTGTGGCAGAACTCATATTCAGTTCAAATCTGTTTGAATGCAAAGTGATGCTTTGTCAAAAACCTAATTCAGGCTAAAAGAAAGAATATGGAGAGAAGGCCTAGAGGAGCATGGTAACAGCTTTGAAAAATCTGAATGGCTGGGATGTGGCAATAGGAGGGATTTTTAGATATGGCTTTAGAAAGCAAAACTGGTGGCTGTCAGATTTCAGGGAAAGAATATTTCTGGTGAGAATAATTGTCCGAAAGGAGAACTGTCAGCTCTAGTGCTATGAGCTACTCATTACTCTGGGACAGACCCAGTCCTGAGGTGTGAATACCATGGACTACTATCATGCCACCCTGCTTGTTAGGAGCTCATTATCTTGAGGTGGAAACAGCACATTGTGCCCTAATTAGTTATTTACTTGTTTACTGCTCAACAGTGCAGTCCAAGGTATTATGGAGGCAGAGAAGTAGGAATGCCTGAGAAGTCCTTATCTGCAGAGCCTTCCTGAAGAAATCTAGAGGTGGTTACAAAAAAAGTAGAAGAGTTCTAGGTGGAGAAGAAAAAAATGGAATGGCATGTGAAGAAGTCCAAATGCCTAAAGAGCCTGTATCTGGACAAAATGCTATAGCTTTGGGTGAAAGTTTAGCATAAAATGCTGTGGCAATGACCTGGACAAGCAGGCATCAGATCATGAAGAACCTTGAAAGACCTTCTGAGGAGCTGGGACTTTTTGTTGTGATTCAGAGTGAAGTTCTAAGATGAGACTTGCCCATAGCTGCCCATCTGTCCCCTTCATGCCTCCCAGTGTTCTGGCCCCAGTGGGGAAAATGTATTAATTAATGCTGAAAACCTTCTCCTCTCCAGGCCTGAAAAGGCTTCCTGGGAGCTCTTTGCCAAAGAAGACTGACTTGCTGTCAACAGGTCATGTGACTTCTGTGGTAAAATGCTCAGTCCTCAGGAACTTTCCCTGTCTCCTGGCTGTGCCTGCCTCAGGGATGCTCAGAGAATCTTACCACTGAGGCCTGGTGCTCCAGTGCTCACAGATCTATCCAGTGCGCACAGATCCATCCAGGCTTGGAAGCCATCAGAGACCCAGGGAGTTAGATGTATCAGGCAGAGGAGGGCGGGGCTTGAGGCCTGGCACATTTGCCACGTAAGTTTTGGCTCCTAGCCATGTCTGAGGAAAAAATTTATTTTGCAGGGAAGGCCCCCCTGCCTCCTTCCATCTTTTTTTCTTCTCTCTTCAGACAGGTCATTTTTGTGTTTACCTCTCTTTATGACTTTGAAAATATGATATAGGCCAGTGTATTTTTAGCTGTAGTACCAATGAATTACACTAATCTGGTACAAATCCTCTTCTGCCAAACTTTTCCAAGCATTCATCAATAGGCCACATCTGTTGGGGGAAAGGAAAGGGGAAGAAAGTTCAGATGTTTGGGGCACATATTGAGGGGTGCATGAGAACTCAAATGTGATTTACTTGGATAAGCATTTCAACCATCCAGTTTGCAGATATTTATTTAATTGGGTAAATCTCCTTAGCAAGGAGCCTCAGGAGTTAAGAAAAATTTCTCTCCCTTCCCAGTACTTCACCCCAGCCATTCTCCACTCACATCTAATTGATGAATATGATAGTTATTCATGTATGCACCCCACCCACATACCTTTATTTCACCCTTATCTTGACTTGCTGTTGACCCAGGAAGGCTGACAGCTACAGTACACATGACCCAAGCTCTCCTGACCTCTGGCTTCCAGTTGGCTTGGGCCAGTGAGAGGCAGTGGCATGAGATTAGAGTGGAAGGGGACATAGGCTGGGTATGATATTCCCTACACCTCTTTCCCCAAGCCTGGCCATGATCTGCAGAAACCTCATTCCTAACTATGGCTATAGGTCCTGTGGGTTCAGCCTCTTCCTTGGTTTCTGATTTCTCTGGGCTCTTCTCCTGGGTGTGATGGTTCCCTTATAGCTGCCTATACCTCCAAAGAAGGCCTTCTATTAAGCTCTCTTGGGTTAAATTCTTCTGAGTGTGCCTCTGTGTCTTGCTAGACCTAGAGTGACAAAGTGGTTAAGTCTATTCATTTTATTTCCCCAGGATTTTTCTCTTCTCCTCCTCTACTGATGACTCTCCTCATTTCTGGGTTTAATCTGTATGACAGCCTCCTTCCTCCCTTCCTCCAATCTGGCCAGCTTCCCCGTCCTCATGTTATAGTCAGACAGTATCCTAAAAGCATATTGGAGCATGCTATTTTCCAACTTATCCTTTCACGACTCTTCACTTCTCTTTAGATCAGAGCCAGACTCTCTCCCTGCTACAAAGTCCTCCATGGTGTGGCCTCAGCCAACTTTTCCTTCCACATGCTGCTCCCTCTCATGGGTTCCATGCTCCAGCTCTGAGGGACCACTAGTTTCATTCCATGCCCATCTAGTGTGCTTCTGCTTTTTCAAGAAAATAGTTTCACAAATAATATTTATTCAGCATTTACTATGTACCAGGTACCAAGATAAGAGATTTTTAAAAATGGATAATTTAACTTAATTATCACAGCAACCCTATACAGCATATATTATAGTCTCCACTTTACAGATGGGGAATCTGGAGGAAAGATCTGTGAGGGTATATGTCATGCTCATCAGCTGGGAACTGGTGGAGACTGGTTTTGAATTCAGGCAGCCCAGCTCCAGAGGGTACACTGTCACCAATGAGAGCTCCAGTGCCAACTCTTCTTTCAGATCCCAGCTGACACTTCACCTCTCCTGAGAAGTTTCTCCTCAGAACTCCAGCTGAAGAATCCATTCCCTTCTTTAGGTTTCTACAACCTTTTATTCCTCAGCTGAACCCAATATACTGTGCTACAGGTGTTGGTTTCCACGCCTGTGGATGGGGTCCCCACGCACTGTGAGAAGGCTCCTTAAAGGAAGCTCATAGGCTTCCAGTCAGTGGCAGGCACTGTGTTAGGTGCTGGGCACAATGTTTAATAATTGGGGAATGAGTGGGTGAAGGAATGTTCTTGAAAATATAGCCATTTAGCTCAAGCCCTTAACTGTGTACATCAGAAAAGAGAAGGTCAAGTCCAGAGATCTCAGAGATTTTGTTCAAATATTGAAGTTTATTGAAATGTATTGAGACGCTATCATGTGTGTGTCCAGGTTTTAGGCAAGAGGTAAGAGCCATGAACAAGGTGGACATCTCTCTATGGAGCTTACAATGGAGTTACATAACCAATACATTAACAAATATTGAATTCATAGGTGAATGAAGGAATGGAAGGAGGAAGGAATGCTGAGGAGGAACAGGTCAAATGGTTAGATGCTGAAGGGCTTGGAGGTGGTAAAAAGATCTAAATTTATTCTTGGAGGTGGTAAGAAGATTTAAATTTATTCTAAGTGGGAGGGGACGGCATTGACATTTTGGATCAGGACAAAGTCATGATCTGATTTTCATACAGAAGATATGTTTCTGGACACTTTGTAGAAAGCACATTATTTAAATTCTCAGAATCTCTTGATTTCCCATTATGCTTAAGGTACCTACTCTTAACCAACTAGTTAGTAGTAGAAAAATAATAACAAGAACAGTGAACATACCTAAAGCAATTAGGTACTAATAATTTCAACTATGTATTTTTCATATTAATGGGATGTAGTAATTTTCTAGTTATTGAACATGTACTATGTGTCAGACACTGAATAAGGATTATATATTTAACTTGTAGAAATGTTATGAGAATCAAAGAAGAGAATATTCTTTCTTTTTTCCACTGGAAAGGAGAATAATGAGACCTGGAGAGGGGAAATGATCTTCCTAGGGTTATGCAGCTAGCAAGTGGGACTAGGATTCAAATTGCTGTCTGTCTGTGCATCTGCCTGTGTTCTTTCCTCTCTGCCCCATCACTTGCCATGGTGTAAACACCAGTCTCTGCACCTAGCATTTCCTTTACCCTCATATGGAGGCATCAGAGCAAAGGAATTGCTGACATTCATGTGAAGGAAAAAAGGGAATTAGTTTGCTTCATTCTCTCAACAATGCTATGAGGGGGACATTGATATGATTATCTTTGAGAACAGTCTCATGTTATACTCTGGATACTGAAGCTTAGGGAGGGGGGCAGCTTGCATGAATCACAAGGCAGGGTTGGAACCTGGTCCTGTCTGACTCCAGAGTCCATGCTCTCTCCTCTAAACCAGTGTTGTCTAGTAGACTGTTCTATAATGATGGAAATGTTGAGCAATGCAGTAGGCACTAGCCACCTGTGGCTAATGAGCATTTGAAATGTGGCCAGTGCAACAGGGAACTGAATTTTTAATTGTATATCATTTTAATTAACTTAAATTTAAATAACCTCATGTGGCTAGTAGTTAACCATAGTAGACACTTTAACTTACATCATTTAAATTAACTAAGACAAGGACTCAATTATATCCATCCCCTTCTCTCTTTGTCTCCTTTCCATGCCTCTCCTTTTTCTAACTTTCACTGGCAACTGAGAACCAACAACGCGGAAAGCCATGAATTGATGTGTGGTGGATGGGACAAGGATGATCTGACCCCATGCCTGCTCTGGCTTCTGTACAAGGTAGGGCGATTAGACATGTGCATAAATAACTAAAATACAAAGTTGAAAGCTTAGTGCTCTAAGTGCCTTATGAGGGGAGCTGATAAGAGGTGAGGGGATAAGAAGGCTCACCCTGTCTCCTTATAGGGCTGACGGGTGTGTGTATGGCTAGGTGTGCAATAACTGATGTGCATGTGCGTTAGCAGTAACGGGCTTTGTAAATTATCAAGTGCTCTGTAGACACAAGCCATCAAAAACAACATTGTCATAACCTTGTGAGTTGATACTATTCCAAGGGCCTGCCTCTATGATCTCATTGGATATTCACAAGACCACTATTAGAAGTGCAGGATCCCATCCCCTTGCTGAGATGTAGAAAGGTGTGCTCAGAAAGGCTAAGCACCTGCCTCAGGACAGACAGCTGGTTGAAATAGAGGCTGGGTACAGTTCCAGGTTTCCTGACTCTGAAATTGGGGACCTTTGCAATCTCCTGACTGCCCTTGGCAGATTTTGGGAGTCATTATTATCCATCCACCCTTATTACTGGCACAAGCAGGGACCTGGGGAAATAACTGCTGAGGTTTAAGCCATTCAGCTGAAGCTAGCAGGGAGGTGTTACAGCTGCACCCCTGGCCCAGGGCAGGCCTTTTGGACACACCAAGGCCTTTGTCATAACTGAAGATGTGCCAGAGAATGAGGTCAGTAGTGAGGCCCATGCTGATGGGGCCACAAACAGACCCAAATTCCACAGCCTTGCATGTTGTCCAAATGGGCAGCTCCTGAGGAACCCATTAGCATTTCTGGATTTATTTCGGAAGGATCTGAGCCCAGGAGAATCATAAAAAGTTGGTGATCTGAAAGGCTCAGATGTGCTTTCTAATCTTTCACCCAGGTCCCTCTTTAAAAGGCAGATGGGAAAATCAGACCCAGAAAAGGGGAGAAAATTTGTACAGCTAATAGCCAGTAAACTCCCACTCCTGTTTTGTTAACTGTTTCTTGACTCCCAAACCATGTCTCTAATCAAACCACTTTAGATCTTTCTTCAGGGTTTGTTTTGCAAATTTAATACAAAAAAACACATGCAAATGAATGCATAACTGCATATGTTGGTATCTTTTCGAGATGGCTGCTTGATATCTGTCCCCAGATTCAAGAGTGTCAGAGAACTAGTAGGGTCGCTGGGGCTCATCCATAGAATTCTCTGTCTTACAAATAAGGACACAGAAATCCCACTTGTTTAGTGACTTGCTCAGGTCACATAGCAAGCTGGTGTCTTAGCTGAGGGGTCTGTGTCAGTTTCTGGTGCCAAGAATGCACAACTTAAAAAGCTTTGAGGGGAGGGCACATTCATTAGCACAGGGTCTCTGCTATGATGTTTCTATTCTGATGGGGAGCCTGGCAGGTGACACATATAGGTAACCTGAGTCCCTGTCTCCTTGAAAACTTGGAGTCCATCTCAGAGTTTCTGATGCAAACACAGTGCAGTTCCCCTCTTCAAGGCTCAGTTTTAGTTCTCCTTCCTCCAGGAAGATAACCCTGACTTTTCCAATGTACATCCATTCCTTTATTCACTCACTTCTTTACATTTTTTAATTGTCTATCCCATTCCACTTTGATCTTCTACTGGACACACAACTTCAAGGAAAGGGAATTAGCATGTTTTGAACATCTGCTTCAGGCCGGGATTTGCATGATTATCTTATTTAAGCCTCTCAACAACCCATGAAAAGGATGTTATTATTCTTTTCTCGGAAGTCTTAGAGAGGAGAGGAAGTGAGAGGAGGCTTGCCCGAGACCACACAGTGCATACCTTATTAATTTAGTCAGTAAACTTTACTGCACACCTGCTGTGTACCAGGCTCTACTGTAGGTGGAGTGAAGCCCTTTATCTCATAGATAGCTCAGGTCCTAATGGGAAAGGCAGAAAATAAACAAGTAGACAAACTTACTTAAAGCTCTATCAAACAGGATTGCTTATTGTTTCTGAAAACATCCCATCATTTTCCTGTTTTGGGTTCTACTTCTTCCTCCATCCGGAAATATCTCTTTCTAACTTTAATGTTTGAAGACCACAGAGCGTTCAGGCCCAGGTCCTCCAGGAAGCCTCCTCTGGGCCCTCAAATGGCATCATAAGAGCTAATATTTTTTGAGCACTTATATTGTGTCGGATAGTATTGTAAGCTTGTCACATGGTTTATCTGTTCTAACCTTACAACCCAATGAGGTCAGTACTATTATATCTAATTTTACAGATAAGGAGACAGAGGCTCAGAAAGACAAAACTTATCCCTTATTCCTACTTTATTAGCTGTGTCTACTAAGTGGTAGAGCTAGGATTAGAACCTGAGCAGGCTATTTCCAGAGCCCATGCGCTTAAGTATTACTCTATCCTGAGTGAGACGGAACTCCTTCCACTTCTGAGCCATGTTAAAAGATGTTGTATGAGGCAGCCTGGGGTGAGGGGAGATTGCAACAATGGTACACTACACAGTGGTTCAGGTGAATTAAGTTACCTTTCTGAACTTATTATGTTCAAGGCATAGTGGGGGATTTAAATATTCATCATTGGGAATATCCGTGTACATAAATATGTTCTGACATAGCCCCGCAGACTCACAGTAGATGTTCAATAAATGGTTGTTGAACTGAACCTGAATAGAGTAAATATGATGGTCCTTTTCTTCCTGGCCACACTTCTGACTCTCTAACAAATTAGGTTCCCTCGGTAATATCTATCATTGCAACATGCTACCTTAGGAAAAGAATGTATTTTGCCTTGTTCATTATCTTCTAAGTTCTCTACATATAAGCTTCATGCCAATTGGACCATATCTTATTCACCGGTATATAAATATACAGTAGCTTATGCAGCATCTATCTTGCACAAGATGTTATAATTGCTCAATGGATGAAAGGATCCCAAAAGGAAAAGCCTTTTAAATTTGAAGACTGGACTTTCCGGCCACATGGCCACAGCTGATTAGCCTAATCTAGGTCAGGTGTTCACCCTTGGTCCAATCAATTTCCCTCTCCAAGGAATTTGGAACTTGGACTTAGAGAGGGAGTCAGTTGTCCATGGGAGACAAGTCAAAGAGTCCTGTGAACTTCGGGGCTTTTTTAGTTACTATGGGTGTGAAACAGATTATTTTAGTGGTGTAGGATGACCATTTATTATGCTCATAGATTCTGAGGGTCTGAAATTCAGCCAGGGCACAGCAAGAACAACTTGTGTCTGTCCTGTCATGTCTGGGCAGTAGATTCAAAGGTGGGGGGCTGGAATTATATCAAGTTTCATTCATTCACATGGCTGACTGTTGATGCTGGCTGTCAGCTGGGGGCCTTAGTTCCTTTCCATGTGGTCTCACCACATAGGCTAGTTGGGACTCTCTCACAGCATGATTAGGTTCCAAGAGCGAGTGTCGCCAGAGAGAAAGAACCAGGTAGAATCCATATTGCTTTTTCTGACTTGGCCTCAAATTTCATGCAATGTCATTCATTCTATTCATCAAGGCAGTCACAAAGTCCAACCCAGCTTCAAGAGAGGAGGAAGAGATTCTGCCTCTTGATGGGAGTGGCCAGCTTCTGAGAACATGTAGGATTGAAAATAAAATTTAAATTAAAGAAAAGAAAATGTTGCAGTAGTCAATCTGGAAAATATGGTCTGCCACAGATGTCGAGGCAACCATTTGGGAGGCAGCCATGATCAATCATGTTCAAGATGAAAAGTCACAGATAGATTATAGGAAAGGGGCTATTGAATAGAGCAAGCAAACCAAGGAATGCCTAAAGAAATTTTGTCCAGAGAGGGTCAGGGTATTACAGATTGGGCTCTCTAAAGGAGATGCCTAGATTTTGGGGGCACAAAGTGTTTATTAGGGATCAACACCTGTGAAAAGGACATGGGAAGAAGCAATACTAAGTAGAGTGAGAAGCTGAACTTTGATAGAGATCTGATGAAGCTTCAGGCAACATAATGCATGTTCTGGAGAAAATTTTGTCCATCAAAGTTGTCGGGTTGAAATGACTGGGCCTTTGCCTACTGCCTCGCCTAATCATGAAATGTGAGATACTCCAGAAAGGGCATGACCTTGGATGAGGCTGGCCTCTACAGATAGCTAAGGCAGATCTTGAAGGAGCTGATAGCTGAAAGCTGTCTGCTGACACTCCTCTCAGCTGGGCAGTTACTTTTCCTTCAAGGGGACATGTGTGTGCATCTCTGTGTCTACCACAAGGGGGAGGACTTTCCAGATCTCATGTGTTCTGGTTAATGTACAAATGGGTTCAATAAAATACTTTTCCATATTTACAACACATCATGTCTTGCAACCCAATATACCAGTCTAAGGCTCTGGGTCTCAGTTTCTCTACCTATAAAGCAAGGGGGTTGGATGGGCCCTCCTGTTTTGAAATCTGGTGATTCTTATCCATGTGGCTGCTGCCTTTTACACAGCCAGCTCTGCAGAAAGTGGAACACAGCTCACTTGTTTTTGAGAGCTTCTTATCAGATACAGACTCAGACAGACACAGTCTGGCTTAGCTGTTCATGTGATTTATTGACCCCATTCAGAGGGAAGCATCAGGTGATATCTGAGCTGTGGCCAGCTGGCTCCCAACACATTCCAGGTATAAAAATAGTTCATTAGGAGTGACAATCTTTAATAATTCTTACTTCAGGCTCTAAGAGCTTTAGATGGCCTGGAAAATGTTGGCAAACAGTCCCTACCTCTGAGCCCCTAGTTTCTCCCTTTGTAACATACAGCAGTGCTAACGGAAGCAGGTTGCTGAGGGCACCAAAGATGTGGATGCTGGGAGGTTTCAGCAATCAGATTCTTGGCCATGACGTTCTTCTTCCAAAAAGCAGAAAAGAATCCATTTGGACAACACATAATATTGCAATTACATGAACCTACATTAACTTCTGCATCCATCATGTGCTAATCATATAAACTTTGTCACTCTCATATGTTTCCTTACTTGAATACTGAAAAAATAATGTGTTATAAAGTATTTCACACAAACTTTCAATGATCAAGCTTTTGCTCAGTTTTAGGCACCATGATAAGTTCTAGGAAAACAAAGCTATCAAAATATGCTTCTGATCTCAAGGAATATAGGTATATAGTATTCCCTCACTCATCATGGGTATTATGTTCTAGACTCCCCCCCTCCCCCGCCCCCGTGATAGGTGAAAAGCCGTGAAGTAGGAACCTTACATTTATTTTAGTATTTATATCTATTTCGAGGCTTTATAAACCCTCCCCACACACTTATAAACCGTTCCCAGTCCCTTATTAACCTTTCCCACTCCCTTATTAACCTTTTCTACACTTTTATAAATACTACTTATGTTCTTAAACATATTCTACACTCTTAAACCAATGTAACTTTAACAACATACGTATACAGTACCGCAAAATCCCTTGATATAGCAAAAAATCTGCAATAAATAATTAAATATAATATTTTTAAAAATCCCACGACAGACTGAGGCCATGATAAGTGAACCGCGATATAGAGAGGGACTACTGTAACAGGAAAGACAAAATATTGGTTTAATGCAGACTCTGTCACAGCCCAGCAAAGTGACATTGGACAAGTCATTTCACTTTTGTGGCTCTCAGTTTCTTATAAAACAGAGATAATTCTACTCCATTCATAGCATTATGTTGATGACATGAAATGATGTGTGATAAAATGCCTGGCACTTGGCTACCATTTGTGGAGTATACACTATGAGCTCTGACCTGGTCTATTGGCTTTCAAATCTCCAGGGGCTACTCAGCAGAGGAGACTCCTAAACACCATGAAACTTCAAGGCATTTGCTCAGCCTATTTGGTCCTTTGACATGCTTCTTACTTTATGGGACATGTTAAGACAGAAGCTTGAAATAATAGTGAACCAGGGGTCAGGAAATGCCAGGCTCAAGTCCATGATTGGCCACTTTGAGGTTCAGAAAAATTAGAGTGCCATACAGTTACAGTGTCCTCATGTACTGGGGGAGCGATGAATTACTGTCAGGCAGCCAGGGATTAAATACCGGTTATGCTCTCACTGTGTCAAATCTGACAGATGAGCCTGGCTGGAGGTCTTAGTTTTCTCATTTGTGCAATGGCTCTGGGCTATACCTCCTTCACAGGGTGGTGTATTCAAGAAGGCAGCATTTGTGACAAATGTAGTACAGTGCCCGACTCAGGGCAAGTGATTAATATATGTTCCCTGTAATTATTGAATATTTTTATAACTCAAAACAAACTTAGAAGAAATTGAATAAAAATGAAGCTCTGAGATAAAGAAGTGCTTGGTGAGTTATTAATTTATTGTGGCGCTTTGTACTTGTGAACTCGGTGCCTGACACATAGGATGTAATCAATATATGTTCTATCCCCCTCCAGAGAAATATCTTCAATTTCAAATTTCAATCCAGGTATTGCTTTTGAAGACCATTTCTTTGGTCACATTTTTAGTGCCATTTTTTCCCCCCAAGGACATTGAATCCTTGCCCTGTGGAAGAAAATTATTTCTCCTGAGTATGAAACTTTAGGCAAGGTGTCCCCTGGGGCAAGTCACAAGGGAAATGAGAATCATGTTTGTTTGCAGAGATGGTAGTTGGTGTTGAATCAGGCGCGGGGTCCCAGCACCCACTCTTACATGACCCTATCACTCCAGGCTGCCTGTGGCTTTGTGATCGCCTTTGGTGATTAGCGGAGAAGGAAGGAGTGAGTCCCTCGTGTTGACACACATGCACGCATGCACATGTGCAAGTTCCTAATGACTCACATCCTCTAATGACAGCTGATTACCATGGAAAGCTGGATGGCTCCAGGGAGAGGCCTCCAGTCAAGTCCATCTCTCAGATCCCAAACTGACCATATGGACACAGTGACTCACTGCTTGAAATGCAGCTAGAGAGAACACCACAGTCAGCTTGGCTACCACAGATGATCTTGGAAGCTATGGAGCCTGAAGACAAATCACATTTCTAGGCTTTTGAGAGAGCAATGAAATCCTCTAAATTTAGACTGGGCTCTCTTCTGGGATCAGTCATCTCAGCAAGATGTCATTTCTTTATGAAAACCTGAGTTGAAATCATAATAGCCCATTTTCACTGAGCATTCATAGGCTCCCGGCCCACAGAGATCATTTGGCAGAGGCCTCGATGTTCAGTTGCAGAATTATTTCCCAGCCCAGGCTTCTTTTAGTCCACAAATAAGGGTTTAACCATCCCAACCTGCTTTAAAAGGCGCTAATAACTTCCAAGTGCCTTGAAGGTCCTCTGTGGGCATTCTTTACATTTTCTCAGTTAACCCCCTCCACCCTTCCACAGGATAGACACGTTAGTCCTCACTTCTCAGAGTTTATGAAGATTTCTGTTTAAACGATTCATCCAAGACCTCACCATGGCAGAGCCAGGAACTGAACCCTGATTTGTTTGATTCTAGAATCTATGCTCTTCCTGCTACACCATACAGACCAGAGCTGGGGTCCTCCTTCCTCCCCATGATTTCTGCACTTCTATCTGTCAAACACAGTCAGGCTCACTACTAACCTTGCTGTCATGTAACATAGCCCAGTTCCTGACACACCGTGGACACCCAAACACAAATTAACTGAAATAAAAGGAAAATGTGGTGAAGGGTATGTGACATTGGGCAGGATTTAGGTTTCTTTGCTCACAAAATGAGGAGTTTGGTTAGATAATCTCTTGGCTTTGCTCCTACTTGAATGGTTTAGAACAGTGGTTCTCAACACAGAATTCCCCGGGGAGATTTACAGAAACACCAGTGCCCAGGCATCTTTCTAGAACTTTTGGTTTAATTGGCCTGGAGAGGGGCCCAGACATAAGTATTTTCTAAAAGCTTTCCAGGGACTCTAATGGGCAGGCAGGATCGAGGATTACTAGTCTAATTCCCTGACCCTTCCACTCTTGTACTTCATTTGTGACGATTGTTGACTTGCTGCACAAGCCGGAAACTTGATCAGCTTTGTTTTCTCTCCCTTACCACTGTCACACCCAATCTCACAAGTCCTTTTACCTCCAGCTTCTGCTCCAGTCTTCCCTGTTCTTTCTCTTCTGCTCTCCCCTAACCAGGAAGTCACCATTATCCTTTGCCTGCACTAGTGCCATAGCCACTGTGGTGGGCTGGTGGCTTGTCCAGTCACCATCCATGTCTCTCTCCTTGTTCTTACTTGAAACTTGATTTTGTACAAGCATTCATCTCTCTCCCACACGGCTCAGAGGATGCTGCCACCCTCCCCAGTGCAAGGGTGGGTCCTAACAGAGCCAGTCTAGGCATGGCACACCCCTGGCAAATAGTATTAGTCTGAAATTAGGTTTGTGATCTAAGTGGCCTAATTAGACTAAAGGAAAGGAAAGGAAAGGAAGGACTTATAATTTTTGCCAGGGAGAGTGGATTTTTCCTCTTTTCTACTGGATATAAATAAGGAAGCATATAGACCAGATGGCCTCTGGCAGCCATCCCGTGACTATGAAGGGAAACAGCTTTGGCATGATGTGAATTGGAGATATATATATATATAACACACACACACACACACATATATATATAATCTCCAGATATCCTGATATCTATCTTCACATTATTCTAAGGCTGTTTCCCTTCATTGGATAAGTTATGTTATATTTCACAATATCTATTACTCTGTTATATATGTTTGTTTTCTATATATGTAGTGTCTGGAGCTTATGAGGGTAATAAATATGGGATGAATTATGAATGCATGAGTGACTTCATTACCTAACTGGAATCAGGTCAGTCTGGGCCCCTATGTACTCTAGAACAGGGTTGGTTGGTAAACATTTTCTGTAAGGGACCACTTGTGTGTATATATTTTAGGCTTTGTGGACCATGTTGTCTCTATTGCAGTTGCTCAGTTCTATGGTTGTAGAGCAAAAGCAGCCATAGAAAATATGCAAATGAATAAGTACAGCTGTGCTCCAATAAAACTTTATTTATAAAAATAAGCAGGGGCCCTCATTTGGCCCACTGACTATGTTTTGCTGACCTGTGATGCAGAGAGAAAAAAAGTTGACCAGATAAGGAATGACTAAAATTTGGCTTGCCAGCAGAACCTCTGGCTTCCATGATAGATGTCACTCATCAATCAAGCTCCTCTTTCATGCTGAACCTGTCTTTGCTCTCGTACACCTCAACCCAGCACTATCAATCAGTTCAAGTTGGTGTGCTGAATGCTATCTATTTGACATGTCTGCCTAGATAATACTCTTAGTTTTTCACAAAGCCCTGTGGTTGGGAGCTCCCAGGCCTTGGTTTTAGACAGGGATTCCCCACTTGTGTTATGTATGACATTATCCCAGATACTTTTCCCTTCTGGGTCTTGGGTATCTCTAATGTTGAGAGTTTTGCTGACAGGAACTTGAGAGATTACCTAGGCAAAGATTCCATAACAATAGACTTGCCTGGTTTGACTTTCTCCATGTTTGCTATGTGGTCAATTAAGCAAGGAAAAATAATTTAAGCCAGTTGTGATAATAGAGCATTAGAACCTGGGCTCATATTTTTTCCTTTCTACCTTGCTGAGTTATTAAGGGTATATCCTGGCTTTAGCAGCAGAGAATGGCTGACATCCCATTCCAGAATGCCACTTTTCCTCCCATTGTGCCACTTGTCAAGCTTTCCAAATATGCCCCTTTCACCTTCCATTTCAATGTTATTTTCATTCTGAGACTCCTGACATGTTTAATTCCTTGGCTAAGCCCTCTCTCCGTCCAAATGTCGCCACCCTTGTCATACGATTTATTTTCCACACACATATAAAATCAAGCTTGAACATTTTTCTCTACTATGAACTCTTGAGAAATAGCCTTTGGAGCAGCCATCCATCATGGTGGCAATAATACTCAGAGTAAATTCTTTTTTATTTGTTTAGTGCTTCCTATTCTAGATCAGATTTAATTGAGGGCAGACTGTGTCAGCAGAAAAATGCCCTTCGTTGGGTATGTATCTGACCTATAAACCAATTGATCAATCAATCAAAGGGAAAATAAGTGATCTGAAGCACCTACTATGTGCCAGCCAAAAGGAGGGTGATTGGACTCCATTATCCTGATGAGACAATGGGCTCAGAGAAGTTAAATGTTAGAGGAGATTGGAGTGGGTTTTCAGAATTCTACTTGTAAAAGTCAAGGTTCTCCAGAGATACAGATTGTGTGTGTGTGTGTGTGTGTGTGTATACATTCTCTCTCTCTCTCTCTCTCTCTCTCTCTCTCTCTCTCTCTCTCTATTGTCTATCGATGTATTTATCTACCTATCTCTCTGTTCATCATCTATTGAGAAATTAATTTTAAGGGATTGGCTCACAGGATTTTAGGGGTTGGCACTTCAGAAGTCTTTAGGGCAGGCTGGCAGGCTGTAAATGCAGGCAAGACTTGATATTGCAGTCTTGAGTGTTACATCCTTAGGGCAGGTCAGCAGATTGGATACTCAGGCAGGGTTTCCATGATATAGTCTTGAGGCAGAATTCCTTCTTTGAGAAACCTTGATTTTTGCACTTAAGACTTTAACTGATTGGTTGAAGCTCACTCAAATTATAGAGGGTAATCTGCTTTACTTAAAGTCAACTGATTATAAATGTTAATTTGACAGGTGGAGAGAAAAAGTAGGTATACAACTGTTCATATGGAAAATAATAAAATAATTAATAAATAATACAAGAATAAAATCTATTCCATGTACTCACAACTGTAAACATAGATTTGTCCTACCTTGTACAAAAGACCTTTATGTCAACATCTGGACTATTGTTTGACCAAACAACTGGGTACTATGGCCTAGCCAATTGACACATAAAATTAACCGTAACACTAATCCACTATACTTTCTACTTCTCATACGTCCTCAGTCTTAGGTGAGCTCCAAAAGAAAGGTTTCTTAAGTTCTCTTAGATTGAGTTGATCATTTAGAATGCACACAGCCTAGGATCTGGAACTGGGGACATTCCCATTAACTCAGTGTGGCAGATACATTATTTCCACAGAGGATTCGGGGTAGGATCTTGCTTAAAGGGCTTTACTGGCTAGTTTGTGCTCTTAGGAGAAGCTATGTCCTGAAATGGCTTCTGGTCCCTTCACTGTAGGGTCTTTGCCTACTCTGCAGCCTCCTTACGACTGCTCCTCTGCATATTCAGTGCTCTCGCCACAGAGACTGGATTTGTCATTACGATGACCAATGCTTTAAGAAAAAATTTTTTTTTTTTTTTTTTTTTTTACCTCTGGGCTTTCTCACACACCATTTTCTCTGAAGGAACACACTCTTTTCTCCTCTACCTACTGCTCATTCTCATATGAGTAACTTTGAGATGATTCCTTAGGTCTCAGTATAATTACCATTTTCTTGGGAGCCTTCCCAACTCTGAAATGGGGCTCTGGTCTGCATGTGTACTTAGCTGACCATAGTGCTTTTCACAGTGCCTGCCTAAATTGTTCTGAGTTTCACGTGGGCAGGGTTGATGTCTCATTTCCTGGGGCCTCCAGTACACAGAGTAATGTCTGGCACATGGTGGACATTTAATAAATATTTGTTCAATATCAAGTGAAAAAGAAGAACGCAATCTTTGATATTCTTTGTCTCTTTTTCAGTGTTTGTGGTTGAGTTTTTTTTCCTCCAAGTAAATGGCTATCTGAATGTGAGTTTCCCCAAATATTCATCATCATATCATAAATATTCTTATGAGGAACAATTAAAGAGAAGCCAAGAGGTGACCATCTCTTCTCAGTGGAATTCGTGTTAACCATATGATTTGCCGTCTCCTCTTAGAAGCAGGATCTGGTGAGCTGGCCTGGGCCCAGGTCACGGAGGATGAGTTCAGTGACCAGAGGGAAATGTGGGGTCTTTGCCCTTGTGGACTGGCCCTGATGCTGCTCCAGGCAGAGTTACAGAAAAATGACAGGTATACACGTTCAAAATTGCTTCGTGGTGGTCTCAGTCTTGTTTACTGTCCCCAGGAGCCCTTCCCAGAGTTTGATGGGAACACATTAGAAACGCACATGGAGACAATGATGTATATGTGTTTAGTCTGAGTTTGTCCAGCATGCCTGCATCACTTGGAAAGAGAAGAAAGATTCATCATGGCAGGCCAGATCTTCCTTCCTTAGCCTATCTGCCAAGGCTGTAGGGCTGGTCACCATGAGATTTCATTTCACTCTTCTTGAAAAATAGCATAGGTCCCCTTTGCATTGGAAAACCTTTAGGAATTCATCTATGCCAATATTTCCAGAATATTTTTAATTCATTTAAAAATACTTATTGAGGCACTGAGCTATGCATTAGGAAAGCAATCATGAGCAAAGGAATATAGACCCTGCCCTCAGGGAACTTACAGTCTGGTGGGACAGACACCAGTGCTGTGCCAAATTTGAGCTCAGAGAAGAAAATACAGTAATGGACTCTGATCTCTACATCCCCAACAGTGATTACAGTTAGCTGAGCATTGACCATGCCTGGCACTCAGCTAAGTATTTTACATCTGTCACCTCATTTCATCTTCACAAATATCTTTTGAAGTAGGTATTATTCTGATCATACAGGTAAAGACACAACCTCAGTCCTTGGGGGACATTGCCAAACAGCTTAAAGTTAGAAAGCAGTGCCATAGATTCAAACTGAGGCCAACTGTGAAGTCAAGGCAGTTCCTCATCGCGGTGCCCTGTTTCTAGTATCAGAAGCATCACCTCAAATAGGATAGCTTGTTTCTTTATCTAAGGGTTATAACAGAGGTGCCTACAAGACGCAGAGGAGGGGGCACATGGGCTGGGCTTCAGAGAATATATAGGAATTCATCATGGGGAAAATGTGGGGAGGGAACTCCAGGCACGGAAGGACACAGTGTGGCCCCTGGAGTGTGGAATGGCTGCTGGAGTCACGAGGTGGATGGATGCAAGGGGGGAGAGGGAATGAGGCTGCCGAGGGAGAGTGAGGCCTGTTGGGGAATGGAAGCCCTTAGTTACCTTTAAGCAATGGAGTGATATCCGCAGACGTGAAAGGGCTACAGAAACAATACACAGAATTGTCCAGTAGGGGATGATAGAGAGCACAGGTCTGGGAGATTATTGGGATGCCGCTGTAAGCAGTCTTGTAAATCACGACTGTCTGTTGTGGACCCATTGGATCCGTTAGTCTGACGTCCACTATGAGTTTCCATTTGAGAAGCCGCTGATCAGTGTTTACTTATTGGTTGGTTAGGTGGAAATAACTTTTCCACATTTTTCTCTTATAATTATAGACTCTTTGGCCAATGTCAGAATTTTTCAGCCACATGAGGAAACAAGGTAAATCATTATATCGATGTAATAATAACGATGATGTAGGGGACACTTGGATGCATGGCCCAGACTTCGCCTCTGTACTGAAGGAACTATTTCTCCAGCTGCTGGGAGGGCTGCGGGGGGACAGCCCTCAGTTCTTAGTCCCCTTTGGGGATTGCATCAGCTGAAGAGAGCTTCCTCTCCTGAGATCCCACTGCCTTCCTTGGGCAGCCCACCTCTAATGACTAAACTCTGCAGGGTACAAATGCCTGGCCTCCTAACCCCAATTTGGGGTGACTCTGAAAGGCCCTCCCCACTTCAGAATTTCATGTAATGTTGGCTGAGACCTCTGTGGAGGCTGCAGTGCGGCCCACGTCTTCCTTGGCCTGACACTGCCACCTTCTCTTCCCTTTCATACGTGCGGACCCTGAGAGCAGTCCCTGATACGGGTTCTGCAAGCACGCCTCCAGCGCAGCCTGCTGCTGGGGGTACCTAGCCAGCAGCAAAGATAATCGCAACTGATGTTTACCTGTGCCTGACAACATGTTAGAGAGTTTATGTGTGTAGTCTCATTTCATTCATATAATAACCATGGTAGTACGTAGCCCATAATAACATTACTATACTATTGTGTGGGCACCAAAGAATTTTCCTATATATGATCCTCGATGACCTTTCTTCCTCCCTGGGAGAGGGTAGGGTAGGGATTCCTGTAACTGCTTTAGACACATTAGAAACTGAGGTCCACAGAGTCATACTTTCCCCCAAGATCAAAAATCTAGGAATGCTGCAGAGTTGTCTGACTTCCTGGACAATTCCACTGCATACAGAGATTCCCACTTCCACTCGTGATTTTTAATATATTAATATCTCAGGCAGCCTGGGCTCAGGATTTCCATGCCCTGGTGTGAAAGCTGGGCACTGACCAGTGAGCACCCACCTGGTGAACTTCTCATAACGCGTGGCTTAAGATACCATGGCAACAAATGGCCCTTATCCAGTATCGGTCCCAAGGAGGCCCTTAGCATCTAACTTAGGGATTTCAAACTGTTTTCCACAGAGCTGCTCGGCGGGGCACTCTTGAGAGAAAAGAACAGGAAAGGGCAAAGAGAAGAGAAAACAAAGGAATGGGGAATAGGGCCCGCGATGGAAAGAAAAGGGGAGAAGAAAAGAGGCTAGAGGGAAGGAGAGGGGCAGAGAGGAGAGGCGAGAGCAGGAGGCTGGCCGGCTGTTCCGCGGAATAAACAATGGCAACTTTCCCGCCCATGAGGCAACCGCATTATTGCGGGCTTTGAACTCCTCCGGACAGTATGCTTTATCATCTGGAATAATAAACGCAGACCTGGTGGCCCGAGGAGCAGGCAGGCGGCGGGCGGGGGTGCAGCTCCATGCTGTCAACCATGCGCAGCCTGCCGCCTGTGTCTGCACAGAGCAGCCCGGGAAGGCGTCCTCCTGGAGGCACGAGGCCGAGAGGGCTCTCAGCTGGTGCTGAGTGAGCTCTTCAAAGTAAACAGGGGCTCCGGGGCCGGTGGGACCCTCCTGTTGGTGGTAACTCGGACACGATGTGGGTCCTTGGAAGGAGCTTGGTATTTTTAGCTCTCCAGTTGCTTTGAAAGAAAGAATGAGGGAAAGAAACAGAGCCACAGTGTGCAATTTATTATTTTTTTAGGACATAATAGCTAACAGCTCCGAAAACATTCTGGATGTGCTCCCCAGCTCATCAATGAGCACATGGCAGCAGAACGAGGAAAGGATGCACACCAGGTGTATCAGAGCGCTGGCTGGTGTGGCATTGTGCTAGGTAGGGACCCCGCTCTTCACTTGCCTCACCTGGGACTGGGGATAGTCACTCACCTGCTGGCTCTCAGTGCATCAGTATCTTTCTCGTTCCAGCAATGGAAAGCATTATGGTTTGATCAGACCCAAACTGAAGTGCTAATTTCCTAGGCTGCTATGAGGCCATGCAAATCCCAGAGGGTTGGGAATCAGTCCAGAGACTTAACCTGCCAACTTGCTGGCTGTAGCCATGGATGAGTCACACGGTTACCTTGAGCCTAGGCAAAGTCAAAAGTCTCTTTGAGCGTTAACATTAAACAAGTCTTCAGAAATTTAAGTGAGGACAGGTCCTGAGAGGCAAGGTAGGTCCCAGTGCTCACCACAAAATAAATATTTGTTGAATGAATGAGTGAAGACGAGATACCTCCGTAGGGGGTGCTGGCCCACCTTCATCCTCAGGGTAGAGGAAATTGTACATTCTTCTATTACTTGCAGCTTTGTAACTTCTAAGCCTCCCTGAGGGGTAATAAGCCTTTAATTTTGTGGTGGTAAACAGAGGCAGGGAGCCAGCCCTGGGGCCAGGAGCCGGTGGAGGAGCAGAGAGGGTGAGTGGCTGCAGGGGCTGGGGAATGCAGCACCTCTGGAGGGAGCTGGCCAGGATGCTACGGATGTGAAGCAGCACTGGCCTGTGTGGCGGGAAGGAGGCTGAACTAGGTTTGCCATGTGCTTGATGGGGTGACCCTGGAAGAATCTCGGCCCTCCTAGAAGCACAGCCATTCTGGCGTTGACTCTGACCAGGTCTTCCCACGTTTTCCCCTGCAGTGCCACAGGCCAGCTGGTCTTTCTGCAGTCTCTCCTCATCTCTTTCCAGGATGATCCTTCCAGCCTCCTAACTGTTCTCGCTGCCCTTCAGCCTTGCCCTGCTCCGCTCTGCCCTCGATGCTGCCTCTTCCAAAGTGACCTTCTAACATGAAGATCAGATGGGGCCACTCTGGCACACAACTGTCAATAGCCCCTCTGCATCAGCCTGACATCCAAGCAGTGAAGGCCTCCCTAGGGTCTGGTCCCTGCTCACGGCTGCAGGTCCAGCTCCTGCGTCTGCTCTCCTGCATGCACTTTAGGTTCCAGCCTCATTGTTCCTCAAAGACACTGCACTTCTCAGGCATGTGGGCCTTTGTATGGGCTGTTCCTTTTCTGTGTGCTCTTTCCAAACTCATCTCAAGTATCTGCTCTGTGTGAGGACAGAGCTCAGAAAGGTTTCAGGGACCATCTCGTCCCCTTTTACACAGGCTCACTACAGCCCCCTTCCCCACAATTGCCCGCAGTACTCTGTGGGGGGACAGGTGAAAGGACTTCACAAGAAAGAGGTTGTGGGCATTGTTGCATCCCCAAACTCGCATAGTTATTAGTACTTAGTGGCTCTCAGGAGACCATCATTTATAAATGGAGCTATAAAATAGTGATAAAAATCCCTCCTCTTTTTACTTTCTATTGGGAGGATTCAAAGAATGCAAAAGCACTTTGTAAATGATATAGGCTCTGCACATTTGAGTTTGCCACGATGATCTGATTTCATACAGAAAATAGAGGTGCTGAAGCAGAAGCAGATCTCATCCATTGCTCCCTCCCCACCCTTCTCTCCTCTCCTCCATTCCCACCCTTCCTCCCTCCCTTCTTTCTTGGGTGTTTGGCATTGTCCAAGGCATAAAGAAATACTAAAGAATAAAACAGACAAGACCTCATGCCCCCATGAAAAATATTTTTCATTAAAAAAGATGCTACAAAAATAAATAAATAAATATGATGAAGCAGGTGCAGCGTAGAGAGGTCTTCAGAAGCTAGGCAGCTCTGCCTCCCGTCAGAGCAGGCATAGGTGAGCTGTGTGACTCGGAGCACCAGGGCCTTGGCACCTTTTCAGCCTCCTTCTCTGCTAGTGTGAGATGACAGTGCCCACCTCCATAAATAGTTGTGGGGACTAAATAAATAGGTGTGGCTTATAGCTTCCTAGGAACTGCTCTCATGGGCACAGAATTTATTAAGTGGAGGGCCAAGTGCCTAGGCCTCGTGCAAAGGAGTAGCATCTTCTCTCCAGTGAAGGACCCATACACACCAGGGAAAATATTATTCTTGAAGTTCTCTTCATGGATTTCTAGACCTTTCCCTGGCCTTGCATCATGGTTTGCTATGGTCAACTGTGTTCTAATCAGAAATTGGCTACATGGCTGACCTGAGGGTAGTCAATTTGCCTTTCTCAGACTGCTTTATCATCTATAAAAGTAGGATGTTGAACTAAATCACCCCCCCACCCCCCTCAGTATATATTACAACACAGAGATTTTCTTATTTTAGTTTGGAAATTATTTTAGTACAAGAATACTTTGCTCTCCAATGAATGAGCTTCGATTAGTTTTACTGATCTCTGTTAATGAAGGTTCTGAGATAAAACATCATGGCCATGAGTGTTTTATTTCCTTGCAGAGAAGATAGTGCACTTGGTATCATCAAGGTTATAGAAACAAAGTGTTCTTACCATAAAGACCTGGTGGAGGTCAGATGGAGGCAAACAGAGAACTGGTTCAGACATACCCAGAGGTTGGAATAGGTTGTGTTCTATCTTGCAGCAATGAGACTAATTGAAGGTCATGTCCAAGTGTGTCTGTGCACATGTACGTGTGTGCATGTGTTTACCCCAGAATCCAGATGAAAGTTCAACTTTTAACAGACTCTTCACCACATGATGCATATCCCATCATTGCATTCTATGCCCTTCAGGGTCGGAAGTTTTATTTTTTGCTCATTTTCTTTCACAGCACATTTCACTAACTACTTCAATGCATCAAAAACTGCATATAAGTTATCAGTGAGCCTCACAACTACCTTAAGATGTGGGTAACATTCTTCCAGTTTTATATATTAAAGAAACTGCTGTTCAAATACAAGTTTTATATATTGAAGAAACTGTTGTTCATAAAGGTTAAGTACTCAGCTTAAGGCTACACAGCTGAGGAATGGCTGTGCTGTGACCTTAACTCAGATGGGTTTACGTAATGCCAAGGCTCATAAGCCTTTTCTAGCAACTTTCTCATGCAGAATTGGAATCTCAGTTGAGAATAAAGAAGTAAACTCATGACCTCAAAGCAGGTTTGATCAATCTTATAAGGTCCATCTATCAAATTCACGGGACATTTATTCAGCAATTGCTAGGACATGGTTTTCAAATTTTAAATTGTATTGGGGTCCTGGGATGCTTCTTGCATTTATATTCTTTTACTCTACACTTAAGAGATTCTGCATTTTTTTTTTTTTCCTATAGATGGTCTAAAACCATAGGCCAAGAAGTAAAACACGCTTAGGGATTTAGGCAGAGTTTGATGCTTAAATCCTGAGTTATTCCTTCTGCTTCCAGGGGTACCCCTATATACAAAGTCATAATACAAGAGAAAATAAAATACCAGTTTTATTAATGGCCAGGAAAGGACCAAATACCCTACTTCAAAGCGCTGCTAAAAACTGTGTTGAAGAAAGTGGCTTAGACCTAACCAGGCCTTTTCAGATCCTGGATCTCGATTTGAGTTTACAACTTCAGGTCTGCAAAACGAGATGTCTGGGTTGATGAAGCCAACCCCCAATTCACTTATCCAAAAACAACCACACAAGTGCGGATGGCTTGCCTGACCCTCTCCTCAGAAGTTGCTTATTGCAAGAAGACGGAAGTAGGCTAACTGGTCTGAACGAGGGAGGAGTCTCAGAGGGAGCAGGAGATTAATGTTCCTTAGGCCTCAGGAAGCAGAATAGGGCGTATACACAGCAGCATGGTGCCTTTTCGCTGCGTGTCCTTGATCACTCACAATTCAGGGCCCAGGACTGCCAGGGCCTTTCCAACCATAGAGACAATTCTTTCTCCTCCACAGAGAAACTGGTCAGGAGTGGAGAACTTGAGTATGAGGATGGAAGTACACCTTCCCTCTTCCGTAGGTCAAGGCTGCAGTGTGGGGTGGGGGTCGGAGACACGTTCTTTCTGTCAGCACACCCCTTAGTTGAGCACCAACACTTTTAGTGCCAGATCCTGGACTAAATGTCTCCTGTAGGAGGTATCATCCAGTTCACCAATATTTTTGAGAACTGACCTCACTGAGGCACAGGGCCGGTGAACAAAACAGACCTGGCTCTTGTCTTCATGAAGCTGGCATCCTGGTTGGGGAGACAGCCAAAAACTCTACCAAGTAAGGCAAGATATAAAGAAAATAATGACAAATTGTGGTAAGTGTTTATAAAGGTAGCCGACAAGGGGCAGAGAAAGGAAATATGGTGGGAAAAGCCACTCTACACGGAAGGGTCAGTGTGTGCATAACTGTAGACAAACAACACATATATCATAAAATTTAAGGGATAGTATGGTGTTGAAAGTATTCTGGGAGCAGAAGGGAGGAAATGATAAGTGTTCTGTCTGGGAAACTTAAGACAGCTGAAGCAATTTGCCCATGACCATGGGGTGCCACAGGCAAGACCACACTAGAACTAGGGGCCAGAATGTTTCTTTTACTTAAAGCCTTTATCTTATTTTTTATTCTTCTGTCTTGAATCACATCATCTAGATTAGATCGCCTGGTTGGGGGGAGAGTTATCTTCAAAGAGTCAGCCTTTATGTCTTAGAAGAAGAATCAAAAGTCATTGAAAAGAAAACATGTGTCATGTTGAAAGTCTCTTAAAAAGACAATGAAAATTTTAAATTATACTGTGAGTTTAAGCTTCAAGCATTTTCTAACTCTTTAATGGGTTCACCTACCCCACGGGCTTGCTTAGAGACTGAGAGAACAGATGAAAAACACTTCATAGATTGTAAATAACATACGTGTGCTAGGAATTATCAGATAAATCAGTGACACACAGAGTGAGTAAATATTTTTCCTTTTTTACCTTTAGAAAATCACTCCTCCCAAGCCCTCTTTATTTTCTGAGAATTAGAAACAAAAGTGGCTTGGTTCTGAAGTGGCGAGAGCTCCTACAAAATGCTCTCTTCTCATCCTTTTATCTTTTCCAGGGACAATCAGCTGCCAGAAATATGTCCCTTCAAGCAGTCCTCCACATCTTATTTGTATAAAACTTAAATTATTACCACACCAGTCTGTGCACACTTTTTCCCCTTTTCTTTTCCAAGAATACTCATAACCAAGCCTGACAAACTACTGATATCTACCAAAGTGCTTTCAACACCGTTGAGACATCAGAGACCAAAGGGATGAGAAGAACTGAAGGCAAGGAGGAAAATCAGACTGAAATTTCTCATGATTCCAGACCCACAGCTTCCTCCAGGCAGCCTTCCCAGGTTTTCTAGCACCAAATGAATATATATTCAATATCTGCCACCTGAGTATGGGAATCTTATTACTCCTTTTTATTCCCTTCTGCTTTTGCAGGGTTTTGTTCTGGGCATTGGCATTTTAGTAATGAGCCCCATGACTTAGCAAACTTTCAAAGCATAGGAGATATGAACAATTAAACAAATAGCAATAGCACAGGGCACAACATGGTATGAAATGAAATGTTGTAGGAACACAGAGAGAGTAAGGAAAAATGACTTCCTGCTGGAGGGATCAGAAAAAAGCTGACCCTAATTCTGGATCCTGGAGGGGGATGCATTTGAGCTGGTCCTTTAAAGGAGGTCTTATAGGTAGAAAGCTAGGGTAGCAGGTGCAGGTGGGGAAGGAGAAATCTTACATCATCAAAAAATGTGTTTGCTGCTACATTCCAGGTGGAAAGAAAGCAGGAACTCAAGAATAAAAAAGAATTTGGGGGAGAGAAAAATAATCTGCTATGCCTGCCCCATACAATGTATGCCAAGAGAATTGATAAGTCCTTTTTAACAAATAAGAGAGTTGGACTTAGTGATAGCATTAATTCAAATTTACCCATGTTATGCTATTTACTAACTGTATAGTGTTGAACACATCTCATTGCATCTCTGAGTTTGGTGTTTCTCATTCATTATGAAAATAATAATGCTTGTCTTTCAGAGTGGCAAAGATTTTATGCGCTACTTTATAGGAAGGTGCTTAGAAAGGGTGCTTGGACAAAGATAGCTGCTCAATGTACTTGAGAGCCTTGTTTAGCTCTCTCAGCAAAGGAGTGGGGCTATTAAGGATGGGAACCCAAATAAAGCTATCTTAGTTGACTTTGGTATCACAATTTGGGCAGCATGACTAATTGGTTTGTCTCTGTGTTCTTGGTCGGGTATCCAAACATCTCTGAGCCTCCCTGTCCTTGCCTGGATTTAAGGATTGTTGGTCAAGAAGGGACCTCTTCCCCTATTCTTCCCACATAACCCATAGAAGATAGAATGTGCATTCCAATTCCCTCTCAGTTAGTGGAACAGACTCTTTCCACTCTTACATACTTCTCTCTGAAAAGGAGTGTCTAATGTGCTCAGTACCAATGGAGGTCAAGCTCTCATGTCTTGCTAGTGGGTGAGATCACTGCCTTGGACAAAAATCCCCATCTTTTCTTGTGTTTCAGCTATTCCACCTACACCTGGGCATATCGCAGGGCAAGTGTAGGTCATACCTCTTTCAGATGGAATCCTAAGCAATGTTCTCTAACCAGTTTCATCCACAACTCTCTAATTTTATTTATTTTTTTGTTATAGGGTATGGTAGAGTACAAAAATGGCCACGAATATTTGTATCTTCTCCCTTTGAGAGGTGGGGTTTATTTCTTTATCCCTCAAATCTGGATTGGCCTCTTGACTTGCTTTTGTCGAGGAAAAGCAACAGAAGTGACATATGAGGCCTGAGCCTGGACCTAAAGAGATTTTATCTGTCCCCTTTGCTCTCTTGAAACCCTGTGACCTTTAAGCATAGCCCAGCCTAGTTAAGACCATTGAAGACTAGCCATCTTCTAACTGACGCATCATTTGATGCATATATATCAATGAGCCTAACCAAAATCAGCCAAGCTCAGCAGAACTGCCCAGATGACCTGTAGATTTTTGAGCAATAACAAATGGTTTTTATGTTAAGCCCCTAAGTTTAAGTGTAATCTGTTATGAAGCAAAAGCTACCAGATACACATGGTGATTGCACAAATTTAAAAAAAATGATGCTTATTCCCCATTT
The DNA here is from genome assembly GCF_987537825.1 of Furipterus horrens. Taxonomy (NCBI): domain Eukaryota; kingdom Metazoa; phylum Chordata; class Mammalia; order Chiroptera; family Furipteridae; genus Furipterus; species Furipterus horrens. The sequence goes on from NW_028327173.1 coordinate 38,848,722, forward strand.
GGCTGGGGATCTTTGTATGATGAGTTATTCATACTTGAGAAGGAAAGAGTTATGCAGTATCCTGGGCCACTGTAGGGATGACAGCTTCCTCCTAAGGTTGTCATCAGTCTTAAAAGGGCCACCAGGTATGACCACACAAGTTATGAATAGCTCTATTCTAGGAGACCCACGACCATCCTGGCAATGTAATGTGTACTTTGTGAAACTGATGGCAGCCTCAGATCTGTGCAATGCACTGGTCCTTAGAATTAGTCAAGATAATGTGTAAAGTCTCTGGCATATAACTGATGTAAAATAAACATCTATTTTTATAACAATTTTTTTGATATTAAAATATTTTACTGTGTTGAATTTTATGATTATTCATACTTAATTATCAAATAAGCCTCAATTTTCCCATCAGAAAAGTGTGTGGGGAGTGGTGATAGCAGAGGTGGTAGACTAGATGATCTTTAAGGTACTTTCCAGCATGGCTGCTCTGTGATTCATGGGCTAACACAAATCTCATAAAAAAAAGCCAAAACACATGCCCTGAGTGGGCTTCTTTGGTGAAATTGGGAACATGGCCCCAGCAGCGCACCGTGGCAGGCCATCTGTCAGGCGGCTGTGTCAGCAGCCTGCGAGCAGCCCATAAAGCTGCCAAAGCTGCCAAAGCTGCCCTTTGCTTTGCCCCAATCAAAGAGAAGGCAGAGGCAAGGCCTCTGTACCAGGAAGGCCCCGCTTGCCAGAAAAGAGGCTGCATTGTGTTCTGACCAGGATGGGCCCGAGAACCCAAACAGTTAATGCACCATCGAAGCCACAAATAAATCCTGTGATTTGAGATCAAAAGCAAGCAGCATAGGAAAACAAAAAATTGATGAGATGCCTTTTTTTCCTGATCTGTTGCCTACCCTGCATCCCACCCAGCCCCTGACAATTTACACCAGGCTGCAAGCTTCCAGGGACAGTTCTAGAGGAGAATTTTACTTACTAACAAAGGAGCTTTGGGAAAGGACCCCGCGGCTGTGGGAGGCTGAGTACCAGTCCTGGGCTTTCTACTCATCAACCATGACACCTTGGACCTTGATGCCCAAGTCTCACTCCAGAAACTGATAGGAGCGGCCTGGGCTGGAGCCTGGAGGTGGAAATCACTTAGCACAGGGGACCTGAGGAATGGTGTGGGATGCATTCATGGTGTCCTGATCACAGCAAATAAATAGCACATCCCACAAATCACTCAGTGCACTGGTTACATTTCCTCTCACATTTCCTGTTTGAGTGCTAACCAAGTGGCACTTAAAAGTAATTAATAATACTACCAGTGAATGAATAAGGGAACAACTTTGTCCTATTTACCCAGCCATGTTAGGACCTGAGCTCAAGGCGTAAGAGAAAGAGACTAGGTGGGTGGGCACCCAGCTGCATCTATTTCCATTCATTCATTGATTTATTCCAGTATGCCAGCCTGCGTTCATTCAAAAAACATTGTCATGGAGGCTGACTCTGCTGGGTGCCCAGGCTAAAGATATTATTCAAACCCTGTCCTTGTCTTCAAGCTATTCATAGCACAAGTGTTGTTAAAGATCCAATGGCCAGGACTCATGTTAATAGTAAGGTGGTCAGAGAGGGGCGATGTTGGTACAGGTGGGAAAAACTTGGGGAAAAGTTGTAGGTAGAACTGGGTCTAGATCACTAATAAGGTCCTAGTTTTTGTCCTTCCAGTTTCTCACATTGGCACATCTTTACCACTCCATTTTCAGGCTCCCATCTTCCAATCCATTTTCCCCAATGCATCGTTCTAATGATGTCACTCCTTTTCTCAGACACTTTTGATCTCCCTACCTCCCACTCCCACCGCCTCCAATGCTACCTACAGGGTGAAAGCCGGATTCCTTAGACAGATACTCACGGCCCTCCTTGGCCTGAGTTGTCCCACATTCCAGCCTTGTCTCACCTCCCTCTACATTTCTCCTGGTACTTGGGCTCGTCCCACATGGAACTATTTGACATTGTCCTGACACTCCATGCTCTCTCCCATCTAAATACCCTTACATAAGCCTGAAATGCTTTTATTTCTCCACACCCTCAGTCTCCTCATTTCTTGCCACACTGAGCTCTCTGCTGTCCACCCAACAGTCTCTTTTATATCTGTGCACAAATTATTCCCTGTTGAAGTAACCATCCTCCTATCTTTTGTCTATCTGGAGAAGTACCATTCACTCTTTCAAAAATAATCAGATGTTTCCTGGTGACCTTTCTGGTCTCCTTAAGAACACTGGCTTCCTCCGCTGGGCTCCATTTACACTTTTGAGTGTTTCTATCATACTGATAGCATCGGAGTGTAACAAAACAAACAGAAATAAGTGATGGGTCTTTGCCACCTTGTGAGACACAGATACTGTATTAGAAAGTGTGTTTTAGTCCTCTGTTTAGGCACCTTGAAAGGGAATATGTTAGCCAGTGACTGGTAACTTGATTGGGTTTATCTGCATATTGGTCTGGCCTTTCCTGGGATTTAGTGTCCAGCTCTTTCCTGGAATCAGTTTCCATTTCTAGTCTAAGTCAGTAAAACAGAAAATCTCTTGTAAGTACTTGTCTGCTTTTGCAGTGTTTTATGCAATTTACAGATTAAAAGTCTTGCAGACTCGTCATTGGCAGCCGTCCGTCTCGAGAGACGATGGTGTAGCTTCTTAAGAGTCTATTTGCACCGCCGAGAATGGCTGTGCAGTCCGACTCGGGAGTGACACGGTATCTGTCTCCTCCCGTGTTGAATCGACATCTTGTGATGACACTGGAGTGTCCTCTCCAGTGAAGCTGAAGCTACAGAGCCTGGGAAGGGTGATATGGAGGGTCTGCTGTTGCCCATGCAGCAGACCCCCCCTCTCTTCGCAGCTGAAGGATCCAAGGGAAAGACGGAGTCAATACAGCTTGGCTTCAGGTGCGCCGCAGGAGTTGCCGGTGTTGACTACAACATCAAACCGCCTTAGGGACTCCGGCTCCGGATTTTCTGTCGGGGTTTACTCCCTTAGCCTTTCCCCTGAAGAGGTATGCCGCAAGGCAGCGGAGGTTTTTTGGAGTCAGAGTTTTCCTTCTCTGATGTGCCCTGACTGGAAGATCGAACCAGCGACACTTAGCTCGCAGGCCGACGCTCAATCCACTGAGCCAAACCAGCCAGGGCTCACTTGCAGACTAAGGGATCAAATATACAGTAGGCCAACATACAGAAGCTGGGGAGGGGAGCTGAGGGCAACCCACAGTCAAGTTCTTGAACTCTGATTTTAGATCAGAAAATTGGCTTTGAATTTTATTTTTCAGCCCCACTCCCCAGACATAATTTTATGATTTTTTCTCCATTTATTTTTTTATACCAACCATGTCAAAATTTGGAGAACTGTTGTTTTCCTATTAACTTTGCAATCTCAAAGTACAATTGGCTGGAAAGAGCACTGGTTTCCAATTCCCCATGGATCAATGTGCGTTCCCACTCTCTAGACTTGTCCTCCCAACTGTAAACAGAAAATTACAGTCTCCAAGATCTCTTCTAGCTTGAATAGTTTCATTCATTTCTTTGCTGCGTGTCTCATCCTACAGCAGTAGTCAGTGAATAATCCATTTTTTCCCTACCACACACCAATCATGGGCCTGGTGTCCTCTTCTCTGTCACCCACCAGTTAACAGCACTGACTGTTGACTGTATTCAGGCTCTTCAGTTTGACATTCAAAGTCTTCTGTAATCTGCCCACAATTAACATGTTGTAAATATTACTTCCCTCAATCCCAGGCTCAATAGACTATTTTCTATTTCCCCCAAACATCATGTATATTTAATATTTATGTTTTGGCCGTATGTCTGTAGTGTCCTTTCTGATGTCAGTATTTAGTAAAATCCTACACCTCTTGCCTCCAGACACAGGACCATAGGAATCCTTGTTTGGTGTATCACAGAATTCTGCATCAAGTAACTTTTTCTGCTCATTCTTCTTCTGCATCAATCTCTGATTTGGATATTTGGACTCTTCTCATGTTCCTATAATTAGTCTCAGGTCTTGTTCCTGAATCCATGTTTTGGTAACTCTTTTTGGGACTCCAGTGAGATCTAAGCCTGGAAGCTGTTGTTCCTTCCACCAATCTTAAATAGTAACCTTAACCCATCCTCACTCACATCCATTTAAGTGATCTCCTTCCACCTAAATGGGAGACTTAGCTAAAGCCAACTATTGGTCTAGCTGGGGTGTCTTTTCCAATGGCTAGGCCTTGAGAGGTGCTCCATCCTACTCGGTCCTTCTTCAGTTGCCACTTACTGCATTTACCCACTGTCACCTGCCCTTTCCTTTCAGCTCTGGAAAAGGCTGGATCCTAAAAAACCCACCTCTTACTGCTACCACCATACCTGACTGAGGTCGGTGGCCATCTCACCAAAGAACATGTGGTGATGAAAGAAATTCTGAGTTCTTTAGATTTTAGGAAGCCATGTTCTATAAGAGCAGTCTTATATGAAGGACAAAGGTCTTAATATGTAAGGTTCCTAGTATTTCTTGACTAATTCTTTTTAAAACTTTTGCAAGCATATTATATCCTTGGTCAGAAACATAGCTCTTTTATAGATGTACATCCATTAAAAATAAGCTTTGTGACACAGACAACAGTATGGTAATTGCCAGAGGGAATGGGGGTGTAGGGGGAGGTAGAAGGTAAAAAGGGGGTAAATGGTAACAGAAGAAGACTTGAGATAGTAAACACACAATACAATATACAGATAATGTATTGTAGAATTGTGTACCTGAAGCCTGTATAATTTTATTAACTAATGCCACCCCAATAAATGCAATAAAAATAAATAATAAAATAAAATGAGAAAAAAAGCTTTGTGGTCAGATGTATGTATGACTCCAAATACTAGTGCTGCAGGCTTATTTCTGTATTATCTTGGGTAAGGTACATAATCTCTCTGAGCACCAGCGTCTCATCTATCAAATGGAGGTGGTCTTATCTTCATCACTGGGCATTGTGGGGAATACAGTAGTCCCTCTCTATATTGTGGTTCACTTATTGCAGCCTCACTGTATTGTGGAATTTAAAAAAAAATTATATTTAATTATTTATCGCGGATTTTTTGCTGTATCGTGGGATTTTGCGGTACTGTATATGTATGTTGTTAAAGTTACATAGGTTTAAGAGTGTAGAATATGTTTAAGAACCTAAGTAGTGTTTATAAAAGTGTGGAAAATGTTAATAAGGGAGTGGGACAGGTTAATAAGGGACTGGGAACGGTTTATTAAGTATGTGGGAAGGGTTTATAAAGCCTTAAAATATATATAAATACTAAAATAAATGTAAGGTTCCTACTTTGCGGATTTTCACCTATCATGGGGTGGGGTGGGGGTGGGGGATCTAGAATATAATACCTGTGATAAGTGAGGGAATACTGTATATCAAGTCAGTTATATATAAAAGTCTAGCCCAAGAGCTTCACACAGCTATTGCCCCACACATGCTGATTCCTTTACATTTTTTCAGTAACAGTCTTTCCCTGAACTAAACACAAACTCCATTCTGGGAAAGGAGTTCTTAAGTTTGGAGACTGCCTTTTGGTTAGTAGGAGCCAGACCAAAGTGGGTCCTTGAGCGTCAATCAGAGGAGTTTAGATCTTTAAACCTCTAGCTTCTGATTCCCTATGGCTCTCTCAGTCACAGATCTGTCTTAATTAGTATGCGTAGCCATCCAATTTAAACATGAAACTTTTAACCACAGGGATCTTGGGAGACCTCTGTCTGAACCTCTGTGGGTAGACAATGGAGGTGGAGCTGAGAGGGGTTGCTTAGGAAGGTCTCATAATGGACTAGTCTGTGCTAGGAGGATTTTGAAATGATTTTATATGCTTTATCTCATTTTATTTCTAAGGGTCTGTGTGTAGTGCATATGTCTTTATTGTGATTATAGCTCTTGCTACTCATCGTCGGCAGCCGTCCGTCTCGAGAGACGATGGTGTAGCTTCTTAAGTGTCTATCTGCACCGCCGAGAATGGTTGTGCAGTCCGACTCGGGAGTGACACGGTATCTGTCTCCTCCCGTGTTGAATCGACATCTTACGATGACGCTGGAGTGTCCTCTCCAGTGAAGCTGAAGCTACAGAGCCTGGGAAGGGTGATATGGAGGGTCTGCTGTTGCCCATGCAGCAGACCCCCCCTCTCTTCGCAGCTGAAGGATCCAAGGGAAAGACGGAGTCAATACAGCTTGGCTTCAGGTGCGCCGCAGGAGTTGCTGGTGTTGACTACAACGTCAAACCGCCTTAGGGACTCCGGCTCCGGATTTTCTGTCGGGGTTTACTCCCTTAGCCTTTCCCCTGAAGAGGTATGCCGCAAGGCAGCGGAGGTTTTTTGGAATCAGAGTTTTCCTTCTCTGATGTGCCCTGATTGGAAGATCTTCCAGTCTTGCTACTACTACTACAATTATTATTGCTATGAATGGTGCTATTACTATTAAATACTACTACAGATAGTTGAAAAGTATCATAACAGGGTAGTTAGAGTCATGGTCATTGAAGCCACACTGAGTGCTTCAAAGCCAAGCTCAGTTTTCTCATCTAATTGAAATGAAGATATTAATGGCACTCATTTCATGGTGTGGTTCTGGGTGTTAAATGGATCAACATACATGAAAAGTTTAGAGAAGTATGATATTTGGTCAGAGTAAGCACTATATAAGTTGTAGCTACTGTATTGTGTTAATATTATTATGGTGTGCAGTCATAACTTATCTTCAATTTCAGGCTAAGAAATTTAGCCTTTAATTGATACTGGAAACACTAACCCTCTAAATGCCCAGTACCATTTGCTATTTCCAATTTATGATGTTGTGCGTATCATCATAGTGTTGTGTAAAATTTCCTTCACCAGACTCACTTTTTCAGGTACAGGACCAGGCTTGGCATGTAGAAGTACACAGAAAGAGTTAGAGGGTCCATGTTTCTCGTATTTGGGAATACTTACATGGTGGAAGAATGATGGTATGTCAGCAGAGTATAAAAAGAGTTACAGGATAAAGATATTGCATTTTCATGGACTATCACATTTATTAGGGAAATGTAAGTAAAGTTTTAAGTAATAGTAAGCATCCAGAAATATGAAATAGAAGGTCAGTTTGGCATAACATGACCTTCTATTTCATAACTCTTCGGTAATTCTTAGGTAAGCCATTAGTCCTCGGAGGTCTCTTGCACAGGTCTGCTTTGGGCTCTATCTCTAGGACCCTCAGGGGCACCTGATCATTTTATTCTGTTCTTTGGGTACCTTTGGAGGTAACGTGTGAGAAGTGCTGTCTATCTGCATATTCTGGGAAGTGATTAGTAGGATGTGAGTAAGGCCTTGAAGAATGAGCAGATGTTCAGCAGGCAACTGTTGTGAGTCACAGGTTTCTAAGAAGAACAACATGATCACAGTGACTTCTCCTTTTTTTTTTTTTTTTTTGGAAGATCATGGTGATGGCATTTGGCAGTGACTAGGAGGTGAAAAGACACTGGAGGTAGGAGGTCCAGTTCAGAGGCTTTCCTAGTTGTCCAGAGGGAAGATGAAGATGTCAACTGATGGCAGGGTATGCCTCATGAGGCTAGAGAAACAGGCTTGGGAGAAAAGTTAATGTAATAGGAGTGGAGATCATGAGCATTTGGGATATTTCTTCATGTAACTGAACTTGTGCCTTCAGGGCCTGCTCAAGCCTTGAGGTTATCCAGTCTCATGTCATTATACTGACATGTCCCAAATTTATGTTTCTAGCTCTGACTTTTTCAGTGACGTCCAGGCTCTCCTTTCTACCTTCCAAACTGACACATCACCTGGATGAAAGAAGTATCTCAGACTTCAGTTTCCCACAACTTAACTCCCCAAACCCTCTCATTCTTGCACAATATCTTTTTCTCTCACAGTCTATCATAATGAGATATCATATCACAACCATTAGGATGGCTACTATCAAACAAACAAACAAAACAACCCAGAAAGCCTGTGTTGGTGAGGATGTGGAGAAAAGGGAACCCTTGTACATTGTTGATGGGAATGTAAATTGGTGTAGCCTCTATGGAAAGCAATATGGCGGTTCCTCAAAAAATTAAAAATAGAACTACTACTATATGATCCAGCAATCCATCTTCTGGACATAGATTTGAAGGAAGTAGAATCAGGCTCTTGAACAGATATCTTCATTACCATGTTCATTGAAGCATTATTCATAATAGCTAAGATATAAAAACAACCTAAGTCGTCATCTACAGATGAATGGATAAAGATGTGAGACATCTACCTCTATTTCTAGCTCTGTCTATATCTCCATATGTATAATACCACTTTCATTTGATGATGGAGTGGTGCTGTGCCTGCTCAGCTTTATGGCTTGATAGGCTAGACAACATCCAGTTTATCATGAGCAGCTCAGGTCAAATGTTAACTTGGGGGCTCATAGCTAAGCATCAGCATTTACTAAGGACCAGTAGTAATGGTATAGGGTTGGAGAGAAGGAAAATATGAGAACAATGTAACGGGAGGCAAGAATGACATCCTGAGGTAGAAGTGAAACCAAGGGGCCTTATGACCGACTTTGATTAAATTTAGTTTTAAATCATCTCTCTCTACCCATCAGAGACCTAGTCTCTTCCCAAGATAATTGGAACCCTGAAGGCAGCAGAAGACAGTAGCTCACACCTGACTAATGGTTACATGGTCCAGACCTCTGGCAGGATAAAGATAACATCTTGACCTAAGTTATGTTTCAGCTCCTAAGCCCTAAGGTGAACCAACCTCCTGGCTACTTTCCCAAGAGATCAGACACTGGAACAGACCTCACAGCTGTCCTCAAGACCTGAAGAAATAATTCATTACCCTTACCTCACCTCTGACCAATAACTTCCCAGTATGACCCAAAATCCCTAACCCATAGTGTCTTGTGATTTTGCTCTATAGAATCTGTAACCTACATGTCATTGGGGAGTTTAGGCTTTTGAGAATTAGCTTCCCATTCACCGGGATGATGTCATTCATCATAAAAGAGCCAATATTCCTCCACTGCAATTCTCAGCATCTAGTGTTTGGCTCTGCTAGTGCCAGTAGATGAACTCTTTCTGTTATGTAACAGAAGTAAGCCAGTACGCTGTTTGTCTAAGACAGATAATACCAAAGGGATGGGGCAAAACGAGGGCATATAATCTTGGGAAGTCACAAGACATAATTTATGCTTTTCTTTTTGTGTGTTTAATTAAAATATGCTGGGTGTGGAATGGGTATTAGAGATAGTGTGTTAGTAGTTCAGGGAAGGGAACAGTATCTATGGGATGCATGTGGCAGAGTGGTGGGGATCAGAGAAGCTTGGCCTGAACCTTAAAGACTTGGTAAGACTTTGAGGGAATGGAAGAGCATTCCAGATAGGAAAAAGGCATTGAGCCTGAAGTCCTTAAAATAATACAACTTGGACTGACTTTGATTCACTGGGGAGGAATTCACCCAAGGCCATTAGCCAAGTGGAAGAGCTCAAAGGTCAAGGACTGTACTTTTTTCTTTTTTTGTAGCATTTCTCATTTGTTTGAGCTTAAATGAAGCTGAACCCTGCAGGGAAATGAGCACATGTTACACATCTCCGAAGCCAGGAGGATTCATGGCCAGGAAACTACGCTGGTCAGATAGTAATGCAAATGACTAACTCGTCCTCCTAGTTCTCACGTGGTTTGAGACCCCAGGAATCTGGGGCAGGAAGGAGACAAATAGGCTGTGGCTCCAAGTGAGGGTGATTAAGCAAGAGGCAGCTCAGACTAATGAAGAATGTTGTTCTGGGAATTACGAGAGGGGCTCTGATTCCAGTGGCCCTGAACAAGTCAGGTTACTTCTCTGGGCTTCAGTTTCCTCACTAAGTCTTGATCTGATATCCTAGAGAGCCATGAATTTCCAGCAAGTGTATGCCCCATTAGCCAGGACTGTGTCTTAATGACAAATGCTAAAATCCAACCACATCAGGCCCAGATTTGGGGACAAGTCATTTCTCTCATATTCCTGATCATCCTTTAAAATCTAGTTAGTCATCTTCTTCCCTAAGTCCTGACTCCAGCTGGTCACTGTTGTCTTGTGTTCCTACAGCACTTGGGAATACATAATTGTCACAATCGGGACCTTGCAAGGAAATGTCAAAAGGGCCATCTTCTCTTTTTCCCCTACGAGCATTGAATTGGGCTTTTCAGAGCAGGATTCTCAACCTAAGAAGCAGCAGCATTGTCTTCATTTAACACACTGGGAAATGGGAGCCAGCAAATCTGTGATACTAGAATGATTTTATTTCTTTGAGCTTTGTCTGTATATGATACCACAGAATGAAGAGAAATCCATATTTCAGTCTTCAGAGGAAGACATTGATAATCACAATACAATAATAAAAATTACTATAATAATAATATTTATGCTAGGCATTGTATAAAGCAGTGAGTCTCAACAGGGAGCAATTTTGACCCTCAGGGGACATTTGATAATGTCTGAAGATGATTTTGGGGTGCTATGCTATCTAGCAGGTGTTGGCCAGGGATGCTGCTGAACATCTTATAATGCACAACAAAGAATTACCTGGTTCACAATGTCAGTAGAGTGGAGGTTGAGAATTCTTAATATAAAACATTTAAATAAATTATGCCTTTTAATCCTTATTAAAACCAAATTAGATAGGTATAATTATTGTCCCTTAAAGATAAAAGAAATCTGAAGCACATATTGGTGAGGGCACTTCTCCCAAGGTGACCCTAGGGAGTAGGAATTTGAATCTAGGGAGTGAATCTGGTACGCCTTATCAGAACAGGGTCATTGGCTCATTGGGGTTTCTCATTGCCTTAGTCCACTCAGGATCCTATAACAGAATACTGTAGACTTGGTGGCTTATAAAGTACATAAACTTATTTCTCATGGTTTTGGAGGCTGAAGTCCAAGATCAAGACACTAACAAATTTGATGTCTGGTGAAACCCTGCTTCCTGCTCACAGGCAGCTGCCTTCTTGCCGTGTCCTTGCAGGGCTGATAGGGTAAGGGGGCTCCTGGGTCTCTTTCATAAGGGCACAAACCCCATCTGTGAGGGCTCCACCATTATGAGGCAAGTACCTCCAAAAAGCCCCACTTCCAAATACCTCACATTGGAGGTTAGGATTTAATGTATGAATTTGGAAGTGGACACAAAAATTTTGTCTATAGTACTCCTGGCATGTAATAGAGTGCCCAGTGTTTACAGAAATGGAGGGGTTGTCCTGTGAAGATAATCTGTGAGTTGCTTGGTCCACAAATGAGCTAGAATTGACTAAGGAATAATTGCAGATTTATCTGCTCTTCACTAAGGGTTAGGAAGCTTCTAGAAGCAGCAGATAGTTCTGAAAGTAGATGAGGTCCTAAAAGTTACAGAGAAATCCTCCTAGAAGAAATTCTGGGCTAAGATCAGACTTGTCCAAGGTCCCACGTGACAAGTAGATGGGAGGGTGTGGGCTCCTACGCACCCTTCACACTTTTTATTCAGGACCATTCACAGGGTCATGTTATGTTCAAATGAGAAGGTCAATGTGAAAGTACTTAGAAAGAGGACCAGTGATACAGGAATATGAGGGATAAATAGGTCACATGGGCTTTTCGAGAGAGGAGAATGACTTAAAAGCCTTTTAAGCTCATGTATCACAAGTCAGCACCTATGGCTTTATGTTTATGGTTGACCATGCACAGATGTGATCCTATTTAGGTGGCCAAAAATCACCTGGTAATTAATTTCCTAGACTGTAGGATTTTTACTATTTTTTGATATTTAAGCTTCTTAAGTTGACAGCATTTGATTTGATAACCTCTTTTTCGTTTTCATGTACATTGCAATTGTCTCAGCCAAAGGTCTTCCTGATTTCTCTCATGCTCTAGTTACTTACTTTCTGTACTTAAAAATTCTCATGATTCTTTGCTAATAGAGCTTGGAGGGCCATAGAAACTATTTGATAAAACCCAAACATTTTATGAATGTGGTAATTGGGGTTTAGAGAAAAAAGAAATGACTTTGCTATTATCATAAATAACAATCATAATAAGCAAGCATGACTATACTAATATTTCTCTATGTGTATAAAGCTTTAAAGTTTATGCATTATTTGTATTTAACTAATCTTGCTTGAACACCATAGCAATATTGGGCAAACAGGACAGAATATTTTCTTTTCACCCAGGCTGGTGTGGCTCAGTTGGTTGGAACCGTGGATGGATTCTCAGTAGGGGCACATACTTAGGTTGCAGGTTCAGCTCTTGGTTAGGGTGTGGACAAGAGGCAGCTGCTCAGTGTTTCTCTCTCACATCTATGTTTCTCTTCCTCTCTCTCCCCTGTCTTTCTCCTCTCTCTAAAATCAATGTGTGTGCCCTTGAGTGAGGATAATATGTATATTCTTTTCATGTTTCAGGTGATAAATAATCTCAAATGAAATAAATTCTTCAATAGCTTTGTTTATTGCTTTGAAGGGCATAATGAGACCAAGTTCAAGGAGTCAGGCAGATCTGAGTTTAAGGTCTGTTTCTACCTCTAGTAGAAGTGTGACTTTGGATAAATTATTTAACTGGTCTGGACCTCAATATCTTTATCTGAAAAGGATTTTTATACAATTACTGATCATCTATTAGCAGTTATTATAATAAAATGATGGTTATTAAAATGGATTAGTCTAACTTTTTGACCTCAACTTCCTACCAATGAGGCCACCATATGCTTGTCTGCTGCACTTGGAGACAGATGTAAGGTATCATTCTAGTTTAGATTTCATTCCTTTGCCAAATAAAGACCCATCCCTTTCCCTTAATGGGTGACTTCCTAGTCATGGGCAAGGAAAAGTAAAGTGTAAGTTATAAAGAATTATTAGAGCCAGATGCATCCTTCATGATTAAAGGATAAACAAACAAATCTTTAGAGCAAAAGAGAATATTTCTTGACAACAATATAAACAACCTTCTATAGTCATATGCAGCAGTTATTTTGAAGCTGTTTTCCTACTCCAAAGTCAGACAGGGGCTGAAACTTCATTATTATTTTATCTCTAGAATTTATTCCATTTGTAGCTCAGTAAGAACCAGTGCTGTCCCATGGCCACCAAAAAAGCTGATTGCTTACCAGTGGCATGACAGGTGTGCAGCTTCCAGGGGCATAGTTCCCATAGTCCCTTGCCTCTCTACGTGTTGCAGGCTCCTTCAATCTCATTGAAAACCGAACTTGCCATCTTATGCGTCCCAAGCTCCCTCAGTGAGTAGCTGACACCAGCATCTTTTATCAATTAAAACGGAAATCTGACAGCAGTGATCTTTGAATGGCAGAGATAAGAGACAACCATGTTCTTTTGAGTTTTCCTTTGAGATCCTTCCAAATTCAGCCCCTGTTTTTAAATTCTAATCCCATTATCATTATTACGACAACTCTCATTTTCCAGCGCAGCTACTAAAGACTTTCTCAGCCTGTCTTCAAAAGGTCCATATCACTGGAGCGTAATAATGAGACATTTCACAGGTCCTATCATGAATGTCTTTACATGTTATGCTAAAGAGTTAAGAATTTATTTGGTGAGCAATAGGGAACAAAGTAAGGGTGTCAGATTGCATTTTAGAAAAATCACTAACTGTAATTATAGATGGTCAGTTAAATGGTATAAGCACAGAAGGCACAGGCCAGGCTAAAGAGATAATTGGAATAATCTAGCTAAAAGGTGACCAGAATCTTAAGTAGAGTGGTGGAGGTAGAGATAGAGCAGAGGAAATTGTTTGAAAAATAGTGATGTGTAGCCCTGACTGGTGTGGTTCAGTTGGCTGGGCATTGTCTTACAAAGCATCAGACTGCTAGTTTGATTTTGGGTCAGGGCACACGCCTGGGTTGCAGGCCAGTGTCCGGCTGGGGTATATGTAAGAGGCAACTGATTGATATTTCTCTTACACATTGATGCTTCTCTCCTCTTTCCCCCTCCATTCCCCTCTAAGAAAAAATAAATAAAATCTTTAAAAAAGAAAAATAGTGATGTGTAGAACTTAAACGATTGGTACTTAATAGAGTTTAGGGTATAAGGGAGATCCGAATCTTGGATGATATATTTTTTGTCTTAGAATGGGTAAAAACATTTACACTGAAAAAGGAAAATCTCAATGAAATAAGATCTTTCTTCAAATCCCTCAAAGCTGTCATTAAAAAAATGATTGATTCAAGTTCTGAATCCCTCCTGAAGGTAAAACAAATAAGGCTGAGATTGGGAGAATTAGATTTGGGTATGGTGTAAATAGAGCTTTCTAAAATATTGTCTCCAAATGGGCTCTGATGGAATATTCACGGTTCACAGATGAGTCCAGTTCTTAGTTGTATAATATAAGGTGAATCATCAATGAACATGAAGATTCCTTCAAATGCAGTGATTCTGGGATTCTCTGAGTCCCATAGGGTCAACATTATGAAGAAGCACCAAGATGCTATGAAGACAGTGCTGGGCTGGCAACTTGGTGGCCAATGTCCTGGTCCCAGTCTTGTGCCTGCCTAACTTACAGGGTGACACAAAGTTGCTTCCCCTCAAGACTCTAAAACCCATCTACATAAAAGATGAGGATTAGGAGTAAATAACAATGATAATAAAAACTAAAATAATAAGCACTGAGTGAATGGTACCACTGTTATGGCTAAGTATCATGCTCCATGTTTCATATGTAATATGTTCTTTAACACTCACAGCTGGCATTGTATTATTCATTTCTCTATTTACAAATGGAAAGCTGGGGGTTCACAGAGGTGATCTCTTGGATCATTTTTACACTTTGTGATTCTGTGGCCTTAATGCCAATGAGAGCAGGAGTTGAGTCTTGTTATTGTAGCATTCTAGAGAAAAGGCCCACGGACTGCAGCCGAGGCCCCTGCTTTTCTGTAGTTTGGCTATTCTATCTTTCCTGAATTCTTTAAGAGACCTCAAGACCCCACTTCTTGTTCAAACTCAACTGTATTTCAACTGAAATAATTTAACAATATACTTATTGTCAAGGGACTTAAAGCTGGGTAGAGGATCTAATTATAGACATAATGGGCACAGATGATGTGTCTGTCCTTCCATTGAGGCCAGGTCCCACGTCTGATCCACTTCTCTTTACTCAGGGCCTAGCTCAGGGCCAGCCACGTCAGACACTCTTCTAGTAGCTGTTGAAGGAAATACTTTATAGTGCTTATGGAAAAAATGTACTCATAATATTTAGTACAGTATATGTACATTCCACATCAGAAACGAGCTCGGAAAACAGGAAAAGGACAGGTATGTGAAAGAAAAATTTATAATTAGAACACATTGTATTTGAGATGCCCACTAGCATCCAATTGGAGCGTTCCAGCAGGCATTTGAATTTGCAAAGAATACAGTGTATTAGAGGAGGAATGGAGCTGGATTTAGAAATTTGCCAGTTTTATCTTCTATGCATCCCATCCCTTTTTCTCACTCTGCAGGGAAATACAGTTTCTAATATCCCTCACCGGCTTCAGACAAAGTTATTATAGAAGACCCTGACAGAATACTGGAGTACAGAAGAAGAAGAGCCAGAGTACCCGTGCCCCCATTCTCCCTGCATTGCCTCCATGAATCTGGCTATCACTAAATAATTCTCTCTCTCTGTGGTCCAACCTCCCACTAGGCAGGTCCACTGAGGTTCCAGCTTCCATGAAGGTCTGGATAGAGTATGTCCTCCATCTCTCAAGTCCTATAGATGGTAGCAACTTTCTGCCGTGGCTAATGCTGGAGTTGCCTTTCCTTCCCCTGGTTAATCTTTCTCTCTGTCCTTTGCAGAGCCCACTCCCAGACACGTCTGATTGTATTCGTCCATTTCTGGTCAGCAGAATCCTGGGCCTACGTTCCACACATTCTGGGCCATTATCCAGGCATCCTTGTGGTTTCCAAACACATTTTTTAGAAGAACATGGGGACCCAAGCCCCAAGAACAACAGTTCTTTGGGTGTTTCTGGAATGGCTCATAGGGTGGCTGATAGCCACTTTCTATTTAGCTGGGGTAGACCCACTCCTCCCAAGGCATAAACCCTTCCTAAGATGTGGTAGGAGGGCTTGTCCACAGAAAAGGTTAAAACAAATAAACCCGCCGCCACAGTTTCCAAGTGTCCCATCTGAGGAAAGCTAAAAAGAAGGCAATACACATAAATTAACTCAGCACGCTTTGCATAAGTGAGTGGGAGGCAAATTTAGTGGGAAGGGGAGCTTCAACTTCACCCAAATATAATTTTTCCAGGTTAAACTTGAGTTTCTATATTTTAAAATTGTAAGATTTTGAGCTTCTTAAATTTTGAGGTTTTTGGGGGTGGGGTGTGGGGATGTAATTCTTGTGTCTCTAGGCCTCCCCAGTCTATAAACATAAGTTGTGACCTCTTAATAATAATTAGCCACAATTCACTGGCTATATTCCCCATTTGCTTCTTATTAATCCATCCCGAATATCTTATTGCTGATATGGCTCTTCCCCCACTCCCCCACCCCCAACCCCACCATCAGATGGGGCCTCTTTCATAGCTCTGGTTGCCATAAGTCCCCATCCTTTGTTTATTCCCTTAACCTTCCCTGCATGTCTGTAAAAAGCCCCTTTATTAAATTCTTATTCAGTTAAGCCTTGCTGAGTTTGTCATCTCTTTCCTTCCAAGGCCATGACAATACGCCCAGGAGTTTCTTAAAGAGTCCTTGAAGAAACTTGAGTACATTTAAGCAACCTTTTAGCATTGATTGCATGCCTGCTCTGGGCCAGGCACAAGGCTACCTCTGTTGTTCTACCTGCCCTCCCTAGAGGACCTACCCCTCCCAGGCTGGATTCCACTTGGCTGTGTCATGTGCTGCCCCTTTCCTGAAGTCCTCAAGGCTGCAGTGTGGATCACATTTCTGGGAGTCTTCATTGTGCTCAGGGCTCTCCAGTTCTGCTCAGAACTGAGGAGAACATGCCTCTCTCCTCCTGTGACCATCTCACTAAGCACAGCTGGCCAGGTGTCTTACAGAACATCCTCATTCCCAGGCACCTTTTTAGCTTCCCCCTGGAGGCCTCCTTCAGGGTCTCTGACACAGGTATGTGCAACTGGGCCAAGAGCTGTAAGAGGATCAGGATGAAAAGGATTCTGTGACTAAGTCAGGCTGAATTTAGAAAGATAAAAAGGAGGGTTTTTTTTTGTAACTACTCAGAGCTTTTCAGTGGAATGTGCATTTCCAAAGGAGGCCTATTGGGTACAGTATCTGCCTGTGTTACTTGGTTATGGAATACTTCTATCAGGGAGCATTGCATGGGCCACACTGCCCCTCCCCCCCTGCTGCTGTTGCCACCATATGTCCTCGTTGCCCGAGTCCCAACACCATGCCACAAGAAGAGAGACTTCTTGCCACTTTATCACAACAGAAGACTTGGGAAAGACATTCAGCTCCAAGGAGGAAGAAGCTGACTATTGGAAAGATCTGGCTATGACCTATAAGCCAAGGGCAGAGAATACACAAAGGGGAGCTCTGAGAATTCTAGGAGGGAAGCTGAAAATATGAAGCTGAATTGAAGATGCAGCTGCAACAAATTGAAACCAGGAACAGGGACCTCCTATCACAAAAGAACTGCCTTCGCCTTTGCCTGGAGCAGCATTCTGAAGTCTGCCCGCAGATCTCCGCCTTAGAGGATGATGGTGCCCAGACAAAGGCAATGAAAGATCGGCTACAGAAAGATATCCAAGAGCTGGAACAAGCAAATAGTGACTTGGAAAGAGCAAAATGGTCCATGATCCTGCCCCTGGAAGAACTGGAACAACACTTGAATCAAGCCATTGAAAGAAATGCCTTCCTGGAGAACGAGCTTAAGGAGATGAATCTCCTAGAATCTGCTCAGTGACTGAAGGGTGAAGCCAGAGCTCTGGGGCAGAAATTCACTGTGCAGTAAAAGCAGGAGAAACTCAGGACCCCATACCCAGCGCTGTGGAAGCTGAAAGGACAGACATGGCTATGCAGGCCACTGGCTCGGTGACGTCCAGTCCCATGGCTCATCGGGGACCCAGCTTTAGCTTAACAACAACTCCCTGGGTGGGGACCCCTCTTGCCTGTGGCCTGGATCTTGGCCCTCAACATCATGACAGACCTGTTGTGGAAAACAGAGGTGCTGGAGTCCAAAATTGCATTCTACCGGAATTTCATGTGTAAGCAGTCCCCACACTGAACATGTGGCCCAACCTCGGGGCTGGGGAGCAAGAACAGAGATGGCCCTGACAGATAACGGAGCGGTACCAGCATGCCTGTGGGCAATAAGCTTCGGCAAAATGCCTGGAATTTAGGAAGCTGCCTTCAAATCTCTCTTCACCATTGCTGACGTCAGTCCAGCGTGCAATCAAGATGTTGCTTTAGGAAATCCACAGAAACAAAGCCACTGGTCTCTATTACTTTTCTTCCCCTCTTCATATTAAGTGTTTGTTTTAAGTTAGTTTGAGAAATATGAGGTTAGCAGTCTCATCAGCTGATGACTGAGACCATTGACTGTGGCCCCTGATGGTGTTGACCTTGTGAAATGTCTCATAGAGGCCAGCCTCTTTGTCGGTGTGTTACAGGCAGACAGGGACAAACTGGACCCTCTGGGAAGTGCTCTGAGGTGTGGGCACTCAGGCTACCCTATCATGGGGAGTTGACCTAAGTTCTGCTTGGTCTTGGGAGGTATTTTTAATGTCCAGAGATGCCTTACCACTGGGATCTAAGATTACCTTAGGCTCACCCCAGGCCCACGTAGCTGGAACTCTCTTCCGGAATAAAGTCTCCCAAAGCTTTATGGCATGTACAGCAAGGATCTGTGTGCTGAAGTCATGTCTAGGACGAAAGAGTAGACTAGGCATGTTTTTTGTTTGCTTTTTGCTTTAACGGTAGTATAGTGTGCCTTCCACACTTTTTAATCTGTCTCTTGTTGAGGCTTTTAGTGATGTGCTTGAGTTTCGGGGTATGTTTTGTGTGGACCAGGTCAGTGGAAAATCTGTTCTCTATAGTTCTATCCTGATCCTTAGTTGCCCTGAGCCTTACCCCCGGTGTGGGGGTGACCTCCACTTCAGGACCCTGAGGGTCATTGGGGTGGAGTAGACTTGGAAACACAGCCTGTAAGAACAGGACTTCATTCAAAGACACAATGAAATAATTAGGTGAGCTTCAAATAAGATTCAACCACCAGGATTGCCGTTGGAAGCTTCCTTGTCAAAGAAGAAACGAACACAAGATTTCCAGTGAGGATGGTGTGTACGCTTATCTCTGCTTGTTGTGAACTGCAGTTTTACAAGACTGCTTTTGGTCACAAGTAAAAAGACATGAGTTCAGGAATATGTGATCAGTTTAACGACTTTCCTTTTTCTACTAAGTTATTTTTCCAAAAGAACAGCAAAATTATCCTTGATTTGAAAATAAGACTTTTCAAGTGTTACTGAAATTCAACAGAGAATTAAACTTCAGTGCCTGGTTCATTCCCTAGAAACATTTTAATTTGTAGCAGTAAAAGATATACTTTTATTTAAAAAACAATAACAATAAAATCAAAGAGAAACTAATTTAAAAAAAAAGAAGCATTGCACAAACTACAGTTTTAGGAAATGCTGATCTATGGTGTTAACTGCTTTTCAGTAAGAATAGTGCATTACTTAGTATTTCCACTAATTTATGATAATGAAGCTTTCTATGTTTAAAATTTTTTTTATTTTAGGCAGACAGAATGGGCTTGCCAAGGAGAGGCAACATATTGTCTAGGGAAACAATATGGGATTTGGGCTCAGCCAGACTTGAGTCTGAATTCTGACTCAGTTGTTGAGTGACATTTGGCAAATTACTTAACATTTCTGGGCCTCAGCTTTCACATCGGAAAAAGGGAACCAGTGAAGTCTATGCAATATGATAATGATGGTAAAATTTCTACACTGTTTCTGGAACATATAAGGTGCTCAACAAATGTGATTTCCCCTCGCTTAGAAATAAATGTTGTGTCACATGACCCGGATATTGCTCATTTTTTATCAGAAGCTTGACTATTTTTTTTATTATGAATTTCTCCAGCATTTAAAACATGGACAGGATCTGGAGAGATGAGACTAGGTCTTAGTGAATCAGAGAAAGTTAAATCAATGGAGCAACTATCTTTGCAATCCTGACTCATCAATGATGCCGATAGCTGGAATAGCTTCAAATTCTTAGACCTGAATCTTGACAATAGCCTTTGAGGCTAAATGCACAAGGCTGTCTTAATTTTTCATTCCAAATCTGGAAAAAAATTTTCTCCTCTATTTTATATTTTTAAAAATGTTATTACATAATCCTTATTTTAAAAATAATTCACACAAAATCTTTCCACCAAAACGCATCATATATTTTCATTTTTGTTGGTGACTTTTGGTTTTTGCAATAGAATAAAATATTTTTGTATACAATCAGAGATTACTAAACATGATATTAAGTATTATTTCAGGTTGGTGCCTTGTCTTTAAGATTATTTCTAATGAGTATATGATACTCAGTGATTTTTATGGCTATTAAATTCAGGTAAACTTGGGGAAAGAAATCTGCTCTGGTGACTAGTTACATAATCATGTCCCCACTGTTGGGTATTTTTTGTTTCTAATTCCTTCACTATTTTTTGTCTTTCATGGCAATCTTCATGCATATATGTTAGGATACTTTTTTGAGATTTTTTTTTTCCCCCTCCGTGTCCATGACTTCCTAACCAAACACAGATATTCTTTTCTTATTCCAGCTTAGAGGATGCTTGGGGTTGGGCTAAAAGTACAGCTTTCTATAAAAATATTCCCTTGACTTTTGCTTTCAAAGATAGAAGTGTAGGTGTTGGTGGGAGGAAAGGAGAGGGCAGCCAGGGGACCCAGGGAGAGGCAGAGTGTCTTGGAAAATATAGTAAGAGTATAATTCCTTTCTCTCCTCTGTGTATTAACTGAGATTAAACTTTCCAGGACCGCCAAAGAAATGGGTTTCAGAGTGAGAAATTGAATTGTTATACAAAAATTAGGATACTTCTTTCAATCCTGAGTGAGCTAAAATTCATATCTATCTTTGGGTTATTTTTTAAGATAAATTTCCTGAAGAAGAATTTATGGGTCAAGACATATAAATATTTTTACATCTCTTGTTTCGTGATTCCAGATCATTTTCCAAAAGAATTACCATAATTTACCTGATACCAAGAATAATTGAAGATACTACTTTCACCATATATTCACTAGTTTTAGTTACTAGTATTTAAAAATAATTATTACTAATTAACTAATAAAATTTTTATTTCAATTTAATGAGCATTTCTTAAGTTACTGGAGAGTTTGAAAGTACTTCATGAATTTATCTGTGAATTTCTTCTCATATATTAAGTTTTAGTGTGTAACACTTTTGGAAAAATAAATTGTTTTTACCTTTAATAACTTATTTTTTCCTTGTGGATATTGCCTCTCACAGAATATTCTTCATCTGAAGTCTCTTTCCCAATCTAGAGCCAACCCCCAATCTTTCACACTGAAAAATATGTCTTTCATCAGTGAGTTCAGACCTGACTAACTAAAAGCCTGAGATCTCCTTTTCAGCTGAGCTGGACAGGTTCTAATTAAGCACCATCAGGATTATAACGAAATTATTCACTTATGAAATACAGAGGAAATGTGATCAAGAGGAAGGCAACCACCCATTGCATTATACAAATAGTTGTAGGCACTTGGGAGTTGAGACTTACTAGCACTGGCTGCACATTTTCTAAAGGAAATAGCCCAGATGAGAATTGTACCTTGGGTGGAGACACAATATAAGCCTGTGTAAGCAAACCCACATTTTATTTATAAAAACGAGTTTAGAAAAATTACAGTTCCATGCAATGTTATTCAAGAGTACTTTCTGCCACTCAATCAGGCAAGTTTGAGAGGCCCCAGCAGTGAATTTGCAAAGAACAATGGATGAGCAATGCCTTCTTTTTCTTTATCTGCTTTTCTTGATTCAGATGTTACCTCCTTCTGGAAGCATCCCTTAACCATCAGGTGGGATAGGTGACTCTCTAATCTGTGCTTTGGTAAAAACATGCTCTTTGTCTTAGAAATCTATGCTTCTTTCCCCTGTGTCTTGAACTTTCCCCTCTAGACTGGAACCCTTCTATCAACAATCAGATATACCCTAGTCTCTTCTGATTTGTTTAAATACTTTCAGGAGCCCTCTTAGGTACTGCTGTCTCATTCTCCTTCCCTTTACTGCTGAATTTCTTGGGGAAAAAAAAAATTTATGCTTTGTCTCTACTTCATTTTTCATTCTCTCTTCAACCCATTGCAGTCTGGTTCTGCCCTGCAATTGCACCCAGATGGGTCTCACTGGAAAGTTATCTTCATGTTGCTAAATCCAGTGAACCACTTTCAATAGTTCTTATTTTACTAGGCTTATCTGTAGCATTTATCACTGCTGGCCACTGACCCTCAGTCTTGACTTACTCTTACCTTGGCTCTGTGATAGCATGTTCACTTGATTTTCTTACCACCTTTCTGAGAGTCTGTCTTGAGTCTTCTTTACTGGACACCCATCTTCGACCACTCCCCCCCCTTCACTCACCATCTCTACTCCCAGAGGGACAAATCATCTACATGCCAATAACTGTAATATTTGTATCTGAGCTCTACTCACCACTTCTGCATTTTAGCTGTGCATACCCAAACTCCAACATGGCATCTCTAAAAGACACTTTGAAATCGCTATGTACCAAAGTGGTTTCATCATACTCTCCCCCAACCCCAGTGTCCTTCACTTAGGAATGTTCTCAAAGTTTTGGGTTTTATTTTTTTCTTTCTAGTTTATGTTTGTTTGCTCATGGATTTATTGATTGATTAATTAACCAGACTTAAGTTATAATTTTCCAACAGTCAAGGAGAAAGCTTTACACTTCATTATCAGTCTAAAAAAACTTCCTGTTTAACCAAAATTGTCTCCTCAATTCTCCTTTCACATGTGATTCATCACCATTGCCAATGATATATGAATTCTTTGCAAATCCTGATTTTATTTAAATAACAGGATATGTATATTTTATTTTAAACTATTAAGTTTGGAACCATATGTTTACAGTGCTTCTTCAGCACTAATGGAACTAGATTTAATGCAAATAAAATAGAGTTCACTTAAAAAAAAAGCCAATGCTTTGAAATGCTTCCAACTATGTAAAAAACAATCACAAAAGACCTATTCTATCCCCTTTGTGGCTATTGGATGAAGCTGCAGTGGAAGAAGCTACTCAGCTGGGACATATCTTAATCATATTTCTAGCCAAACTCTTGCAAAAACACATCAGCTCCGAAGATCCTGAATACTAATGACAATCCCTTACGTTTGCATAAGCAAACACATGCAGGAGGGATTGCTTCACAATTTGCAAAGCAATTTTTGATCATCTTGAGTTTTGCAGCTACCATTAGGTAAACAGGGCTCACTCTGTATTTCACAGATGAGGAAACTGAGGTTCAGAGAGAGAGGTAAGGTCTTTCAGTTTGTATAATGGTGTAGTTTGTAAGGCTCCTTGCTGGAGATTGAATTTAGGTCTCTATATTTTGAGTCTAGAATTACAACCCTCAGGCTGCCCCTTGATCTCAAACTCCAGGAATCCCAGCGAGTATGCTGCATCGCCTTTTCCAGGGAAGAGGATAGGCTGGTTTTAGCAGAAAAGGAAATTAGAATGCTATCATAGAGAAAGATAAAATTAGACTGGTCTAAAAATCAGGGTTCAAAGGAGGAAAAGAGTAGGAGATAAGATTGGAAAAGGAGGCTAGAGCCAGAGCAAAAGGGCCTCAAATGTTAAGCTGAGTATTTTCACAGAGCACCCTCCTGCCACTGGGAGTCCTGCTATAGAATTAATTCTGTCTACACGGCAGGATGCACATTTAAAAGTGGCTTTCCAAGGCAGCCTGCTCAGGACTCCCATAGCTAAGAGACAATCTTTCTGTGGACCTGTAACTGGGAGAAAATTTCAAAATGGCTCCAAGTTCAGTCTGGAAATTGGAGAGCTAACTTAGAATAGGTTGTACTTGCATTGAGTACATCAACTCCCCACCATCTCCTTGAAGTCCAAGTTTATCTTCCATTAATATATTTTTAAATAATTGTTTGTGTTTAGAAATATCTACTCTGCTGTAATTCAAGCTCCTTTGTAGACAGGGGCTGCATAATATTCATATGCAATTCCCTATCCTCTTTGGCACTTAATACAGAGAGCCTTGCAATAGTAGGTGCTTGGTATTAGGTGAATAGACAAGTAGACAAAAGAAACCTGGGACCCAAACAAATTCAGTGATTAGACGATAGAGGAGAGGGAAACAAATGGGAAAAACAAAAAATGAATTTTGTAAAAAGATTAAATTTTAATTCCAAATGGAGCACTCAATAATTGTTAGTTGGGCGAGTGCCTTTATTATTCTCTTTTTGCTAATATTCAGCCTTCAAGCCAGGAAAGCCATGAGTTTCATCTGGTTAGCTAATGCCCAGGAAGAAGCTCTCAAGCAATGAAGGAACTGGGAGTTGGTGGATAAATACCCTCATTTTTGTCCCTTGGTAGAGGACAACTGTAAGTGTTTTCTGCTGTTTCCAGGAGTTTATAAGCAGGATTAAGCTCCAGTTGTCCATGGTAGTAACTGATTCAATATTATAGCATTTACTTCCTTCCTTTTCCTCTCTTTTTTCCCACTTCTCCACAAATATTTCCTGACATTACTTCCCAAATAAACTACGTGTACTCAAATTTTTATCTTAGGGACTGCTTCTGGGGAAGTCCAAAACAAAATACCTTTCAAAATACAGAGCTGGGCTAACCCTTGCATTGTTGAAGTCCCCACCCTGGTATAACACAATGTTGAAACAGAACGAGTGCCCTCAGTTTTGGATGAAACTTCCAACAGTGAGTAGGAAACAGGAGGCCAAAACTTTGTGCAGCCTTTGCTCTCAGGAGGTTTTGTGACCCTTAGCCTGTTCAACGTCAACTGCTTCTATATCTTCGAGGTGTGTTCTGGGCTGAGAAGAATGGTTTTATAATGCTGTGGCGTTTTCCCTGTTCTACCTCTTCTGGAGATGTTCCTCCATCTCAAGACAAGTGAGGAGGGCTACAGAGAGTTCATTGAGAGACAGGTATGTGTTCCTACACCTGCGCCTGACCCATATATGAGATGTCCCAAGGGCAAGAGGTTTTACTACTTCCATAGTGGTGAAGCAGAGAGAAGTGGCTGCTGTGGGAGCAAGCTGCACTTCCCTGGTGTCATAAACCAGGCTGGCCTTTGACGTGACCACATGCAGGATTGTTTAAAAGGGATTCCATCTAAGAGGAATTTATGCTGGCATTGGAGGAGGGAGTCATAAGGGACCTGCTGCCATGTCACAACATTGGAGCAGCTCTAAGGGGAGATTCTCATAGCTAGGAATGCAGACCTGAAGCCAATAGCCATTTGAATTAAGCCATTTTGGAAACATCTCTCAGCCACAGTCAAGCATTCAAATGATCTATTCCCTGGCCAATGACTGCAGCCTTCTGAGAGACCCTGAACCAGGACCACCCAGCTGAGCTGGGTCTGAATTCCTGAGCCCAGGAACCTTGTGAGATAATAAATGTTTTTGTTTTAAGCTGCTATGTTTTAGGGTATTTTATATAGCCCTATGTGGCAATAGGTAACTAATACTTCTTGTTAAGAGAATGGTAGTCAAATGTTCCCCAGAGGCAATTGCCGAAGGGTCGACAAAAGCAGCTCATTAGAGGTTTAGTGTCGGACTTCCGGCCAAGATGGAGGCTTAGACGGACACGCTAGGTCTCCCTCTTCAACTATAGAGGAATACAACTACTTCAAAACAAAGGATAACTAGAAATTCCAGAAAATAAAACTACACGGAAGTCCAACATATGAAGTTATAAACCAACGGTGCCATTTGGGCAGGTAAGAGTTAAAGTGGGCAGTGCTGTTTGCGGTTGCACCCGGAGCGGCGGGCGGCGAGGAGTCCCGGTGGCCAAGCCCCTGGCGGTGCGCGACCCCGGCGAGGAGTCCCGGTGGCCAAGTCCCTGGCGGTGCGCGACTCCGGAGAGGAGTCCCGGTGGCCAAGTCCCTGGCGGTGCGCGACTCCGGAGCTGGGGAGAGCGGCCGCTGCATCGCCTTGAACAGTGAGGCCTAGGGGGGCGGGAGGACGGATCCCGGTCTCCTACCTGAATAACTGTGTGAATCCATCTTGGACCCCCGCCCCCAAAGAAAGCACCACAGGGCTGCGAAATAGGTCGCGGACAAGCAGGCGCCGGTCGCTAATTTGTGACGCGTACACAGGCACTGCCCCCACAGCCAGCCCAAGAAAACAAAACGCATCTGTCAAAATGAGGCAGGCAACTTTAGAAATACCGGTAACACAACTCACCAGGCAGCAGATAGAGAACTTGACAGATGAACAGATAAGAAACCTGTCAGAGGCTCAGTTCTGGGCCATTGTTATCAGGTGGCTTACAGAATTCACAAAAGAGCAGGAAAAAGATATGAAAGAAGCGAAAAACTTTCATAACGAAAGGAACAAAACCACATACGAGACAGAAGGTGAGGAATCCAGAGTTCATTTCAACAAACTGGAATATGGAGAAGGAACAAGCAGTCAACCAATGCAGCGAGAGGAAATAGGAAGCAACAACGAAAGGATCAGAAACCTCTGGGACAGCTATAAAAGGCCCAACATAAGAATCATTGGTTTGCCAGAGAACGAGGAAGATGAACTAGAACTTGAAAAATTGAGTGAAAATATAATAAAGGAGAACTTCCCAGACTTGGGAAAGGGAATAGACCTGCAGGTCCAGGAAGCAAGGAGAGTTCCCAAGAGACTGGACCCAGGGAGAACCACTCCAAGACACATTATAATCAAAATGTCAAAAATTAAAGATAAAGAGAGAATCTTAAAAGCAGCAAGAGAGAAGAAAAGAATTATGTACAAAGGGGTCCCAATTAGACTATCAGCTGACTTCTCAAGGGAAACCCTACAGGCAAGAAGAGACTGGCAAGAAATATTCAAAGTAATGAAAATCCAAAACCTACAACCACGAATACTCTATCCAGCGAAATTGTCATTCAGAATAGAAGGACAGAGAAAGTGTTTCCAGGACAAAATAAAACTGAAAGAGTTCATTAGATCCAAAAAAAAAAAAAAAAAAAAAAAAAAAAAAAAAGCAGCTCATTAGAGAAAAGTTGGCTTTGAACATTTCCGTCCCAGAGGGCACCAATGGAAGATCACAACAGCCCCAATCTAGGAAGACTTCTTGCTCCTCCCTCTGGGACTCAGCCCTCACCTCCCTACCATTTGGGCTAGCAAGCTGTGGGGAAAAGTGGGGGAATTAGGAGACCAGACATGGACAAAATGCTAACCTCTCAAATCTGTTAAAGAAATTATGTTTTAACTTTCAATGAAATTTGAAAATTTTGGTTGTTAAATAAGATTGTTGTTTTTTTCATTATTAAGGTGAAAAGAGTGAGCAAAGTGTGAAAGGGAACTGCCCTAGATTTCATCTACTTGGCAGAGAAGCAGCCAAACAGAATGAATTTGAACAGATTGTGAGGGGGAAAGGTTGCAGTTCTGTGTCCTGTCTTCTTTCAACCCCACCCCTACATTGGCATTCAAAGTCTTCCACAGCTTAGGTTCTACCTGTCTTTTCAGCATCAGCTCTTCTTTTGCTTGTGGGAATTCTAGGCTTTGTAGTATTCTATAAATATCACCTATTCTAAGCAAAGTCTCTTAGATCCCATGAGAGAGTTATCTTTCCCATAATATTGTAGATATTTGGATCTTGGCTGTTCCTTTCACTCTCCCTTTGTACACAATCTCTTTGTGGTATATTTTATGTAGTTTCCTAAGATAAGTTGACTTACCTTGCTCTCATAGAAGATAGTGAGCTCACTGAAGTTGGATCCTATATGATAAGTGCTATAATAGAGGTTTGGTGACTGATGATGTAGAGATTAACAAGACAATCCACTTTGTATTTGAGTTATTACCAATCAAGTATGGCTGAAAGACAGCCCATTCCTTCCAGAAGCTATTAATTGAGCGAGGATGAAAGATTCATAAACAAAGGTCCACTGAGCTGCCAGAGCCTGCTCAAAGATGGAAATAGGGTTTGCACTTGAGGTCAAATGCTGGGGTCATAGGCAGGTCATCAGTGAGCATGCAGAGAACACACTGAGTGGACAAACTGAGGTCACAAGTGAAGCTGACAGAAGGAGACAGGAAGTTCAAGAAAGGCCACAATAGAGAGTCAGTGTGTGAGAGGTAAATCCAAACCCAGGATTGACAGAGTCTCAAATTTATTCATTGGGTCTCCATGAAGCAGCATGCAAACATCCTGTGATGGTTACAAAAGCCCAAAGCTACATTCCCCCAGCGTTTCTTCACTTGACTTAAAGGCATGGAACCCTGCTCTTGGTGTGACTGTGGTATTTATAAGTAGGCAGAATTTGGGAGTGCAGTCTGGATCAAAAGAAGACACTTGAAATATATTTGGAGGACTTTTTATAAAAGATTAAAGCTATGTAAATCATTGAAATTAAAAAGTGAGTGTAAGCCCTGGCTGCTGTGGCTCAGTGTATTGAGTGTTGACCTGCAAACCAAGTGTCGCTGGTTTGATTCCCAGTCAGGGCACATGACTAGGTTGCACGCCAGGTCCCCAGTTGGGGGCGCATGAGAGGCAACCGCACATTGATGTTTCTCTCCCTCTCTTCCTCCTTTCCCCTCTCTCTAGAAACAGATAAAAATAAAATAATATAAAGTGACCTTGTTAAAAAAATAATTAAAAAAGAAGTGAGTGTAGGGTTATTGCCGTTGATGAAGAGCCAAGGGCTTACTGCCACAAGCATTGCTGTCCCCAAATGCTTTGGGTCGGGGGAGAGAGAGATCGTAGGCGAGGGAGAGAGAGAGAACCTGAGATGAGCTGAGTGAACTTAATTTAATCAAGAGGCAACTTAGAGGCAATCTCACAGCCTATCTGGACCCCATTAGGAAGTGGTCAGTGACCTGTCTTTTATGTAACACACCCCATGGAGGAGTGTCAAACCTCACCAAGACCCTTGGAGGGGACTCCTCCTTCAGGTTATCTAGAGAGGAAATCAATCACTGCATCAGGCTGATCTCCTCTGAATGGAACTTTCCACAATCGTAGAGAGACAAGACAGGTCTTGTTATGCTGACCTCCATTTGGTTGATAAGCCTTCCCACCACTTCATCATGAGGCTGTAGTGCCCTGGCCTTGACTGGGCTTCTCCACTGCCCCTTTCCACCCTCTCCCTCCTCAAAGTGGGGCTGGACTATTTGCCTTGAAAACTTCAAAACCTGGCTGGTTAGCAGCCAGCTGCAACCCATCAAACCTGCTGATTAGGGCTTTGAAAGGGTGAAGCATTTTTAACACGATGATTGACAATGGCTTCTATCTCACACACCTGCTGCTTTAAAATCCCCATAAAACATCAGCAGGGAGTGTAAGTGATATATAGCAGTAGTGCTGCCCAGGGTAGGAATGTTAAGTGCTAGGAGAGGGGAGTGTCTGGACTTCAGCTACTGGAAAGAAAACAAAACAAGCACCCATTCTAATCCACACCTAAAGAGAGGGCCACCAGGGCATATTTCACCAAGCCCAGCTTTGCTAGCCCGGGATAAGGCCTCAGCACTGGAAATTATAGTTAAGCCCTGACATATGGTTGCTGTGTGACTACCGCCCAATGCAGGACCAGCTCCTGGAGACCAGATCAGGCAGCCTCAGAGTTACTTCTCTCCACCAGGTAGTTTCCACGTGGGTCCAAACTGGCCATTTAGGATTGAGGCAGGTTGGAGGGGCTCTGAGCTCTTTCTTAGTGCCTTAATAGGACCTTCTCAGTCAAGTGGCTCTGTGATAGTTTCCTTATCGGCAGGCGGCCAAATGCAGGTGGCCCAATACTAAAATCAATTCGAGCACAAACTTACCCTTGAACGGAATTACTGTGCCTGGGTGGCCAAAGGTAAGTGGAGGATGAAAGAGATTCCAGGTGGTTGTGAGAGCAAGGGCTGAGGTGTTAGGTACAGAGCTGGGTCACCAAAACCAGAGGATTATCTGAGTACAACCAGTTTGCAAAGGTGGTCCTCAGTCTGGCAGAGTTTAGAGACAGAGGGAGCAGAGGAGGAGCAGGCCTGAAATATTGCCCTAGGAGGCAAGAGAAACCCAGTTATTGTTTCATCTGTGGTGAGGTGGGAATATGCTAATCCTGGGTAGTTACCAATAGTGAAGAATGAATACTGGGACCTTTATGCTGTGGGATTATTAATGAATTAAGTTCTTTTAGTTAATAAGTATCAGGTACTGTGCTGTCACCTGGGGATATCATAGCTTATAGATAGATATTCTTCTTGCCCTCACAGAGCTATGGAGATATTGCCTGAATACTCTAGTCCAGTCTAATGCGTGTTGGGTGAAATAAGAAAGCACAGGGAGATTTGGGAGCTCTGGTCTGAGGAAAAACACAGGAAATCCTGGAAACTGCAGAAACCTATTATTTCAATTCAACAAGCATCTGTTGAGCAGCTGCTATATACCAGGTACTACGAAGGTATGAGAAACTCTGCCCACTATTGTGAACACCTTAGGACTGAGTTTGTTTCTTTTCCTCCCTACATCCACAGAAGCAGGATGTAGCAAGAGAGTTTTTCCATGTACAGGGTAGCAAAGAAGGAGTGACTGTTAGACTTAGAAGGTTTTTCTTTTAATTATAAAGTATTCCAAATATACAAAAATGAGAAAAATCATAGACTAGATGACCAGGTATATCCATCACTCAGAAATAATAGTCTTAATGAGCCAAAATTTGCTACATCTCTGTCTTTTCATGATGCCATCTACATCCAGCCCCTCTCCAAAGTCAGAGCTCTCCTGAAGTTGCTATCATTCCAAACACTGTAGGAACTCTTACTTCATCTGCATGACCAATGTCTTCTCCCTATTTATCACTTGTCTTGCCACTTCAAATTTGCTGGTTTTCACTGAACATGTATTTTAATTCTTGATGTATTCAGTTATATTAATCTCTTTTTTTAGATGACCCTCTTGTCTTTTGATTAAAAGAAAATCTTTCCCTACCTTGAAGTCATGAGATATTTTTCTCTGTCGCTTTTTGACAGCTTCAGAGTTGTGCTTTAAGCTTCATGGCTTCAGACCTGCTGAAATTTATTTTTTCATGAATTTTGAAGAAAAGACGAATTTTGAAGAAAAGATGAATTTTATCCCCTGCCCCCACTAGATAACCAATTACCCCAGCCTCATTTAGTGATTAGTCTTTCTTCCTCATTAAGTTCTAATGCCCTTTCTCATATTCATGGTCCTCCCATATATATGCAGATCTATTTCTAAACAGTCTACTTTTTATGGTTTTTCTAGTCTTACATTAGTACCATACTGTTTCAGTTATGTGTTTTTGATAATTATTTACATTTGGTAAAGTTAGTCTCCTTTCAATTCTCCATTGGATTATTATTCTTCACCCTTCACTCTTTCTTGTAAAATTTTGGGATTAACATTTATTTGCATAAAAACCCATTGTAGAGACTTAAGTTTTGAATTATATAAATTTTTATCTTAATTTAGGGGAAATGTCATCAGTATGATTGTCTTTCTAAATATGAATGCAATTTAAATCTTCATTTATTCAGATTCTTTTTATGTTCTTCAATGAAGTTTTAAAATTTCCTCTATATTAAAATTTCCTCTATAAAGATGTTAGCAGATGGCTACATGTGTTTTAAATAATTTATGCCTAAGTGCCTTGTATATTTATTGTTATCATAAATGGTGTTTATAGTTTTTAAATTATTGTAGATCTATAGGTTTATAGTGACAACTGAATTTTGTTTATTGATACAGCAACCTAAAACTGTGGTGAACTCTGATGCTGCATCTTTTTAAGAGTCTCGGCTTTATGTAGTTGTTGTCTTGGTTCCAACTCTATTTTTTATCATCTTTTTTTTTCCTGTAGCAATTAAACCCTAGCCCTTGGTGTTAAATGCCCTAAGCTACATAATCAGTGCTGATTTTTATAACTTATCTTTATTTCTGATATATAAATTTCTTTTTTATTTCTTGTGAAACAGTAAAACTAGCTATTATTTAATTCCATAGTTTCTAAGAATTTTAGTGAGATTATATGTGCATGTGTTATTGTAGTTCATAATGTTGCCAGAATCATTATAGAGCTCCTAAAAGAAGGAATAAATTGAATAATTATTTAAACATTTATGAATTATCAAGCACCTCTTCTTTATCAGGTTCTATAGAAGGTTCTATAAATCCATACATATATAAAATTACCTCTACTCTTTAATTGCTCCTAGGCTAGTGGGAAAAACAAGCCAAAAGCTGATAACACAGGATAAATACCATAATAGGAAAAAGAGGTACAATAAGAAAAAGGAACTATTCTCAAAAAAGGTAGATGGAGGCCCAGATCCTAGGTCTTAGAATGTAATAGGGTTTCCCTCCACCACAACTAGTGATATTTGGGGGGTTGGTTTTATATAAATCGTTTTGTGTTAATTTTGCTTCTGAGAAAATGAGATTCTGAAGAAATGGAACTAACATACATCTTAGACTACGAAATGAATGTGAAACTCAGAGGCAGTCTTTGCTTTCAATATTTCTATATTTGAATTACTTTCTGAAATTCAAGAAGCTGCCATCAGTTTGATAGTGATACTAGCACTTTGGTCCTATGGTTGAAACTTACCAAGCTGGTTGGCAAAGCCAGATAAGTTTTATTTTTATTTAATTATACTCTAACTTTAAAAATATAGATAACTTTATCAGAATTAATAAATATTGCCATAAAACAAACTTTCAATGTTGAACAAATTCATTCATTGCTTTTACATTTATCAGTGAGTCTTCCTAACCATTACCTATCAATTTAACTGTTATCCATAATCTAGTATTTTATTTTAAATTTTTACCTAACCATAAATCATGGACCTGTTCATGAAAAATATGACTTAGAGCAATTTCACTGTATTTTATTCCATTTTCATTTCTGTAATGTCAGTTTAGCTAGTAAACAAGTTGAAATTATCTTAAAATATTTTTTGCAAAATATCAAATAGATGTAGCTAGGTATCATTCACATTTTTCAATTATCCCTGATCAGGTTTTTCTAAAACTTTAAAAGAACATTTCCTTCATATTCCCATTGAAATTTTTTCATAGCCATATATTCACTCTCTGATATTGAACAAAGATTCTTGCACTCACTGTTTAGTTAAGTTCGGTATTGAAATGTTCATAGAGAACTTTTTAGTCTTCTTTCTTTAGCAGAAAGCATGTTTGAATAGATTTATTAACTTGTCAGCAAGAAAACATGCAATTCTTCCTTTTAGATCTGAGTATTATGTCTTTATCCTAAGTGAAGAAAGTCAAGAATAATCATGAAATACTTCATCACTGGCATAGGTGATTTCATTTCACACTCAAAAACCTGAGCTAGGTGTTACTATGCTGCATTCAAACAGGAGAGGAAGACTTTCAACAATGATGGCTGGAGATGGTGATTCTTTTCTACAAGTATAAAAGTTGACAAAATTGTCAAACGTAACCATTTCAAGGCAAAAGGAATTGACTAAGGGCAGACAAAACATTCAAAAGCATTTATTTTGGGAAAGCTGCTTCAGTTTTGGGTAAGGACAAAACTCTGGTCCCCCTGCCTGTATGTGTTCCCTTCCTACCTTTAGCAGATTATTAGGAAGAACAGTAACTTTGTCAGAGTGGGATTGACTATAAAAACTAACAGCTTTACTGCCAAAAGTAATTAATTCAAATAGCGACAGGAAGCAAAAACTTTGGATTTGCCCACTAAAATGGCAGAATTAATTGGAAATGGATGGGAA
This sequence comes from Furipterus horrens, assembly GCF_987537825.1. Taxonomy (NCBI): domain Eukaryota; kingdom Metazoa; phylum Chordata; class Mammalia; order Chiroptera; family Furipteridae; genus Furipterus; species Furipterus horrens. The sequence goes on from NW_028327173.1 coordinate 38,882,628, forward strand.
AAGTCCACAGCTGTGCAAGACCAAGGTTGCCATTCCAATCTGGGATGAGTGACAGCCTATTCAGAAACTTTATAATAAGATGGTGGAAAAGAGACAGTTAAGGAAAGCCTGAGATGAGCTTTTCCATACTTTTCTGTTGTATGGAAAACTACATATGCATAGGGGAGACCCAAGAGAGCCCGGCAAAAACTGAAAGCCAAAGTACACTTGAGAATTTCCTGAAGCTTTAAATGCATTTCTCAACCCACACAGAACAACTAAGAGTGGGTGAAAGAATCTAGATCCTAGATTTCCCAGGAAAAAACTCCAAAGTCATCATTACAAATGTGTTTAAAAATTTCAAATAAGTTATGTTCAATGCAAACAAGAAATCTAATAAATAAATATTTTAGAAAGAATTAAATGGAAATTCTAACAAGTAAAATAATTGAAATGAAAAAAATTCACCAGATATGCTCAACAAAATAGTTGAAAGGATACATGAATCAATAAATAAACAAAGATGACTGAAATTTTTTTAAATGGAATTACAGCAAAAATTGAAGAAAAATTAGCATAGTGTAAGACACTGGTAGGACAATGTCAGGTGTTACAATATATGTATAATGGAGACTCAGAAGGAGGGTAAATATAGAAAAAGACAGAAGAATATATTTTGAAATATATGGTTCAAGCTTCCCAAATTTGATAAAAACCATGAACTTACAGATCCAAGAAATTTGATGAGCCTCAAATGAAACAACAACAACAACATGGATAGTCACACACACATACAATATAGTCAAATTGCTGAAAGCCAAAGCAAAGAGAGAAAGATTGAAAGCAGAAAGAAAATTCGTCAAAAAGAATACAATTTATGGCAATAAAGGAGTATAGACGGCAGTGGAATGACATATACAAAGCAAAGGAAAAAAACTGTGTCAATCAAGAATTCTATATCTGGAAAAATAATTATTCAAAATAAAAGTGAAATAGACATTTCCAAAATTTAAACTGAGGGGATTTATTGCCATATACTTTCTCTACAAGAAATACTAAAGAAAATCCTTCAGGTTGAAAGGAAATGACCCTGTGTGGGAACGTGGAACCACAGGAAAAAATGAAGAGCACCAGAATATACACACTTTGCTTTTTTCATTTCTTAATTTCTGTAGAAAACATAAGAAATAGCTATAATCTGTATTGTTGGGTTTATAGACTATATTGGTTTAATATATATGCTAATATTAGCACAAAGAAGAGGAAAGAAATAGAGCTATGCTGGTACAAATAAGCTATCTCTTGTGGGAATAAAGCCAACATTAACCTGAGGTAGGTTGTGATGTTATAGATGTATATTAAAATCTCTAGAACAACCCATAAATACCTTAAAAACACAGTTGAACTATCAATGTAATTAAAATGGTACACAAAAAATATTTGCATAACACAAGAGAAGGCAATAAAAGATGAAAAGAAACAGTCACAAGATATATGTAAAACAAATAGTAAAGTGGCAGTCAGACATCCATCCATATTAATAAATGAAAAATGGGAATAAATTAAATACATCAAAAGGCATACATTGTCAGACTGAATATAAAAGCAAGATCCATCTTTAAGTCTTGGAATTAGAAATAAGCTGAAAAAATTTTCAAACAGAAAAAGACAAACTATGTGTATGGTAATTATAAGAGAGTTGAAATGGATTTATTATTATCAGAAAAAAATAGACTTTAAGACAAAAAAATTAGTAGAGGCAAAGAGGGTAATTTCATAATGATGAAAGCATCAATATATCAGGAAGATATAATAGTTGTAAATATATATGCACCTAAAACCAAACCCCAACTTGTATTTTAAAACTGACTGAATAAAAAGGTGAAAATAGGAAGTTGGAAAAATATAGCTCGAGATTATATTAATTAGGGTTCTCTAGAGAAACAGAATAGGATGTGTGTGTACACGTGTGTGTCTCTGTCTGTATTTTTATAATAAAGAGATTTATTGTAAGGAATTGGCTCACACAATTATAGAGGCTGAGAAGTTCCAAGATCTGTGGTTGGCAGGCTGGACATGCAGGAGAGCTGCGTTCTAGTCCTGAGAACCAGGAGAGCTGATGGTGCAAGTTGTAGTCCAAGGACAGGACTGACATCCTAGTTAAAGTAGTGAAGCAGGCAAAGTTTCCTCTTGCTCAGTCTTTTTGTTTTATTTAGGTCTTAATTGATTAGACGAGCCCTGCTCACTTCAGAAAGAGCAATCTGTTTTCCTCAGGCTACCAATGAACAAATATTAATCTCATTCAGAAACACCCTTACAGAGAAAACTATAATGTTTGACCAAATGTCTGAGCACTCAGTGGCTTAGTCAAGATGATTCATAAAAGTAACCATCATAGAGATTTCAATACTCCTCTCTTAACCGATATAACAACTAAACAAAATCAGTAAAGATGAGTTGAACAATTGGTGATCAACTAACTGGACATATATTTTTATTAGCTGCCACATGTGATACATATGAGAGGGTCATTCTGCCTTAAATGCACATGGTAGAACTAAACAGGGCTACCAGATATGTTATCCTGCCAGTAACTTAGAGTGCATCCAGACACAGTGATATAAATGTTAGCAATCAGAGCTGGGAACAAGGCCAAGAAAGTGGCTTATGCTTATATTAGTGATCAAGATCATATCTTATGTATCAGCTCTGAGTGGCATCAAGAAGCTAGGCTGACTTGATACTGAAGACCTCAATCACTTATGGTACATAGTTATTCACTTCCATTCTTAAAAATGATTGTACATGTCTACCTCAAAGGGTTATATAGGTCTGCCTGTTGTCATGGCCTTGCAGTCCCTCCCTATGGAATACAGACATCATGCTTGGCCATGTGATTTGATTTAGCCAGTGGAATATGAGAGAAAGTGGCATACTCATATCCTTGAAGAAACTTTAAGAACCATTCTGTGGTTCGACCTTTCAAGGACTACATGTTCCAGATAGGGCCTGGATCTCAATAAAAAAGACACATGAAGCCACAGCGTATATGAAGCCAGCATGTAATGTGAGTGGAAAATAAGTTTTGTTATGACTTCAATGTTGCTTGTTGTTTCAGGATACCCTAGTGAAAGGTGACTGATAAACTTTAATACTGAACAGTCCAATTAGAGCCGATATTCCTGTGTGGTAGACATTTATTTGATTGTCTGCCTGGCCACTTTTCTCTGCTGCAGGAGAGGGTCCTGATTATAGGTTAGGGCCATGGAAGCCATATTGATGTTTAATTTCCTTTCCACCCTTTGGCCATACCTGGTCAAAATGAGCCAAATTCTCTCCTTTGAAAATTTTGCCCAAGACCTGGAGCTTAAAAATTGGGAGCCAATTTCTACTCATTGAAAAGCTTCCAGAGGAAAAAAATCTACCAATTCTTGCTGGTCCCTGGAGAAATCCTTGCTCTTACCCCATTCTGCTGCTTTATTAATTCTCTTGGATTCTATATGAGATCCCACTATTCTTAAAGAAAAGAAAAAAAAAAAAAAATCCAAGCTGCCTTTAAACTTAAGCCAGTGCTAGTTGGTTTTCAAACAAAGGAAGCTTAACTAATCAACCACCTAAAACTATCATTATTCTAGTCAAATTCATTCTTTACATGTTGGCTCATCCAAGGCCAGCCCCTGCCAGGGGCTGCTCCTGCAGTGGCTAAGGATGTGGAAGGAGTCCTGGGCTAAGGCAGCTGGCCACTCCTTAAGTATGACCAGGAACAAAGCAGAGCCTGGAGTTTCCAAATTCCATCTCTGCTTTCCAAGCTCCACATGATGTATCCTTTTTACTTCCTCACCTCCCTAAATAGGATCCAGATTTTTAGCAAGCCTGGTGCATCCTCTCCCTGTATCACTGGGACAATAAATGGAGCAGAACATGCACAACACAGAGCTTTCTTGCTGTGTAAATGGGTGGTCCCCAGCAGGACTGTTTTTAGCCAAGTAGGTGCTGGGTATTTTCAGTTACAGTTGCATATCACTGCCTGCAAACTTCTTGGCAGTATTCCAACCTAATGCATTAAAATATAATTGCCTTTATGAAGAGAAATAACAGACATGCACTAACACAGAGTTTTGCAAAGTTAAGGACAACTAACTAATGAAATAACATTTTGTTAGAACAAAGATGGAACTTCTTCTACTGGCATTTTCACATTTTCTTTTTCACATCTGAAGAAAATATTCATCCAGCTATCAATTTTTTTCAAAGATACCTGTCAGATTTCTGGACAAAAAAAATTTTAAGTTTTAGAAGCTGGTAGAACAAAGAAGGTGTTCCTTCTTCCTGCATGGTTCTAGCCAAAGTGTCCTGATCACTCCTACAAGATTTACATCCATGTATCTAAATATTTGCTGGATATTTCCAATCTAAAACTCAGTCCATTAGGTCTAAACGCAGTCTGGTGCAAACAAAATTCAATTCAACATATCTCCCCCTCCCTAGACCCTATATCTCTTTTCCTTCAGGATAATCAATTTATGTTGTTATCACTATCCACCCATACAGTCAATTAGAATTCTCTCTATTATCTGTGATTGGACCTTTTCCATGACATCCATATGTAGTTAGTTACTATCTTCTATTTGACTTTCCAAATAGTTTAAATTTGTTACTACACTGTTTTAATAGAGATTAACAATGTTGAATCATTACAATAGTTTTTAAATTAATTTTCTGATTAAACACTTCTTGTAATGCCTCCTCTCTCTATAATCAGTTATTTGTATGACTATCAAAGTGATCCTCCTAAAGAATAACTTGGATAGTGCTACTCATGATAAATCTTTGAATTTGATGCTAAAGGCAATATGACAACACCGAACTCTTTAAAAGGGTATTTAAGGCCTTCCCTGTGTGAGGCATGTTCACCCTTCTTTGCCTTTTCTCCCACCCAGTTCGAAGCACCCTATCTCCACTATGGCAATCCCACAAGCCCCAGTTCAATGTCACCACAGCTGAGCCCCCAACCAGGATTAATTGCCTCCTTTTGCTTATACTGCAGCTGACATAGCGCTCTAGTTAGCATTATTTCATTCTCTGAGGTATTATAAATAAAACCCCCACCCCTGCTCTAGTTGTGCTATTTTCCTTGGTTTGTGAGCTTTCTTTTGAAGGGAATTTAAACATAGATGTCCTGGCCCATTGCCTTAGAGGGATTGAGAGAAAAGGTCTCATTTCTGGCCTCTCAGAATTTGCAGATTTGTCTCCATCAGAAAAGGTCTTTTGAGAGAGGATCATTTTTGTACTATAACATTTTGTAACCTTCAGAGACAACAGAACTAATCGTGGGAGGCTGCATTGTTTACAAAATGGGCCAGATAATTTCATTCTATATTCACAGAGTGACACAATTTATTATCTGAACTGGGATACTTTTGAATGAACTAAAATAATTAAACTTACATACTGTTTTGGAAATATTCATTGATTGGCTAACAAATTTGTCAACCTATAAATAAATATTCACACATTGTTTTCAAAAATATTTCTAAAAACTAAGAATAACATCTTGAGTAATTAAAAACCTCTATTTTGTTTATCTGGCCATTAGAAAGTAACAATAATTATTTATACCCACATTCTTTAATCAGTTTCTTCACAGTGTCCCTTTGTGGTTTGATATCGCTGGTATTTTTCTGCATAATTATTTTTTCAGTATAGTCTATTTTAATTTTTCCCATACAGTTGCCTGACATATTATTTAATTTGTATTTTTTGTTTAATAAATTAAATTAAATTTTTGTTTAAGACCATGATGTTTCTGAGAAAACTATTTATAGGTATTGAGGTATGTGGTAAGCTCAGAGGAAATTTTGGTAAGCCCAGAGGAAATTCTGTTAAATGAAGATATTTACAGTTTCTATTTTTTGTGTATTAAAACATATTTTTATATTTTGATGGGTACTATCATCTGCCCTTTTTAAAAAACCTTTGACAAAAATTTTCAGAAAATAAACCTCACCAAGTAAGTTCTCTATGATTATTTTCACCAAATTTGCATGTTTCAAAAAATGTAGGTTTTCTAGATGCCTTTGGTTCCAGCACAGAATACACATTCATCCAATTAGAAAGGAGCTTTATCAGAAGATTTTTTTCTCAAGTCGAAACATTCCAAAGTGCAATTACAGAATTTCAAAGTTAAATGTTGCATACTGTTTGAGCTCTCATTGTCTAATTTGTTTAGTTTTATGTACAAATATATTTGTCTTTTTCTGTTTGCAAGCTTTATTTTCTATCATGGTGATTTTCTAAAAGTTTCAAAAACCGAATTTTTAAACGCTCTTTCTTATTTGATTTTGAATACATGCAATCAAAATTTACAGTATTAATTTGCAAGTGACATTTAAATTGACTTATAGTTTTTTCACAGGCTCAAACATTGCTAAAATTTAATTAATAGACAGCAATGAGAGAAGATCTCACAATCATGTTAAGGTTTTTTTGGTATTCAACATTAACCTTGCCACAAAATTTCTCTATATTAAAAAAAATTTTGATAACTACAAATTATATTTCAATTGTAGAATGTGACAGTGAATGATTATATAAATACAAAATGTTTGTGTATCACTACCTGTTCCAAGTGTATTTGCACCCCACCATAGATTTCTTAAGTAAGTAAAAATATTGTTTTCACCACAATGCTGTGTTCAAAAATTTTGTATTCATATTACCATCACAAAAATACTTTTATGTTCAACATTTAACTTTTGAGTGCAAAATGGCAATATTAGACTACTTCATCTCTGTTAGAATAGACTTCCAAAAATTTTACTTTGATTCTAGAAATTCAGTGAATAAATGCCGATTGTTGAAAATTATATATTTCTATTTGTTATATCTTATCACACACTAGTGTAAACCTGGCATTAGCTATTTGCAAAAACTTTTTTCTCTAAAAATGGAGTTAATCTAGTAACATTTATCATTTTTTTTATCCAAGCACAAGAAAATCTTGAATTGATAAATGAACAAAATTAATTTTTAAGATGAGATAGTTGATCTAAATGAAGAGCCATTCTTCACAGAATTATGTGAAAGCACTTTCTTTAGATGTGAACTTCAGGGAAAGATTCTTAAATATTTTCTTAAGTTAACTAAATTTTGAAATAAATTATGTATTATGATTCTTCTTCATATTTGTGTCTGGTCTTCATGTAGTTTTTTTTTTTTTTTTTTTTTTTATTTCACTATGACCCCTATGGCAGAGAGAAGTTGAACGTTTTGAAAGTTACATGTTCATCAATTTTCTTGATAACAAAATATTTAATACTTAGTTTTCATTAAACATGTATTTTTATCTTTATTGCTGCTTAAATGTTTATTGAAAAATATAATAAGTTCCAAGACCATGGTAACAAGCATGTTGGGACTGCTCTCTGTACACTCTATCTTAGGAACTGCTCCGCCTCTTTTTTCCCTTTGCACATATTTCACTTAAACTTAATGTACAGTTTTATGCACTCGCTACTGACATCACTGAATGGCAGCCTGACAGCTTCATCTTAAAGTCCAAGGCACAATTGACTAGACACCAACTGGGTGGCCAAGGAAGCAGATTGAATTTCTTCTGCCACTACTACCTGCGACTGAAAGGAGTTAGATGTTCCAACCCAATGATATTTGAGTATACTCTGTTTTATCACTGAATACCCAGCAAACTATTCTTGGAGAACTTTATTTTTATCTTTCATCTGAAAAGTGTTAGGGCAAAAATGTTATCGTATGGGTCACTGTAATTATTTTTATATTTCATTATGTGTTAAACTGAGAGCTTATCTCACACATACTTGACAAGACCATGGCAAAAACTTGAACAGATTTAGTTTTCTACCAGATTATCACAGGACATTTTAATGCAACTAATAATAACGTCTTTTAAAAAATAAATTTGGAACAAATTCTAGACTGGATGAGTTCCTGAGGTGATAGGACTATACCAACTTTCTCATGCAAAGTAACACATGTGGTCACACTTTTTGTAGAAATCTAAAAACTTAGATGTCTCATCATCAAATAAGGGAATTTTACAAAGAATATTTGCTTTATTAAAATTCTACTGATGATTTTCCAAGTATCAGCCATGTAATGTCTACTTTGCCTTTTCCCTTTCCTTTTATTCCCAGTAGAAATCAAATTCTAAAAAGCCATTAGTTATAGCAAACTAAGCAATCTGATAAAAAGTACCTATAGGAAATTTAGAGCTAATATTACACTTAGTGATGAAATATTGAACACTTTTACCATAATCAGAACCTAGTAGTAAGTATGCCACTCTCACCAGATCTATTCAATGTCATATTGGAGGTCCTAGCCATAGAGATAAGTCAGGAAAGAGAACATTATCAGAGGGAAAGAAAACAGTCTATTTGTAGTTGACAGAATTGTTTATGTAGAAAATCCAATCTCATGTGCCAGAAAGATTTGTACTTGTGAGACATGTGATACTTTCAGACTTGTTTATTAACTATTATGTATATGCACTCTACTAGAAATTTACTAGGAAATTCTAGGGGTAGGAATGAGAGTTAAGATCTGGATGCTCAGTCCCTGTCCTAAAACCTTAAAAATCAAATAATGTCTCAGGTTCTTATAATCTTTAAAGCACATTTGTATTCATAATTTCATAAAAACTTCATAACCCTCTGTATTCCCACATTATAAGTGTGGGAATTGGTTATTCCCACATAATAGGTGATACAGCTGAGGGTCAATGAAGTAAAATGATCTGTTTATTTGGGCAGAGCTAATAAGTTTGCAGGAGTAATTACTTTGGACTGGAAGAAAGTCATGAGCTAGTGATGGACAGGAGACTAGAGATAGACCTTTTGATTTGTATTCTGACATTCTTTTTAAACCAAATTATTTAATAGGTACTTATGCCTAAGATTTGGCCATGACTCTGTTTTAATTAATTAATTATTTTTTTAAATTTAAAATCATTTTCTATTTATTTTTATTTTTATTTTTTATTCAATTACAGTTGTCCCATTCTTCCCCCATTGCTCCCCCCTCCCAGCCCATCCCTTCTCTCACAATTATATCCCTCCCCGTTGTCCATGTCCATGAGTCATTCATATACGTTCCTTGACTAGACCCTTCCCTTACTTATCCCCCTTCTCTCCCTCCCCCCTCCACCCTACTGACTACTATTCTAGTCTTTGCCTATTTAGTTTGTTTGTTTGTGTTGCTCTTTAGTTTCCTGTATTGGGTGGTATCATATGGTATTTTGCTTTCTTTGCCTGGCTTATTTCACTAAGCATAATTCTCTCTAGTTCCATCCATGTTGTCGCAAATGGCAGGAGTTCCTTCTTTCTTTCCACTACATAGTATTCCATTGTGTAGATGTACCACAGTTTTTTGATCCACTCATCTACAGATGGGCACTTAGGCTGTTTCCAGCACTTAGCTATTGTAAACAGGGCTGCTATGAACATAGGGGTGCATAAGTTTTTTTGAATTAGGGTTTTAGGATTTTTTAATTAATTAATTTTTTATTAGGAGGCGTCTAGAGTAGAAAACCGAATCTAGACTAATGTTCTTGGACTTGTGAGGGAAGGTCCCAACTTGACATTACTAAATCAAAACCCTAAACCTGGAAAACAAAACAGCTCAGTGAATTCTAATGCATTAGGAAAGTCATATTGCATTTAAACAATAATCAAAATACATTATTTCTCTTGGGAACTTAAAGTCAAAGTCTACAGACTGATTTTTATCTGAGAGACAAGTCATTCTAACTAAGAAGGTGTAGTACTGGGGGATAAAGATCTGGGAATGAGTCCGTGAATTCTATTCTTAAATTCTGAATCTGCCACAGCAACTACACCATGTAGTGTGAATTTATATGCAGCTCCCTTCTCTTCCCTGTACCTCCAATTCTTTGCCCATCAAAGAACTGAGTCAGATGGGTGTAGGTACTTCTAATCATTATATCCTGAAGTTTTAATATAGGTGTCCCTTTATGTAATCTTTGTTTTTCTCAAGAGGGCTAACACAAATCAAGCCATTCTGATACAGTGAGACTTTCTTTTTCAGAAAATATCAAGAGAAAGAGAACACATGGTTATATAATCTAACCTATTTTTTAAAAACTAAGTTAATGTATTATAGTGGCAGGAACAGGAGCCTTGCAGCCAGACTTGGGTTCAAATTATTTATAGCTGTGTGACTTTGTACAAGTTGCTTCTCACTGGGCCTTAGATTTTTAAATTGTAAAATAACAAAATTGATATCTCCCTTACAGATGGTTCAGAAAATTAGAACCGATATAAATAAAATTTCTGGAATATAGTATATTCTAATAAGGTGGCTACTGTTGTCTGAACCCCCCAATTTTATGTCTTGAAGCCCTAACCCCCAATGTGGTGATGGTATGTAGAGGTGGGGCCTTTGGAGGGTAATTATGTTTAGAAGAGGGTATGAGGGTGGAGATTAGTATCCTTACAAAAAGAAGAGATTAAAGTCCCTCTACCCCTTCCTCTCCCTCTTTCCGTAACAGTGGGAAGGTGGGCTCTTTGCAAGCCAGGAAGCTGATTCTCACCAGGAACCAAATCTGCCAGCACTCTGCTCTTAAGACTTCCCAGACTTCAGAATGATGAGAAATAAATGTCTGTTGAATAAGCCACTGGTCTATGGTATTTGTTATAGCAGCCTGCGCAGACTAAGATGGTGGCTATTATAAAGCAGATGAGAAAACTGAGGGACAGAGACAATCCACAAATGGAGTCAGAGCCAAGGCTAGAACTTAGGTTGCCTAACCCCCAAATCTCAGGCGCAACACAACGGTTGCCAACCCCTTTTGCCCACCGCCTTTTGCCCAGCAGTCAGTGTATCTGAAAGGCAATTCTGTTTTATTGCTGGATTATTTGGGAAAAGATGAACCATCTCTATGTGTAACAATTTTCTCCTTCCACAATGTGGAAAATTTAAGCCCTTTCAGCAGACAGCCTGCCTGCATACTCTCAGGGGACAAAAAGATCCTGGCAAGCTCTGTGCTCCAAATCACCCTTCTCCAGTTACACTCCCTCAGGTTCCTCAGTTAGCAGCCCCCAGCAGCTCCTCTCCACCGAGCCAGTTCTGGGGTTGGAGCCTAATGCATCACAGGTGGGTCCCAGCTCCAAACTCATTCCAGATGGCCTCACAGTCTAAGCCTCCCAGCAACCCATTATATTTTGGCTATCCTGGGATCATTAATGATGCTGAAGGACCATGAGTCCTGAGGATGGAACCAGGACTTTTGAGAGACTGTATATTGGAGTACCCATCATAATATATGCATTCACAGGGAGCAAGCATATGCTGACCTTGGCACTCAAAGGTCACTGTGAGAGGCCCATGAATTTGACATTGTGAATGATCTGTCTGCTTGGGTCACAGAACAAGCATAAAGGAATCATCTGTGCTCTTACAGAAAATAGCTCCATTGCCGCTGGGCTCTAGGAGAGTGAAGATATATTCTTGAACTCTAGTAATTGCTGCACCAGTTATTCCTTGGGGGAGCAGGACATGCTGGGGCAATTGTTTAGGGGCAAAGGGCGAACCTTATAGTTTTTAACCTTTTAACAGCCAGATCTCTTTGGGAAGGGTATGACATTTGGTTAACTGCATCTTTATGTTACTAAATAACATTATATAAAACAACTTCAACTCCCTTTCCAGTTGGAAAGCTTCCCAAGGCAGATATTGGAAGTTGAGCAAATATCAGACTATTTAAGAGGCTTTAAAATTTTTGATATGCTGTAGAAAAAAAAAAAAAAAAAAGCACATTAGGAATTATCTATGTTTTGGGGTCTTAAGAGCTCAGTGAAAAAAATCTTAAGAGTAAAGAGCACGGCATTTAAACTCAGTTGTTCTTGGGTTTAAATTTCAACTCCATCACTTACAAGCTTGGAGAATTTGTTGGAGAAATCTTTCACTTCTTTTATGGCCATTATCTGTGAAATTGGGATAATCCAACAACTAAGGACATTTGTTGATTTTGTTTACTTCCTCTCTTGTGTCTTTTTTCCACCCAAATTCATTCTTGCATTTATGCATTAACCTGTTTATTCTGAGTCCCTGCTCTTTTCCAGGCACCATGCCATATAATACAAGAAACATAGTTTGAGACAAAACTGACACGTAATTCAATTTGATAAATATTTTTTGAGCACTCACTACATGCCAGTTACTGTGCTGAGCACTGTACAACACAATGTCTGTCTTTACGGGAGTTAGGGCTTAGTAGATATTGAACCAAGTATAGTACAGCGTGATTATTGCTGCAACTGTATGCTCTTGTACACTAGAATATGATAAGGCATAGAAGACTGCTTGACTGGTTCCCTAAGACTCTCCAAAGAGAAGACAACCTGGGTTCTGAAGAGGCATTTGCAGGGAGGAGCTGGGCAGGAGGATGCCGATGCTGTGGTCATTTTAGGTGAAGAAATGTGTAGCATATATGAATACATGTGTTCATTCCATAGACAAATTCCTAAAGTTCTCCAAAAAATATATTTTTTACTTTATGATCCCATTTACATGTTCACTACCAGGAACAGAATTTTTTAACACTCCATGTTTTACCTCTGAAAAACTACAACAACAAATTAATAAGCATTGTTGATGAAGTTAAGTTTCTTTCAACCACCATGCTAGAAACTACTAGTTGTTACCCCAATCCATTTTCCTTTCTGTGCTTTAAGCAGAATACTGATTTAGTTCTAGCTAAAGTCTGCATTTGTTGGCTTCCCTTTGGCTGAATGAGATGGTTGGCAATAAAATGGTTATTTTATTTTTAAATTGGGAGTGTAACATGGGTTAAGAAATAGGGTTTTTAATTTTTATTTTCTGGATTTCTGCAGCAGGAGAATTAAAAGGCTATAAGCCTGTAACATTGGACATAGACCTAAGTAAATATAATGTGATTCTACCATGAGCCTGGATCTGCGGTAAGAGTGTACGTGCGTATCAACTCTTTCTATGCATTACATTTTCACCTTCAAGCAAGCTGGTTCCTCTTTTTACCACTCACTCACCCAGGGCCACACAGTGCGTTAATAAGAGGACTGAGAGGCAAACTGCAGTTCATTCCACTACAAATTGGGACTTGTAAGAGTAATAGTGGGAATTTAGACAAGGCAGGCAAAGCACCCAGCATTGGTCTTGTAACATCGCTGGTGCTGAATGAATGACAAGTTACTTTTCTTCCCTCTCCTACCTTCTCTACTTTTGGTATACTCTACTCCAACAAGATCAAAACAAACTTGTTGACAATCAGCTTGCGTCCTCCTTAGAAAGCACGTTTTGTGGTATGTACTGATGCAGGCATGGGTGAGGGAGAGCAGTTGTTTAGAGGACACTGAGCAGGCATAAAAAAGATGCAGTGCAGCCTCTGGTGTTTATTTGGACGGCAACAGAGCACGTGTCAGCATCTCATCGCCTGGCCTGGAGACTGGACCCCTTGATTGGGACCTGGTTTCAATACCCAGGAAGAAATGCATTTTGGCCCATAGTCAGGCATATCTTTTCCCATGGTCTTCTTTGCAGTTTCTGCAGCATACCTCCCGGATGTCTGGGCTGCTGTGCAATGTAAAAATCATGATCAAACAGAGGCCAGAGGGTCAGCTACTTAGACAAGACTCAAACAAGCCACATATGTGTGTGGTTCCCATACATACATGCGCATATTCAATATAAAATTGTTCCCGATAGCAGCTAAAGGAAAATCAGCTAGTAGCTGAAGACACTGGGAGTCAGTGTTGTGAGAACAGGTCATTTGGCAGTGGCTGGGTGCAGACCCTGCCTGACCATGCTTCTGTGCATGTCCACATCTGTAGATTCTGCCACAGCCTGCCTCCAACTTTCACTCCAGCACTGTACTGGTGTTTTTCACCTTCCTGCTTCTCCTCCTGCTGTTCCCTCCTCCTGGACGTCATCTGTCTCTTCCTACACCTTACAAAATGTGGTTAAGGCTAAATGATCTCCTGCAGAGACCTTCTGTCTCTGCTAATGCATGGACTCCTGAATAAAAGAGATGATGTGTTTTTGTAATTCCAAGTCCAAATATATATATACATGCACACACACATATGTGTGCATATATGTATATCATGTGTATATTTTAATATGTACATTTAAGGATTTTATTTTAATGTAATGAAATGCTAGTATTAACAGTATTTAAGAATTTTCCCAATACAAAATTTAAAAACAAATTGAATATTTAAAACCTTTTAAATATAAATATTTATAAACTCAGGAAAAATCAAGCTTAAATTATAGAAGTATGAATGTTAAACATGTACTATTTTAATAAACTGGATAAAAACAATGAACATCATACACAAGAAAAATTATACTTAAAGAACTAAAAATGAAATCTGAATCATAAAAAGTACAATCTTGAAAACATCAATTTTACACTGGCTGGTAAGGCAGTGTTTGATGAAGAATGACTCATTTTATCTATTCTTGTAGATACTGATGTAGAAAAAGCTGTATCAAAGCAAACGGGTAGATGATTTGAAGATGAAGGAGCTAGCTTATAACTACAAAGAAGCACAAATGCTTCCTCCGGAACATAAAAGTTTAAGGAGAGTGAGGAAAGGTAGAAGAGGTTATAGGGGCGATAAATGGTGAGGGAGAGACTTGACCTGGGGTACGGAACACACAATGCAATATACCAATGATGTGTTGTAGAATTGTACAACTCTAACCTGTATAGTTTTATTAACCACGATAAATTCAATTAAACTTTTTTAAAAAGAAAAGAAAGTTTTAATACTTGAAAAAAAATCACTTTGTTCTCAATTTTTCACTTTCACTGCTGTTACCTTTTTATTCCTCATTTGGCAATCTTTCACCTAGACTAAGAATGATGTCTGCACCAGAAGCACTCTTTACTGTTTGTCATTTTCTTTTTCCTCACAACCTCTTGCAGATTAAAGAGTCAGAGTACATGTTCTAAATGAGCATGATTTTGTTTGATTTGAAATTTAAATGTCGTATATAACCACCTGGGTATATTGAAGATATAAATGATTGGGATTTCAGAGTTTGTAAAACTCAGCAATAAAGGTATCACATGCACACACAAATCAGTATTTATTTATTAAAAGTAGCCTGGTGTTATAGATATCCAAAAGCCAGAATTACAAGCTTTGTTATCTCAATCCGTTCTGCATGGGACTTAGTGGATCCATTTCCTTGAATATTTGCTGCACACCTTTTAGGGCCTAGGGCTATGCTGGACCTGGATTTGTGGTAGATCCAGAGCCATGCCGCTTTGTCCTCGTGCAGCTGATGCTTTGGAGGGTGAGCGGGCACCGAATAAACACAAAAACGTGCATCACCGATTGTGACAGCTGCTTAAAGAAGAGGAGCAGTGGCCACAGAAGAGTGTGGCAGGAAACGTAATCAAAGAATTGATGAAAGCTACATAAACAGAAACCTGAAAAGATAAAAATTTGGGAGGTAGGGAGGAAATAAGCATTCTATGCAGAAAAGAATTGCATGTGCTAAGGTCTTGAGGCAGGAAGAACTTAAAGTTATTTTGCTCATTTCAGAACCAAATTAAGGTATCCGCTCCCCCCTTCCCACTCCCCCAAGCAATGATGTGCTGGGAGAGTAGTGTGAAAGGAGGAAAGGCAGTGGAGGAGACTTGAAGAACAGCGCCCTCCCATTAGGGCTAGTCTCTATGCAGCCTCTGTGCAAATTAGACTCCCTCTCTGCAGATGAAACCCCGTCCACAGGACTTGGTAAACAGAGCATGGAATAGATTTTTACCCAGTACCCCAGTGGCCTTTGTGCAAAGAACAATGATAGGTGGTAGATTCAAATGATATTACTCACTTTGCTCTAAAAATGAAACTTTGTTTATCGCTTTCCTATTTTTGCATAACATATTACCTCAATACTTAGTGGTGTAAAACAAGAAAACTACCACTTCTCAATTTTTGAGAGTCAGAAATTCAGAAATGGCTTGGTCAGGCAGTGCTGGCTTGGGATTTCCTAGGAGGTTTAGTCAGATGTCTGCAGAAGTTGCAGGATCTACTTCCAATGTAATTCACTCTTAGGGTGAGCAACTGTTTTGCTTTGCATGAGATGGAGGAATTCCCAAGGATGTAAAACATCCAGTGCTAAATCCAAGAGAGTATCAGACAAATTGGGCTGCCTGGTTACCCTACTCACAACTCATGGCTAGCTAGTTGGTGCTGGCTATTGATTGGAGGCCTTGGTTCTCTGACATGTGAGAGTCTCCACCATTCTGCTTCAGTAACCACATGGCATGGCAGATGCTTTGTGCCAAGAATATACATGATTACAGAGATCAAGGGAGACTGTATAATGCCATTATTATCTAGCATGGAAGTCACACATGGTTACTTCCATCATAGTCTTCTTGGTGACACAAACTAATGTAAATTGGAAGTATAAGAGCCTCAATATCAGGACACAACGATTATTAGGGGTCATTCTGAAGACTTCTATGGAAGAGAGCAAGAGTAGAACAAAGACTTGCAGAAGACTTAAAAAAGACTACTAGAGAAACACTAATTTGGACTACAGCACTGGTGGAAGTGATGAAGAAAACAAAACAGATGATATAATACAGTAGTTTGATTTATAATTAATAGGACCTTTTATATGCCCAACAATACAAATCCACTCTTTTTTTATTTTTAGATCCAGGTGTTGGAATGATTGGATCACTGAGGTTTTGAAATAAGCTACCCAATTCATTTCATTTGTAGTAAGCACCTACTATGTGCCATGTACATAGCACAAACTCAGAGCTTTAATGCATTCTAGCTCTCATTTGAACTTCCCATTTTTCCGATTGTTTTGCAGTAAGGTAACTTGTCTAAAATCAACAGTTAATGAGTATTGGAATTGGACCCAAACTCTGGGATTTATGACAGGCAAGTTCGTGATATTTTATATATTTTCCTAAATAACTAAATGTACTATGCATTTTTAAAAGATATGGGTTTTTATTATTCCTAATGATAAAATGAGGCTATTTTCATTTTAAAAATAGTATAATTATTTTCACATGTTAAAAGCATTTTCTCTAAACTTATTCAATAACTTGATACTACAAACTTATGGCATAGTCATAAGTTTGCCATATATGGTATATAATTTAATCCACAGATCTACATCCACTTTACAGATGAGAAAGCTGAGGATCAAGAGGCTTCACCTCTGACCTCAGAGATATTTGTAGTCATTGACAAAGCTCAGCCCCCGTGCTCTTTCCATTGTGCTAAAATGCCTCCCTCAGAATCATTAGACTTCCCAGGTCAGAGGCACAAAGGGCAGGGATGAAAGGGCACCACTCCCTCTCCCTCATCTGTAAGGGACAGAAGTTAAGACCTTGCTCTTTAGAACCAGATAGACCCAAGTTTAAATTACTGTTCTACCACTTTCCAGCCCTCTGTCCTTTGGAAAAGTATTTTAGCTCTTGGAGCCTCAGTTTATTCTTTAATAAAGTAGGGATAATTACAATTACTTCCAAGCTGTACAGGTTTAGATAAGTTAGGATATGTTTAGAAAACCAAATACAGATGCCATGGTCATTGTAAGAATTAAGTTTTGTCCTCTTGTCCCCTTGACCTTACAATACTAGGTTCCCTTTGAAGCTGAGGTGCCTCATTTCAGTTTCAGACACTCACTGAGACTGGAGAAAAGACAACTTTTCCCTTGGTCTGTGAGCCAGAGCTCTGATTGAAAAGCCCAAGCTGTTTTGGAGAAGGATACTTCTTCCCTAGAGCACACTGCCCAGAGGTACTAGGGTAGATCTCTCAGGCTTGAAGATGTCAACACATGGCTCTTGGTCAGGAGCCTGGGAGTATAAGAGGGGTCTTCAACATGCTTTTGGACCACATTTTCCTAATACACTTATTTCAAGTTTTGGATGTATTGTGTTTTTCTTTCTGGTAATTTTTTTTTTAACTTGGAATGGATATCTATATATTCTAAAACTATGAAATCTAACATATACTAAATTACTTTTGTAGCATTTTCCAATTTACAAGGCCTTTTCACACACATTTTCTAGTTTTGTCTTGAGATACCGTGCGTAATAGGAAGAACATAAGTTAGTTCCATTTTACACATGAGTCTGGACCCAGAGATAAATGAATAGGTCTGGAAGGTGATTTAGAGGTAGGTGATAGGGTAAGGGTGGAGTGGGGTGGGGACAACAGGGAAATGTTGTCGGGGTTTTAGGCAGGGTTTTAGAAGACAAATTTGGAAAAGTTCAAAAATTGGGGCACAGCTGCTGGCTAGGGGTGTGTGTGTGTGTGTGTGTGTGTGTGTGTGTGTGTGTGTTGGGTTGTGGAAATGTGTGTAGATAAGCTAATTGGAGAACAAATTTTATTTATGATGAATTGTTGTGTCCTGTGAATGGGGCCTTTACTTGAAATTGTTTAGGGGACTGTAGAGAAGATTTAGATTGCCCCTTAAGTTATTTTTGGATGGCCCTTCCTGGCTGGTGTGGCTCAGTGGATTGAGCACTGTCCTGAGAACCAAAGGGTTGCCCATTTGATTCTCAGTCAGGGCACATGCTTGGGTTGTGGGCCAGGTCCCCAGTTGGGGGCATGAGAGAGGCAACCACACATTGATGTTTCTCTCCCTCTCTTTCTCCCTCCCTTCCTCTCTCTCTAAAAATAAATAAAATCTTAAAAAACATTATTTTGGGATGTTAATCTGATTTCTTCTGATAATGATGCTATACTGAAGGTGATTACAGATTAGCTCACCTTTGTACAAGCTATATAAATAAAAATTGTTTGAGACACACATCAAAAACTAATTGCTACAAACTAGCATGTTTCTCCACAGTTAGGAATTCAAGGTTTCTTCTAGATATAATTTTCCAAGAATCAGTAATCTTTGAAATCCAGTCAGAATGTCTACTTTCTATGCCAAGTGGAAGATAGAAAAATACAAGTAAAATCCTATCAATTTGTAAATACTGAATAGTGATTGTAGTGCATAGTGAATGATATAGGCAAAATCCTATCATATAAGTTCTGATTAAGTGGTAATCTCCTTTTCTATTAAAAACAAAGTGTTTGTATTTGAAAAACAAATGTTTTCATGTGTGACAGAGAATTAACTCTGCTTGTTATTAGTATTTTCCTTTTACGTTATCTAACTATTGGTGTATACTTGTTTAGACTAGTTTTTATGATTAAATATATCTGTGTTATTAGTTGAAATGTCTCCTTTTGTTTCTGATTGAGTCTTTTCTCTTTTGCCTTATTCTAGCTAAAGGGTTGTCAATTTCATTAATCTTCTCAAAAGAAAACCAGCTTAGTTTCATTTCTTTTTTCTATTGGCTTTTTAGTCTCTTATTTTTGTTCTGATCTTTATTTCCTTTCTTCTATTAATTGTGGGCTTAGTTTGTCCTTTTTCTTGTTGTTTGAGGTATAAAGTTAGATTTTTGAGATCTTTCTTTTATTCTTAATGTAGGAATATATTACTATAAATATCCCTCTTAGAACTGTTTTTGTTCCATTCCATAGTTTCGGTATGTTGTGTTTCCATTTTCATTTGTCTGAAGATATTTTTTGACTTCCTTTTTGATTTTCTTCTTTGACCCATTGGTTTTCAAGAGCATGTTGTTTAATCTCCATTTGTGAGTTTTCCAGTCTTCCCCTTGAAACTGATTTCTAGTTTCATACCATTGTGGTCAGAAAAGCTGCTTTATATGATTTCAATCTTCTTATTCATTAAGATTTGTTTTGTGGCCTTACACATGATCTATCCTGGAGAATCTTCTATGTGCACTTGAAAAAACTGTGCTCTGCTGCTGTTGGATGGGATACTCTGTAAATGATTATTATTAAGTCCATATGGTTTAATGTGTAGTTTAGGTCCAATGTTTTCTTATTGATTTTCTGCCTGGATGATTTATCCATTGCTGAAAGTGGGGCATTTAAGTCCCATTCTATTATGGTATGGCTGTCTATGTTTCCCTTCAGCTCTGAATTGTCATATATTTTTAGGTGCTCCTATGTTGGGTTTATAAATATTTACAAATGTTATATCCTTCTGTTGAATTGACCACCTTATAATTATCTTCTTTATCACTTAAGTCTATTTTGTGAGATAAGTTTAGTTTTTCCTGTTTTCTTTTTGTTTCCATTTGCATGGAATATCCTTTTCCATTCCATCATTTTCAGTCTACGTGTGTCTTTAAA
Source organism: Furipterus horrens (assembly GCF_987537825.1). Lineage (NCBI taxonomy): Eukaryota > Metazoa > Chordata > Mammalia > Chiroptera > Furipteridae > Furipterus > Furipterus horrens. Next base: position 38,902,847 of record NW_028327173.1, read on the forward strand.
GGTAAAGTGAGACTCTTATAGAGAGCATATAGTTGGGTCTTTAAAAAAATGCAATCAGTCACTTTTTGCCTTTTAATTAGACAATTCAAGTTGTTTAAAGCAATTATTAATAGGTATGGACTTAGTATTGTCATTTTGGTAGTTGTTTTGTCATTCCTTTATTCCCCTTTTCATCTCTTTCTTTCATGAGTTGTGATTTTATATAGTGATATGCTTAGATTTCTTTTCTTTATCTTTTGATTATCTACTATCAGTTTTTGCTTTGAGGTTACAATGAGGCTTACATAAAACATCATATGGTTATAACAGCCTATTTTAGGCTAATAACTTTGAATGTATACAAAAGCTTTACATATTTTTAAACTCTCACATTTTATGTTTTTAATGTCACAATTTACATATTTATATCTTGTGTATCCAAAATATTGTTATTTTGAATACTTCTGTCTTTTAACCTTTATACTAGAGTTATAAGTGATTGACCCACTGTCATTACAATATTAGAGTATTCTGAGCTTAACTGTTGTATATATTTACATTTACCAATAAGTTTAATACCTTCATATGTTTCTATGTGACTCATTAGCATCCTTTTGTTTCAACTTGAAAAACTTCCTTTAACATTTCTTGTAAGGTCAGTCTAGTGGTGATGAACTTCCAGATTTTGTTTGGAAAACTCAATCTCTTTTTTAGTTCTGGAAGACAAATTTTCTGGGTAAAGTGTTCTTGGATGGCAGATTTTTTTTCTTTCAGTACTTTTATTATATCATTTCCCTCTCTTTTGTCCTGCAAAGTTTCTGCTGAAATAATAGCTAATTGTCTTATGGGAATTCCATTTTCCCTAACAAGTTGCCAGATGCTGGGGGGCAGGGGGGATGGAGATTTAATAGGTACAGAGTTCTGGTTTTGCAAATAAAAGATTTATGTGGCTGGATGATGGTGATAGTAGCACAACAGCGTGAGTATACTTAATGGCACTGAACTGTACTCTTAAGATGGTAAATTTTATGTTATATGTATTTCATCAAAATTAAGTTTTTTGAAGTTACATTAAGATAGGTTCAGGACACTCATTTTATGAAAAACATTTATATGTATATGTATTTCCCTGTCACAGCACATATAAAGGGGTAATTGAGGAGACTTTAATGAAGGGATGCTTTTCAGAGGATTAAGGGAACAGCTGGATATTTTCCATTTACTTTTCCCAGTTGGCTCTCCACTTAGTAACTCTCTGCTCTAAATCCTAGGGACCAGGTCTATGATCTCCTCTGGCTCTGGTTGGGTTTGGCCAATGGGAAATATCTGTTCATGATCTTTGCACATTTTTGTATTATGTTATTGGCCTTTGTCCTATTGATTTGTAAGAGCTCTTTGTTAAAAAATAAATAGCTCCCAAAACAAATTTCTAAGCTTAGAACTTCAGATATGATAGGCCAGAGTTGCTATGGGAGAGAAATGGATAGATTTCCTACAAGACCAATACAATCACTGCACAGCACACTAGGACCCCATCAATGAGACTCGTCACTCTCTAGACCTTTTAGTACTACCCGCCTGATCTACCTGGTGGAACCTGTACAGATCTGTGGACATTCCTGTGACACTTCATACTCAGAGGCAACACGGGAAATTGGAAAGTACTTATTTGTCTTTAGAGTAAAGAGGTCCCGGTTCGATTTGTCATCTAACTGGGTAATCTGGGGGAAGTTGTTGTATTCTCTAGTAAAGTGGCTAACAAGGCCTATTTTGTAGGTTATTTTGAAGTTTTTATAATACAAGAGAAAGAATCTAGCAGCGTTCCTAGTATATACAAGGTGCCTAATAGATTCTAACAGTGAAAGTGGAAGGATGAAGGTAATTATCTAAAACATACCTATCTCTTGAAAATTAAAAACAAAACAAAACATATGACTTCCTCAAAAGGTTTCCCTCAGAATTCCTGCTTGATTTGTATGCAAGGGAAATAGTTGATAGCTAGCTCTTGATTTGTTTGGACATAAGCTTACCAAATGCTGTTCTTATTAATGCAATACTAATTTTATTCTTCTGTGGATAGTGTTTCTCAGTTTCTGCAAGCATTTTCATGCCCAGTGCCTTATTTGAAACTTGTATCTTCCCTCTCTGCTCCATCCCAAATAGCCATTGTACTTGTTCAGAACCTCCTTTCCTTCAATTTGACTATAATAGTAACCCCTCTCTCCCTGTCTTCTTGCCTTCAGCCCAGCTCAGTTTAGTTCACAATTCCTCCACTGCCTTATCTGCTAAAACCCTGTATCCACTGACACTGCTGGAGAATATGGCTTTTGCCTCACTTCCACCTTTCAAATCTCACATAAATGCATCTCATTGATGGAAAGCTCCGGAGGCGAGAAAGTTTGAGATATTTAATTCTCAGACTTCCAGCCCCAATGATAAAGTAGAAGGCAAAGAAGCAGGTAGAAAAGAATGCTAAAACACACACCAAAGCCCCACATCACTTAGAATCGCTCTTCCTGATGTTTGGACCCAATATCTTCTTTAGTGTCTCCCACCTGCCTCTCTGTGCCCCAGTCTCACTAAATATCTGGCTTTTCCTGTGATGCATTCTGGTCCATGCTCTTCTCTCTCCTTAGAGGGACCTTTCTTCCTGCAGGTGGCCCAATGCACTTTCTCATGTTTGCTCTTCTTTTAAGGCATTTGTTAATGGATCGCCTTCCTGTGGAAGCTGCTCTGAACACCCTGTCTGATTGGGTGTATCTTGCCCATAATTTCTCATCACCATATACTCATGTGATGTTTTATACTCATTTGTTTACTTGCCTGTTCTCCCCAGAGGCTGCAACTTCCAGAAATTAAGAATTGCATTTCAGTGTGTACCTATAACACAATGCCTTTATGCAGTTATCCACAGAAAAGAAAAAAGCATTCAGCATATATTTACTGAGCACTTACCATGCACCAGGCACTGTGGTGGTCTTATTCAAAAAGTAGAGAAGATGAAAACAACCACGGTATAAAGTTCTCATTTATTAAAAAATAAAGTTCTTAATTTCTGCCCCACCTTACCTCTCCTTTTCTAATTAAAAAATGAAGAAATCTTCTGTGGAGCCAGGTCTCTACCTGACCTTGCTTCAGCACAATCCTTCCCTTCTACAACCAAAAACAAGATAGTTACCAGAGACCTCAAACTTTCCTTCTGTTTTCTTATAAAGTGAAATGCATCCAAAAATTGCTTCTGCCCCCAGCCACGAGCAAGGCCAGCAAACACAGGACATAGCTCCCCTAGCATGGCCAACCCCTCAGGACACCCCTGCCTGCCTTAGGGGCTTGGGGTTTCTGGCCCTGTCAAGTGTAATCAGGGCCACCGGGACAAATGAAGTCTGCAGTCCATCAAACGTGCAGACAGATGTGGTTGGCGGCGAGTGGGACCATGGCTTAGAAACTCCTGGAGTCTCATTATGGAGACACATGATCCTTGTGAGCTTTGCTTAGGAGAAAGCCAGACCCTCCTTTTCTTTCTTTCTTTTTTTCTTTTTTCTTCTTATGCTTCAAATTGGTCTGCAGCCCTGGGATTTCTCATTAGGAGAGAAATGAGAAAGTGCATAAAATCTGATCTTTTTAGATACAGAATTTTGTGTTTTACTTGATGTTTAAAACCCTAAGGCTTTGGTCTCGGTGCCATAGGCTGGGAGCAGAGATGTTTATTCAGGTTCTCTACATAAGCCTGCTTCAGCTCGTTTTTCTGCTATGTAAAGGGAAAAGGTAGATTCTTGACCTTTTCTCTTGTCACAGATTCATTTGGAAGTCTGACGAAAGGTATGGATCCTTAGAAAGTGAATAAGTGTAATTCATGTCTTAGCCACATTAAAATGTCTTTTCCCTTTTCAATGAAATCACTGGGGACTCCCACCCCCAACCTAGATGCAAATTTCAACAAATCTGTGGCTTTTCTATTCACTCTTAAGTAATATTCTTCCTATGGTAAATTTAGGTCAATACATGGGTTTAATTCAGAAGTCAGCATATCCAAGACAAGATATTAACTCAAACTCTAAACTTGACTGAAAGAATTTTTCCCCTTCCTTAGTTTTGGGCTGGCTAGGGTGGCAGTTTCTGACCTGAGAGTCAGCGCTCAGGGACAAGATAGTGACGGGAGAGCAAAGTTCATACCAGAACTGGCCTCACTTTCTGATTGTGGCAGATGTTTGGAGTGCATTTCTTTCCTCCTAGGCTCTTTCATGGGGCCTTAGAGCTACCTGCCAGGTACCACCTGATACTGTAATTCCTATGACATAAACAAGGAACATTTTAGCTGCCTGCCACTGAGCCTCTCCTGCAGCCTGAGCTTCAGATGCTTGCTCTGAGTTCTCTAGACCTGTAGCAACAGCCTTCTTGGGCAGGTTTCAAAACACCTCTAGGCAGCTTCAGCTTTCTCAGGTATGAGTCCTTCATTATTCTTTGTCTCCCAAATGCAAGGAAGGCTTATCAAACTCTTTCAATGGTCCCGTGGAAGCCTCCTTGACATTAGGCTGAAAATAAAAAAATGAGCATCCTCACCACTGCCATACCCCTCTTCGATGGAGGTAGATTCTCCCAGACAATAATAGCTTTCTTCACAAATCCTTCATTTTCCTTACATTGTTAGCCCTTCTTATGCCCTCAATCTACCTGAGGGTCCCAGAGCCATGAAACTGCCTCTTCGGATTTCTTTTGGCATCCATTATTGAGAACATGCAGTTACAAATGGCGTGAGAGAGACCCTCATACTGATGATTCAATAAAAATGGAGGCAGGAAAATCCCAGCTTCCTAAACAATATATACAAACCTTTTGCATATAGTTTCAAGGATTCAGGCCAATAAGTGGAAGCCAGGCAAGAGTGCTTGGGTTAGAGTTCTTGATCCAGTTTTCATTAAGTTCTAGTTGTAGGATAGACATAAACTAAAGCAATAGGGATACAGGACTAAGTATGTATGGCCCTTACCTTTTAAAGCATGTAAGTTAATTCTTTGAGTGCCCTGTGACAAATGCTATAATGGAGCAAGGATACGTGTGTGTGGGAAACATCTGGCTGCATTAAGAGGATACAGTAAAGGTCTCAGCAGAAATAACACTTAAATGGAAGTCCAAGGTGGACAAAGTGGGGGTGGAGTAGAGAAAGTTGAAAACATTCTAGGCAAAGATAAAATCATGGCAGTTTGTAGAAAGCGGGGTTCGTGGAGCCACTTGGTAGATGAGACAGGGACATGGGGTCTTCACTGCCTTGCTCAACATTCTTTCAATTCCCCACTTTGCTTATTTGGGTAAATCCCAGACATAGACAGGGCATAATTTTGGAGCATCTTGACCAGTTTAGACATGAGATTATGGCAACCTGGATGAAAGTACTGGCAAGGGCAATAAGGGAGAAGGTAGTATTTGTAAAACTTGAATGTAGTTTGGGACAAGGGAGAGGGAAAATCAAATAAGACTCTGAAACTTTGGGAACAGGAAATACAATGGTGATTTTCAGAGAAAGAACACAGGAAAAAGAGCCAATTAAGGGATAAATTTTAAACACTAGGGAGAAAGACATCCGTTGGGGGGCATATTGAACTTGAGGCACATGTGGCTAGAGAGAGGACATGTGGATTTGCAGGGCTCCACTTACTGCCCAGCTTGAGCCTCCCCCTCTCAGCTAATTTTCCCACAGGGTTCAGAATCACAGAGGCAGGTGCAGTTGAGATATATTTTCAGGTCAGGGTGAGACATTTGTAAATCAGGGTAAGACGCCTTTATTCTTCCATGTTGTCTTCATTCTCAGAAGACAAGGGGCTGAAATTCATAACCCATTCAAAAAATGATTCAAAGGTCAATTCATTCTGTTTGCAGGTTGAAATTCCTGAGTTCAGTCCAGGTTGGATTAGGCAACTCCAATTATTGGTCAATAGGGCACTGGGCTAAATGATCAGATCTGCGTCTGGTTCATGGGGCAAGGTGAATGCAGCTGACAGGTTGGTCACAGAAATCCCAGTATGTACAGTGTACCAGGCAATGATTTATACCCATGTATCTATCAACCACTTAATTGAAGGGGATTGCATAGCATAGAAGAGGAGAGCAGCTAAGAGCATGGTTAAAGGAGTCACATCAAACTTTAGTTTCAAAAGACAAGAACAGGATTTAAATGAAGAGGGTAGGAGCAGAAAAAGGCTTTCCTTGCTCATCCACCTAAGAAAGGTTTCATTATCCAATTTTGTCTCAGTTCCTTGTTTGTTTCCCTTGTGGCACTTATCCTAAAGGTTTTTATTTCCACATCTGTTAATTTGTGACTTCTCCACTAAACCCGAGGGCAGCAACTATTTTTTTCTACTCCTTTATCTCCAGTGTCTAGAACATGCAATTGGCACATAATAGGCACTCATATATGTTGAACAAATGAAGTAGAATAAAAGGTAGGTTCAGGCAAATGGTTCTGAAATGAGATCATTAACAAGGTTAGCAGATGACTGCCTCTTCTCATGAGGGGCTCATTATGTTGAGGTGGGCTGACATGTCAGCATGAGGATGCAGGCAAGATCAGTCACTGCATGGTTTCTATGCCAGTCAAGTTTCTTCTAAGAATGGTCTTTATGTACTAGAACCAAAGACTTTCATTTGGTTTCTATCTGCCACCTCTACTCCTGCCCAAATATATAATACCTGAATAATTTCTAAGATACTCTTGATTCAATTGTGTCTCCTGTTTGTACAACTACTTCCAGGGTTAGGGATCCCCTGTCTCTGGAGTCAGCCCTTTGTTCCATACATAGCTTTGACTGCTACGTTTTGCTACTATATTAGGAGTATCTGATGTTTATCTATTTTTTACTACTCATAGCACAGTACTTTACTGAAGAAGCCCTATGTATGCTTGTTTTTATGTACACAGAAATGAGGAAAAGATATACACATGTAGCTGAGTATTTAAACAAAGTTTCCAGAGATATTCCTTGATTATTCATTTATTGGGACTGTAGGAAGTGATAAAATGCTTGGCTTTTCTCAATCTTTGAAAGAGGCTGTCACCCAGCCACTCCACGGTGAAAACCAAGCAAGGCAATAACTTCAGGGTAGAGGGATTACGCCAGGGACCAGGGCCAGGAAAGAGGTGAATAAATTTCAGTTATTATCTGGGAGGCAAAGGGAATAACTGAGGAGGAGAACTCAAGGCCACTTGCTAAGGGTCAGTGGTTGTAGGTCATATTCTAGTCAAGAGGTATTAGGGCATAGTTGAAGGATGGAACTCAAGGTAGTTAGTGAGGTTTTGATTGATGTTTGCCACTTTAGAATTCTGTGAACCTAAGAACTGTAACAGGGACAGAAGTCAACTTAGGAAGGTTAATTGTGGGGCACTTTAGAACAGTGGTGAAGAATATGACTTGGGTATCTGACAAACATCTCCCTCAAGTTCCAGAATCACATGTACAACCCCTGAATGACTATTTTTCCTTGGTTGTCTCCAACTTGACTTGGTCAAAGCCATAGTCATAGGCATGGCTGAGGGAAGGATGCTGGTGCATCAGTGGTGAGTCTGAGCTCACTGCTCATTAGGCTGCTTGGACCTTCTGGTTCTGCCTATGTTTGATCTTTAATTTACCATTTCCGTCTTTCGGTGGAATGTTGTTGAGCCTTTTTGACCTCATGACCTGGTGGGTCTGACAGGATTCAGCTCATAACAGACATCTGTGGGCTCATGGTCGCTCAGTGTTAGCATTCCATCTCTACGAGGGCTCAGGAGCACAACACTGGTTGTTTTTAAAAGCAATGACAAGGAGGCAAAATTTCAGAATGAGCTTATTTTCCAGAAATTGCTTCTTGAAAATGACTCTGATTAGCAACAAATAAACAAGGAATATTATCTCATATTTACCATTTGGGGAGGAGGGAATCAGAGGAGTTTGAAATACTTCAACAGTAAAAAAAACAACAGAAATACCCAACATTATCTCACGTCTACTTTCTCTATCAAACAATTTTCACAATATTAATGTCATAAACATAAAATTAAGTAATAATATAATAAGATAAACTAAATTATAAGCTAGAATAAATTGAAATATTGTAATTTTTCCTGGCTCGAAAGGCACATCTTAAGGTAATTAGAAAATAAGACTTGTAGGTTTGATATGGAAATACTTTTAGTAATTATAGAGAAATAGAAAATAATAGGTTACATGAGTTGAAAATATGCCTTAACATTTAGGAAAGGAGAAGAAAGGTAGAGTTTTGGAAGCTTTAGACCAACAAGCTTAGTATCAACCTCCAAGAAATTCTAGAAGGGATTACTAAGCAGTTTACTGAGAAGTAATAAAGGAAGAAAGCAGTAACTATGAGGGACTGTAATGTTTAATAAGTTATGATGTAAATTCTTTTTTAAAGTTCTGAATTGGTAAGATAAATAGATAAAAAGATGTATAATTATCCATGGAAGAAGACATGGCCTTCCTTGCTAAACAAGAAACCCCGGAGAACTATGTTGTGATTGTTCCCCTGGGACCTGCTACAAATTCCACATGTATCCTTTTCTAGTACCGACACTCCCAGCATCACAGGGTCTGCCAGATCAGACGGCCCAAGTGATTGGACTGCTTGTAACACACACATATCGGGCCCTTGAAAAACACACAGAGCCTCACTGGGTGAGCCTGTTGGAACTGAGAAGGTTAGCAGAGGTGACTCAAATACATGTGTGAAACAAAGACGAGGAGAAAGGAAATTCTGTTCTTGTCGCAGTTCTGTAAAGAAAATCACTGGGCAAAGTGCTGACCCAGCTTCTTTTCCTTCTGCCTAATGAGGTTGCATTTGTGGGATCAAGTGCATTTTGCAGGGAGTTATGTGTTTGCTTCCCTGTGTTGTATGAAGCTAAGCCACATAAAATCACCAACACCCTATTCTCTTCTCTGCTCACAGTTTTCACTTTGATTCACCTTACTGAATTTCCTCTTCTGTTACAGGTTATTAGCCGCACTAGCAGAGTCAGCACAGTGAGAAGATGACCTAGCCAGGACAACATGAAGGAGGTTGCTTTTTGTTGCCTATTGTTATGTCAGGAAATCTGCGGGGCACTTTTTACATTAAACAAACACTCAACCCTTATTATTAAGCTCTGCTAAGTTCATTTTACATACAAGGTAACTCAGAGGTTTAAGTGATTTGCTTAAAATCACAGACAGAAAAATGACATATGGGTAGGATTTTGACCCAGTTCCCCTAGAAAAGAAGCCCAAGTCTAAGGTTTTTTGTGTTAACACTTTGCTGGGGGGTTAAATTCCAGGGAAGGAGGAGTGAGGCAGGGGAGAAAGGAAATAAATGCAACCACGCATTCTGAACTGCCACTGCGGGGCAGCGAACTGACTCCTTGGTCTCCTGACATCTTCAGGAGAGGCTGTATGGAGCTGCTGTGTCTCCAGACTGTCTGAAAGAAATGATTGGCCCACCAGCTCCCACCCCCACCAGTCAGGGATGGCCCCACGGAGTGTTAACTCTCAGGCACTTCTAGGCTGTTCAATGAAGATGTTAGGAAGTCCATCCTGTAGTGGCTCAGCTATGACCCAAAAGCCCCCCAGTGCAAAAGGCAATACACAGCAGGGTGGGCTTGAGGCAGGCATTGGCGGGACAAGCTCAAGGGACCAGAGGGATTAGGGAAAACCACCTCTGCTGCTGCTGGTCTCTGCAAACCCAACTGTTCGTAGCAGCAGCAGAGGCTGCAGATATCTGAGCCCAAGACAGTGCGAATCAAGCAAGTCTTCCCCAGGCCTGCACTGCTCAGAAAGCAAGATGAGGGGGCAGGTGCTGGTTAGGATGTAAACCTGAACCCCCTATAGTTAGGATACATGGATCCATTTTCCCTTTTTCCCTCTGAACAATTGTTAACCTGTTTCAGCTAAAATCAACATTGAAAGGAAGGGTTAATGGGAGCACTATAAATATCTTTTAGGTTCTGAAGGTTAGGTGCCCTTTCTTAAGGCCTCATGTTTTCCTTTAGGTTATTTCGAAATTATAAAAGCTGATTATTATTTATATTGTAGAAACATTGAAGGAAGTTTGGAAAACGCAGAAGTGTAAGAAAAAAATAGAAATCCCTCTTATGAACAATACCTAGATGTAACCATTGATAGTATTGTGTGTATGTTAACAAAAGAAATAAAGGCATCCATTATATAAATGTTAAGTAAAAAATGTACGAAAATTACATATAAATAGTGTGTTGAATAGATATCCTTTTAAAGACATGATTGTGGTAAAGTGTACATAACATAAAATAAGGCATTTGAGCCATTTTTTAGTATAATTCAGTGGCATTCATACCACTTCTACTCTTTCCTATTATCCCTGTTGTAGGACACACCTGGGCATGTCTCTTAGGATTTTATATCTGTGACAACTGCAAAGGTCAACTCAGCAACCACAGCCTGATAACAGTGATGTGATGAGGGCTCATGAGATGTGGAATGGGTATCTTCTGAGGTGCAGGGTGATGTTCAAGGGATGTGGGAAGAACACTGAGAGCACCTGTTATGACTCAGGGGTCCAGAAGCATAAGGAAATTATCCCTCTTGCTTTAAATCACAGCCTAAAAGTCTATAAGGCTCCAGTTTAGTGGCCACCATGGAAAGGTGTGTCTTTTTTTTTCATATCATCTGCCCTGTGCTGAAATGTACAGCATCCAGAAGAGATATGGATTCCCTTCTGAAAGGGGCCTGGATCACTCTATTAGATAAGCACCTGAGGCCTGCAAAAGTGCAGGCTGAATATGGGAGAGACCTAGAAGGGGCAATGGAGGAGATGATTTGTTACCACCTGGGGACCGCCAGCAATCGTGGAGACTGGAGATTGTTCCACCAACCCACCTGTACGAAGTATTTGAAGGGAGACTGCACTGAGCAATCTTGAGATGGAGCTGTCATAGTGATAAAAGATGGCTGGTGTCAGATGCCCCTTAAACTCTGTAATATGTGTCTTTCAGCTCTCCCTTCACTCCACTCATTGCTGCAGCATCAGCTTTGCACACGTGTCAGTTTTCAATACCTTCATTTCTTTCTTTCTGTCTCAGGCCTTCTCTGACACCTCAGAGTGAGAGGTCCATGGGAACTCTCTCAATACTCATGTTTGTGCTGCCCTAGATGTATAGAGGGAGGCAATACTCATGGATGGGTAAGTAAGCCTTGGCCAATGGGGAATGGAGTCCTTTCTCTCATTCATTTAATAGATGATTCTGAGGCACATTCTACATAGCTCTTCAGGAGATCACAGTGGGACCAAACCCCCTTGCACACAGTGGTGACAAGCTCGGTAATGCACCCTTGCATTGGCTTTCCACTTTTCTGTCTTTATTTCCATTCCTTCATTCCTCCTTCCTGAGATAATTTCCCCCAAATAAATTGCATGCTAGCAAGCTCTTATCTCAGGCAGTGCTTTGTAGGAGAACGCAGGATAAGATTAGTAGTGTGTATCCAATTCAACATAAATATCATAAGCCTGTCTCCCTATCATTATAAAATATATAAACATTTTTAATGGTTGTAACGTAAGGCAGACTCTAAAGCCACACTGACTGTCAAATAACTGCCCATTAAATAACCTTGGACAAGTTATTTATCTTTTTGGTGTCAGTTTTCTTATACATAAAATGATGATAATAGTGATAATGCCTTCTTAGGATTTGATAGAATTAATGTTAATTCAGATTAAGTGCTTTGAACTTTGCCTGGCACAGAATAGGTGCTTCCTATTATTTTTATTATAACAAGAAACTGGTAAATAATTTCTCCACTGTTTCCACAATTTTTCCAGTTTGATGATGTATTGCCTGAACCACAGTGGCATGAACAGGGTCTGCCATAACTATGTTCGCTGTGTGAACACTGTGTGTGAGCCATTTCTGTATTTCAGATTATTTCCTAAGGCTAGGTTTCTGGGAGTAGGACTTCTAGGTCCAAAAAGGCCACGCCCTTTGCTATGGCAGCACTTAGCATACTCCATTGTAATACTTGTTATTACTTGCAACTCCCAAGATGTCAGTTCTTGGGGGTAGGAGCTAGGACTTTTTGATCTTTATTGTATCTCCAGCACTTAAAAACTTAAGACTCTCCTATGTCCCAGTCCTAGAGTTAAATAAACATGACTATGGTATTGATATATATATTTCTGAAGTGTTTTCCAGAATAGGTGACATATTCTTAATATACTTTGGTGTTTGGAGAGTATTAATATCTAAAATTGATTAGGATACTTACAAGACAGACAACTTGCACAAGACAGACATATGACCAGAGTTTACGAGAACTGGTGTGCAGAATATATTACTGTAATATAAACTTACCCACCTACCCTCATTAAAAAAGTAAACATGTTTCATATTCCAACTGTGTCAATAACCAAGGGGCAGAAATGGCTCCCATAAGAAAACAAACATTTGGCTCTCATAATTAAAAGTCAATATTAGGTGAGGACCCCAAATAGGCCAGGCAATTACCTGCCTCCTCTTAGCTTAAGCCTTGATGATCCCTCCCTGCATACTGTGAGAGAACAGCTGCTTTGCCAAGGTTCACCTGGTTAGAATTTTTCATGAAGCGTGACTTTGAGAAAAAATTCCCGGTCAAGCAAAACTGTGCAAATTAATTTGGGTTTACCTTACTAAGAATGTATCCCAACTGGGTGACTGCAAAGAGGTCTGAAGGAAAATGAAAACATAAAATGCCATATAAACAATAAAAAAAGAAATTGACCATTTTTGAAGCAATAAAATTAGTACCTTCTGGGAAATTAAACTCAGTTACAAAAGGATACTAAGTGTAAACAGAATTGATGGCAATAGACACAATATACACAACTATTAATCTGGAGATAGCTGGATTTAAAAACATCTTAAACTATTGCTCTGCACCTTCCTGCCTGACGTCATGCTATGTACCAGGGGTGTGGGAATGAGGATACACTCTCTTCTACAGGGTTAAATAGTCACAATACAATGCAAGTTATAGCAAAGTGCAATGGGAACACAGGTGCTGGAGCAATTCCTTTTGCTTGTCATCAATGGGTTACAGAGACTTTTTATTATATATATTTCCAGATATAATTAAGACATAAGATGAGTCAGCCTGTTCTTTGAGATGAAAAATTATTTCACTTGAACTCCCATCTCACAAGATGAGAAACTCCCTGCTCTTCTAATCTTCTCTGGACTCATAGGTGAGTGTTCGGGGGAAGTTTATTTTCCTGGTTGTAATGGCTATGGCTATGGCTTTGATTCTAATGAATTAGACCACGTTATTAACCCCTGGCTGTCCACACATTCAGTCCCTTTTTCACATGACATCACTGAAATCCACTCCGTCCTTGACTCTCCCAAACACCACTGATGCCAACTGTGCAGCACCAGAATTTTACTGAGTGGCTGGACAACAGAGGGGGTCTCACATTATAGCATTAATCACAGCCTCAACTGGAATATTTAAATATTCTTATTCTTAACCCTTTGAGTGCCAACATCGCTGTGAGTCGTCGGCAGCCGTCCGTCTCGAGAGACGATGGTGTAGCTTCTTAAGAGTCTATCTGCACCGCCGAGAATGGCTGTGCAGTCCGACTCGGGAGTGACACGGTATCTGTCTCCTCCCGTGTTAAATCGACATCTTGTGATGACGCTGGAGTGTCCTCTCCAGTGAAGCTGAAGCTACAGAGCCTGGGCAGGGTGATATGGAGGGTCTGCTGTTGCCCATGCAGCAGACCCCCCCTCTCTTCGCAGCTGAAGGGTCCAAGGGAAAGACGGAGTCAATACAGCTTGGCTTCAGGTGCGCCGCAGGAGTTGCCGGTGTTGACTACAACGTCAAACCGCCTTAGGGACTCCAGCTCCGGATTTTCTGTCGGGGTTTACTCCCTTAGCCTTTCCCCTGAAGAGGTATGCCGCAAGGCAGCGGAGGTTTTTTGGAGTCAGAGTTTTCCTTCTCTGATGTGCCCTGACTGGAAGATCGAACCAGCGACACTTAGCTCGCAGGCCGACGCTCAATCCACTGAGCCAAACCAGCCAGGGACTAAAAGTAACACACACACAAAAAAAGTATTACTAATTTAAATGTAGTATATACAGTGTATACACAGGCACCAAATACACATACAATATTTACAAATACTACATTATGAGTATTATACACTTAGCACTATAATTTTAAACTAGAAAAGGACTTATATTATCATCTGATAAATTAATATGCTACATGCTCAAAATAGGTAAGCGTTCATGAAAACAATACAAGGAAAATAATGATCTACAAATCCAAGTATTTCTAAAGCTACAAATAAAAGTACTCTGCCATTGGCCTGCAAACCAAGTGTCGCTGGTTCAATTCCCAGTCAGGGCACATAACTAAGTTGCATGTCAGGTCCCCAGTTGGGGGCGTGAGAGGCAACCACACAATGATGTTTCTCTCCCTCTCTTTCTCCTTTCCCCTCTCTCTAAAAATAAATAAATAAACAAACAAATAAAAAATTTTTAAAAGTACTCTGCATTTGATTATACTTTAAAAGAAATACACAAATAGTAAAACTTACAAATTTTCCCAAAAGTGCCAGCATTGCTCACAGCAACTCTTTTTTCAATGGCTATAAATGTAAATAACAATGGAATAATTCATATTTTGTGTTTTTTCTTTTTTTGTACCCAAGGTTATATAACTGATATAATTATATAATCAATATATCAATTGATATAATATAAATTGATATAATTTAATATTCTATGTAATTGATATACTGATCCAAATTTCGAATTATGTGTGTCACTCAAAGGGTTAAGTCGCTTATCTACTTGGCCATTAGGAGTCTGACTAATTCATTAGTCCTTGTCCCCTTTCCCTTCCACTCTGCTTCTTAATACCATTTATCCCATACTCTCAATTCTTGTAGCTAAATCGTTCTGTGTTAATTTTTTACATAGGTTTCTTTTCCACGTCTATCATGCTAGTTTCTTAAAATAATGGGGGGTGGGGGTGTGCATTATTAAGTATTTCAGGGGATAATAGTATAATAGGAAAAAAATACCCAGGAACATTGGAATCAGAAAACTCTTCAAACCCTATATATTTCTATTTGAGTTGTTTAACCATGGACAAGTCAGCAATATCTAAGCCTCTGTGCACTCGAATTGAAAATGGGGACACTACCAGCTATTTCAAAGGTTATTGGAGGACTTGATGAACCAGTATATGGGGGATTTCCAAAGACAAATGGAGATAAAACATGGAGAGCTTAGGAAAAGACTAAAATAATCTGGCAGGCTTTGGCCCAATGAGCCTACAGACAAATGGGCATTTGTATTTTTTTGTTTTAGTTTCTTGGCATCCTCATGCATTTTCAAGTCAAGTTAGTTGTGAACATTTTTTAGAATTGAAATGTTTCACATGAAAATCTGGTGTTCTGCATTTTAAAACATCAGAACTGCTAAAAAAAAAAAGTCAGGACTGCCCTCAGCCTGGCAACAATTGGCTGGGGCTTTGGTCCTAAATCGCCCATTGCAGTGGGTCAGCTTCACTCCTTCCTGCTTGCTGCTGGCTTCCGTCAGATTTTGGGTCTGCAACTCCTTTCCGACGTGTGAGTCCAGGGACTATGCTGCCGAAGGCAGAAGTAGAACATCTGGTCTGATGAGAATGTGGGCAGTCATGAAGCTATCGAGACAAAACCACTGAAGTTGGGATTCTTCTGGAACGTCTGAAATTTATGGTTTCTAGAGAAAATGGAATGCTGGGGGAGAAAGGGTGAGAAGATTGATGGAATGGAGACTAAATAATTAGATTGGGGCCAAGCTCAGCATCACTGCGATAGTCACTCAGGCCTAGCTGACCTATTCAGTGCAAGTTTTTATGGCAACAAGAGTTTAAGAGTTCAGTTTCTAGAAGTCTGTTAAGTTCCTTCTTGCCCTGTTTCCTCTTATCTTACCCAAACACAATTTTAACAGCTAGAGAATGCAGGTAGGTAGGGGCCTCTCTGTCTGCTGATTCCTTCCATATGTGGGTTATTTCATTTTCCAAGGGGCCCTGGTTTGGGGAAAACTACTTGCCCAGTGTAATCACCTATGAGCTAGTATAAACTCAAGCTTTACTGCAATTTATTAGTCACTGACATACCAAAAAGAAAAAAGGTTTGAAGAAACTAAGAGAACAGCCACTTGAGATTTTAATCTAAGGTATATCTGAGCATGTTTGGGGTTTAAAAACTAAAAAATAGTAGATCCATTTCTATCAGCATCCATGCAACATCCTGCACTGATATTTTAATGCTGATATGGCTGTGAGCCCACATTTTCAAAACAGCCCAAGAATGGGTTTCAACAGCTCTCCCTGATTCCTGGGAATACTGGTGTTTGAAGCTCGCTCCTGAGAGCATGGGTCTATAATAATCTTGCTCTGTAAATCTTAGACTGCCCAAAACATCTTTTAAGGGGGAAGTTGGTATAGAGCAGCTGAGAGTCTTTCCTATAATCTGAAGAGCTATCACATTAGTGCTGAGTAGTTCCTTTAAACATCACCAAGTCCCTCTTTTTTAAGGTAGGAAAATTTAGGCCCAAAGAAGAAATTCAGTCAGCAAGCCACCCAGCCCTTACTCAGTGTGGCACTGTGACAGAGTAGGGAAAGAACCCTTGTCCTCACAGAGCTTAAGGGTTGACAAATGAGACAGATAAGTAATAAACAGGTATGAAAGTACACAGGATATAAGTACAGAGAAGTGTATGCATAGACATGCTTAACCTGGGCTGGTAGGTTCTTTTAGGAAGTGAGACTAAGTAAGGATCTTAAGGATAAGCAGGCATTCACTAGGCAGACCAAGTCAGGTCATGGGGTAGGAGACATCCTGCCAGGAGCTTAGAAAGTTAGGAGATTTGAGTGATGGGCAGTGGGAGAGGCAATGCTCTGTGCTGTTTTCTTTATTCACTTCCCAAGACAGTCCTTCAACAAGTTTTAGAATGTTACTCTGCTTTTAATTCTCTTTAAACATTTCTGTGCGGCACACTCTCCTAGGCATTGCAAATGCTTATTTTTATTCCAAAGCCCAGGGCCTGTTACCGAATCTATGATTGCTGAGATTTCTGCTTTGTGTCCCTTGTTTGCTTACTTTCTGCTAGAAGTGCTAATTGACTAAAATCTTTGGAAAGGTTTTCTGTCTAATCTTCTAAAACTGCAGAGAGCAAAAAGGAGGAACTCCCTGACTAATTGGACTTTAAGTCAAAATTTTTTCCCCTCTAAATTGGTTGTCAGAGGAAGTCAGTGACCAATGAAATGATGTGCAGATTGCTCCCACATTCAGGCTCCTCCTGCTTGAGTTGCTGTATGGGCTTAGAGGAACTGGAAAATATTAACCAGCAGACCTGTGATGAGAGGCACCTGGATACTTGGCTCTATTTTGCAGTAATGATCATTGGATGGTTCATTAGTGAGAACGTTAACAAGATTAAGCAAATGTTTCTGCTGAATCAGCTCCAGTCAAAATTACATAGCTTTTGGCCAAAAACATCACAAGACACTCAGAGCGAAGGGTCGTTACAGTGTACTTTAATAATCATATTGCAACAGTCACATTCACAAAGTCATACTGACCTTGTTTAAAGAATTAGGTCCACGAAAAGAAACACTCATGTGTTGTGTTGTCATGTTAAATATAATGCTAAACATGGCCTTAGCTTTGATGTTAGAAGAAATTGCTATAAAGGATGTACATAAACATGTACATATCAATATCTGATCATGCATTACCTTTCCTGAGATGGTAGGTTCTAGTTAAAATCATCTCAAAAAAATCATGGTCATGGTTCCAAATTCCCTGGATATGATTTAAATGAATGCAGTATAACCCAAATAAAATTGAGATGCCTGGTGGTCCAGCTTTAAATGATGTCACATTAAAAAAATTAACAATATTTTCATTTTAAAAAGCATTTCAAAAATGAAAGGGAGAGATTCCATATGTGACATTTTTGTCACCTTTCCTTAACTTTTTTCCCTTTTTCTCTCTCACATGCAAAGGAGTTGTCCAGCTGTGTCCTTTCCAAACTGTCCAAATTTTCTCTAAACCTACAGGTCAGTGGTTCACATTTTTGTAGATGACTCTGAATATATTAATTTCTTTTCTGCCATAAAATACCTGCCCTCTTTGATGTAAGTTACTGTGTAGGTCATGCAGCATCTCTCAGTTCTCTCCCTTACTCTAAGATAAATGTCTAGGAACCAAGCTGATAAAGACAGTTTTCCTGGAAAATATGCCTGTGTGAGGGTGGAAAACGGAGTTACTAATGAAGGGAAAATGTTATGTACAAATATTCACAACTCCTTGGCTTTAGTCTTAAGTCAGCCCATCCCTTTCAGTATATTGTAAATTCCCCTAGGGAAAAGGATGGGCCTGACTGTACAAAGAGGGTGGGCAAAAATAGGTTTATAGTTGTTCGCATGGAAAATAATGAAATAATAAACAACAATATGAGAATAAACTGGTGTACTCATGACTAAAAACCTACTTCTTCCCCCACCCTGTATAATGGGGTCCCTGAGCAATTTTAATGAAACATTACACTAGGACTTGGGTATACAAATTAAGTCTGTTGAAAACAGTTTTTAAATTTATTTGGTCAGTGGAGTCTTTTAACTCAAGAAATAATCACTAACTACCTAACACGTAGGTCTTGGAGGTTCTAAGATCAGATAACTCCTGTCCAAGGCCTTTTGTTTCACTAGGGCCTATTAAGACATCACCTTCCTTTGGGGCAATGAATGTTCAGAGCTCCTGTTTAACCCTCATGCAGCGAAGATAACTCTCCAAAGTAGGAACAGGGTTTCCTGGGAAGTGTTGCTCTGTCTCCTAATAAGGGCAGCATTAACCTCTTTGTAACCACACACAAGGCCTTCCTAGGGAGCTCCCTTGTCTGGTGTTCTGAGCCACCCAGTGATTCCCACCTCAGAATCCATTTGGTCTGTTTGGCACATGAACCAGCTGCCCTACTTACATAAAACTATTCTGGCTCCCTTATGTGGCTGAGTTCCCAGGAGTTAACTGTATAGAAGACTGACTTTGGTTATCTTCCTTTCATGCTTGCCCCCCACTCATTCTGTAAATATTTGAGCACCTGAGGTATGAAAATCATTGTGGCTGGTGCTAGCAAAACTAGAAAAACATTGAGCTTCTTGTGACTAGGGTTGGCCTGACTGGGTGAATGGCATTAGTTAGAGGATGGAAAGTTTCACACCTTATTGGATACCAAAGCCAATAAATGGAAGTGCTAGAAGACAGAGAAATTCAATGTTCTATATTTACATAGAAGGGTGTTTGACACACCAGGCTGGGAAGAGGGTTGTTGCCAGAGGTCTGTCTTCATGGAAGACACTCTAGAGATGAATTATGAAGACTTTGAGGGAAATTCAAACTTAGAGCAGGCAGCATATACCTGGGAGTAAGCAAGAACATGTTCTCTAGAAAGCAGAGCCCGAGGCAAGGATTTCAGCTGATGATTTATTGAAGGGGTGCAAACCCAAGGCAGCAAGAATGCTGAAAAGGGGAAGTGAGATGAAGAAGGATTGAAAAGCAACGTGAAGTGATGCATTATCATGCTGGCAACTACTTTGCGATAAACTGTAAAGAAACATAGCATATTGTTTGGCAGATATATTTGCATGGCACATGGAACTTCTTCAGAGAGATGACAGGAAAAAATTGCACCTGAGAATAGTTCATGGTGAAAAATATTTTATCTCCCTAGCTACCTTTCATGTTTCATTTCCTTCTGGTCAAAATTTGCCAGGAGGTGGAGAGTATGAGGGTGTTGAGTTCCTGCTGGACAGTACCAAGGCCCTGGAGGTTAACAGCTAGCCTGAGCAACCAGCAGGAATGCTTCAGTGCAGCAGAAGGTAAAGAGGCCTCTAGCTAGAGCCTGACCCAGGTTCAATATCAGCTTGCTTCTAACTTAATGATTGTTGGTAATTTACTTACTTCTCAGGGCTTCAGTTTTATTATCTGGCAAACGAAGTGTCAGATTCTTCTACAGCTACAAAACGAGGGTGAGATAATGAGATGACCTCTGTATTAACTTTAGTCTGGGTTCCCTACAAGCACAGTCAGGGTTCTCATGAACTGACTTAGTGAGGGAAAGCACAGAGGAGAAATCTGTATGGAAGTGAGGGAAGCAGACTAGAACAACAGAAGTGCAGCAAAGACAGGATTTCAAATGAAGTCAAATCCCAGCCTTCGTTCAGTGAATGGCACTGGGACAAGAATGGCATCAGAGCTGTCGCACCTTGCAGGGCTTTCCTACTTTCATCTCTTGGTTCCCAGGTCCATGTGTTTTACAAAGCCAGCCACATATAGTGACTATTGGTTCAAGTTGAATACTGCGTCCAGAAATATAGTGCTCCTGCTTGCAGGTATCATCTTGAGCTGGCACTTTACCTACACGTCCAAGAGGTTTTTTCACTAGTCTCTCAGGCCAGCAGCTCCTGGGTGGTATGTTACATGCTATGTCCAGAGGGTCCAACGGATATGTGCACATGTAGATTTGACCTTCACTCCTAGTGCCAAGTGCCTTAGGTCAGGTTCTCTAAAGACAGGGATTATTGTGCAAGTGACTTGCTGAGGAAGTATTTTCAGGAGAGGTCTGTAAGGAGGTGAGGGAGTAGGTAAGAAGAGATATGGTTTTAGCTGTAGTCTTTTGGAGCATGATCTCTAAAGGGGCTCTGGAACATGAAAGGCACCATAGGATTGTCTGACCCTGAGTCAGGGGATCTGTGCTTTGGCATTTGTGACTGGTCTCGGGGCACCCCTGGGGACAGGTTTCCTGTGGAGGTGGTTGCCATTAGTGGAGGGTAGTTTTCTGGAGAAATGTACATCTATGAGCTATTAGCATCCCACACTCACATCAGCTAGGTAATGGGTGTGCTGACCCAGGAAAGATCTGCTTGAGGCCCCAAAAGTTGACTCCACCATATCTTGTAACTCCTGCCTTGAAAGTTTTGGATTACCTTGATAGTATTGTCACAGTCACTAAGCTTGAAGGTGCCCCATCCCATCTTCCAAATGTGAGAAATCTAGCCAGCTGTCAGATTAGGATATCTATTTCTTCATTGCAACATTCATCTACTCAACATATTTGTTAAATCCTGACTGGCAGATATGATATCCTTTGGGGACATGAAAATAAATCTTAACAGTAATGCTTTTATAAGCACTCTATTCCCAGAATTTTATACAGTAACTCAGGCCTCACAGTCTGTTGTAGTCACAAAACCATTCATCAGGATGGGGCATTAAATCTCTTATGGCCACCATGTGTTTTCATACCCCTGCCTCTTAACAGCTCCTGATCTGCTTATTCCGGATGATCTAATGTCTCTGCAGGATTAGGTTCTGCTGACAAAGTCAGCACAAGTAGTCATGATAACAGCTTACATTTGGGGGCACTTAAAGCATGTTAAGTACTTAAAATGATAAACACAGTTTTCATCAATTCTAGAAACTACCCTATAATGAAGTTTTTCAAAGTATGGCCCACTTCAAATACCTAGGGGTACTTTTTATATCACAGATTTGTGAGCCTTGCTCCAGAATTACTTAATCAAAATTTATAGGGCTGAGGAACCAGCATTTATAAGCACTTCCTGATATTAGGCACATTAAAGTGTTTGACTCAATTACTAGAAAGTAATTTATACCTCCCTTTATTGTGACAGATGACAAAGCAGACTTTGGGCTCGCTCCCTAAATAACACAGTTAAGAGGTAGCAGAGCCAGCACCCATCCCCTTAACCTTTAGGACTGAGTTTCTCAGTGCCACACCATTGATATTTTGGGCCAGATAATCCTTTGTTGTAGAAGCTGTCTTGAGTGTTGTAGGATATTTTCGGACACTTAGCAGTATCACTGGCCTCTACTCACCAGATTTCAGTAATATCCCTCCAAGCTGTCATAATTAAAAATATTTCTAGCCATTACCAAGTGTCCCCTGGGGAGCACAACTACCACCCATACCATGATTGAGAAACACCCTTGTAGGATATGGTATTTCATAAGCAATATTCACACATTGGCTTTTCATATCAGATGAACTTGAGTTTGAGTCTTGACTTCACCACTTATTGGTTGTATGATCTTAAGGATAAAATGGAAAGAATTTTCACAACCACCATATGACACAGGCAGCAGGAACACAAAGTCATAGCTTCCAGGGGGAAGGTTGTACCTCCCCCCATATTCCCATCAGATTCCTCCTCCCCTAGGAAAAAACAGGTCACTTTTCATGCTGCCAAGGCTGCTTCAAGACAAGTCCTCTTGAACGCACTCCCCTTTAAACTAGATTTTACTGCCCATATGACCCTCATAAATATAATATTGAGTCAGTATGGGTAGTATTAGTAGTTCCCCTGAAATAAAATGGAAAGAGTGTGAGGCAGACATTTATCATTACTGCCTTTATTCCTCAGGATTTATTGTTTGATTGTGCTGCAGGCAGCTTCCAGCTTCTAGTATCTGCCTCTCTGCTACTTCCAGAAGGCTACTCTGCTGCCGCATGCATGGCAGGCTGGACTTGCTGGCGACTGACCACCACCCAGACTCAATCCTTGACCAAGGGTGACTGAGAGGAGGGATAGCAATACTCAGGTCCCTCACCTCTGAGCTGGGATAATCCTGAAAAGTGTGTGCTGCAGCATTTCTGAGATTAAGCTCCAGCCACCCATGGGGTGGCTAGTTTAATACATCTGGTATTGACTGTATTCCCCATTATTACTTCATTCCCCTGCCATTGTTCCCTGAACCTCCCAAATAACCACTTGCATCAAATCTTTGTCTCAGGGCCTACATCTGGGGGACCCACAAACGAAACAACAAATCTTGAAAAAAAATTCAAATTTTAAAGCATCTAGTTCATTGCCTTTCAGCTCACCGCAGTAGTAAACCTCTCAGAGGAGAAAAGGCAATTCATCTAAGATGCCTTGAGTCACTATCTGTTAACACTCTACCAAACTTAGCTGGAAGGCAAGAATGGGAGCAGAGGGACGAGACTATGTTCTTTGAACGCTGCATTTCAAGTGCACAGGACCATGCCTTGGTGCCAGTTCTTACTGAGAAAGTATTAGTCTATTAGGAAAGGTGGCTGAGCCTAGACAGTATTGCTCTTTCCATCCCAAAGAGCACAGCAAACCTCTGGAAGCTTTGCACTCTTCATCCCCATTGCACAGCCTGAAGGAACGACACAGTCCCACAATCAAGATCCATAGATTTTGTGAAGTCTTCACCAACTGTTTTGTATTTTATCAGCCTAAACACAGAAAAGCCTTTTCAACAGATGGATTGCATCAGATTCTGTAAACATTGTAATTGTTTGGCAGGATTACTGCTTGTGCTGAAAAATGTAATTCGCAAAGATACACACAGACGGCACATACCCCCCAATACACACAGCAGTGCAGTTTATGCTGCAAATGAGGCCCCGTCATATGCCTTCTGTACAGTGCTCATTAACTCATCAATTCCAGAATTAAACAGCAATGATCTCCAACAACTCAGACTGCTGTTTCTGCCATTTTGCTGTTTCATGGGAGCTTGAGAAATGAAATAAACACATCCCCCTGCCCCTTTCTCCCCAGCTTATTCACATAGAGACCCTGGAGGGCAGCCAAGTGACACAGTGTTAAATAAAATCGGCCCTTTTAAATTAGGTGTGAGCAGAGTAGATATTTTACTTTACTAAAAGATAAGCATCCTGTACTTTAGGCAGTTTCACAGTCATTGCCCAAGGAAATTTACAAAGATGCTTGTCCAGCTTACGAGGAACTCTCCTCAGATGATTCAGAGGGCTTGGGAAAAGAATCCTCTTGATTTATATAATTTCATCAGCAACCCACTTTAATAGAGTATTTTATTGCTAAAATCAAGGAAGGAAGAAATTGCAAGTAAATCAATCTCAACCATGCTGCCAAGTCCACAGAAAGTTTGAGGCTGATGGAAGAAACCTCCATTCGAGACTTCATTATATAAGTTGTGGGCTTGTCATATCAGGCACTGGATTAAGCATGTCAGTCCGTAGGTTGAGGCTTAAATAATTTTAAAATAAGAGAATTAAAGCTCAGGGGGGCTTTCATAACTTGTAAGGAGATTCCATCAGACCTGGATTCAAACTTAGTTTTGCCAGAGTGCCAGACTCTGAACTGGTGCTGAGGAAGGTTGTTTACATTTCTAAATCTACTTTTGTCAGATCTTCAAAGAGATCTCCGATGTTTCTGAAACTTATGAAGCCCACTAGGAAGAAATTGTTTTCTTTTCCCTGATTACTCAAAATTGAGGAATGGAGAAGAGGCAGGCTTCTAAATGATGGGGGCAGGGAGAAAGAAGAAAAACATGTTGGTTAAAAATAAAGTCATCTTAATTTTTTTTTAAGTTCTTTTCTGTTTCAGTTCTGAAAGAGTTCACAGCCAAACTTTGTAGCAGATGTTTTTTGTTCAACCAAAGATAAAATTGCAATCATTACACATAATATTGCTTCAGTGTTTTCTCGTTACCAAAAAAGAAAAAAAAAATTCAACTTTATTTTTTTCAAAGTAAAAAAATAAAGAAAGAAAAAAATTCAATCCAAAGTAATTTCTGTTGCCCTGGATAGGTAGCTAGGTTGGTTAGAGCGCTGTCCTGATATGCCAATGTTGTAGGTTCAATCCCCAGTCAAGGCACATACGAGAAGCAAGCAGTCAATATATAAATAAGTGGAACAACAAATAGATGTTTCTCTTTCTCTTTCCTTTCTCTAAATATCAAATAAAATTTAAAAAGTAGTTGGTCAAAGTAATCACTATTAACTTAGGACATTTGACTGAATTATAATATAATCTATATACATAAAAGTATAAAAATTTAAAGTCCCTAGTGAATTAAAAGCAACATGAAAATTTGTGTAACTACATCTCCCATATAGTTCAAGAGACATCTATCAGCATTCTAGAAGATCATCTTATGCTCCTACATATCACTACCATTTCCACACCTTGTAACCACTGTGTTCATTTCTAAACTATTGTTGAGTTTTGTCTGAGTTTGAGTTTTATGTAAAGGCTCAACATTGCTTGATGGAGTCATTTTGTTTTATGTAGCTTTAGTTCAGTCATTTTCACTGTTGTATAGTATTCTATTATAGGTCAGGCTAACAAATTAAACAAGTTAAAAAAACCCAACTGAATTTGAATTTCAGATAAATATTTTTAGTATAAGTATGTTCCATGCACTCGTGCACTGTTAGTGATATGTCTATATGCAAAAAAAAAAAAAAAAATTCCTTAAAATTTAAATGAGCATTTTATATTTTATCTGGCAGCCCTAATTTTATAATACATAAAATTTTTATGATACTCTACTTTTGGAAGGTTTCAGTTTTTGGCTATTGCAGATGTGCTGCTAAGAACATTCTTATACATGTCTTTTTATTGTTAAGGTCCTAAAGCAAATTCTTTCTTCCTTTTGTAATGTGAATGTATGCTTTAAAGAAGAATGTGATCAAATTATAGCGTCAAAATTTTGCATGTTCCAAACATTAAAATTTTGGGAGTGTATAGTATTCCATTGTGTGATTAGAAATTGTCAAATTACATTAAAATTATGGCACATTTTATTGGTTACTTAGATACTCAATTCACAGTTCTAGAGAACTACTCTATAGAGTTTAAAGAACACAGAACAAAAATGAAGAGGTAGTTGCAGAACAAGCAAGATATGAGCTCTTGAGATTTTCTCAGTCTCTTTTCAAGAAAACATAGCTAACACATTACTGCAGGTACAGTCCCCAAGGAAGTAAGAGTGGATAGAGATGCTGAAAAGAAAGTAGGAAAGCTGTTCAATGTGGAGCATTACTGAACGGGCTATGGCTTCAAGAAAATTTTATAGCAGGTTGCTTAATCACAGTTTCTATTAAAAGATTTCTGAATTTTTATTGGGCTGTCTTTTTATTAAATTTGAAATTCTTTATATGTTCTGGTCATTTAGAAATCATATACCTAATAATACTAATTTCTCCTGATTTGTTTCATACTTATTTTCTTACTGGTATCTTTTAATGGGAATGTTTTTAATTTTGATGTGATCTACTGTATTCATTTTTTTGGTATTCCATTCTGTGGTTCTGTCTTTAAAAACATCTATCTCCAAGTACTTATATTCAATGAAGTCAAAGGGCATATTTGGTGGCTAAGTTTTCTTCTAGAAGCTTTATAGTTTTAGTTTAAGTTTTCTATATTTTATGAGACAAGAACTGAAGCCTCTTTTGTTCTAAATGTATGTCTGGTATTTACAGAACGATTTGTTGAAAAGATTATCCTTTCCACTGTGGTGGCTTTGTCAAAAGTTAAATTACAATTTAGTATGGGCCTGTGTCTGGGATCTCTACTCATTTTTCATTAACCAACTTGTTGATCCTCACGCAGGTGCCACACTATGCTGATCGGAGGAGCTTTGTACTAAATTTTAAACTCAGTTTGAGTCTTCCAAATTTGTCCTTTTTCAGGACTGCTTTGGATATTTTAGTTCCTTTGTATTTTCATATAAATTTTAGAATTAAGTTTTTTAAATCTCTACAAAAAAGCCTAGTGAGTTTATGATAAAAATTGCATGGAAATTTTAGATCATTTGGGGAGAATTAAAAGCTTAATAACATTGTCTCAATTAATACAGTAAAAATCTCCATTTATTTAGGTCTTTTCAAATTTCTGAGGAGAGCACTTTCAGATTGGTAGAGTAAGGAACTCTGAAAACCCACATTTTCACAGCAGGTAATGAAACCGGAAAAGCCGGTGTCCGCGCTGCCTGTCATCTCCCAGACCCAATAAACAGAGACAGGGATTGAATCTTTATGGGCATTTTACTCAGATGATCAGCGATCTGAGAAGACAGTGGGTTTGTACTCTAACAGACTGTCCTAAGTTCCATTATAAATGGACCTTTTTTATAAGGAGAATAGTAGGTAGGGGGTTTGAAATTCATGGAAATAGAATTGGATAAAAGCTACAGCATCCTTTTATCTGTGTCCTGGGCAGTGGTCACCCTGGAGTACAATGGCTCAGATACCATCCTGATTGCTTGCGGTCCTCCTGAGGCACAAAGGTGGAAGTGCTTATGGTTACCTGGAGTCAAAGTGGGTCATAACCTCCAGTTCCTGAAATAGCTTTTTACATACATTGATTACTCAGCTTATTAGCTGTTACCTGAAACTAAAATTTTCCAACATTGAGTCCCCCATCAGTAACAAGAATACTAGCATAAACTTATCAAAACGAACTTTTTTGAACCCTGGTAATTAGCCAGAGGCTTACAACAATTTTAAGAAGAGTTTATTTAAGAAAAACTGAATCTTGGTAAGAGAAACATCTGTGGTGCTTTAACTTGCCCTATTCCCATGTCTACCATCCTCCCTGCCTCAATCCATGATAGCTTTGAAAACCAACAGCTTCATAATCATGTTAGCCATGAAAAAAATAAATTATCCTAGAGGGTCAAAATGAAATTGGTGCTTCCCTTCCATCTGTATTTCCAGTGAGTAGTCTAATTTGGCTTGTCTGGCAATTCCCTGAAAATTTTCAGTCAGAGACATTGTCTTTATTTGACTTGACTCAGAGCTTACTCTTTTTAAACTTTCCACTAGGCATTTGTCAAGAACGATCAGCAGCAATCATTTAATACATGTAGCCTGAAGTGTAAAGACTTGGTGTAAACAGAAAGCTGACCAACAAACTTAGGAGGAAAAGCTGGGGAATGATATGTCCATAGCGTTTTGGAAAAGCTCCAGCATATTCTTGGAAACCAAGTAGGCTACACACATCGTAGTTGTGCACACTCCCAGAGCTGTGTGAATGCTCAGAAAAGATCCGAGAAGGTCTGAGAACCTCATGTGCCTCTGCCTGATCTTGAGGCTTTGTATCAGTAGGTATGAAAGTCATAGGAAAAGTCAAGAGTTAAAGATTTTAGCTATAGTTACAGTTGATAGACTTAAGTGGTTAATGCATGTGGAAATCTGCTATTCCAAGAATTGGAATGCATGACCTATGGAACTCCAGGAGGTCAACAAGTAATTCAACCTTTGTGCCCCAAGGGTCTGTGAGCAATCGATGATGATCCAGGTGGTATCTGAGCCTTTGTGTCCCCAGGAGGGAGTTATATGATGCAAATAAAAAAATGTTGGTCAGTAGATAAAGAAAAGCTAGGGAAATCACAGTCAGACTGTTCTTATCTGATTAACCTTTCCCAAAACCCTTACCTACCCTTTTCTTTTTCTTATCAAAAGGTTGTCTTGAGATGAGATGTTAAAAAACAGTTTGAGGGTACATAACCCATCTTCTTCTCAGATTGCTGGCATCTGAATAAAGCACCCATAAAGATTCAATTCTTGTCTATATGTATTGGTTCTGGTAGTGACAAGCAGCATGAACACCAACTTTTCCTATTTGAAAAGCTGAGGTAAAGTGGCAAACTGCCCACCGGAGCATTGAAGGCATGTCTCAAAGCATACCGCACGTCCCCAGCAGAGGTCAGGAGATTTAGTGGTTCAAAGTGGGGATGAAAAGCAGCTCCTTTGTAAAGTAACTGCTCAGGGTGATCTGACCACAAATTCCTAATTGGGCAGGTCCTGGTGGGTAGTCACACCCCAGGCCTATAACTGTAGGAAAAGATTTATTTTTGCCTTAAGCAAGACCTGTTCATTGTTCTTGTGCAACTAGGTTAACACACCTTTGAAATGTCAGAGCAATCCTGTCTTTCAGATTCGCTGGAAGCAGCCACCCTCAAGAAAGCACATAATCTGGTTAACTATCCTGTAGTGTAATCTGTTCCTTGTTTTTCCCACCTTTCTGTAATATTTATAGTTCCTCAAATTCAAATGCATAAAAGAAACTGCAAAATTATTCTTCTCCGAAGCATTGAAATCTTGTTTTAGTTTAAACAAACTCAAAATTTCTCAACAGGTTAGGACATTTCTTATGTCAACAAGAGCAATTAAGGAAGTCTCTGTTCAATCATTAGTTGAACACTAAGCTAAACAAGTGGAGATTGAGTGGCTACACATTTATAAAGTGATTACTCTTTCATTTAATGGGCTACATAAAAACAGGAACTGAAATTACTGAGTGGATGTGAAATAATATCTAGATATCATGTGGTGTGGTAAAATGACTGAAGGTGGATTAATTTTGGGTGTTCTAAGTTCAAGGCAAGCCTTAATGCCCGCGTGGAGTCTACTGAACAAGTCATTCAACAAACAAACCTCTGATGCTGGCATGTTCATCTGGTAGCAGCCACATAAGGCTGCTTCCAAAAATGTTAAGCAGAGGTTGAGCAAATGCTTTCCAACTTGCCCAGCATTAGGCCACTCCTTTACCCTCTTGCTCAGATCTTAAAAGGTTAGGCACCTCAACAGTTTTGTTTTATAATCAAGTACCTGAAGTTGGGATGCTTAAGTTGTGGTTCAGCTGAAAACACTAAAAGGACCTTTGGGGCTAGCACGATGGTGCAGCACCCTACTTACTCCTTCAGTGGGAGGATGTGAAGTGATGTCATCTTCAGCTGGGACTCTAGGCAGTTGCAGAAGCCTAACTCAAACATTCTGAGTTGAGCAGCCCACAGTCGGTAATCTTGTGGCGACAGTTTCCCTAATCTGAGTGAAAAATGTAGTTTAGGAATCTCAAATCAAGACAGATGAGCATCAGTTAAATGGATAAAGTCTTCCAAGTAGTCCTGATAGCCAGTGTGAGAAAGCCCTTAAGAAGTTAACCTTCCCTCCTTGACTCTGGTTCCCCACTTTGCAGAGACTCAAGTTTCCATAGCCGATGGCCAAGAGTGTTTCCAATCCAGTGACTTATTTCTGCCAAGCAGAGTTAGGGCGACCAGCTGGTAAAACCATTTAAGAAGGACTGAATTGATTCTCATGACATGAGGTGTTATAAGACTTATAACAAGTTTATAGACCTCCGTGGAAATCTGACTCATTTTTCTTATCACCCATATAAAGATTTTTAAGATGAACAGATGATTGTTCAGAGGTGATTATTTGGCAAATAAGAGACATCAGGGCTGTAGTCACAGCAAGGGAACCTCTTTAGCTGGTGGAGGAGGAGGGGTGACAAACTTAAAAGGATTTTGGTGGAAAAAATTATTTTGGGTTAATTTATCTTAACAAGGGTCTTGTTAACTAAATATTCAAGTAGCAATATTTGAAAACTTTGATTGTAGACTTTAGAAAGTAGTCCTGAGAAAATTGTAATCCTCTAAAATGGCCACATACTTCAAATACCCAGCACTAACAATAGTGACAGGGTACTTCCCATAAGCATATCAAGGAGAAATCAGTCCCTGATCGAACTTTAAATATATATATATATATATATATTAAAGAAACCTAACCAAGAGCAAACCCTGGGACACTGAGAAAACACTTTCTTCTGAAAGTCAGCAGCAACCACCTGCGTTGGCACATCTGATAACTTGCAGGTGCCTCAGTCCAAACATTAGGTCCCAGATAGTCTTCTCAAATGCTAATGGTCAGAACAAGCATTCAACAAGTTGCTGGCCTGGGTGGGCCCTGATTATTAGCACCGACAACTGTTAACAGCTGGCTATCTGGCTGCCCTGTGTCCACTCCCAAATCCACAGCCACCCCCACAGCCTCAGAAAAGTTACATATACTCAGCACTCCACTTGTAGGCAAGTTCCTTCACGGTTTTCTTGTTGGCAGCCTGGCAAAGTGCTTCTGTTCAAACCCACTGGATCTGCCCACTTCATCCCAGCGATATCCAGGCTAGATATAGAACCTGTTGGGAGGAGGTGCTAGGGCACGGTATCAAGATCTTTCTTATTCTCGTTCTCGTTGGCCTTATATTCTTGATAAAGTTGGCCCCGGGGTCCCCCTCTTTCTTGTTCTCTGGGCATCTGATTCAGATCTTCATCGATATAGAGGGCCAGAGGACTTTGCATTCCCTTCATTGCATCCTCCACATTTTGTTGCTGTTGCTGACTCTGGACAGTCCTTTTCCCCAGTGGGCGTACTGCTCGTCTCTGAGTTCTTCTCTGCTTTTCTCCTTTGCTCTAAACTTTCCAGTTTCAAGTTCCCTTTATGCCCAGAGTTTTCTCAAAATATGGTTTCAGCATATTAGAATTCAGCTTCAAATACTATGGCTCTTGGTCCCATTTCTTGGGTTCCTGCTACTCTCACTGTATGTCAGTAACACCAACCCAGTTCTAGCCCCAGAATACACATGTGCAGCCTTCTTTCCCAGAGGCTGAGTCCTTCAAGCTGGAGACAGATTGGAGTCAGAAGATCTGGCCCTCTGCTTCCTCCTTAGTGGAGAGAGGTCAGAATCAGAGCTCTTGGGCCTAGGTGTAGTATGATACATGGAGGTGACATATCTGAATTAGAATCCTGTGCCCTGAACTTTGTTTATTCCACGGAGGAGAAAGAGCTGAATCAGAGGATTTCTGATTGTCACTTGAGTATGAAGAAGGTTCCAATGTGTGACTCTTGTCTTCTCAATGAAGAGCTTGTAAGAAATTTTCTATGGCTAGTTGGAGAGCCTTTAGAATCATGATGTTTATTTCCAAAATGGAATTTCACTTGCTTTTTTGTGGAGGAGAGAGGTCAGAGTCATTCATTATTTTCTGTTGTTCGGCAGTGAAGGATGAGAGGGTCCTGTCCCCTTCCAATGTGGAGAAATTTTGTGAGAGGCAGTTCCTGGGGCTCTACTGCTCTTAGGGCTATGACAGTGAATGAGGAACATGACAAGCCACTAAGATGCAATGCGTCCAAGGAGTCAAGAGTCTTCCTAGGTTGAGATGTTTTCAAGGGAGCTGTTACAGGCTTTTCTATGGGGAAAGAGACCCATCCGAGGAACTGTGATGGGCCCTCCTAGAAAGAGTTGGATCTGGGGTATCATGATGGACCCTCCTAGGGGTAAGAAGGATCTGGGTGTCACGACAGATCCTCTTAGGAGGAGACAAATCTGGAGTGTCATGATGAAAATGCCTTATGTGAAGGTATCAGATCCTAAGTGTGGCCTCCTAGAAGTTTCCATTTGGCATGGGAACAAATGTTTTCTATCTGCTTTACCTTTCCTGCACATCCACATTCACCCACCACAGGCACACCTCCATCATCTTTCTCTTCCTCCTTTTCTGGGTTAGTGGTGGAAGCAGAGGTGCAGTTCACATCCTGACCTCATATCCTCACCCACAATCTGCATTCCCTTCCCTTGCCACTGGCACCACCAGGCTTAGGCTGCTTTTTGTGAGGCCTGTGAATGAACTCAGAGCCCCTGGGACCTGGCCTCTACCCCTCGATAATAATGCTTCAGGTACTTGGCCTTGAAGAGCATGGTACTGCTGCCATGGTGCAGCATGGGTGGGGCAATGGCTCTGACTGAACTTGCTCTCATTACAGTAGCTCTTGATTGCATGAAAGGATTTGAGAAGAGTTGTAGTTAAAGCAGCATAGGGAAGTGTTGAGCTGTCAGTTGAGTTCTGGAGTTTGGATAGAATTTACCTGGGTACAGGTCAGGTGGGGAATGAGATGGAATATATTTTATGGGAATGAGGCTAGTGTATGCAGAGCAATTTGACATCTTTCTTAGAAGGAAAAGACTTATACAACCTGAACTACTAGAATATTGGCATTCATTTGAAAAGCTGTCTTTGCCTTTAGGTAATAAAATGCTTTCAACTATTCCTAGAACCTGGGGTCTGTCTTATTTTCATTGCAGTTGGCTCTAGACTGAGACAGCCATGTTGCCCTAAACTAGTCATAAACTAAATCCTGTGTTCAGGTTAAGTTTCTGCCTCTGCTTTTGAAGCTCTTTTTGTCCATTCTTCCTGGCATTCTCACATTTTGGCATCTATTTCCAATGTGGCTTCTTTGTCAGCCTTTCTGCGGTCTCTGAAGGCTAGGGCTATGATAATGCTACGTGTTTGAAGTTGAATCTCAGTACAACTCCAAGTACTATGTGAGTCTGGTGGGTTAATATCGAACTCAGTTTCATCTGTAAAATGAGAAAACAACCACTTTGGGAGTTGTTTTGGATCTACGTAGATCAACTATCCATGTCAGGTACATCTGTAATATGACAGTATCTACTAAACAAGCGATGGAAATCTATGATGGAAAGGAACTTCTTGCCTTTTTGCTACTCTGTATCAGAGACTCAAAATGGCTGTTTCTGTTAAGTTTAGTAACTTTGACCTTCTAACACATAAAAGTGGATGTGGCAGAGAAAAATACCCAAATATTTATGGGTTACCGCTAGAACTTGTAATGCTGATACTTGAAGAGGGCATATATGGCCCAAATGGGCAAAACAGATCTATAAGGTAATGTGATCAGTGTGAATAGGGAGCCTAGTAACTGCCTCAAACAAGCAAAGCTTGTCACCATGCTCCAGAACCTGTAGCACCTCGTTGGCTACCACTGCTCCCGCATACTTGTCTAAGCTTCCCTACAGAGCTGAATCTGGGAAAGCAACTCAAGAAACCCTCCCCACTACTGTATTTCCTTAGTAGTTGAGTGGTAGGCCCATTGAAGTTTGAGGACAAGGTCTATTCTAGCTTTAGCTGTTTTCCCTACTGATAGAAATGAAAGATTGTAACAGGATATACACCCAACATTTCTCACATGATTTGGGCTCCCTTTGTTTGAAGTATTCTATAGAAAAAAGTTTTAATTCAATGCTTCACCTGACAGCAAATATGGTAAGGTCATTCCAATGTCTAAACTTGAACCCCAGGCCAAATAATTAACTGCTTTCTCCCCCTTTCTTCCTCCACCCATCGGACCAGCAGCTGTTGGATCATGCTTCTGTGCATCAGAGAATCATGGGAGACTAATTTTTCTACAGATGACTAAACACAATTTACCTATGCTAACTCGAGACCTTGCAGAGAATGCATTTGGCAACTTACTGTCAAATGCCATGTAATTGTTTTATTCCCCTTGAAAAGCCACAAATATGGCCAGTGTTACTGGACTTTTTTATTTTTTATTTTTTTTTTGGTTATAACTTAAGTCTCTTGAGGTATGAAGAAAAATATTTTTCTAACCAAGAAATAGTATCCTATCCTAAGAGGAAAGGTGTCTGTCCCAAAACAAAAGTCAGTGTTCAAAGTTTCCAGAAATTTGTTGTTGAACTTCAAGTTCATCTGGTTTCATGCATTAAAAGAAGCTATTCTTGCATTGGGGGTGCATGGGGAGGAACTTTGTTTCCTTAACTCATCATTTTGATGAAGTGAGTTAAAAACAAAACCTACCTATAATAAATCCTGATTCTTGTGGATGAGTTGCACTTGTTCCTGAATAGAGATGTCCGTAAATGTTTGGGTAGTAAGGACTTCTGGTGTGGGGTTTGTCATGTCATGAGTGTATGAGTGTAGGAGTATTCACTCCCATGCACACAACCAGGAATAAAGCTAAGCAAATGGGAAGTCCAACTCTTCTATAATCCATCATAAAATTAAGGTCACAGGGTGAATTGGTTGTTTTTTCCATTTTTCCCACTTAACTGCTTCTAAAGTTAAAGAGACAGGCAGATCCTGACAATAACAACTTTACCAGAGTAGAAACTCAGTGACCGAAACCTTCACAGGTCTGGTATCTAAGTAGGAAAACTAACTGATGGTTGCTGGATGCTCAGTGTAGACTAGTTTGAGAATTTAAGAACTCCATGGGGCTTGGTTTTGGAGGGTCCCACACTTGAGTTTTACCCCCCAGGAGACCTTAGGAGATTCTCCCAATGAAAACAGGAGAAAAGTCCCTTCTTGCTCCCAGCAGGAGAGGAAAAATAAGCATTTTGAAACATTCCAGAGGTTCCCCCCCGCCCCAGAGTATTTTGTTCTTAACAAGGCTTGCCCTCAAGAGAAACGATTTTTATCAGTTACCTAACCAACTAATGGAAAAGGAAATATGCAACTTCAACCACCTTTATCATTTCATGTGGGAGGAAGAGAAATAGCCAACTCCAGTTCCTTCTTACTGTTTGTCTCACATGAAGAGAAGAAATAAACAGAAAAGCACTTTTGAAGATCACCTCCCAAGGTCACAGGCTCACTAACAGCCCAAGACTTCATTGTTGGACTATGAGATTACAGAAAAGCTTTTCCTTCCCTCACATCTCAGCACTACATCACTAGGTTTCCTGATGTAATAGAAAGGCAACACAACTGAAAAAATCTGGCTCAGACATTACCAAAGTTTCTAGGAAACCCCAAAGACAACAGGAAGATGAAAATCAAGGAAAATATCGGAGGGAAGTTTAGCCTCTGAAACATACCATTATAGTAAACATAGCTTAAACCTAGCCAAATAAGCATACAACTTCACACTAAAGGCCTGTTACCTCAGCTCCTTTTACCCAGTTCACAATGTCCAGTTTCAACAAATAAATTTAAGGTATACTAAAAAATAGTTTTAAGAAAGAACAATCATTAGAACTGGATTCAGATGTGACAAAGATTTTGGAATTAAGACTGGTAATTTAAAAGCAACTGATGGATAGTCTAAAGGCTCCAAGAGGTAGACACACACAAACAGACAAATGGATAATGTGGACAGAGATGGAAACTTTAAGAATCAAAAGGAAATGCTAGAAATCAAACCAAGAGAAACAAAGTGCCTTTGGGCTCATCAATAGACTGGAGAGGACCAAGAATCAGTAAGCTTGAAATGTCAATAGGAACGTCTAAAACTAAAATTCAAGAGAAAAAATGAAAAAGACCAGAATATCTAACCTTCAGGACTGTTACAAATAGTGTAACATGTAATAGAAATAACAGAAAAATGAAAAACAGAAAAATTATTTGAAGCAACAATGACTGAGAATTCATGATAAACACCAAAACACAGATCCAGGAAGCTTAGATCAAACAAAAAACCAAGGGAAAAAAAAAAAAAACCCCATTCATCTACATATATAGTCAAACTGTATAAAATATTGAGCCAAAAAGAGGCCAGGAGGAAAAAATATATATACCTTGATAACAGAGCAAGAATAAAAATTACAGTGGGATGTTTTTCAGAGACCATACAGACAAGAGTGGAACGAAACAGTTAAAGGAGGGGAAAAATTCTTTATCCAGTGAAAATTATCCTTCAAAAGTTGGGGAGAGAAAGGCTTTCTTAGAAAAGCAAATTGAGAATTTGTAGCCAGTAGATTTGCCTTGCAAGAAACGTTAAAACAATTTTCAGAAAGGGAAACTGATACAGGTCAGAAACTCAGATATACATTAGAAAAGAGCATGAGAGAAGGAATGAAACATCTACTAATTGATCTGATAGATAACAGATTGTTCCAAATAATGTATTTGGCAACTCTAGTTTATGAATAAATAAAATGAATGATGGAAAGTATGAGGGGGATGAATGAGGAATGCACTATTACAAGGTAATTGTTCTATGCAGGAAGTGATACGGTGTTCTTTAAAAGAATGGACTAGTTGTAAATGTATACTGCAATCTTAGGAGCAATCATTAAAACAAAAATTATTGACATACTAAGAATTAAAGTGCAATAATAAAGACTAACTGCAACCAGTGAAAGTAGAGTGGCATACAAAAAAATGAAAGAACAAAGGCAACTAATATAATGGCATTAATATTTGTTACTGTTTTCTATCAATCACTTTAATGTCAAGGGTCTAAATGCACCAAATAAAAGACTATTGAAGTGGATCAAAAAACAATTCTCAACAGTAAGTAATCTATAAGAAACTCAGCTTAAACAGCAGCTGCACAAATCCATTTCTCCATGCTCAAGGAGTGGTTCCTCCATCACTCCTGTGGCTACCTCTTACTAAGGAGAAACATAGGAAAGGGGAGCAGGATAAACTACAGCTCTCTTCACAGCAGGTGACATCAGGGCACCAATTTAATACTCCCTGTTTCCTTTCTTCATTATCCACTCAAAACTTCTCTCATCCTCGGGTCTTGGCTTATCTGGTAGTGTGACCCAGACCTTCATTCCTGAAGAAGCTAATCTCTTGGTAAGTATGTTTTTTTTTTTTTTTTTTTTAAAGCTTTAGAGAGAGAGGAGGGGAGAGAAAAAATTTTGATTTGTTGTTCCACTTATTCATGCATTCATTGGTTAATTCTTGTAGGTACCTTGTCCAGGGATCTAACCCACAACTGTGGTATACCAGGATGATGTTCTAACCAACTGAGCTACCCGGCCAGGATACTAGACACAGTCTTAAGTGGGGGTAGCTGACAGCTACAGCAGCTCCGTATAGTTACCAAGAGTCATTCATGTGGATTACCTGGCTCCCCATGTATCCAACCTTCTGAGAAGATGAACCACTGAATTTTGCAGGATGGGCCCAATTGGGTTAACTTTCCCTCAAATGGACAATTGGTTTCCTCAAGGAATATAGCCATATTTGAGATCAGTGTGGGTCTTTGCTGCTGTCAAGTTGAATATTCAAAGACATACATAACGATAAGGTGGGACCATGCTGTTGTGCCCATGTGTAGCCTCCATCTCTGTCATGGCCACATCTTTCAGTTCCCCATTGTGCCAGTTCTAGGTGGCCGGTAACAAAGGATACCTAGTGTCAGCTGGCTGACTCATTTTGTCTACTTGATTATTAAGTCCTCTTCCATGATAAGTGCTCTCTGATGGGCATGAACATGTGATGCAAAAATCTTCACATGGCAATATGTGCATCATGTACCTTTATGCCAGAACACCTTGTTGCTGATCTCCCAGGTCTTTTCTTCTCAGGCCTCATAACAGAGCCAGGCCACTGGCAACCACTCAGGAATCTCCACATATTGTCACCTTGAGCTATTTCTCTTCACAAAGAATGCATGTGTGGATGATCACATGCATTTCTTGTATCTCTGCCCATTCAGATGATTTCTGTTGTCATTTTGTCTATCAAGGCCACCCCGATACTAGCTAAACTTTCAACATATCCATATACTGAGCCAACCCATCTGTAAACCAAGCTCAGAGTTTTTCTTCTGCTGATCTGCACAAGACACTTCCCCACACAACACAGTCATCTCTATATTGTGGGAGAGACGTTGATGCAACTCTAGTAGGTGACCTGGGTGTTTGAGCTACCTGCTAAGGCAGGATGTGATCTCTGGTTCTACTTGGCTTTGTTCCTGGCTGTACTGTTGTTGATCCATCTACACTTATAAACTTAACAAGTCTTACGGAATCAAGCTTTTGGTGGGCGGTTCCAGACTCATGGTCACTTGGATCCCTCTGGTCAATGTTTTGAACTTTATTCAGCAGAATGCTAGTAGCTGCTTCTTGAAAGACATACAGTTCTCTACTGTGGGTAGCATGGACCTTTCCCCTACACCCCCAGAGACCTGCATTGTGATTCTCCTGCTAGGACTTGCTCTTACCTCATATTGCCTTAACAATTTTTATTATACTATAACCTGTACCATAAAACTCACCCCGTTTTAAGGATACAACTCAGTGAATTCAGAGCTCCATTTATCACCATAATCCAGTGTTACATTATTACTCCCGAATATCCCTCATGCCAATTAGTAGTCAATTCCCATTCCCATCTCCTTCCAGAAACAACTATTAATCTAATTTCTATCTCTAGATTTGCATTTTCTGGACATTTCACAAAAGTGGGATCATACAACACATGTATTTTGCTTCTGTCTTCGTATGTATTGGAAGGTTGTCCACGTCGTAACATTCATTAGTAGTTCATTCCTTTTTATTGTTGAATAATCCAATATACCTTATTTATTCATCAGCTAACAAACATTTGTTTCTCCTTTGACAATTATGAATAAAGGCTTTTATAAAAATCAGTGTGAAACGAAGAGTACACACTAATCATGGTACACACTGGTGTACTTTTGACTCCTGTGAAAGGAGAGATGGAAGCAGGATTGGGTAGGGAAAAGCTGACTACAGCTCAGTTCTGAGAAAGCCTAGGCGAGGCAAGAGTCCTAGAACAATGCGGGCCTATCTCAGGAGCTTTATGTCAGAGATGTAGGCTAGCTCTGGCAGCCCAGACTGCCTGGCCTCTGACTGAATGCCATAATGGAACACCGAAGACTGTCAAGTAGCTGCATTTCCTGCTGCAGGCTTTTGTTGTTGTTGCTGTTTGTTTGTCTTTCATCTTTTGCCAGCAAGAACTTAACATTTAAAAAAAATTTTTTCTTCTTTTTTTTTTATTGTTGTTCTAGTACAGTTCTCCCAGTTTTCCCTCCATTGCTCTCAGGGTGGGAACTGACTGTGCTACAGGTTCTTGGGAATATCAGCGTCATGCTTCCATGGGCACAAGAATTAATTAGGGGATGATGGATAATGAAATATAGAAAATGTTGATTTCTTTTTTCGTGTTTTCATTATGATAGAATTCCCCCCAAAACTTTTACATTACTGGTAGTCTTCTAGTTGAAAGCCAAAAAACTAATAATTTTTCTAATATAGGTTATTTTCTTCTCCTTATAAATATATTCAGTGTTATTTCCACAAATAGAGCAAAGCGTAGAGTTAAACTTTTAACATGTTTTGTGTTTATCTAATCATGTTGGCTACTACTTATTCAGTTCTTTTGTTTCGATAACAGATTTATTGAGCTATAATTCACATACTATAGAGCTCATTTTTTTCTTTACCCTCATACTTTACATTTTCTTTTGTTCACTTTCCTATTATGTGTTCACTTTCCTACATGTAAAGTTTTTTATTTATTTATTTTTTGTGGGGGGGTGGGGCGTAGTTGCTAACTCATTTATTTTGCTTTCATTTTTTATTTTACCTTTTTTTCTTTTCTTTCCCCCACTAAAAATTTTGTTTTTCTATTATAGTTGTTTCATTTTTTCCCCTACTGCTCCCCCCAACCTCATTTTTTATAACTGTTGTTCTTTACTTGTTCAGTTCTTACATGGAATGATAGGTTTGATATCTTATAGAAATATTGTATATATTTACTGTGAAGCACAAGGCTTCATAGAAGACGTAACTTAAAGTGGTTTGTCAGGAAAAAGCCAAGCCTGCCTGTCACTTGTGTTCATAGAGGATAGAATGGCTTCAGTTCTAACTAGGTTTTTGTTTATTTTTTATTGTTTTGACTGATTGCTGAGAAGACCTCTTAGAGGCTACCATTTGATCTGGTTTTGGGTGAATGGTACTAACAAGCCAAAATTAAGAGGTAATTTATGAAGATGCGAGATAAATGATGCTGGGAATACTAAACAGTCTATTGATGGTTGAAAAGCTGGAGAGGCTTGAATGCCAAGAGCCTTGTTTCCTTTTGTTACAGTTCAAACTCTTCCCTCTGGGTGCCAGGAGAAGGAATAGTTACATGAAATGCAACAGAAAGACTCTTAAAGGTTTAATCCCATTTGCACCTTGAGTTTTTGGCTCATCAATGGAAGGGATGGAAAATATTACCTATTGTGTTCATGATCAAAAAGCTGATTATTTCAGGATTCCAAGTTCTTGAAACTCCCCAAATGGAAATGGAAGGCCCCTAATAGGATATGAGGCATCATCTGACATGCTATTCATGTAAAACTGAACAGAGCAGCTGACTAATCAGTTGTTCACTTGGAGATTGTGCCCCTAGGACTGACAGTGTTCCCAACTCGTGTTCTTATAGGTCTGGGAAGAAGATCACAATAATTTCTTCCAAAAACATTTATTTCACAATAGAAATACCAGTCAAATATTGCAAGTCATAAAAGATAATGTAAAACAGATGTCTTTACCTTTTGGAAGTTCAGCTTGGTTTTGATCAATGATGAGCTTATCTTAAATGTAATAGAAAAGACCTGCAAATGTTCAGGTTTTTCTTTATGACTACCAAGAGTTTAAAAAAACACCTAAAGTATTGTCTAATCCTAACAAAGTAAATGTTTAGAAATATGGAGCCTCAGGAATACAAACCAAGGAAACTGACAAGCTAGAAAATATGCTTAAAGCAATGAGCATATACCTACATGTATTTCACTTTAGATGAATGCAATTCTGGACTCTGAAAAGAGTTCTACAAACCTTAATTCTTAAAAAATGAATCCTCTTTTCAGGGGAAGTTCTTGAGTTCCCTGTTATCAGTTATTGGCTAACATTCTTTCTAATATACAAATTACCTAACTTGGTATCACCAGCCTAGAAAAGAGCAAATAATTAAATAGTAGGTAACATCCAGGTTTGTTTTTTTTTAATTTTATTTTTTGGTTATTCAGTTACAGTTGTCCCATTTTTCCCCCCTTGCTCCCCGCTCCCAGCCCATCCCTTCTCCCACAATCATATCCCTCCCCGTTGTCCATGTCCATGAGTCATTCATACACGCTCCTTGACTAGACCCTTCCCTTACTTATCCCCCTTCTCTCCCTCCCCCCTCCCCCCTACTGACTACTATTCTAGTCTTTGCCTGTTTAGTTCGTTTGTTTGTGTTGCTCTTTAGGATATAACATTCAGGTTTTTTATGTCAAGCACTGTAGGGTATCCTCACAAACCCATGTGTTAGATGGTATTAACATACCCAATTGACAGATGAGTAAGTTGAGGAACAGAGCAAGGAAATGTAACATATGCAGTCTGACTCCAAGGCCATTTTTCTTTACTATTCTATACACTCATATCAGAAGCATACTGGCCTCTAGAGGCTTTTTAGTTACTTAATGAGTTATTCCCTATGTATCTTGACCCCAGGTTGATAATGAGGGACATCATAGCGGTCTGTCCGCTGTGACCCTCGAATGTGGTTCTTTCTCAAATTGTGGGCTGTGAAATTAAGATCTCAGTGGTGGTAGATAGTACAATCCAACAGCTTCCAGGAAGGAGAGTGTCACACTCTCCACTCATGGTGTCTTGAAAACTTATGGGGGTGATTTTAGTTGTCAGCCACTGGGGTCTGTCACTGGTGACAGTGGGCAGGACTCCAAAAGCTGCAGGATGCTAAATCTCAGGATCTCAATTAGTAATTAACAGCCCAGCACAGTGCATAACTTACATGCAAATGAAAAAAAAAACTTTAAAATCTAAACTTGGAAATTAACTATTGTACTGGTTAATAATTTCTGAGTTTTCCAAGAAAGCAGCATCTCGGGGCAAGTTAGCTTTTGGTATAAAATTAACAAAAAATACACTTCAAAAAAATTATCTTATTAAAGACTACCACAGGGGTGTCTGAGGTCACTTCAGTGCAATTGTATTGGTCTCCTTTTGTAGTTGTCAGCTCCTGGAGTTTCTATGTACAGATGCAGGCATCCAACTACTTCATTATGTCTTCTAGTATAGTTGTACCTGAGAAACCATGCATGCTTACTTTAATCTTTTATCAAATATTTATCTCCTAAAACATGTTGGATAGAGAACACTTGGATAGCAGGTATCAGAATGTGTTAAGTGGGAAAACAAAGCATTCCCAGCCTGTCCAAAGTCCCAACCAAGTTCTTCAAATATCATTAAGACACCCATAAACATATATATAACAACCCACAACAACCCACCAAAGATTTTTATGATGCTGCAGTTAAAACACCTATAAACCAGCAAATCTACTCATGGTTCCATTAAGCATGTTTGCATTTATAGTATTGGCAATACTGTAGAGTACAGGACACAGAATTAAGAAATTAGAACAGTTCCAGGAGAGAACTCAGACCCATGGGGAGCTAAATGCTCAGGAAAAGTGGGAAAGATGATGGCATAAAGCAGAATGCATTTAAATATGAGCACAAAGCCTGCTCCTCTTGGGATGTAGCTAAAATGACTTGTGTGCATCCCACTCTTAGTAGGGATTTCTGGACCCAAGAGTAGGTAGGACGATGACCATGTCCAGCTTGAAGCAGCTAGAGGAGCTCGAGACCTTTGCCCATTGTCCTTTATAAGATTATAAAGGCTCTTAAGTCTGAGAGGGAGGGATTGTTATTTTTTATTGTTAAAATAATTAATTATTTTAAAAAAAGAAGAAGAAGAATATATGAAAGTATGAGGCAGGAGAGCTTGTATGTATGACCCATGGGCATGAACTTGGGGGGGGGATTGTTGGGGGAGGGGGGGTGCTGGGCAGAAGGGAGCAAAAGGGAAAATGATTGGAACTATTGTAACAATATAATCAATAAAATATACTTAAATAAAATGACTTGTGTGCAACTCATGGTTCCTTGAGTAAAAATATCTTCAGGTCAACAACAGGAACTTGAGTAGTGAGACTCAAAGTGAGAAGTGTTTGAGAATACAGTGAAAAGAGTTTTTTAAAGGTGCATTAAAATCGGTTCCATTTTAAAAGGAACATATCAACTGTTTTAAAAAAACAAATGGGACATTTTTTCCCTCTCTAGGTGAATGATTTTCACATGAATAATTTTCAAGTCAAAGGACTTGAAATTTGACCCTAACACTTATCTATTCATGTGGCTTTGGCAAAGTCACTTCACCTCTTCAATTCCCCCATCAATGAGGGAATGCTACCCTCAGAGTGTCTGAGTTGAATGCAGTCAGGGTGAGAATATAGTTAAGCTGTCACCCAGTAAAAGCTCAGTCTCCCAGCACATTACACAGAGCTGTGTTGTGTATCCTAGACCTTTGCTTTGATCCTTGCAAGCAAATACTAACCCTCCCTCATCCACCCAGATCTGCTTGGGTAGTTGACTGAAGTTAGGGTAATTCAGAGGCAGGTAGTAGTACGATGGATTGATTCCATGCCTTTTGAAGAAGAGGTCCTACTCCACACAGCTATGTTGTTATGGACCAACCTTGTACAATACATGGAAGGAGAAACCAGATCTTCTACTGAATATTTTAGCATTGGTTTCATTGGGTCCATGAGCACAACATTTTTGCTGTGATGAGCTCATTCTGGTGTTGATTGTTTATGCTTAGGTGAGCCCCAGTTTTAAGCTGTCTGGATCCTATGTCTCTGTCTCTACAGCAAAAGCCCTTATTCTATGTGGAATAACAGTTTGCTTTAGAAAATCTGCTTAATTCTAAGATGGAAAGTTCTACTTCTGTAAAAACGAAGCTTCTTGGTAACTTATCAAGAGATCCTATGTTCATTCTAGTGCTTTGTACAGTGACCCAAAGTGCTTTACCTCTCCCACTGGCACATTCCCTGAGACTCCCTCTTAAATACCTGCGGATTTTATAGAATGAACAACCTCAGATATGTAGCAGCTTCCATCTTAGAACTGGTGTTATCCTAGCAAGTAAAAATGCATTCTTAGTTGTGATGTTGGTATTCATGTTGACAGCTTCTTAAATCAAATAATTTTATCAGGCATACTGACTAAACTGAACAGAAATAGTGTTTCCTGATAAAGTTCTTAGCTATAAAATCATTAAAAATGCATCATTCTCATTGCTTTCTGCCTTTTTCTTTGCCCCTTTCAAGTAATCAAATTTCTCTTAGGTTATCTTTTATCATTCAAATGAAAACTATTTTTGCTTTCCTTCTAGTTCTGATCATATTGGCCACACTGTTGCAGGCTTT
This sequence comes from Furipterus horrens, assembly GCF_987537825.1. Lineage (NCBI taxonomy): Eukaryota > Metazoa > Chordata > Mammalia > Chiroptera > Furipteridae > Furipterus > Furipterus horrens. The sequence continues at coordinate 38,947,298 of NW_028327173.1, forward strand.
ATTGGTGGCTAACTTGCTCATAAGTAGTTCTGGGACACAGCTTTTTCAACTGAAATCTACAACACATTTTCATTTTGAGAGCAATAATCACTGTTAGTGTCATGAATTAAATAACTAAGTCTCAAATCATTCTGATTTGATTCCAATCCGTAATTGCATTGGTTTGATTTTTGATTTATATGTGAAGCCTGCCTCCCCACTCCCGAAAACGTTCTAGAACGCTAACCTGAGGATCAGAATTTAGTTTACAGCATGTTCAGGGCACCATGACTAGCTCCTAGGCTGGAGCCAACTGCAATGAAAAGAAAGTGGACCCCAGGTTCTAAAAGAGATGAAAGCATTTTACTACCTAAAAGTGAAAACAGCTTTTCAAATGGGTGCCAATGCTCTGGGTGTTCAGGTTGTGTAAGTCTTGCCATCCAAGAAAGATGTCAAACTGCTTCCCATACTCTAGCCTCATTTCTATAAACTATATTTCATCTCCCTTCTCACATGACCTGTGCTTAGGTACATTCTATCAAAACTCCAAAACCCAACTGACAGTTCAACACACTTCCTTAAGTTGCTTTAACCAGAATTCTTCTCAAATTCTTTCATCCAATCAAGAGTGACTGTATTGACATCAAGTTCAGTCAGAGCTGTAGTCCCACCCATGCTGTGCCATGGCAGCAGTTCCATGCTCTGCAAGGCCAAGGATCTGCACTGTGACTTGTCTGGGGCAGATGCCAGTGTCCAGAAGGCTCTGAGTCCATTCTCAATCCTCACAAGCAGTGGCCTAAGCCTGACAGTGCTGGTGGCAAGGGAACACAGATTGTGGAAGAGGATGTGAGCTGGACATCTGACTCCACCACTAAAACAGAAAAGGAAGAAAAAGATGGAGATTTGCCTGTGGTGGCTGAATTTGTGGATGAGTGACCAGAGGAGTAAAGCAAATGGAAACTTTATGTTCCTGTGTCAAATGGAAGCTTCTGGAAGGCCACAATAAGAATTTACCTTTACACAGACATTTTTGTCATGACTGTCTGGATTCTTCTTCTAGGAGGGCCTGTCATGATTCACTGAATTCCTATTACAGGAAGCGTTATTGTCATTCAGGAGTATCTCCTAAAATGGTCCTTTATCGCACACCAGATCCAACTCCTCTGAGGGCCCATCACAATTCTTCAGATCTCCCTCCCCATGGGAACGCCCTTAAGAGTGTCCTTTCTCAATCTAGGACTCTTGATCCAATGCACACATAACAGCTCAGGAGAGCCCATCATGACTTCCAATTTGGCTTGTCATGTTCCTCATTCACTGCTCAGAATCAAAAGTAGTAGAGTCCCAAGAAGTGCCTTTAGCTAAGCTTCTCCACATTAAAAGGGGCCAGGACCCTTTCATTCCTCACTCCCAAACATCAGATATGAATATGACTCTGACCTCTTTCCTCCACAAAAAAAAAGAGTGAAATTCCATTTTGGAAATAAATAGCATTTAATTCTAAAGGCTCTTCACCCAGCCACAGAAAATGTCTTACAAGCTCTTCACTGAGAAGACAAGAGTCACACATTGGAACCTTCTTCATACTCAAGTGACAATCAGAAAGCCTCTGATTCAGTTCTTTCTCTTCCGTGGAATAAACAAAGTTCAGGGCACAGGATTCTAATTCAGATATATCACCTCCATGTATCATACTACACCTAGGCCCAAGAGCTCTGATTCTGACCTCTCTCCACTAAGGAGGAAGCAGAGGGCCAGATCTTCTGACTCCAATCTGTCTCCAGCTTGAAGGACTCAGCCTCTGGGAAAGAAGGCTGCACATGTGTATTCTGGGGCTAGAACTGGGTTGGTGTTACTGACATACAGTGAGAGTAGTAGGAACCCAAGAAATGGGACCAAGAGCCATAGTATTTGAAGCTGAATTCTAATATGCTGAAACCATATTTTGAGAAAACTCTGGGCATAAAGGGAACTTGAAACTGGAAAGTTTAGAGCAAAGGAGAAAAGCAGAGAAGAACTCAGAGACGAGCAGTACGCCCACTGGGGAAAAGGACTGTCCAGAGTCAGCAACAGCAACAAAATGTGGAGGATGCAATGAAGGGAATGCAAAGTCCTCTGGCCCTCTATATCGATGAAGATCTGAATCAGATGCCCAGAGAACAAGAAAGAGGGGGACCCCGGGGCCAACTTTATCAAGAATATAAGGCCAACGAGAACGAGAATAAGAAAGATCTTGCTACCGTGCCCCAGCACCTCCTCCCAACAGGTTCTATATCTAGCCTGGATATCGCTGGGATGAAGTGGGCAGATCCAATGGGTTTGAACAGAAGCACTTTGCCAGGCTGCCAACAAGAAAACCGTGAAGGAACTTGCCTACAAGTGGAGTGCTGAGTATATGTAACTTTTCTGAGGCTGTGGGGGTGGCTGTGGATTTGGGAGTGGACACAGGGCAGCCAGATAGCCAGCTGTTAACAGTTGTCGGTGCTAATAATCAGGGCCCACTGAGACCAGCAACTTGTTGAATGCTTGTTCTGACCATTAGCATTTGAGAAGACTACCTGGGACCTAATGTTTGGACTGAGGCACCTGCAAGTTATCAGATGTGCCAACGCAGGTGGTTGCTGCTGACTTTCAGAAGAAAGTGTTTTCTCAGTGTCCCAGGGTTTGCTCTTGGTTAGGTTTCTTTAATATACTTTTTTTTTTTTTTTAAGTTCAGTCAGAGACTGATTTCTCCTTGATATGCTTGTGGGAAGTACCCTGTCACTATTGTTAGTGCTGGGTATTTGAAGTATGTGGCCATTTTAGAGGATTACAATTTTCTCAGGGCAACTTTCTGGAGTTTATAATCAAAGCTCTCAAATACTACAACTTGAATATGTAGTTAACATGACTCCTGTTGAGATATTGGGTTGGCCAAAAAGTTTGGTGTTTTTCGTAAGATGGCTCAAATAGCACTTAGTTTTCTTTAACTTCATCCAAAAAAATTGTTAGATTGCATGGTGACAGCTGTCATATCAGTGTGCATTAAAAAAAAAAATCAAAATTCATGAATTTTTTTGTAGCATTTTAAAGTTGAAAATGGAAGAAAATATGCAACATTTTTGGCATATTTAGATTAATTTCAAGGGAAGAATGCAACTGAAATGCAAAATAAGGTTTGTGCATTGTATGGAGAAGGTACTGTGACTGACTGAACATGTCTAAATTGGTTTGCAAAGTTTCTTGCTGGAGATTTCTTGCTAGATGATGGTCCATGATTGGGTAGACCAGTTGAAGTTAATAGCAATCAAATCAAGACATTAATTGAAAACAATCAATGTTATATCACATGGGAGACAACCAACAGTCGACATACTCAAAATACCCAAATCAATAAGGTTATTAGTGTAAATAAAAAATGTGTGCTTTTATTTTACCTAAAAAACTAAATGGACTTTTAGGCCAACCCAACAAGTTAACCCAAATGACTTTTTTGCTGCCGAAGTTCTCATAAGTTTTCTTCCCTTCCACCCGCTAAAGAAGTTCACGTGCTGTGATTACAGCCCAGATGTCCCTTATTTGGCAAATAATCACCTCCATACAATCATCTGTTCATCTTAAAACCTTTATATAGGTGATAAGAAAAATGAGTCAGATTTCCACGGAGGTCTATAAACTTGTTATAAGTCTTATAACACCTCATGTCATGAGAATCAATTCAGTCCTTTCTTAAATGGTTTTACCAGCTGGTCGCCCTAACTCTGCTTGGCAGAAATAGTCACTGGATTGGAAGCACTCTTGGCCATGGGCTATGGAAACTTGAGTCTTTGCAAAGTGGGGAAGCAGAGTCAAGGAGGGAAGGTCAACTTCTTCCTAAGAGCTTTCTCACACTGGCTATCAGGACTACTTGGAAGACTTTTATTCATTTAACTGATGCTCATTTGTCTTGATTTGAGATTCCTAAACTACCATTTCTCACACAGATTAGAGAAACAGTCGCCACAAGATTACCGACCGTGGGCTGCTCAACTCAGAATGTTTGAGTTAGGCTTCTGCAACTGCCTAGAGTCCCAGCTGAAGATGAAATCACTTCATGTCCTCCCACTGAAGGAGTAACTAGGGTGCTGTACCATCGTGCTAGAGGCCAAGGTCTTTTCAGTGACTGCAGCTGAACCACAACTTAAGCATCCCAACCTCAGGTACTTGACTATAAAACCAAACTGTTGAGGTGCTTAACCTTTTAAGATCTGAGGGGGGGAGGAGGGTAAAGGAGTAGGCTAATGATAGGCAAGCTGGAAAATATTTGCTCAAACTCTGCTTAACATTTTTGGAAGCAGCCTATGTGTAGCTGCTACCAGACGGACATGCCCAGCACCAGATGCTTGTTTCCATATTGGTTGAATGACTTCTCCAGTGACCTCCACTTAGGCATTAAGATTTACCCTGAACTTTCACAAAGGTGCTCATCTCTTTGTCTTCCCCCTCATCCCTTATGAAGTCGTCAAGTGTCGCTTACTTTGCTCTCTCCTCAGCTAGTACCAGCTGTTAATAACTTGAGTACGGATGGATTCTGGTAGCTTGCTAGCATCAGTCCAGCGTTCTATCTAGCCAAGATTTTAGGCCAAACAGTTGAGCCCTCGAAAGCAGTATGGTTAGTCACAATCCATCTTGAGCTTTTGGCTTGCCCCCTATTTGGGAAACCCTCTTCCAGGGCAGTAGAGTGCACCAAAAAGAAATGATTGGCTTCATACCAACTCCCTAGCTTGGAGAAACCCCAGTACAGTACGGTAGAGTTCTATGAAGAGGTAGACAGTCTAGAAAGGAGCATCAATTCCCCCCACTGCCCGCCGGCCCCCGACCCCAGACTTCTCCATGCTGGGGACAGGACAGCCTAGCAAGTTTTTCTGTACTTGAATTTTAGAAGTGCTGAGTACCAGCAGACTGGCGATGATAGTTAGGGAGCGTCTCTCCTCTGGATCCCTCTACAGGGGATTGGGAAGGAGTTCCGGCAGACAAGCTTCTGTCTCCCTTAAACAGGTTAGGTAGAGTCTGAATGAGAAGGAGAAAGGAAGCATTTCAGAATTGTGCAGTCTCCCAACATTTAGAGAACTGCCTTGTTCAGAACTAGGGTAGAGGGACGAAGCGAAGAGCCAGCTCTCCAGAAAAGGTGAAAACACAACGCTTTGTAAGAGAAGCCACAGAGGATAGAGAACATTCTCTTCAGTGAAACCATTTTCCAGTCCCTACATGTAGGACTGAGGAGGAAAATTTTGCAGAAAGAAAGGGAAAGAAAACACAGATACCATTTTTTAACTTCTCCCCAGCTCCTCCCTCCCCCAATTGCCATCTGCTTATAAATCTGGTAACATACAAAAAGAGAAAGAAGCCCACCTCCCCCAGAGCAGAGGCCCCTCCACAATGTGGCAGACAGCCCAGCCTTGGCTTTTAAAAGCAAGCACCATTGGCGCATGCTCAGCAAGAAATGGAGCTGCATTAGAAAGTGGAAAACACCTGTCCTCCTATCCCTGGTCCCACTCTTCACTACTAAAGCACCCACCTCATCTAGGAAGGAAAGGGGCAGCTGAGGGTAATTGAGGCAGCAGCTTTAGCTGGTGGAGCAATCATGCACAGCTGTGCCTCCTTCTCCTCTTTTCACCTTTTCCTCAAGTTCTGCCTCAACATTTATGCTGCAGAGTCCAGGGAGGGGTGGTACTCAAAGACTAGTGCTGAGAAGTTTCGCATTATTTTGCCAAATGAATGCAATAATTCTCCTATGGACATCTCCACTCATGGACAGGGTTGTCAAATTTAACAAATACAAGGACAGGGTTCCCAGTGACATTTGAATTTCAGATAATCAACAAATCATTTTGTAGTATAAATATGCCACATTTAAGCTCTACTGTCTTATTTGAGATATATCTGCCTTGCAAAATTGTTTGTTGTTTATCTGAAATTCCAGTGTCACTGGCATCCTACATTTTATCCTGCAACTCTCATGGGGCCCCAGGCCACCCAGAAGATTCTTCCTTCCAGCCAAATGCTGGTTGAGTTCTTTGTCATGATAATGAGACAAACGGAAGAAGATACATTACCATTGCTGCATTGCACCTGAAATTTTGAACCACCAAACGGTCTAGCTCTGTCCTGCCCTGAAGAGAGTTACCCTCATGTTCAACAAATTCTAGAGAGTAGTTCAAAGCCTGAAGCTACCCATTGAGGGAGAACTCTGAGGTAAACTTCCTGTGTGACTTGGAATAGATTTAATCTTCTCTGTGGTTATTAGTTTCCCCAACTATGAGATGACTTGAACTCAGTAATAATGGTGACTATTCACTGCACCAGGCACGTCCGTCAGGCTCACTATTTCTAGTTCGGTTCAACAATGCTGCTAGTTAGGTATTATGATCTGTATTTTACAGTTACATTTTATAGAACTCAGAGAAACTAAAGGCCTGAAGGTAAGAGCTAAGATTTAAACTCACACCCAGTTGATTTTAAGTCCTGAGATCTTTTCTGCTTTTCAGATAACTTCTCTAAGTTTTTTTGGATTGTTCATTCATTTGTTGGTTGGTTGTTTATAATTAGGTAATGTAGACACATAAAACAAAAATGAACATGTATAAGATGGTGAAAAGTAAGTCTCTCTCCCTTGTTTGTCTTCTATCCATTAATTCTACCCAGAGGCAATCAGTCAGTTAATGCTTTTTAGACAGAGCTTGTTCGTTTCCCTTTCCACACAAGGTGGCCTTCTATGCAATTTTTTTGCACTTCTACTTTTCTCCACTTAATATAAGCTCGAGATCTTTCCATGTCAGTAATTATAAAAGTGTCTTATTAAGTGGCTGCATATTATTCCATTGTATGGGTGTGTTATAATTAATTTTACCAGTGCTTTATGAAAGTACACACTTAGATTTCTTTTCCATATTTTGCTTTTTTACAAACAATGCTATAATAAATATCTTTTTATAAGCTTAATTTGTACCTGTGCTATCCATGGGGTACATATTTAAGGTTCTAAATATTTAGGAATGGCATCTCTTGCTCAAAGGATATGTACATTATAAATTTTGAGAGGTATGTCCAGATTGAAGTGGAAGCTGGGATAGTAATGGACATTACTTTCAATAATATATAAGATTACCTACTGGCCCACAAAATTCATTACCCAAGTTTGTGAACTCTGCCAATCTGATAGGTGAGAAATTAGTATTTCATAATGGTTTTATCTTGTATCTACCTTATCATAATTTGACTAGGGATCTTTTCCTGTATTAGAGCCTTTTTTATTTCTGCTCTTGGATATGTCCATCTGCATTATCTGGGGCCCCAGGAATGAAGACAACACTTGGGTAAATTCTTGTGTTCAGTTGGTAAAATAATGCAAGTTGTTTTTGATTTGTAGAGGAATATCATAGTCTCAAAAAATAATGCCACTTTATGCCCTGACTTGTGTGGCTCAGTTGGTTAGAGCATCACCCCATAACTGAAAAGTTGTGAGTTTAATTTCCAGTCAGGGCACATACCTAAGCTGTGGGTTTGATCCCAGTCTGAGTGCATATGGGAGGCAACCCATTGATGCTTCTCTCTTGCATCAATGTTTCTCTCTCTCCCTTTCTCCCTCCCTTCTTCTCTCTCTAAAATCAGTGAAAAAAATATCTTCAGGTGAGGATAAAAAAGAAAAATGCCACCTTACCTGTGATTTGAATTTTAAAAATTTGTAGGTTGTCTTTTAACTTTGTGTATTGTCATTTTTCTAATTCATAGTGTTTAATTTTTATATAGTCAGATTTATGGCTTCAAAATTTAATATCAAACTTAGATAGACTTTCCCTACTTTAAGATTCTAATTTTTTATTTTTATTTTTGTCTCACACTCCCAGTTTTTAAAGTATTGAAATATTTTGACCTAACAGAAATTTATGTCATCAGCATCTCAATTGTTCTTTTCCTGTCTATAGTTTTGTATTGATTTTTTTATGGCAGATTATTTTTTTGTCCCGGGTTATTTTCCCCCTACCTCTCCATAAGAGGGTTTTGTATCTTTCCTTGTTGACCTGCAGTGACTCCCACTCAGGGAGGAACAAGCCTTTATCCCTTGCCACTGATGTGTGCTTGGCAAATGGTCACCAATGTTTTCATAAAATAAGGCCATGTTGCATGCTTATTTTCTGCTTGAAGGGAACTCATGAGTTTCCAGATGTCTTATTCTTTTCTCTTTTCCACAAGAATGGCATGTCCCAAATAAGGGCTGCACCTTCAGCCTAGATCCAGCAGATCCACAGCCATCAAGAAGTAATGTGAGTGTTACTGAGACTTTAGGGTTACTTGTTACCTAAGCAGAACTGACTAACTCACATCACATTTTAGTGGTATCTATGCTTAACCCTTATATCACGAAGTATGACATACATCCAAAAACAAACAAACAAACAAATGTTCCCTGCCATTAGATACCACTGAATTAATCACCATGTTACCATCACCCACTAGGTCAGAGGTAAAATATTTCCAGCCCTAAAAAACAAGATTGTACCCCTCTTTTCATTAATATAGGCTGAATTGTGTCCCCTAAAATTCATAAGTTGAACTCCCAACCCCTGGTACTTTAGAATGTGACTGTTGTATTTAGAGTATTTGAGCAGGTACTTAAGTTAAAATGTGTTCATTAGCGTGGGCCCTAATCCAATGTGACTGATGTCCCTAAAAGGAGAAGAAATTAGGACACAAATATGAGTACAAAGTCTGCCCAGAAAGTATCCAGCCATATACTATAAAAAATAGAGACATGTATTAAAGAAGATACAAGATTCAAGAAACATTGTACATAGGACTATGACACCTCAGTCCCCTTCAAAGTAAGCATCTTGGAACCTCATATAGTTCTCCCAGAGTCTCTTCCACTGTTCAAAGACTCTGCAAAATCCTTTATTGAAGTCACCCTCAGCTGCCCAATTGTATTTTCCTGAATCTCATCGCCAGAAGTCACAGGACATCAAATCTGGTCTTGTAACGAGGCTGACTCACCTGGGTGCTTTGATGTTTTGCCTAAAAACTCTGCATGAGAGATGATGCATGAGCAAGTGCATTGTTGTGATGAAGCTACCAATCACCAGTTGCCCATAGCTGCAGCCATTGTCATCATATTGCATCTCTTAACCATGGAAGAACATTGAGGTAATACTCCTTATTAATTGGTTTGCCTGGATGAGCAAAACCTTCCCAACAAAAAATACAGTTAACATGGTCTAGATCTTGTTGTGACTTTGCCACACCATCTTTAGGCACAGAGAACCAGGTGACTTCCATTTGGATGACAGGGATGAAAAATTTGATGCAGATTTGTTGCTCTACTCACTCAGTCATTTTGAATGTGACAGCCACACACAGTACACATGCTCACTTAATGGCATCTACCACCCCCACTGACTAGTACAGTGAAGTCGTCATTGTTCATATATGTGCATTCTAGTCCACTCTCCTTGACTGTCAGGTTACATCAATGTTGTGCAAACTATTCTCATTATATTAACAATGGCTGACTTTTTTTGGACAAAAGAAAAGACCAGGTGAAGACAATGGGAGAACAGAGCCCTATATAAGTCAAGGACAGAGGTCTCAGAAGAAACCAACCCTGCCAACACCTTGATCTTTGACTGTTTAAGCCTTTTGTTATGGGAAATTAATTTGCTCATTATAGTGGGTTCCTCAATGCTCATTAGCAATGATCTTTGTACTTACTTCCCTCAGTATAGTTTGTTGCTTTTTTTTTAACTTTCATAGAAATATAATCATATATTACATTTTTGTGTGTATGTGTGTGTTGGCTTTACTTGTGCTCAAAATTATAATTGTGAGATTCATCACTTTCTAGGCTATAAAAATATTCTACCATGTATTAACTCATTCTACTGTTTGTAGACTTTTGTGCTGTTTCTAATCTGGAACTATTATGAATAATACTGCTGTAAAATACTTGTACACATCTCTTAGTGCTCATGTGCACCAAAGAGTAAAATTACTAGATTATTGAGCCTGTGCATGTTTAACTTTAGTAGATAACATCAAATGGTTTTCAAAATAGTTTTAATAATTTATATTTCACCAGCAGTTCAGGGGAGTCTCTGATGTTCTACATTCTTGCCAATGTTTGCTATTGTCAGACTTAAATTTTTTTTTGTCATTTAGGAATATAAAATTTCTTTTATTATTTGAATTTGTATTTCTGTGATTACAAATGAGGTTCAGTACCTTTTAAAATATTGATTGGTCATTAGAATATCCCCATCTACAAAGTGTTGTTTCAACATTCTTGCATGTTTCTGTTGGACAGTTAATATTCTTCTTACTGATTTTTAAAGTTTACTTATATATTATGAAAGTCAGCCCTTTATTAGTTATTATGCTATAAATACATTCTTTCATTCAGAAAATGTAAATATGTTCCCTAACCTACATCGTATTAAAAAATCAATTAAATCATGGGTCAAAATTAAAAAGACAAAACAATACAACTCTTAGAAAATAAATGGAAGGATATCTAATGACCATGAAGTAGGGAAAGTCTTCTTAAGCAGGGCACAAAAAGTAAGACAAATTTTATCACAATATTAAAATATTATTGCTCCCAAACCACAATTCAAATTATTAAAAGGCAAGCCCATAGAAGGGAGGTGATATTTCTAGGGGTGTCTAAGTGAGGTAAATCCTCATTTTCCTAAGCAAAAGTTAATAGATAATGTTTAAAGTTGATTCATCAAGAAATGACAAAACCATAATAAGACACAGAAGCACATAACAAATCACTGTTTCTGGGACTGGCACTGGAACTGAGGATAAGTGGGAAAGAGATAGAGAAGAGAACTATTGGTTTTCACTATAATCCCTCTATATTATTTTATTTGTTAATTATGTGTATGTATTACTTTGATTTTTTAATGGTATTCTTAAAAAAAAAAAAGACGTAGTATTTCTCTTGTTGAAGTACCTTAGAGGAAAGAATAAAGACAATTCTAGACATCCTGGCATGCCCTATAACTGTGATGAAAAACTAAAAAATGCTTTCAGGTCTTGTATTTTACAATAAAAGTCACAAGAATTTTATATTCTTACTCATTATATATTTGTGTTAGTTTAATGTGAAACAATCTCTTATTGAAAGTTCTTACAGGACTTTCGGCCAAGATGGAGGCATAGACTGAAATGCTCTGTCCCCCTCTACAACTAAGAAGGAATACAACTACTGCAAAACTAAAAATAGTAAGAAATTCCTGAAAATAAAGCTACATAGAAGTCCAACATATGAAGTCATAAACAAGTGGTGCTAGTCCGAATGGGTAGAAAGTGCGAAACCATGGCTGAGAAAGATTGAACTGTGCTGGAGGTGGCAGCTGCATCAGCGAACAGCGGGACCCGGTAAGCAGACACCTATATTTAGGGGGAGGAGAGAAGTGCCTGGGAGCCAGCCCGGCTGCAGACCAGATCTGTCGGCTCACGATTCCAATGCCCCAGGAAGGCAGATCCCATTGGGAGGCGGCCCTGTTTCTCAGCGGAGAGTAACAGCAGGAATGCATCTTGGACCCCCGCCCCCACACAAAGCACCACAGTGTGGTGAGAAAGGTCACCAGGTTGTGACGAACACACGAGGTTCTGCCCAATATAGCATAGGAGGTATGACAATGCCCCACCCAAGAAGGAAAGATAAACAAAACAGTCAGCATGGCAGAATTAATGATTGAAATACCAATCACACAGCTAACAAAAAAATAAAAGCCTTGACCAGTGAACAAATAGCGAATCTTTCTGAGGCTCAGTTCAGAGCTATAGTTATAAGACAGCTTACAGACCTAACAGTGGGGCTGAATCAAGACAGGGAAGGAATGAAGGCTAGTCCTGCTGAAATTAACAAAAATACATACAAGACAAGTGGTGAGGAAGGGAAAGCCATGGATCAAACTAACAAATCGGAACATAGGGAGGGAACAAACAGTCAACCAGTGCAGAAAGAGGAAACAAAAAGTGAGAAATGTGATGAGAGACTCAGAAACCTCTGGGACAGCTATAAGCGATCGAACATTCAAATTATCGGATTGCCAGAGGGTGAAGAAGAAGAACTAGAAATTGAAAAATTATGTGAAAAAATAATGAAGCAGAACTTCCCTAACTTGGGGAAGGAAATGAACTTACGGGTCCAGGAAGCACAGAGAGTTCCGGATAGGCTGGACCCAGGAAAGACCACACCAAGACACATTATCATCAAAATGTCAAAAATTAAAGATAAAGAGAGAATCTTAAAAGCAGCAAGATATAAGAGAAGAATCATGTACAAAGGGGTCCCAATTAGACTATCAGCGGATTTCTCAAAGGAGACTTTACAGGCAAAAAGGGACTGGCAAGAAATATTCAAAGTAATGAAAATCAAAAACCTACAATCACAAGTACTCTATCAAGAGAAGCTGTCATTCAGGATAGAAGGGCAGAGAAAGTGTTTCCAGGACAAAGTAAAACTGAAGGAGTTTGTTAGATCCAAACCGCTATTATATGAGATGTTAAAGGGACTGGTTTAGAAGAAGGAGGATCAAAACTATGAACATTAAAATGAAAACTGCATCATAAGAACCAACAGCAAAAGCTAGGGAATCAAAACAAAGGCAAACTAAGCAGTCAACAAGAGGGGAAAAAGAATTATAGGTACAGGGAACATATTGTGGGGAGGTCAGCGAGGAGGGAGAAGGGGGAAAAGGGAGGGAGATGGTATAGGAATTAAGAAGCATAGTAGGAGGGAGTGGAGTAGACAGCAAGATGTTGAGAAGAACTATATGCACAACCAATGGGCATGGACTAACGGGGGTGGGGGGCGCAATTGGAGGGAGGGGGGAGCAGGGGAGAAAGAAACTGAGACAACTGTAACAGCATAATCAATAATAAAGAAAAGTTCTTACATATTTACTCAAATTCCCTAGTAAATTTCATGCTCAGGAAGATCCAGTAGGTCTATTCTTTGGCTTCAAGCACCCCCAGGATGCCCCTGTCAACCTCTTGGGGCTGTAGGTAACCCATTTTGGGAAGGATATTTCTAACTTGTTAATGCTGCCATAATGGCTAAATGCATTATGGCTTCCAGATGTTGTATCTACTTCAGATGTTAGATAGGGAACACACACTATAATTGTGCAATATTCATTTTGCAATCAGAAGACCTATTTAAGTTCAGACTGGGACCTTTGAGCGGGTTACTTAAAGCCCCAAGACTTTCGCCTCCTCAGCTATAACACAAGCCTAATAAATACTGATTTTGCCTATTACTCCACAAAGTTGTTCTGTGGCTTATGTGAGAAATTATTTTGTAAATGATGTAACATTTGTCTTCCAGAGTACTGGTAGAAGAAATTTTGTATGTCAAATTTTAATGCCAACATTTTCAACATAATTTGGGCACTATGCTATTTTTCAGTGTCTTTAGAGCTTCTCTGTGTCTCCTACTCCAAGGAGTTTACATTGAGCAGCTAGTGAGTTCTATTTGACAAACATTCACAGCTCCCACTCCATATTGGGCAATGTGCTAGAAATTATCAATATACAAAGAGGACTCTCTTTCTCCAAGTTATGTACAATATAAAAGATCTGCATTCTAGATTTGGTAAAAATGCCTATTACATGGGCATACATGCTGGCTGCGTTGTCTTGGGAAGTCATTCCCCTTTCTAGGCTTTAGTTTCTTTACCTATAAAAGAAGGATGCTGGTATTTTATATATACTTAAGATTCACTCATTTCCAATATTCTATACTTCCCAGAACCCTTTAACACCTTTAAAAAAATCTGCAGCAATTCTCCACACTCAAAGTATGAGTCAGGATTCAACCAGGAAATACTCAATATTGAGCACAGAGGAAACTACACTGGTGAAGGAAGAGCTGAGAGGCCAAAGGCAAGACAGTAAGAACACCCCCATCCCTTACCCCAACACACGCTATCACTCTCTAGGCTGGAGGGACAAAGGAAAAGTTTGATGTTTGCAAAGCCCCCTGGTTAGGGTCACCTTGAGGGAGATGGAAGCAGGCGGGTCATAGAGGATACATAGGCAGGGCCAGAGACACAGAGTCAGGGAGTGGAGTGCGCATAATGTGGACTTTTTTCTCCTGTGCCTGTCTGTTATCTCCAACTTGTGCCTTTCAGGGCCCAACACAGAAGAGCTTTCTAACCAGGAGCCTGGGAAATACAGCCTTCTTGGGTCCCCCCCCAGTGATACAGAGCAAAGCAGGGGAAAGGTGGGAATGGATTTCAGTACAAACAGTACACAGACTGGCCTCTCACTGGGGTGCTTGGTACTCCTTCAAGGAGTTTTATGATGCATTGGAGGAAACTAAGCTCATATGAATGAAGCAACAAAAATTAAAATCATAATAGCCATTCTATTTCATTCACATATGTTATCTGAAATCTAGAAAATATTGTCTTCATTTTTCAGATGAGAAAAAAGGCTCAGAGAGTTAATGTGCCCAAATTCATGGAACAAGAGAAAGCAAAGCAAAATTGGAATCTACCACCACCTGACTCCTAAGGAGGCAATCTTTCTTCTGTACACATTAGGTGTTTCAAGTTCTCTCTAAGACAGGTGTTCAGAGAAAGGAGGGTCTCTATTTCTTCATCTGAAAAATGCAATTTGGCACAGCTCCAATAGGAACCCTCTATCAGTATAGGCTGGAATCCTTAAGAAGGCTTTATAGAACAAGGGAGGGCTCTTCGGGGGTCTTCAAAGATATGTAGGACTCAGAGAGAAAAGGTCTGAATGAAGTTCATTTTGTTTTTCTCTCTGAGAAATCCCTTTTCTCTCAGCAGATTTGATTGGAGTTTTGAGCACTGAAACATAATATTGCTTCCAGGAAACCTTATATGCTTTCTCCTAAGTCTTTGCTTAGGGTATGCAAAGTGGTTGTCACATCACACAGCTCTGGGACCTTGGGGCATCCATGACAGTGTCTGAGTCCACCCTCCATCCCCAGGGTCTTGCACCCTGACTCAGGGGTACCTGCATGTTTGACATTAGTTCTCCTGGGCAACTGGATCTCTATTGGCCATACATCTGAGAATTCTCAACAACACTGTTTATTCCTTGAGAAATCTGGAATGAATTAAGCTGAATAAATTGGCTCTCAACTTGGCTGTTTCAGATGGCAGCAAAGAAATAACATATGCTGCTTTCCCCCCTTTTTCGTTTTCTTTTTCTTTTATTTATGGAAGGGGAAATGAAAACACACCCATATCCACACACAAAAAAATAGATTTGGTCAAATTATGCTCCACTTCTCCAGCAAGTGGAAACCTTTGATCAGAATATTTAGGTGTCTCAGAAGAGTGTTAGGATAGCAAGAAGCCTGGGGAATTCATCCTAAGCATGTCTGCAACCTGCACAGCATAAATCTAAGTTGAACTGCGGTGTCAATGGAGCCAACCTGCAGCTGAGTTGCTAGGGCTACTGAGGCAATAAGCAAACACAACAAAGAATGTTCCATTCTTAATCCTCCACTGATCTTACCTTTCTAACCTCAGTGCCAGACATTCATCAAAAGAAAGCCACATGGAGACTTTAAAAGATTATTGAGAAAGAAATTAGAAGGAAAAACAAAAGGAGAAAATATTTGGGCATAATCAATATGATTAAACCTGACACATGCATTGTTTTAATTGCTCAATCTCAGTTTACAAATAATTAATGATACAATGATAGATTGCACTTTTGAGCACTGTGCTAAATTAGCTTGTATGACCTCATTTATATGTCACAGTAGCCTCACAACTGAAGTACTATTATTATCCCTACTTTATAGATGATAAAACTGAGCATAAAGAGCTAATATATTTAGGAAAGAAAGGAGCCAGATTTCAAATTAAGTCTATCTAACTGCATTGTCCAGCTCTACACCATTAGACCATACCCTATGTGGTGCACATGGAGATGTGCTGCCCAGATTTTCCTTCAGGAAAAAATGTGTTGCTCCAGCTGCTTCGGGTGCTATCAGTAGGCAGCCTTCAGCTGTCAGCCCCTTTGGAGTCATCTCTGCTGCAGAGCACCACCTCACTCAAGGTCAAATCTTTCCCAGGGCTGCTCCTATACAATGATTAACGGGCAGTTCTGGACACATAGTCACTTGGTATCCCATGGTCAAGCTGGCAGCCTCTTCTGTCACCTGGTATCTGGCCAGAGCATTATTTCTAGGTGTGGAATGTGACCCTTTAACACCTGAAAAACCCTGCCAAGTGTTTTGCTTCCTTCTTTATGGTAGCAGATGCAAGATTCAGGAATTTGTCTTTTACTTTGGAGGGCATATCCCAGCATGCCCTCAGCCACTGGACTGCTAAAAACTTTACCGAAGTGGCAGATCTCTGCATCTTTTTAGGTTTTATTTTGCGTCTTCTGGGGTGCCTTTGTCTTCCCAAGGCTTCCCGTGTACTAGATACTTGTTCATTATGCCTGACCAGCATGATGTCATCGATGCCATACATCAATATGCTGCTCCATGGAATGTCTAGAGGCTCAAACCTTTTTGGGCTGTGTTATAGTAGAAAATTGTACATCAGTATTTTGTCTCTTTCATGTGAATGCTAGCTTTAAAAAATTTGATCAGCGCTGGCTGGTGTGGCTCAGTGGATTGAGCACTGGTCTGTGAAGCAAGGGCTTGCTTGTTGGGTTTCTGGTCAGGGCACATGCCTGGGTTGTGGGCCAGGTCCCCAGTTGGGGGAGCATAAGAGGCAACCACACATTGATGTTTCTCTCCCTCTCTCTCCCTTCCACTCCTTCTGAAAATAAATAAATACAATTTTTAAAATAAATTAATAAATAAAAATCTGATCAGAATAGGAAGGAAACATTCAACCAGTAAAGCTCCCTGAGGCCCTTTTAGCCTTCTCTATCAAATATACCACATCTAATACAACAGTAGCATTGGGGCTACTTCTCTGTTGAACTTGCAGTAGCCTACAGTCATTCTCCAGGATTTGTTTGGTTTCAGTAAGGGCTAGACTTATTCAGTGTGATAAGAGTTCTTTATTCCTACATCCTTGAAATCCTTAGGGTGAAAATAAGTTTCATCCCTTGGGGATGCGATACTGTTTTTTTATCTATTCTCTTGTCAAGAGTGAAAGGGATATAGTTAAAGGCTTCTCCTTGGTTTCTCCATTGTGATAGCTCTTACCTTACAGACTCAATGTAGGGATTACTCCAACTGCCATCAATCCCATTTATACATTCAGGAACTGGGGATGTGACCACCAGGTGGACTGGTTATTTGACAGCGTTTGGTCAGAATTTTATTTATAGGCCTCTTATATGCCTTTACTCTAATAGGGGATCTGTGATAATTCTACATGTCTCTCAGAGTTCCCTTTACTCTAGTCAACCAAGTAAATGGCTGAAGTTCCCTTTGGGGAAGAAATAAGGAAATTAACACAATATGTTTTGTTGTGGTTTTCAGGGTCCTTCCTCATGGGAACTGAGCCATATATTCACTCAACAAGTTTTCAGTCTGAAAACTGATTTAAGCATAAAAAATTAGGTAGGGCATTGTGACATTGTATTGTGACAATCTCCAAGTTTCCTACTCCTCCAAGCTTGCTATCTTTGGATTGTACGTATAAAGCAGTATCCTCATTAACAGCCCATCTATTTTGCCCCTAGAGATGTGGTGCTCTATTACCTATCTACCCAACTCTCTATAGCTCAGGCCCTGCAGCTGCTATTCTAACTTTACCAGTTATTATAACTGCAAACTCCTGGTTTCTGATAGTTAAGCACCACCGCCTAACCTCTACTGCTCCACGGTGAGAGAGAGGGTAGCATTATCCACATTATTATCAACAGTTCAATGTCTGTGACAACTCTACCTCTGTGACAGTTCTATAGGTATTCAAGAGAACAGAGGCATTCCTGCATGATCAGAGAAGAAAGAGCACTTTGTTCTAGGGGTTCTAGAGTAGAAAAACAGCATTATAGACTGAATGTGTTTCTTTTTGCTTCCAACTGTCCCTAAGAGATGGACATTAGGTCTGTCCTCTTATGGGGCAAATTAGAAATGGTCTTTAACTTTTGTCCAATTAACTAAGAAACAAGAGCCAAGTAAAATACTATATCAAATTGAAGATGGCTGATATTCAGGGGAAGATTTGAACCCTCCACCCCCCCAAAAAATAATGCACAGGAAAGAATATTATAAAGCAAAACCCCTAATGGATATAGATGCAAAGATCCTCAACAAAATATTAACAAACAAAATACAACAGTACATTAAAAGGATTGTACACCATGAAGAGATGCAAGACTGGTTTAACATCTGCAAATCAATCAATGTGGTATACATTAATAGATTAAAGGATGAAAATATAATTATCTTAATAGAGGAAGAAAAAGAATTTGACAAAATTCAACATCCATTCATGATTTAAAAAAAACAACACTTTTCAACAAACTGGGTATGGAGCAAATGTACCTCAAGATAGTAAAGTCCATCTATGACAAGTCCACAGAGAATATTGTACTCAATGGTGAAAAGCTGAAAGCTTTTCCTCTGAGATCAGAAACAGAAAAAGGATTCTCACTCTCACTTTTATTCAATATAGCACTGGAAGTCCTAGTCAGAGCAACTAAGCAAGGAAAAGAAATAGAAAGCAACCAAATTAGAAATAAATAATTAAAATTGTCTCTATTTGAAGATGATGTATTATATATATAAACCCCTATAGACTCCACTAAAAATTGTTAAATCTAATAAATGTATTCAGTAAAGTTTCAGAATAGAAAATTAACGTACAAAATCAGTGTTTCTATACATTAATAATGAACAGTCATAAGTAGAAATTAAGAAAACAGTCCTATTTATAAGAGTACTAGAAAGAATAAAATATTTAGATGCGATCTAGTGCATTCATGGTGGTATAACCTTACATAAATAAGATATTTACAAATAAGCTTAACCAAATGGTTAAAAATATGTATCTAGGAAACTACAAAACATTGGTGAATAAAATCTGACATATAATTGGAAAGATATTCCATGTTCATGGATTGGAAGAATTAATATTGTTAAACTGTTCATACTATCCAAAGCAATCTACAGATTCAATGCATCCCTGTCAACTTTTCAATGAAATTTTTCTTCATTGGGACGCTCTGTGCTTCCTGGACTTGCATGACCTTTTCTTTCATCAAGTTAGGGAAACTTGCTGTCATTAGTTTTTCAAACAGGTTTTCTATCCCTTGCTCCTCTTCTTATCCTTCTGGCATTCCTGTGCTACAGATATTATTACATTTCATGTTGTCCTGCAGCTTTCTTAGAACCTCTTCATTCATTTTTAGTCTTTTTTCATTTTGTTGCACTGTCTGGGAATTTTTTTCTATGTTGTCCTCCAGCTTGCTGATCTGATCTTCTGCTTCCCCTAGCCTGCTTTTGATTGCTTCTACTGTGTTCTTCAATTCAGAAATTGTATTCTTTATTTCCTCCTGGCTCTTATTGATAGCTTCTATGTCCTTTTTCATGCTGGTATAATTCTCAGTAAGTTCCTTGTAGTTTCCCTGGAGTTCTTTGTAGTTTTCTTTGAGCTCACTGAGCTCATTGAGCTTCCCTATAATCCATGTTTTGAATTCCATGTCTGATAGTTTGCCTTCTTCTATTTCATTTAGCACTCTTTCTGAGGATTCCTATTTTTCTTTCCCCAGGGAATTATTTCTCTGTCTCCCCATTTTTGTGACTCTTTTTGTTTGTTGCTGCATCTTAGATTGATCTGCACTTCCTGGATCTGCCCCTGATGGTGTCAGATTGTGTACTAGTCTAGACCTAGGCAGCCTGGTGGAGACTACCAGATATCTACTGCCTTTGTTTGTCTCCTTTAGTTGTTAATCTATTCAATCTGTGATCAGCCATCAGGCTTAAGCACTGAGGGTGGGGCAGATTAATTCCTGCAGGCAGGACTTTTTCTTCCCCTCTGACTGACACAACTTGGAGGGGAATGGTCTGCCTGCAGTATGGGGAGTTAGTCAGCACTGGGACATGGTCAGTTGCTCCCTCAGTTCTCTCCTCAAAGCCACTGCCTCAAATTCTCCTCAAGCATTTCTAGTCCTTTCTGCCCTCCCTCTGCTTGAGCCCAGGGTAAATGGGTGCCAAAATATTTTTGTAAGTGATCCATTTAAGAGCTCTTTGTCTCCAGCTGTTTCTTTCAGGCCAGCAAAAAACCTTGTGGCTTTTCACTTTTCACAGCTGAATGCTATTTTACTTTCCACTCTGTTGCTGTAGGCTGTGAAGCCCAGCTGTGGGTTTAGACCCTATCCTTCTCGCGGGGAACCCCTGGCTGCTGAGCTGTTTCTCAGTCCCTTCAGTTGCCACCCATGGGAGCGCAGCCAGCCCTTTCGTGTCTCTGTACTTCCTACCAGTCATGTTGTTTTCTGTCTCTCCGTGGTTATAAGACCTCTCTCCAGCTAGTGTTCAGTTGCTTATTCCAGATGATTTCTCCACAATTAAATTGTAATTCCAGATTGGTCCTGGGAAGAGGTTAGTGCAGCTTCCACTTACTCCTCTGCCATCTTGGATCCCTCAATGACATTTTTTCACAGAAATGGAAATAAAATTTCTAAAATTTGTATGGAACCGTAAAAGACCAGAATAGCTAAAGCAATCTTGATAACAAAAAACAAAGTTTGAGGCATCACACTTTTTAATTTAGACTATATTACAAAGCTATAGTAGTTAAAACATATGATATTGGTTTTAAAGTAAACACATAGATCAATAGAACAGAATACAGAGACCAGAAATAAGCCCATGCATATATGGTCAAATAATTTATGTCAAAGGATCCAATAATATGCAATGGGGAAAAATAATCTCATCAATAAATTGTGTTGGGAAAACTGGGCAGTCGTCTGCAGAAGAATAAAACTGGAACTCTATTTTATACCACACACACACAAAAAAACAATTCAAAATGGATTAAAAATTTAAATTTAAGACCTGAAATCATAAAACACTTAGAGGAAGATATAAACAGTGGTACTATATGAAACTAAAAAAGTCCTGCATAGCAAAGGAAATCATCAACAAAATAAAAAGGCATCCTATAGAGTGGAGATATAAGCTATAAAAACAACCTAAGTGTCTGTCAATGGATGAATTAATAAAGATGTGATATATATTATTCAGCCATGAGAAAGAGGAAATTATGCTGTTGATATCAACATGGTTAGGCCCTGAAGTCATTGTGCAAAGTGAAATAAGCCAGTCAGAGAAAGACAAATACTGTTGATATCACTTATACAGTAGTCCCTCTCTATATCACAGTTCACTTATCGTGGCCACACTGTATGGCGGGTTTTTCAAAAATATTATATTTACTTATTTATAGTGGATTTTTCACTATATCACGGGATTTTGCAGTACTGTATACATATGTTGTTAAAGTTACATAGGTTTAAGAGTGTAGAATATGTTTAAGAATGTAAGTAGTGTTTATAAAAGTGTGGAAAAGGTTAATAAGGGAGTGGGAAAGGTTAAGAAGGGACTGGGAATGGTTTATAAGTGTGTGGCAAGGGTTTATAAAGCCTTAAAATATATATAAATACTAAAATAAATGTAAGGTTCCTACTTCGCGGCTTTTCACCTATCACGGGGGGTGGGGGTGGGGTGTCTAGAACATAATACCCGTGATAAATGAGGGAATACTGTATATAGAATTTAAAAAAAAAGTCAAACTCATAGGAAAAGATAGTATAAAAGCAGTTGCCAGGGTCTAGGGGGTGGGGGAAATAGAAAGAGATGGGTAAAAACTTCAAACTTTTAGCTTTAAGACGAATAAGGTCTGTGGATCAAATGTGTAACATGGCGACCATAGTTGATAACATAATTGTGTAACTGAAATTTTCTAAGAGAGTAGAACTTAAATGTTTTCACCCCCATCCCCAAAAGAGATGACTATATAAGGTGATGGATGTACTAATTAACCATTGGGAGGAATCCATTAACAATATATATGTATATATCAAATCATCACAATGTACACTTTAAATATCTTATTTTTTGTCATTTATATCTCAGAAAAGCTGAAAAAGTCTGCAAAAACAAATGTTTTTAAAAATGCAAAAAAATTTTTTTAACATAGAACTAAATACATTTCTAATTTAAGATTGTTTCAAAATTCTACCATCTGTATTAAAATAATGGCTATATTCTGGCTATATTTCTACTTTAATAGAAAGATTACAATAAAAAAACCTCTTTAACTGGTGGCCCTGAGTCTCACTGAGGAGTGGATATTTCCCCAGTCACCTCAGTGAGATGGAAACTTCTCTGACTTGCATTTGTTTAATATCTGTGTTCTCTTCTTACCTTCAAGCTCCCTAAGATAAAGCCCATGCTTATCCTTTTCACCTCTTCATCACCATGCCTTGCCTGGCACCTCTTACGGGACTAGAATAGTGCCTGGCAATGCTTATTGTTTCATAAGTTCATTCATTTATTATGCAATAAATACTGGACAAGTGAGCAATGGATGCATAAGTTGTTATAATGCATCAAATCAAATTTAGATTCTTAGTCATGCATTGCCCAGTGGATAACTTCTGTCTTTCTCAGTTACAAATAGATTTTATCTCTTCAGCCCTGTAAGTGGAAAAAAATCCAGCAGGATATAACCGTTTACTCAGAGACCAGAATAGGAAAGTACATTAGATGTGAGGAAATGGGAATCCTGCCCACCTCAGAACATTGGTAGCATTTTAATGGTACAGACCCTTATCTATTTCCTTTGCCCCATCCACCTCCCTCTTATAGCATATATCTCTTTGAATTCTCATTCTTAGCAGCATCTGATGTTAGGCTTAGTTTATCAGCAGGAACAAAGAATGACATTTTCCAAGCTTCTTAGGTTCAACATTGTCCGTTCAATGTTTTTTTATGAATTGGTCTTGGCCTCTAAAGCTGAATCACTATTTCCTTTTTGGGAAACTTCTAAGTTCTTATCTTTCAGAAAACTTACAGCCTTTTATCTTATCATCTCATTTGATTTTCCCAATGGTTTTATGATGGAAACGGCCAGATGTCATTCATTTTTCCAAAGAAGGGAAAATGATCAGTGAACCAGGAAATTGGAAGACAACGATCCTCATTTCTACTATTTATTAGTTGTGTAATCTTAAGCAAATCTCATGACAATCATAAAAAGAAATGGGTTTTATTGGGTCTAACACTCAACAAATACTTGGGTGTTGAATGCTGGACGAAGTGGGACATAAGACAAGTTCTCCTTTCTCACAGAACTTTCATTACAGTGAGGTACAGACAAATAAAAAGTCAGCAAATAGGTAATATAAATTTGGATATTAATAAATGCTAATTAATAAATGTTATTAAGAAAAAATTTTAAAGGTGATGTATTAAATACAGTGGAAGCCATTTTGGTTAGGAAGTCAGAGAACTGTCCCTCCCCCTCCAGAAGTAAGATTTTTCCATATCTGAAAGACAAAAAGGAGTCAGCCTATAAAGATGCAGGTGAAGAGCTTTCTATGTAAAGGGAACAGACATTCAGAGCTGGTTACAAAAGTTCTAAGATGGCACAAACTTCGTTGTGCCTGATAGTTATTACTAGCATTTCCTGTTTTAGAGATGATGCTCCTAAGGCCTAGAGTAGTGAAGCAAGTGTTCAAGAGTAAATGCTGACTTCTTATAAGAGCATGAATTCGTACACATAACTTCTGACTCTTAAAGAGAATGTCCTTCACCATTTAAATTCTTAGCTACCTTAGTTCAGACTCATTATCCCACCTCTGGATAATTTTAGTTGATTCCTAATTGATGGCTCAGCATCCACATTTACTTCCTCCCCAACTCCCCGCCCCAACCCACTTAATCTTTTGTATTGAAGATGGCCAGAGATTTATTTCTGATACAGAAGTCCAATCGTGTCCCCCCTTTTCTTTCTTTGCTTTAAATGCCTCCTGTGGCTTTCAGAAGCCTAAAGATAAAGTCCAAGATCTCTAACTCATTATTTCACTGATTCCCAATATTTTGACCCTATCCCTTAACACCATCTTTTCCCCAGTAAATGAGATGCCATGGCATTTTATGTTCCTGTGTTTTTAAATCTCTTTTGTTGGTAAATTCCTATCATCTTGCAATTACTCACTCAAATGACATTTACTGTGTTAAGTGCGTCACTCCCTTATCTATGTCAGTGTAGCACTTTTGCTCTATTATAATAGTTTTCATATCTATTGCAAACTTGCCATGTTAGATTATGAGATCCCAAAGGGCAGAAAGCAACATTTTTTGTATGCCCAATGCTCATTGGTTTTTTCACTTTTGGTCATTATTATTACTGTTGATTCACATTTAGGAAATGTGTTTTCTTAACTAATTAACCCCTTTATTATCATGAAATGTCCTTTTTATTTCCGGTAATATTTCTTGTTCTGAAGTCTCTGTCTGTTATTAATATAGCCACTCCAGATCTCTTGTGCTTAGTGTTTGTATGGTATATCCGTTCACTTTCAATCTATCTCTGTGTTTATATTTAAAGTAGGTTTCTTATTAGATATAGTTGGGTCTATATTATCCAGCCTGATATTTTCTGCATTTTAATTGAACTGTGTTGGCCATTCCATAAAGTTATTGGCATGTTGGCTTTAAATTTACCGTTAGCTGTTTTTTTTTTTTTTTAATTCATTCTATTTGTTATATGTTCTGTTGTCCCCCTTTCCTGACATCCTTTGGATTGAATTATTTTTAGTATTCTATTTTGTGATGGTTAATTTTATGTGTCAACTTGGCTAGGCCAAGGGTACCCAGATATTTGGTCAAACATTATTCATGAGAGTATTTTTGGATGAGATAATATTTAAATCACTGGACTTTGGGTAAAGTAGATTGCCCTTTATAATATGGGAGGGGGCTTCTCCAAGCTGCAGAAGGCCCAAAGGGAGCAAAAAGATTGGCTTCCCTCAAGCAGGAGAGAATTCTCCAGCAGACTGCTTTTGGGCTGCATCAGCAACATCAGCTCTTCCTCTTTTAAGCAGCCTACTGGTCTTCACACTCCCAAGTCTCCAGCCTGCTGATGTAGTTTTGATACCTTGATTAGGTGCATTCACTTTAAGAATTATTGTCTTGGCGAATTAACACCTTCATCATTATGTAATGCCCTGCTTTGTCCCTGATAACTTTCCTTGCTTTGAAGTCTGCTCTGTCTGAAATTAAAATAGCTATTCCTGCTTTCTTTTGATTAATGTCAACATGGTATATATTTTTCCATCTATTTACTTTCAATGTCTATGTGTCTTTATAGATAACTGTTCTTTTTGTAGCTAGCATTTAGTTGGTTCTTATTTTTTGATCCACTCGGACAACCTCTGGGTTTTTATTAGTACTTTTAGACCATTGACTTCAAAATAATTATTGATATATCAATACTTAGATTAATATATCTAACATATTCATTACCGTGTTCTGTTTGTTGCCTTTGTTCTCTGTTCCTGTTTTTGTCTTCTGTTTTTTAAGTATATTATATTGATTATGTTACAGTAGTCCCAATATTTTTCGCTTTGCTCCCCTCTGCCCAGTACCCTGCTTCCCTCCAGCAATCCCAACCCCCTTAGTTCATGTCCATGGGTTCTTCATATAAGTTCTTTGGCTTCACCCTCTCTTATATTATTCTTAACTTCCCCCTATTCTATTTTGTACCAACCAATTATGCTTCTTAATCCCTGCATCATTTCCCCATTTCCCCCTCTGAGCTGATAACCCTGCAAATAATCCCCATACCTATGGTTCTGTTCCTATTCTGGTTTGCTTAGTTGGGTTTCATTTTTATTTTTTAGATTCAGTTGTTCATAGTTGTGAATTTGTTGTCATTTTAATGTTCATAGTTTTGGTCTTCTTTTTATTAAATAAGTGCCTTTGACATTTCGTATAATAATGGCTTGGTGATGATGAACTCTTTTCGCTTTACCTTATCTGGGAAGCACTTCATCTGCCCTTCCATTCTAAATGACAGCTTTGCTGGATAGAATAGTCTTGGTTGTAGGTCTTTGCTTTTCATCACATTGAATACTTCATGCCAGTCCCTTCTTGCCTGCAAAGTTTCTTTTGAGAAGTCAGCTGATAATCTTATAGGCACCTTCTTTTCTTTTGCTACTTTTAAAATTCTCTCTTTATCTCGAAACTTTGGCATTTTAATTATGATGTGTCTTGATGTGGTCCTTCTTGAGTCTAGCTTGTTTGAGACTCTCTGTGCTTCCTGGACTTGTATGTCTAGTTCCTTCACTAAATTTGGGAAGTTTTCCTTCATTATTTTTTCACATACGCTTTCAATTTCTTGCTCTTCCTCTTCTTCTTCTGGCACCCTTAGGATTCAAATGTTAGCATGTTTAAAGTTGTCCCAGAGGTTCCTAAGCCTCTCCTCATTTTTTTCCATTCTTGTTTCCTCATTCTGTACTGGTTGACTGTTTTTTTCCTTCCTTATGTTTCAAATCATTGATTTGAAACCTGGTTTCCTTCCCTTTATCATTGGTTTTATGTGGACTTTCCTTCATTTCATTTAGCATAACCTTCACTTCTTCCCTTATGCATTTGCCATATTTAAGCATATCTGTCAAGCCTGTGAGCATCTTTATCACCAGTGTTTTGAACTCTGCATCTGTTAGGTTGGCTATCTCCTCATCTGTTAGGTTGGCTATCTCCTCGTTGCTTAGTTCTCCCACTGAGACCTTGATCCATTCCCTCTTTTGGGCCATATCTCTCTGTCTCATCTTGACTGGCTCCTGTGTTTTTTTTTACCTCTGTCTTAGGTAGAGCTGTCACACCTTTATGTTGTAAGGGGCAGAGCCTTAGGTATTCATCAGTACGGGTGACCCATTTCACCACGTTGTGGCACTGTATGTTGGGGAGAGCTCTGAGAGGGAACAATGCCTCTTGCTCAGCACTCACCCCTTTTCCAGGCACTTCTCCCACTTCTGTATGGGACTGGTGCCTCTCTAGATTTTGCTCTGGCTGTTATTCCCAGGGTGGGTGGTTCTGTAAATGTTCCAGGACTATGGGGGGCCTTTAAACAAGTGGACTCTGCTGAGAGACTGGCAGTTTCTTCCTCTGCCCCAACCCCCACTGGTTTGCACAGTCAGAAGCAATGAGGCTTTATTTTCCATGAACTGTGAACTGTGTAGTCTGGTCTGGTGCTGTGAGCGCTCCCCAGATGTCCCTCCCTACTTTTAAAAATGTGTGAATGCCCTTTCCACTGGTCTGCTGCTGCCGCTGCCACCACACTGCATCCTATCTGCCCTGGCTCCCCCCCTCCTACCTGTCAGGATGAATATTTCTTCTTCACATCTTCTTTTGTTGGATTTCCATGCAGCTCGTATTCTGGAACTTCTGGTTGTCTCTAGTTTTGAGGTAGTTTTATTCTTTTTTATTTGTGGAGGGAGATGTAGTTGTCGTCCTATGCCTCCATCTTGGCTGGAAGTCCTGTCTTCTACTCTTTTTCTGCTTATTGTAGTGTTTTTTAATTAAACAATTTATTATTGCATTTCCTCTCCTTTCTTAGTTTATCAGTTATATATGTAAAACTTTTTTTAGTGTTTGTTCTAGAGTTTATAATGTACACATTTACAGCAGGTACAATTTCACTTTCAAATAATACTCTTTCAGTTCACAGGTAGGGTGAAAATTTTTTCATATAATAACAAAATTCCTCCCTCCTGTCTTTTGTATCATTGCTGGCATTCATTGCACTTATCTGTTACCATACATAAGCTTATATGTAGTTTTTGAAAAGTCAACTGTAATTATTTTCTTTGTTCCCCTGTAGCTAAGGTTTTGCTTTGTTTTGTTTTTTAATATGGCTTCTTTCAGTATATTTTATTTATATTAACGTCTTCTATAGTTTAAAAATGATATGCCTAGGTAAATTTTATTTTGACATTTATCTTGCTTGTTGTTTGTTTAGCTTCCTGGATCTATAATTTAGTGTCTGAGACTACTTTGGGGAAATTTTCAGTCATCACTATTTCAAATAGTTTTTCTATTTCTTTCTCTTTTTCTTCTCCTTCTAGTATTTCTATTGCACATTTGTGACACATTTTGTAGTTGTCTCACAGTCCTTGGGTTGTCCATTTTGATTTTTCCAGTTCTCTTTACTTTACGATTTTTGAGGATTCTATTGATAGATCTTTCAGCTCAGAGATTCTTTCTTTAGCTATGTTGAAGGGATTCTTTATTTCTGTTACAGTTTTTTTTTTTTTTTAAGTTTCTAACATTTCTTTTTGGTAATTTCTTAGGATTTCCATCTCTGTTTACATTGCTCATCTGTTTCTGCATGCTGTCTATTTATCTATTAGATCCCTTATTGCAGTGATTTTCAAACAGTATGCTGCAAGAATTTTTAAAACATGCAATACCTGGCTGTTTAATCAGGGTCACTGACATCTTTCCCTTAGAATGTCAAATTAAAGAATGATAAGAGCCAACACAATAACCATCTGGTGTGAATGGCCTCTCTTGAACTATGAACAAATAAGGTCACAAAATACAATTGTTTCTATTGGTCATGTCTCATAATAAGTTTGCATCTGATTGGTTAATTCTTGATACCAGAATTCCTTATATGTAAGTATAGGCCTGATTTTTTAAAAAGTCACTTTGGAGCAAAAAAGGTGGGTAATTACTCTTATATATGTTTTTTTGTAAATCAACCAAAATTATACTCATTTTTGTTAAATTGGCAAAACTAATTAATTACTAATTTTGGTAACTAGTTTATGTGTGCTATAATATAAAAAAGTTGAAAATTTCTGCCTTATTATATTAGTCATAGTTGTTTTACATTCTTGGACTGATCATTCCAATTTCCCTGCCCTGTCTGGTTCCGATGCTTGCTCCGACTCTTCAAATTATGTTTCTTGCCTTAGAGAATGCCTTGTGATTTTCTCTTGCTATTCAGACATGATGTATCACATAAAGGGAACTGCTATAAATAAGCCTTTAGTAAAGTGGTGGTGAGGTGTGGGAGAAGAAGAAGAGTTCTATCATGCAATGAGTAGGTCTTAGTGTTTCAGTAAGTCTTACCTGTGGACTGTGAACTTTACAACCGTTTCTCAGTCCCCTCCCCCATTATATGAGACAGGATGACTAGCATGGGCTGGAGTGAGTGTTTCCATTCCCTTACCTCAGGTTGCCTCTGTTTAATGAGTTCCTCCAGAAGGCAGGCCTTGTAAGGAAGAACAGAGTTCTCTGGTGTTTTAAAAAATAGTTCTTTTCCCCCTCACCCTGCCAAAGCCGGAGGGGATTTGTCTCTGATATTTACTGTGGGAATCTGGTCAAACTCCTGGAGGTAAATCTCACAATATCATGAGGGGTCTCCTAAAATTCCCCTGGATTTTTTAACTCTCTGACTTGTCCACACTGAGCCTCCATCAGTTGACCAATTACAGTTCAGGTTTTCCTACCCAAGCAATGGTTCCTGAGGAGGTTTCCACTTGTCAGTCTCTGCTCCTTAAGCTGTGACTCCTTGTATTTGCTTTGCTGTCTCTCCAACATTGGTGGCAGTGTTTTGTCCTGTATCTTACAGATTCGAGAAGAGATACTGATTTTTCAGCCTGTTCAGCTTTTTACCTATCAAGAGATGTGGAACTTCCAAGCTCTTTACATGTGAAACTGGCAACCAGAGTCTGTACTAATTTTGGATTGGCTGTTGGATATTGTGACTGTCACATTGTCAAGTGTCTGGATTTCTTGCTTTCCTTTAAAGCTGTTGGCATTTATTCTGTATGTGGTTAATGCAGCTTCATTTTTTCCAGGCTTTACTTCTTAAAACTTTGTTGGGGTAGTTCTAAGGTACTTTTTGTTTGTTTGTTTGTTTGTTTTAGGTGTAAGTTCATTCTCCAGCAAAACTTGCCTCTTCTTGGGTCTCAAGCAAATGACTCAGTTATTCCATTATGTCTCTCTCTTCATTCTGGCAATTTGGTACTTGAAGAGAGCTGTATGTGAGCTTTGAGAATGTCTCAGCTTACACATTCCCGGTTGTTCTTTGCCCTCACTTACAGAATTTCATCTTACACATCAGTAAGTTTGTACTGAGGACATGATAAACTTAACCCAGTCCAGTTTTCTCTGCATCTCTGAGTTTCTCCTCTGAATAGCTCTCTCCTCTATAGGAAGTTTTTTGCAACTTCCAGCCCTCTCTATTGGAACAGTTGTTTAACAGTTGCTAAATATAAAACGTTTTATAAAAAAATTATTTTTCTAGTTTTTTGCTGTGCTAAAGTATGTTTCCATCAGAGCAGATATTCAGAAATGCCAAGCCTGTAAATATTAGGCAATCTGGTTATACAATACTATCTCAATGTAACTTTATTTTGCATTTCTCTGGTTATTAATCCAGTTAAACATGTTTTTCTAGGTTTAATAGACATTTGTGCTGCTGTTTCTACTCATATATTTGGCCTGTTTTTAAAAATTGAGTTGTCTCGTTTTTGTTGATTAAGTGAATTCTTTGAATATTCTCCTATTAATTCCTTGCCAATTATATTATTAAATATGTTGGCTCCAAATATCTTGTTAGTCTTCTAACTTACAATGTATTTTGTTTAATAGAAATTTTGTTTTGTTTTAAGTGTGGATAACTTAATTTTTATTTTTTTAATTTAATAATTTTTGGTTTCTTCAAAAATGTTAGTTTTATTTTGCATATTTATTGCTTTAATACACTTATAATAATTTATTTTTGCGTGTGATGTTAAGCAGAAAACAAATTTAATTTTTTTCTGATTACAGCCATTCCATTTGTTGGGATACTCTTTTGTCCCCTATTGATCTACAATGCTGCACTTGTCATATATCAAGTTTTCATGTATATATTGTTCTGTTTTTGAGCTCTGTAGTCTTTCCATTCATCTCATTGTCTGTGTTAGCTTGTCCTAATTAAGCATAGTTTTAACTTCTAGAGCTTCATAATAAAGCTTGATATCTAGTAGAGTAAGTTATTTCACTTTTTTCCAAATTTTTCTTAGCTTTTCTTGGCTGAGTTCAGTGACAAGAACTAATAAGATTTGATTTTGAATTTATAAATTAATTATGGAAAGTTGACATCTCTATTGAGTGTCTCCAAGAATGAAGATGTTAATATATCTTTATTTACTTAGGTTTTAAAACTATCATTCAATAATTATAATTTTCTTAAAAAAGGACATGAATATTTTTCATTATACTATTTCTATAAGTTCAAGTTTTTAATCACTATTTGAATAAAATCCGTATTTTCTATTACATTTTACTGATTGTTACACTTATATAGAAGTATATTTGATATTTGTATATTTATCTTATATTGCTAATTTTGCTGAATTATTAAATTAATAATATATAGTGACTATGGATATCTTAAACTTTTTATAAGACAATTATATTGTCTACAAATAAGGATAGTTATTATCTTCCTCTAATTTCTATTCAATTTTCTCTTTAATTATATTTTTTAGGACTCACTACAATATTGATTAGAAGAAGACATAGTTCTATTGTTTCATCATCAAGCATGATGTTTTGTAGATTTTGATAAATACTTTTATTAGATTGAGACTATTACTTTCTAAACAAAGTTGATTAGGGTTTTTGCATATTGTATATATGCTGAATGTTTTAAGTGTTTATTCTGCATTTGTTGAGATGTTTGTTTATTTCTTCTCTTTTAATGTATCAGTGAAGTATAATGTATAATAGATTTTCAGATGGTGAACTGTTTATGCTTCCTTAGTGAAACTTACTTGCTCATATGTCTTTAAACAAACAAATAAACAAACAAAAAAACCCTCGGCTTTAATCTACATATAAATATCCAGTATTTTTGCTTTTAGCCCTGTTTTTACTTTATTTGAGGATCATTTTGAGCACGATCCAACTATCTTTAATGGCTACTGGTTTATTTTAGAACTTTTTATTTTTCTTGAGTCAAATTTGGCAATTTACACTCTTTCGTGAAATGTAAACATGTCAATTAAGTTTGCAAATGAACTCACATAACATCATTCTTTGTAATCACTTTATTCTTTATACTGAATTATGTTTGTAAGACGCACTTAGGTATTTTTAAAGTGGTTTAAGGATCTATACCTTTGTGTCAGGAGAGTGGTGTTAGAATTCACCACCACTCTTCCTCCGCAACATAGCTGCCAAGCCCAGTGACATCTTTACATAAACTAACGCTGAAATTTCTATGCCATGGAAACATGGCCTGATAATCTTGTAGTGTGAAGTTATGTATAATTGTCTCTTTTAACAAATAAAGAATTCGAGGGTCAATAATTAAAAAAAAAAACTGTCCAAGTCTGAAAGCTATTTAGTGTCGAGTTAAGTTTTTTAAACATCCAGGAATCAAGCTCTTTCCATCACAGCAGCCTTTCTCAGTGTGTGGTCTGACAACCTCGGAGAGCAGAATCACCTACAGGATCTGATTACAGAATCTCATTTCTGAGCCCCACCCCAGATATACTGAATCAGAATCACCGGGGTTTGGGCCTGGAAATATGTATTGTAAACAAATTTCGTAGATGATTTTCACCTACTAAATTCTCAGAACGTCTGTATCTACAGCGGCTTTCTTATTAAGTCACTCGACAACGTAGAATACTTAACAAGTAAGTCATTTACTACTGAATTTCCATCCCTGGTGGCTGGCTTTCCTGGTTCAGGAAATTATAACCAAATTTCTCATGTACTTACCCCATTTAAATGGAAAAAAAAAAAAAAAAAGGCACTGCTGACTTCAGTGTAAATATTAGAAATAGGGCATTTCTGCAACTGGCTGAGAACCCCACATGCACACAGGGCATTGGGAAAAAAGGTGCACGGGTGCAGGGTCAGGGAAATATTAGCAAAGGAAATGAAGTAAGAAAACGGATGTAAGAATACTAGTATCGCAGAGCTCCATATTACAATGAGAAATATTATACCGAAGTTCCAATAAAGAAGTCTTTAAAAGTCTCTCTAGGCTCTTTATCAGCTAAGAGATATTTCTCTTTTATCTATGGTTCCGTTTTGGCGTCTCGTTTGCATTTGTTTTCTTCCTAGATTCTTGGAAGTTCCTGTATGTTGATGTTCTGGAAAAAGATGAAAGAACAATCTCTCTTCCTTATTCTTTACCTTTATTGACAATTGCCACCCTCTGTGCTCCTTCATTTAGTGCTAATTCAGTATCTCATTCATGTATTCATTCAGTAAACAGATAATTGAGCATTGGTCACTGTATTAGGTGCTGCAGGACTTGCCCTTGAAAATGGCACAGTTTACTGAAGGAAATCATAAATAATCACAATCAAAAGTTGAAATGGTAAAAAGAAAATAAGTCTTGTCTTTCTGGCTGAGAGAACCGACATTTTATAAAGGACTAGAGAGAAGACTAAAGGTGAATAATTTAGAGTACTAGGCTTCCTGGATAAGATTTCTTGTCTTTAGTTCTTAATAAATATGTGCCCTTCATCTCTTTGTGCCTCAAATTCTTTATCTGTAAAATGGAAACAGTAATAGTGTCTACTTCACAGCATTGTTAGATTAAATCAGCGGATTATGTAAAGTGCTTAGAATAGTTCATGGTGTGTAGTTATATATTAATGTTACTTGTGACTGTTGTTATTATCATGAAAGGGTTCAAGGGAGACCTATCACATCCCTTACCCAAAGGATCATGTGGACAATAGCCTAGAGGCATGTGAAGGAATGTGATGTACAAGCAGTGACAAGGAACTCTGTGTAACAAGTATACAGTTCAAGTGCGCATTTAGCATTTCAATGGTAGTCAAGCTATTCTTCTAATTTGCGTACAATGAATTTATTATTGTACATAAAAACCATAACAATTCAGTTTCTTTTTGTTTTTACTGAATGAATTATTTTCTAAACAATTTATTATTGAGTGCCTACAGGTCTTATTGTAAACAAAAGAGATAACAATCCCTGACTTTGGAGAGTTTATATTGTAGTGGGAAGATAAGGAGAAAGACAATAAATAATAACTAAATAAACAATAGAGAATAATAATAAAGTACTAAAGAAAAATAAAGCAGGGAAGGAAATAGGAAGCACTGGGACCAAAGTGGGAGCTAGAGATGCCATTTTTAATAGAGGAGTCAGGAAAGTCCCCACCAAGAAATAAAATTAAAATTAAAACCTGTAAGTAAAGGAGTCAGAGCAAGTCACTTATATATTTGGGAGCAGAAAAATCATTTCAGGTAGAAGAAATAGCAACTAAAAAGCCCCTGAGATAAGCTTACCATACTTGATCAATAACAGCAAGGAAGCCAGTGTGGCCGATCTATAGCAGTCCCTCCTTGTCCACAGGGAATACCTCTTAAGACACCAGTGGATGCCTAAACATACACACATACCTATAAAAGTTTAATTTACAAATTAGCACAGTAAGAGATTAACAACTAATAATAAAATAGAATAATTACAACAATATACTGTTATAATAAGTTATGTGAATGTGGTCTCTCTCTCAAAATATCATTTTTTTTGCTAGGTATATATTTTTTATTAAATTATTTATTTATTTATTTGTTTATTTATTTTTAGAGAGAGGGGAAAGGAGAAAGAGAGGGAGAGAAACATCACTGTGTGGTTGCCTCTCACTCACACCCTCAACTGGAGACCTGACGTGCAACCTAGTCATGCCCTTGACTGGGAATTGAACCAGCAACACTTGGGTCGCAGGCCAACGCTCAATCCACTGAGCCACAGCAGCCAGACCTGGCTAGGTATTTTTATTTTTTTATTTTTTCAATCTATGAGCAAAGAATATCTTTCCATTTATTTATATTTTTAATTTTTTCATCAGTCTTAAAAAATTTATTGATTTTATTTTTTTAAGTATACTTTATTATGTTGTTACATAGTCCCAATTTTTTTTTTCATTTGCTCCCCTCTGCCCAGAACCTCCTTTCCCTGCAGCAATCCCACATCCCTTAGTTCATGTCCATGGGTTCTTCATATAAGTTCTTTGGCTTCACTCTTTCCTATATCGTTCTTAACTTCCCTCTCTCTATTTTGTACCAACAAAGTATGCTTCTTAATCCCTGCACCATTTCCCCATTTCTCCCCCTTCCCCCTCCCAGCTGATAACCCTGCAAATGATCCCCACATCTATGATTCTCTTCCTGTTCTGGTTGTTTGCTTAGTTTGTTTTTGTTTTTATTTTTTAGATTCACTTGTTGATAGTTGTCAGTTTGCTGTCATTTTAATGTTCATAGTTTTGGTCTTCTTTTTCTTAAGTAAGCCCCTTTAACATTTCATATAATAATGGCTTGGTGATGATGAACTCCTTTATTTTACCTTGTCTAGGAAGCACTTCATCTGCCCTTCCATTCCAAATGATAGCTTTGCTGGATAGAGTAGTCTCGACTGTAGGTCTTTGCTTTTTATCACATTGGATACTTCTTGTCAGTCCCTTCTTGCTTGCAAAGTTTCTTTTGAAAAGTCAGCTGATAGTCCTATTGGCACCCTTTGTAGATAACTCTCTGCTTTTCTCTTGCTGCTTTTAAAATTCTCTCTTTATCTTGAATCTTTGGCATTTTAATTATGATGTGTCTTGGTATGTTCCTCTTTGGGTCTAGCTTGTTTGGGACGTTCTGTGCTTCCTGGACTTGTATGTCTATTTCTTTCACCAAATTTGGGAAGTTTTCCTTCATTATTTTTTCACATAAGTTTTCAATTTCTTGCTCTTTCTCTTCTCCTTCTCGCATCCCTATGGTTTGGATGCTGGCATGTTTAAAGTTGTCCGAGAAATTCCTAAGCCTCTCCTCATTTTTTTCCATTCTTGTTTTGTCATTCTGTACTGGTTGACTGTTTTTTTCTTTCTTATGTTCCAAATCATTGATTTGAACCCTGGTTTCCTTCCCTTCATCATTGGTTTTGTGTAGATTTTTCTTCATTTCATTTAGCATAGCCTTCACTTCTTCCCTTATGCATTTGCCTTACTTAAGTACACCTGTCAGGCCTGTGAACATCTTTATCACCAGTGTTTTGAACTCTTCACCTGTGAAGTTGGCTATCTCCGCGTCTCTTAGGTTGGCGCTCTCCTTGTTGCTTAGTTCTCCCACTGGAACCTTGATCTGTTCCAGTTTTTTGGCCATACTTCTCTGTCTCCTCATCTTGACAGAATCCTGTGTTTGTTTGTCTCTGTGTCTTAGGTAGAGCTGTCATACCTGTTATGTGTAAGGGGCAGAGGCTTAGGTATTTGTAAGTACAAGGTGATACGTTTCACTATGTTGTGGTGCTGTGTATGGGAAAGAGGTTTGAGGGGGAACAATGCTGCTTGCTCAGCACTTGCTCCTTTCCAGGCAATTCTCTCACTTCCGTATGGGATTGGCACATCTCTAGCTATTGCCCTAGCCATTGCTCCCAGAGTGGGTTGGTCTGTGGACATCTAGGAGTCCTTTAAACAAGCAGACTCTGCTGAGAGACTGGTAGTTTCTGCCTCTGCCCCAACCCCCACTGGCTTTCATAGTCAGAAACAATGAGGCTTTATTGTTCGTGACTCTGGAACCGTGAGCTGTGCGCTCTGGTCTGATGCTGGGAGTGCTCCCCAGGTGTCCCTCTCAACTTTTTAAAATGTTTGACTTTGCTTTCTGCCAGCCTGCTGCTGCCACTGCCACCACTGCTGCTGCCACCACACCGTCTTCTTTCTGCCCTGGTTTTGCCCCTCCTACCTGTCTGGATGAGTATTTCTTCTTTATATCTTTGTTTGTTGGACTTCCATGCAACTCGATATTCTGGAACTTCTGGTTGTCTCTAGTGTTTTGAGGTAGTTGTATTCCTTTTTAGTTGTGGAGGGAGATGCAGTGTGTCTGTCCAGGCCTCCATCTTGGCTGGAAGTTCTCTCTCTCAAAATATTGTGCTGTACTCAACTTCTCACTTAAAGGAAGCACTTAATGGCTTCTCTTTGACAAATCTAAATTACCATCACCTTTTTTCTGCTTTGGGGCCATTACTTGAACACAGAACTATGATACCATGACAGTTGATCTGCTAATGGACAGGTGGGGAGCACACAGAGTATGGATACACAGGACAAAAGGATGTTTCACATCCAGGGCGGGGTGGGGCAAGCATCATGAGATTTCATCACACTACTCAGAGTAGTGCCCAATTAAAAAAAATATGAATTGTTTACTTCTGGAATTTTCCACTAACAGTTTCAGACTCCAGTTGACCTTGAGTAACTGAAACCTCAGGAAGTGAAACAGATGTGGAGTGACTATTGTAGATTCCAAAGCCAGAGTGGTCATAAGGTCTTGAGAGAGTATGGCCTTACGAAGTTATAGGAGGGTTAAGAGGATAAATGGGAGTCAATGAAGGGTCTTGAGCAGTGGAAGATATGATCTGACTTACATTTTTAAAAGGGACAAAACCACAGCCAACATTGTACTCAAAGGGCAAAACCTAAAACTGTTTTCCCTAAGGTCAGGAACAAGACAGGGATGTCTGCTTTCACCACTCCTATTCAACATAGTATTGGAAGTTCTAGACATAGGCATTAGACAAGAGTAAGAAACAAAAGGCATTCAAATAGAAAAAAAGGAAGTAAAACTCATTATTTGTAGATGACATGATACTATACATAGAAAACCTTAAAGACTCCACCAAAAAACAACTAGAACTGATAAATGAATTCAGTAAACTAGCAGAATACAAAATTAATATGTAGAAATTGGTGGCATTTTTTCACAACAGTAATGAACTATCTGAAAAAGAAGTTAAAAAAACAATCCTATTACTATTGCAGCACAAGAAAAACAAAAAGGGAAGTTACCTAGGAATATATTTAACTAATGAGGTAAAAGACCTGTGTTTAGAAAATTATAGGATACTGAAGAAATAAATTGAAAAAGATATGGATAGATGGAAGCATATACCATGTTTTCATGGATTGTAAGAATTAACGTTATTAAAATGTCCATACTACCCAAAGCAATCTATAGTTTAATGCAATATCTATTAAAATGCCAATGACATATTTCACAGATCTAGAATAAACATTCCAAAAATTTATATGAAGCCACAAAAGACCCTGAATAACCTCAGCAATCTAGAGAAAGATGAACAAAGTTGCAAGTATCACTACCTGATATCAAACTATCCTACTAGGCCATAGTAATCAAAACAGCCTGGCGCTGGCACAAGAACAGGCATATAGATCAATGGAACAGAACGGAGAGCCCAGAAATAGACCTATGCCTATATGGCTGATTAATATTCAACAAAGGAGGCAAGAATATACAATGGAGTAAAGATAGTCACTTCAATAAATGGTGTTGGGAAAATTGGATACAAGCAAAAAAAAAAAAAAAAAAAAAGAAAGAAACTAGATCAACAACTTACACCACACACAAGAATAAACTCAAAATGGATAAAAGACTTAAATGTAAGCTGTGAAACCATAAAGTCCTAGAAGAAAACACAGTCAGTAAAATCTCAAACATCTCTTGTAGCAATATTTTTGTAGATATATCTCCTTAGGCAAAGGAAACAAAGGAAAAAATAAACAAATAAGACTATATCAACTAAAAAGCTTTTGCACAGCAAAATAAACCATCAATGAAATAAAAGGTAACCCACTGAATGGGAGAACATATTTGCCAATGATATAATGGATAAGAGGTTAATTTCCAAAATATAGAAATAATTTACACAACTCGACACCAAGAAGAAAAACAACCCAATTTAAAAAATGAACAAAGGATCTGAATAGACAATTCTCAAAAGAAGATATACAGATGGTCAATAAACATATGAAAAGATGCTCAACGTCACTAATCATCAGAGAAATGCAAATTAAAACCATAACGACATATTATCTTACACTTGTGAAAATGGCTAACATGAATAAATCAACAAAAATCAAGTGTTGGTGAGGAACTGGAGAAAAGGGAGCCCTTGTGCATGGTTGGTGGGAATGCAGATTAGTGCAGCCACTATGGAAAACAGTATAGAGTTTTCTCAAAAAAATTAAAAATGGTGCTGCCTTTTGATCTAGTGATTCTACTTCTGGGAATATATCCAAAGAAACCCAAAAGAGTTTGTGCATTCATATATTTATTGCAGCATTATTTTCAATAGCCAAGATCGGGAAACAGCCCAAGTGTCCATCAGTAGATGAGTGGATAAAAAAGCTGTGGTATGTTTACATAATGGAATATGACTTGGCTGTAAAAAAGAAGAAACTCTTGGACTTCCAGCCAAGATGGAGGCATAGACAGACATGCTGCATCTTCCTCCACAACTAAGAAGGAATACAACTACCTCAAAACTAGAAACAACCAGAAGTTCCAGAAAGTCAAAGTGCATGGAAGTCTAGCAAACAAAGATATAAAGAAGAAATACTTATCCGGACAGGTAGGAGGGGCAGAACCTGGGCGGAGAGAATGCAGTGTGGTGATGGCAACAGCGGCAACAGCAGCAGGGCAGCAGGCCGGTGGAAAGTACAGTCACATGTTTTAAAAAGTCAGGAGGGACACCTGGGGAGTGTTTCTAGCTCCTCTCTAGAGACCTTGCAGCCCACTGTCCCAGCTCCAGGGAAAATCAAGCCTCATTGCTTTTGACTGTGCAAACCGCTGGTGGTTGAGATGGAGGCAGAAACTGCCGGTCTCTCAGCAGAGTCCACTTGTTTAAAGGGCCCCCAAAGACTTAGAATGTCTGCAGACCCACCCACTCTGGGAACAATGGCCAGGGCAGCAGCTAGAGGGGCACCAGTTCAGTGCGGAAGTGGAAGAGGTACCTGGAAAAGGGGTGAGTGCTGGGCAGGTGGCATTGTTCCTTCTCAGACCCTCCCCCTGCATACAGCTCCACAACGTGGTGAAACAGGTCACCCGTTACTGACAAATACCTAAGGCTCTGCCCCTTAAAACGTACTAGGAGTGACAGCTCTCCCTGGGACATGGAAGCAAACAAACACAGGAGACTTCCGGCCAAGATGGAGGCCTAGACTGACATACTCCATCTCCCTCTGCAACTAAGAAGGAATACAACTACTGCAAAACTAGCAATAACCAGAAGTTCCAGAAAATAAATGGAAGTCCAACTTATGAAGTTACAAAGAAGTGGTGCTCATCCGGACAGGTAGGAGGAGCGAAGCCGGGGAGGGGAATTCAAGCTGTGCTGTCTGCAGCAGCAGCAGCGATGGTGGCAGGACAGCGAAGACGCCACAGTGTAGTGAGACAGGTCTCCCGTTGTGATGAGTGCACAGTGCTCCGCCCCCTATAGCGTAGGAGGTGTGACAGCCCCACCCAGGAAGCAAAGGTAAACACAAACTGTCAGGATGGCACAGATCATGATAGAAATCCTGGTGACGAAGATGACCAGACAGCAAATTTTTAATCTAATGAAGCAGCAGATAGGAAATCTTTCTGAGGCACAGTTCAGAGCTTTGGTTATAAAAGTGCTTACAGACCTAACAGCATATCTTAAACAAGACAAGGAAGAAATGAAGGCCAGTCCTGCTGAAATGAACAAAAAACACATAGGAAACTAGTGCTGAGGTCAAGAAAACCAGGGATCAAATCAACAAATTGGAACATAGGGAAGGAACAAACAGTCAACCAGTGCAGAAAGAGGAAACGAGAAGTGAGGAAAATGAGGAGAGGCTCAGAAACTTATCAGACAGCTATAAGCAGGCCAACATTCAAATCATAGGGTTGCCAGAAGGTGAAGAAGAAGAACTAGAAATGGAAAAGTTATGTGAAAAAATAATGAAGCAGAACTTCCCTAACTTGGGGAAGGAAATAGACTTACAGGTCCAGGAAGCACAGAGTTCCAAATAAATTGGACCCAGGGAGAACCACACCAAGACACATTATAATCAAAATGTCAAAAATTAAGGATAAAGAGAGAATCTTAAAAGCAGCAAGAGAGAAGAAGAGAATTACATACAAAGGGGTCCCAATAAGACTGTCAGCTGATTTCTCAAAAGAAACCCTGCAGGCAAGAAGGGACTGGCAAGAGATACTCAAAGTAGTGAAAAGCAAAAACCTACAACCACAATTACTCTATCCAGAGAAACTGTCATTCAGAACAGAAGGGCAGAGAAAGTGCTTCTAGGACAAAGTAAAACTGAAGGAGTTCATCAGAGCCAAACCATTGTTATATGAAATGTTAAAGGGACTTGTTTAGGAGAAAGAGGATCAAAACTATGAACATTAAAATGAAAACTGTATCACAACAACCAACAACAGAAGCTAGGGAACAAAAACAAAGACAAACTAAGTAGGCAACAAGAGTGGGAAAAGAATTATAGGTATGGGGAAAATAATGGGGGGAGGTCAGCAGGGAGGAGGAAGGGGGAAAAGGGAGGGAGATGATGCAGGAATTAAGAAGCATAGTAGGAGGGAGTGGAGTAAACAGGAAGATGTTGAGAAGAACTATATGAACAACCAATGGACATGGACTAACAGGGGTGGGGGGACAACTGGAAGGAGGAATGTCACTAGGTGGAGGGGAACAAAGGGAAAAGAAATTGGGACAACTGTAACAGCATAATCAATAAAGCATATTAAAAAAAAAAAAAAGAAGGAACTCTTACCTTTTGTAACAGCATGGATAGACCTGGAGAGTATTATGCTAAGTGAAATGAGCCAGTTAGAGAAAGACAAATACCATATAATCTCACTTATATGTGGAATCTAATGAATAAAATAATTTAATAAACAAAACAGAAACAGAAGCATAAATCCATAGAACAGAATGACATCTCTCAGATGGGAGGGATGTTTAGGTGGCTGGGTAAAACAAGTGAAGGGAATAAGCAAAATATATATATATATATATATATATATATATATATGGTACATATATGGTACATATGACATATAGACATGGATAACAGTATAATGATAGCCAGACAGAAAAGGTGGTGGGGGGAGGTGGAAGAGGTCATAAGGGGGGAAAATGGGAATGGAAGAAACTTTACTTTGGGTGATCAGCACATGATACAGTATGCAGATGTTGTTTTATTGAGTTGTACACTTGAAACCTGTAGGGTTTTATTAACCAGTGTCACCCCAATAGAGTCAATTTTAAAAAAGGTTTGAAAAATATAAAGATAGAGTATTGTATTAGTTTCCCATGAATGCTATAAGAAACTACCACAAATTTGGTGGTTTAAAACAACACAAATTTATTCTCTTGCAGTTCTGGAGGCCGAAACTTTGAAATTAGTTTCACTGCACTAAAGTAAAGGTGTCAACAGGTTTATGTTACTTCTGGAGGCTCTGTAGTGAATTAATTTCATTTCTTTTCTAGCTATTAAAGGCCACTTATAATCCTTGGCTTGTGGCCCTTTATCTTCAAAGTTCATCAATCCAACCTCTACTTTCTGATTCTGTTCCTTCTATACCACTCTTATAAGAACCCTAGTGACTACATGGATCCACCTGGGTAATCCATGATAATCCTAAAACCTTTAATTGCATCAGCAAAATTTCTTTTATTCTATAAGGCAATATTCCAGGAATTAGACAGTGGACATATTTGGGGAAACATTATTTGACCAATCATAATTTTTTGGAGTCAAGAGAATTCATGAAATTACATTCAGGATTTATGTTTCTGGGTAGTACATTTTATACTACTACCAAACATTTCCCCAGTCCTCAGTCCACTCCTGGACCTTGATTTTATGTCAATAATAGATAACCCAGCTAAAAGTGCCATTCTTATTAATGTTTCCCAATGTAAATATTTCACAATATTTCCCTATTATTGTTTGAAATGTATATAGAAGTTTTTTTTTTTTTATAAATGCAATCGGGGTAATCCTGG
The DNA here is from genome assembly GCF_987537825.1 of Furipterus horrens. Classification (NCBI taxonomy): domain Eukaryota; kingdom Metazoa; phylum Chordata; class Mammalia; order Chiroptera; family Furipteridae; genus Furipterus; species Furipterus horrens. The sequence goes on from NW_028327173.1 coordinate 38,990,088, forward strand.
TTCACTGACATTTAACTCATCTAAAAATTTCACTTGGGAAATGTTCCTATTTTCATAAAACTTGAGATTTTTCTCTCTCAGTTCATGGTCTTAAAATGTAAAGATGTTAGTTATTAAGTCAGAGTTGAGAACCATGGAGAGATATAGTTTCCAGTATTTAATTTCTAATGGAGATTGACTTTTGTTCTAATTTTACATTTAGTTAGTCCTTAGTGAGAATTTTTTTTTTCTAAATTAGAATCATGAGTCAATTAAAAAAAAAAAAAAAAGGACCAGTCTGGCAGTAATGTGGAAAATATGGCTGAAAGCTATATATATTATGGATTTATCCAGAAGTTACATAAGTTTCCAGCCCCTAGTTTTCTACCAGGACCACCCTGCCATTCTATATAGTATTGCTGTTTTGTTTTGTTTCAAGCAAGTTTACTGAGTATAATTGACATAAAATCAATTGCATGTATTTAAAGTGTACAGACCAGTAAAACTTGATATGTGTATAGCCATCACCATATTTGTGGTAGTGGAATATACACTGCCCACATAGTTTCTCATCTGGTGTGTTTTAATTTACTAATTGCATCACCCAATTGCTGTTTTAAAAATGAGGTGGAGTAGGTGGTGTGTGGAGTGAAGGCAGTGGCCATTTATTCTGTATTCGTGGCAAGAACCTGGACACCACCCCCTTACGTCTGTTATGGTGGGTTTCCTTCCTCTTTTGCTTACTTTAGGAATACCTAGAAGAGTATTTATAGGGCCAATTTCAACTATTCCAGAACTTTCATTGCATTTTGAAAGGTGTGGCCTACAGTTCTGAGCAGAAAGAGAGAGCAACCTGTGTTTTATGTGGCAAATATTTCTTGCCAAGATTGTTTGATGGAAGCACATCCAGCCGTTTGCAGCTATTTTGGTCCTGTTATAGGGAAAGTACGCTATTTGACTTGGAATTGCCTAGGTTTCTGACAGACAGTTATAAGCCAATTAAAATGGATGAAAGATGTGGCAGAAAGAGAAATACCCCACACCCCGGGGAATAAAGACATTCCAACGTCTGCATCATTACATTGGCAATAATTCCCCCCTTGAAGCTAATTAAGAAATGTGGGTGGGTTGTTTTTAACTTCCTTCACTCTACCTTTGATTCTCCTTCCACCTCACCCTTCATCCCCAAGTAGCAATATATTTTCTTACTAGGTGAAGGGAAATTCCTAAATAGCTTAATAATGTACCTTGCCAATATTATCCAAAGCACCTTGGAATTTCCCTCCACCAAGTATGCTGCCTCTCCACGTTCTTTCTCAGTCCCAGTCAGTTAGATAATGGTTTCTTCTTCCCTGGCTCTGCACTGAATCTGTACCTCATGACCCAAGTATTATTACCCAAAGAGCTAAACAAGATTTATTTTCTCAAGTTCAGATCTATCCATCCATCCAAGTATCTATATATTAATCTGTAAAAATTTTGTTCAATAATTATTTACTGAACACCTATTGTATCAGTCAGGGTCCCAGTAGGAATTATTCCCGCTCCTAGGCCTAAAGGAGAAAGAGGGAAGAACTACTACAACCAGAGAAACAGAGAGAAGGAGAGACTGACTAAAGAGAAACTTTGGCCTCTGGTCAAGGGGTGAAGCCAACCTACAGCATCCTGCCAGGAAGAAGCCTGGGGAATAAGTACCCTGAGCTTACTTTCTTCCTTCTCTCTTCCCAAGCTCTTGCCATGTTCACATTGACAAAATTCATAGAGAAACAGGGCAAATGGAAAACTATTAATGCCAGTTCTACAGTTCAGATTTCTAGGGGATAGAGCCTGGTAGAGAGTGGATCTATAGGGCAAACACCTGCAGACCTGCTTTGTGACAAAATATATTGAATTGCTTTCTGAGCAAATATAGTTAGGCATCCTATAGGAATGTCAAACTCAACTGGTAGAAGACTGAATTCCTTTATTCCCACAAAGTTGTTCTTTTTCCCCTATTACCAATCTTGGTATCAATATTTTTCAAGTCACTCAAATCAGAAACACTGGGGGCTTGAGTTTCATTCTCTAATCAAATATATTTGTATTTTAGCCCCTCCCCTTCCACTCTTTGTTATGTCACCAAGAACTGCTATTTTTATCCCTAACATGTTTCCAAATTTATATTCTCCTCTACATTCCTATTATTGTTACTGTCTAGTACAGGCTTTTGAATCTACCTTGTTTATTGCACAAGCAACTTACCCAATTCACCCTCCACATTGCCACCACAGTGACTTTTCTAAGACATAATTCTTCCTATATGTTTATGGTGTCTCTCCCACTAGAATATAATCTCCATCTTTTGTTTACTATTCTGTTTTCAGTACATATGTATGGTATTGAGTGAGTACTCAAATATTTGCTGAATTTTAATATACCATGTCACTCCTCTGCCTAAAATCTCAGGGACTCCCATTGTGTATAGAATTATGTAATCATCATTAATATTAACAACTAATAATCGTTGAGTACAGGGACATGATTAATGCTTACAACTGTGAAGTAGGTACTAGTACTAAATCCAGTTTACATTTAAAGACACTGAAAGTCAGATAATTGACATGGTGAATGAGGAAAAATTCAAAGGACCTGGGAGAGGGCAAAACCATGGAAGAAGCCTGGGTCTCTGGGTCACTCTATGGGGGGCTGCCATCCAAACTCTTGTTATTAATAACTATATGAGAAAGAAATATATTTCTATTGTGTTGAGCTTCTAATATTTGGGAATTGATTTTTATGACAGTTAATCTATTGTCACTAATATAACTACTACTCAAGATGAATTTGTATGTCAAAAGACTCATAGGCACCGACAACATTATGGTGGTTACCAGAAAGAGGGGTATAGAGGGTAGTAAAGAGTAAAGGTGGTCAAATATAAGGTGATGGAAGATGATCTGTCTTTGGGTGGTGGGTACGTAATGCAATATAGAGTTCATGTATCCTAGAAATGTACACTTGAAACCTACATAATATTATTAACCAATGTCACCTCAATAAACATAAAAAATTTAAAAAGAAGTCTATAAAGAAAACACCCCCAAAAATCAACATATAAGAGTTTATTTTCTTTGGTTTAAATAAAATAACTCCAAAGAGCATAATAAGATCCCCAAAGAGGTAAAATAAGAAACAACATCCATATAAATAATAAGAAATTATTAAAATAAACATGGGGGAAAAATCAGGATTGGGATATGAAAAGAAATAATTAATTTTGAAATTCCAACATGGAAAACATAGCTAATGATCCATTAATCTATTGAAGGACGTCTAGGTTGCTTCCCAGCTTTGACAATTATGAATAAAACATCTGTGTGCAGAACATAAGTTTTCAACTCCTTTGGGTAAAATACCAATGAACATGATTATTGAGTTATATAGTAACAGTATGCTTAGTTTTGTGAGAAATTGCCAAACTGTCCTCTAAGATGTCTGTACTTTTCACATTCCTACCAGCAAAGAATGAGAGGAGGTATTGCTACCCATCCTTGTCAGCATTTAATGTTGTCAGTGCTCCAGATTTTGGCCATTCTATAAGTGTTAGTGGTATCTCCTTGTTGTTTCAATTTGCATTTTCCTCATGACATATGATATAAAGTGTCTTTTTTATGCTTATTTGCCATGAATATATACAAATGACAAATAAGCATACAAAAAGACACTTCATATCATGTGTCATCAGACAAATGAAAATTCTTTTCAAGTCTTTTGTCCATTTTTTAATTGAATTTTTTTTCTTATTGTTGAATATTAACAGTTCTTAGAGTATTTTGGATAACAGTCGTTTATCAAATGTGTCTTTTACAAATATTTTCTCTGTGGCTTGTCTCCTCATTCTCTTGACATTGTCTTGCGTGGATAAGGATGTAATTTTAATGATGTCTAGCTTGTTAATTATTTTTGTTAAAAAAACAAAATTAAACTAAGTAAATTTTAAAGATCTTATTGACTATATTCAATGATTGTGATTCAGATGACATCCAATCTAGCAGATAGAAAGGAGCTCTGACTCACTGTACAAAATACAAGACTTTCATAGGTAGATGGGAGCAGGAACAAGGGACTAATGCTAGGCAAAAGAATCAGATTGCTTATTGCAAGATTAATTTTTTTTTTATAGGATGGTAGGGATCTCTCAAGCAGATTATCAGGTTGGTGTTTATTAAATGATTGCTGATTGATTGGTTTAAGATACCTTTTCCTGGAGAGCTGAAATTCTAACTGAGTCTTGGTTTGGTGATGTGGGCTTAGCATAAGCAATTCCATTTTGGGCCTGGTGCCTGGCTTCTTTCATGGATCATGCCTTTGGTGTTGTACCTAAATATAGCTGCTAAAAAGTCTTTTTAAGCTCTCATTAGATGGGTGAAACTCTTTGGATAACATTGAATACAGCATTAACAAGTTAACTAACAATATAGTTCAGAATACACACACACACACACACACACATATATTTAGGAAACTGTTTGATATATTGGAAAGTCTTCAACAAATCCTAGATATGCCTTATAGGAGTATATATGTCCTATAAGAGCCACAAAGGCAACACAAAAACAAATGCTGCAGAAAGACTATTTAAGATATATTGGATAGAGATTTCCACCAAAATATAAATCTCATATTTAAAGTGAGCTTCAATGCTAATAATATAAATACATATAAGTTTATGCCTATACATAGCAAAGATGAAAAAGTCTTTAAAGCCAACAGAGTAAAAATATTGGAAGATTATATACAAAGATAATAATCATTTTGATAACAAACTTTTCATCAAGAACAACAGTCAATGGAGTAATATTCACATGCAGAAGGAAAACAAGTCTTAAAAACAAGGTATATGTACATAAGATACAAAACCATTATTCAAAAGTAAGGAGGAAAAACATAATTCTAGGCAAACAAAGACTAAGACCCGTACTTTAAAAAGTAGTAAAAAATATAGTTCTGCAAGAAGAAAAGATTTATTCGAGGAACATGAGAATAGTATAACAAAAGATTAGCAAAACACTTTCTGGAAAAAAAAAGTAGACACAAAAGAAGTCATAAATTATTGGAGAAATACCATAAAGTTGGCAGTTCTCTCAAAATTAATCTCTAAATATATTTTGATACTGATTAAAATTTTCATAACTTAAAAAATATGAAACTTGTCAAGATGAGTATGAAATCCAAATGGAAGAATAAGAACAGAGGATAGCCAAGATAATTTGAAGAAGAATGGGACTGCATTTGTTCTACCAGCTATTAAGACATATTTTAAAGCTGTAGCCATTAAAATAGTGTGGACTATGCCCAGGAATTGACAACCATAGCAATGGAACAAATTAGAAAGCTCAGAAGCAGATCCAATAATTGATGGGAACTACATATGTAACACAGATGGCGTTTCATATCAGTGGAGAGAGAATGTTAGTAATATGAGTATTTTAAAAATCTTCATAGTATGTATTTATCTTTTACAATATTCTTTGTATATACATTTGAATTTGGAGGAACATAATAAGAAGTGTGAGTCTTGTCATAGACCAAGCTATTCTTTCTTATCAATATTTGACAATAATATGATATATTGATTTAACAATAATCTGATAATATATTTTATATTAATGTCTAATATATACATAAAATAGTTTACAAATATACATAAAACATAGTTTTTGACCCATATTGTCACAGAAATCTAGTGAGAGATAAAAGAATTAGAAATATATTTGTCAGAACATGACAGCAGTGGGACTGCCCTCCCGGACTTTTGACATATGCAAATGAACCATATACAAATTAACCTGCCGAAAGTGTTGATGGATAAACTCACCTTAACCAAAATGAATGTTTGGAAAGGTGTGGAGACAGCACCTGCAGGTGCACAGGTGTACAGGCAGGCGATTTCTACGGGCCCACCTGGGTGACCAGGAGTCGCCACTCCCTGTTCCTTCCCCCTTTCCCCTATCTGCTTCCCTTTTCCTCCTCCCCTCCTCCCTTGCTCCCAGGGAAGCAAGTTGGTCTGGGAGTTTCCACTTCTGTCCAACCCCCTTCTTCTTTTCCTCAATAAACCTGGTGTAAAATCCTAGACTGTTCTCTGGATGATTTCTCAGAGCAAGGCTACCTGACAGTGTTCAGGGTATGTATTTAGTACAGAATAGAAAGTGATTTATTTTTCAAGAGATAGCAGGCAAGGCTTAACAGAGAAGTTTGAGATGATAACAGAATTTTAAAGGATGAATACAAGTTTATTAAGTAGACTGAGTTAGAAAGGACAACATGTTCAAAAGTATTGAATTATGAAATAATATACTGTTTCTGAAAATTTAAAAACTTCACATATTTACTATACTAACTATAAATGCATATATGCATATTTAAAGTACAAATATTTTCCATGTACCTTGTACTGGTTAACTCACTTCATAAAAATTTACCCCAAAACTCAGTAGCTAAAACAACAGTCATGTATTATTGCTCATGTGTCTGCATGTCCATGGGAAGTCTGTTGGTAACTGTCTAAGCTGGGTTCAGGTCGGGCAAGTTTGCTCTCTGTGTTTCTCATTCTCCTGTGACCAGTGGGCTGCCTGAGCATGTCCTTCTCATGGTAATGGCAGACATGGATGAGAGCAAGTGGAAACACTGAGGCTTCTTAAAAGCTAGGCTCTGCACTGATGCACTTATCATTACCACTATCTGTCATTGTCCCAGCAAGTCACATGACCAAATTTCAAGTCAGGTGGTAGGGAAGTACACTGAACCCGTGGTGAGGCCATGACAAGGATGTGCATGCTGGGATGGGTGAAGAATCGATCCTATTAATAGACTGTACTTCATATCTCCAGGTATTTGCCATAATTTACAACAAAAGGCATGGGAGGAGATTTATTACTAAGAGTTGCCTAAAAGAGACCATTTATATATAAAAAAAATAAAACCCTGACAAAGGGAACTATTATTATACTTGAGCATGGACATGAGTTCTGAGATTAAAAAAAGGAAGAAAAAATGTTTCTTTTCAAAAGGGCAAAGCAAATAAAATGTCTGAGGAAAGAAAGAGCACCCATATATGAAAACTACACACACAGATATCTAATTTATCAACATATTTATGTGCATGCATTCCCATACATTCTGTGTGGTTAGAAAATGGACTGTTATTTCTCACAAAATAAATTCTTATTCAAAATACTACTGTATGTGTCTATCATTTATTCTTATTCATATTCATTCATTCATTTTCTCTCTCTCTCAGAGTAACCTTTGTGTTTATGGTCATTGTTAACTGTCAGAAAAGAACCGTCCCTTTTACCTCCAAAGAGTACCCTATTTTTCAGCCAAGAGAGACCAGGCAATGATAACCAGGCAGATTTTTTTTTCATCTCTAGTGTCTGACTGATGACAAAGAAATCTGGTGCTTTAGCCAAGTTGTTGGCCAACATTTCACTTTCTTCAACTGCTATTAGTTGCCTGGTCACAAGGAAGAAGCAAAACAAAACAGTGTTCCCAAAATCTGGACCTTTTATCTCCTACTTAATAAATATTTCAGTGCATTTGTTGCCTCACATCCTGTGTGAGTTGGTATGAGAACCAGTTTGGACATTTCATATGGAAACAAACACTTAGATATATGCCTTTGGGCTATTCTCTGAAACAATGGTGGTGCATGCTTTGTGTGTGTATACTGCTTTCAACTTTCTCAAACAAGTGGTGACATGGTGAGACTGAAAGCTTTAGGTCTATGTCAGCCTCTGATTGCATCCTAGTTGCTTACTCTGTGTGAACCTAAAACGTTAGTTAATATAGTTGAATCTCAATTTCTTAATTTGTAAAAGGGATGACAATTACACTTCAAAGCCCTGTTGTATTTTTCTGAAGCTCATTGACAGTCTAAAATCTCTTCCCTCTCAAAGGTGATTTTAGTTTGGTAAAAAGCCAGAAGTCACAGGGAACCAAACCTGGACTGTAGGAGGGTTGAGTCACCTGGGTGATTTCATGTTTTGCCAAAAACTGCATGAGACGTGATGCATGAGCAGGTACATTGTTGTGATGAAGCTGCCAATCACCAGTTGCCTGTAGCTGCTGCCTTCTGAATCATCTGAATAGGCTCTGCAGAGTAATGTCCAAGCTTAATGCAAAATTTGATGCTGATTCATTGTTCTACTTGTGCAATCATTTTGAATGTCACATGCTCATTTAATGGTGTCTACTACCCCCACTAATTAGTACAGTGAAGTTGTCATTGCTCAAGCATACACATTCCAGTCCACTCTCCTTGGCTACCAGGTTACATGATGTCACACAAATCATTTTCATTATATTAACAATGCTGGATTTTTCTGGACAGACCTCATATATATACATGATGTTTTTGAATTAAATCAAACAGAGAATTTTTTCTTTCCTCAAGTACCCCTCTAACTTTATTAATATCTTATAAAAAGGTAATTATAGAAAAGATGTTCAATGTCACTAATCATCAAAGAAATGCAAATGAAAACCACAATGACATATTAGCTCACACCTGTCAGAATGGCTATAATCAATAAATTAACAAACAATAAATGCTGGCGAGGATGCAGAGAGAAGGGAACCCTCATGCGCTGTTGATTAAAATGTAGATTGGTCTGGGCCCTGTAGAAAACTGTATGAAATTTCCTCAAAAAATTAAAAATGGAACTGCCTTATGAACCAGCAATTCCACTTCTGGGAATGTATCTGAAAAAACATGAAACATTGATTTGAAAGAATAGATATATCCCTATATTCACTGTAGTGTTTACAGTAGCCAAGATTTGGAAGCAGCCCAAGTGTCCAACAGTAGATGAGTGGATAAAAAAGCTGTGGTACATTTACAACAATGGAATACTACTCAGTCATAAAAAAGAAGGAAATCTTACCTTCTGCTACAGTATGGATGGACCTGGAGAATATTATGCTAAGTGAAATAAGGCAGTCAGAGAAAGACAAATACCACTTGTATGTGGAATATAATGAACAAAAATAAACTAACAAACAAAATAGAAACTGACTTCGTAGATACAGAGAACAAACTGACGGCTGTCAGAGGGGAGGACTTTTGGGGAGCTGGGTGAAAACTGTGAAGAGATTAAGGTAAAAAAACACCTCATAGATACAGATAACAGTATGGTGATTACCAGAGGGGAAGGGGTAGAAGGGTAGGAGAGGGTATAGGGGGGCTAATTGGTGATGGAAGGAGATTTGACTTTGGGTGGTGAACACACAATATAATATACAGATGATGTATTATAGAATTGTACACTTGAAACCTCTATAATTTTATCAACCAATGTCACCTCAATAAATTCAATAAAAATAAAAAAAATAAAATTACTAAAATACTGTAAGAAACAAATTCACCCAATGTAGACAAGTGTACATCTCTCTCAGCTTCTGCTCTCCTGGGCTCCTTCCTCAAATGTCATCATTATCAACAACTTCTTGTTTCTCTTTCTCCTCTGCACAGTGTTAAATAGCCTCTTAAGTTTTGATAGTAATTAACCTTTGAAAATTAGTACTTAGAATGTCCCCGTTTTCATGTCATTTACAAATTCTATTCCCGCTGGCTGAAATCTTCCTTTTTCTTGACTTTCTGGTAAACTCCATTTTATCATTCAATCTCAGTCAAGATATCTACACCCACCCAAGTTACTCATTACATCCCCTCTCAGACCATTCCTTTGAGCTCCAGACACACATATCCACCTTCCACATTTCTCATGTCTCAAGCACTTACACTCACTCAAAAGCAAATCCCTAATCTTCCCTGTAAGCTGTATCTTCTACTGGTGCCTCCTTGCTTAGTGAGTACACTACCTTCCATCGAACTAAGCAAGTCAGAAACCTGGGAGTCATCTTAGACACTTTTTTCTCCCTCATCCATGCATCCTGCCATCCTCCAAATTCTGTCAATTTCACTTTAATAGTTACACATCAACCAACTTCCTGTTTCTACTTAGACCACCACCAACAATCCAAGCTACCATTATTTCTTGTCTGAACTATTGTTATAACTCTGTCACTAATACACTGATAGCCTGATCCATTCTGCATACTGCAGTCTGAAAGTTCTTCTAGAATGCAAATTTGACATTTCACCTCTCTTCTTAAACACTTTGCATGTCTTCCTTATGCTACAATTGGCAAAAGCATAATTAAACAGAGGAGGAAAAGTTATGCAGGAGGTTTGTGATAATAACATTTCAGTTCCTTCTCATTGAGGAGGAAGGCCTTAACCAGGTAAGCCTAATAGAAACATTTCTGTTTGGCCTGGTCTTGCCTACCCACTCGTTACTACATCGTCTAAAATCATCTGATCTCTTTCTGAGTCCTCCCCCATTACGAGCCTAAGACAACTTTATTTTGAGGTACTGACTGTATGTAACAGGGCTTTCTATATGATATTACAGAAAAAATTTAATCTTTGCTCATGCAGTTTCTTAGTGTTTACTTCAAGCATTGAGGTTTCTATAAAGATTGCTATACAGGTTTTGCTTGCTTCCAAGATGCTAACAGGTGATAAGTAAAAAGTTACCAATTAGAGGGTCTTGGGCCTGCATATCAGATCTAATGGACTTGGTTGTCTGTGTACAAGGACTAGCTGCCTCATCACATTTTTTAGGGTTTAAAGGACCAGCTGCCTCATTACTTTTTTTAAGGGTTAGTATATAGTTTTCTTTCTCCCTGTTTTTAAATTGTTATTTATTTTTATATGGCAAGAGGATTAACACCCCTTGAGTTAGGAAGGGTAAATTTCTGACTGAGATCCAGGATTAAAACAGACTCCCCCACTGGGGAGATACCTGGATGATATTAAATTTCTCATGCAGGATCATGCAACATCCTCTCTGTTGCCCTAGTTTATGATTTTGTTGTTTAACCAGAGCATGCTGACAGGCTTGTGGGTTACAGTTCTGTGGATCTTTCAAGTCCATATTATATCCATTATTGTACATTCTATTATGTTCTCTAGGAGGAAATGTTTTAAGTGATGCCAAGTAAGACATTACCAATTATGTTTCTCCTTGAATCTGCCATTATTTTAAGAATTGATTTTTTCCCCTCTAGCTAGAAAATTGTCATTAATTGTCACTTTCACTTTGGTATCTCACATTTTTTACTTTTCCAAATCTTACAGAATTTCCAAGACTCAGTTCCCTTTTTGTTTCACTAACTATTTTGTTTGCTTACTATTTCTGAAATTTATAGCTTTTGGAATTTTTTCATTTTTTATGTTACTTTGTTCAGAAGAGTAGTATCACTTAATAACAACTGTATAATTGTCTAGTTTCTTGGATGGTTCTTTGTTTCAGGGTTGCAATAGTTTCTTTTCATTTAAATTGTTAATAACATCACAAAATAATAATTTCCTTGAGGGTAGGAACTGGGCCTTTTCTTCTGTGTATTTTCAGGAAATATCCAAAAATCTGGGTAGAGTTGGTATTTGATAAATATTTGTTACTCATTCTCACTTCAAGTGAAAAAAAATATGCATCAAATCATAGCCCTGAAATATGCAAAGTGATGAAAGTTGAAAGGAGGCAGAGTGGTTTGTGGTAAGCAGTATAATATATGAAACGTGCAAAGGAGTAAATAACACAGATTTTAGAGCCATACAGACTCAAGTGCAAATAATGGCTATGCTGCAGAAAACTATGTGACATGGGTAAGTTAATGACATCTCTAAGCCTTTGTCTTCTCCTCTATAAAGGCAGATAATAATATCCATTTCATAAAGTTGTTATGAAACTGAATGAATGCAAGTCTAAGCATAATACCTAGCTCACAGTAAACACTTAACATAGGATATATATTATGTTAATTAGTACTCGTCGGCCGTCGGCAGCCGTCCGTCTCGAGTACTAATGGTATCAATATTAGTACTTTTAGTAGCATCAAGGCCAATATTCAAAGAGTGATACATTTGCATCTGCCTCTAATTTGATAGCCATTAGTTATGTGGTCTGTGTCAAGTAAGGTCCTTTGAGAAGTAGATGGCAATACAGGATGTGCAAGAGACTTACTGGGCAAAATGATTATGAAGGGTGAAGACAGAAGGAGCAGGAGAGGGTAGGTGATGCAGTTCTTAAACCTTTGAAAGGACAGTGGGGATGAAGGAGCATCAGATAGGATGACTCTCTGACTATGGCTCCAGGAAAGCCAGGTGAATGCAGAGTCTCAGAGCATAAGTTGGAGGGGACTGGCTCTAGTGTCACTGTTGTGCTCAGTTATTGCCTTGGAGCAAGCAACCTGGGTGAAGAGTGACCTTGGCATAAATGTCAACAAAGACCTGAAGATATAGCAGCCTGACCACCTATGTTGTGTGCAGCAGGTTTCTTTTGGATGGAGAGCTGAGTAGTGCACCTCCATGTCAACCACTTGGTTTTAGACTCATTTTTCCACCTGTTAGGGCCTCTCAGTCTGTCATCCATGACACAAGGAACACAATAAATACTCTATGGAAAGAGCATAAGATTTCACTTAGATGATTAACATGGGGTATCTAAACCACAGTATAGTATTCGGAAAATGTTCATTCTTTTCCTCTTCCCCTTGTATCATTTTCTGTCTTTAACTCCCATCCCTTAAAGAGAGCCTCTCTATCTTTTCTGAATACTTCCAGTGTGAAGCCTCTAGCAAATAACTTGATACTTAAAATCCTCACTTTTGTTTTGGTCATCCAATCTTTGGCCAAATATATTAGAAATAAGTTATCCAGATAATGACCTGGCCACCTCATTTCTTTATCTAGATAGAAATAGTCTCAGAGAGAAAAAAGAACAGAGAAATGAAAAGAAATTCATATTTGGCATAAGGTTTCTTTTTCCTTGTGGGAATAAAACTTGCTTCTCTTTAAGATTAAGTACTTTATGGGAACACTATGTCTTGAACACTTCATCCTATTCAAGTCATTGGGGGCACATTCAAGAAACAGAACTCTGTAAATCGGAGAATATGAGCTGAGTGGGGAAGATCACTATCTTGAGCCTGTTAGAATTCTCAGAAAGATCCCCTTCTGAATTGTAGCCCACCAATAGACCACACAAACAGGCAGAGGCTGCAGTAATTACATATTACACAGAAAAATTGAAAAACATAAAGCATCAATAATGTAATTGGAATTCTAGAGAAGAATTTTTTATAAGCTGTGGCAAGCAGAAATATAAATACACATAGTTTTAAAATGATTCTTCCTATATACAATCTTTTAAAAATGAAGCTTGGGAGAAACCCACATTGCTTTTGCTTCTGCTTGATTATAACACATCCCAAAGGTGCTGTGTAGCCTTAAAACCTTTTCATTTAATGGCTTTCCCTTTTCCAGCTCCAAACATCCCCAGCTTAAATTGGTTATTTTCCAAAGGTTTCACAATGTTTGTCTTTGGGTGCTTTGACATATAAACAAAATTAAAAGTTTAATATTATTATCTTTAGAAAGTTTCTCAATAAAGCATCTTTGTTCCATGGCTGGCTTAGCAAGGCCAATCTTGTCTGTACCTGTTCATTTTGGATACTTATTTGAATCAAGGGGTGTTGAGATCTTTCCTTTGAAATGGAAGGGAGAGCACTCAGTTTCTGTGATGGCCTATTGAAGCTCTACATGGTCAGATTTCCTGTAAAAGACCTTCAAAGGTTTCTCACTGCTTACAGAAAAAAAAAAAAAAAAAAAAAAAAGCCTGATTATTTGGCCTCAGTTCCTTTTCTAAATGGTGACATGCTTTAAGATACTAAAACAAACAAACAAACAAATGAAAACAATAAATATAATGAGCACCCATGTATTCACAACTCAGCCTTGCCAGATCTTAATATTTTGCTGTGATTGCATCAAATATTTAAAAAAATGATACTGGAAATGAGAGCTAGACTAGCTGCCCCTGTGATACCCTGCCTCCTCTGCCTCCCTCACTGCCCTTTGCAGAAGGAACCAGTGCCCAGATTTTGATATGCATCATTCCCACACCTGTTTTTATACTTTTACTATATATGAAATATATCCAAAAACAACCCATGGCATTTTCCAGATTTTAGAATGTATATAAATGTTATATTGTATAGATCCAACTAAAATTCGTGTTTGCATTTTAATTTTTTGAAATAAAAAATTAATTTTCTGGTCCTTTCTGTGCATATAGGTTATAATTCATCCTATCACCCTTTATTAATTTGTTCAGGGTTTTTATTTTTCAAATTTGCTCTTGGGTCAGTTGTAGTATGTTATATTCATCTAGGAAATGGTCAATTTCTCCTATGTTTTCAAATGTATTAACATAAAATTGTCCATAGTATTGCTTTAATATTTTTCATTCTCCATTATTTTTACAGTTATGTCCACTTTTACACTCTTAAGACCAATTATTAACTTTGCCTACTCCCTGTGTTTCATGACCAGATTCTCTAAAGGTTATTCTTTTAAATTCATGTTTTAAAAATGAATAACTATTTTAATTTTAATAATCTCTAATATGGTTTTCTCTTCTATTTATTTAACTTTTGTTCTTATACTTTGAGGTTTACACTTTTTAAAAAAATTCTAACTTTTTGAGTAAGAGCAGAAGTCTAATTTTCAGACTTTTTTTATAGCATAACAATTTAAAGTAATACAATTTTCTGTAATTACTGTGTTAGCCAGTTTTCACTAGTTTTTTTAAAAAGAGATTTTATTTATTTCTATTTAGAGAGATGGGAAGGGAGAGAGAAAGAGAAGGTTAGAAACATCAATGTAAAAGAAAAATATCAATCAAGACTGGAATCAAACCAGTGACATTTCACTTTACAGGAAGATGTTCAACCAACTGAGCCACATTGCTCAGGGCCAATTTTCACTAGTTTTGACATTGTTATTCACAAAGTTTATATTCTTGGGTAGGGTTGCAGAAAGTGGTGGACTAAGTAAGTGAGTAAATAAATAAAAAAAATTTTATAAGCAGTAAGTACTATGGAAAAAATGAGTAGGAAAAAGAAATAAGGAGTGCTGAGGTAGGGAAGGGGCTCTGTGATCATAAATAGAACATTAAGCAAGGTTTCGTACACAAGGTGATATTTGTGCAAAGATCTGAAGGAGGCGAAGGAAGGACCGATGCAGATATCTGGGAGGAAATCATCCAAACAGAGGAATCTATAAGACCAGAAGTTCTGAGATGGTAATGTGGTTAGAGTGTTTGTGGAACAGCAAGGAAGGAGCATGGCTGGAGCAGAGTGAACAAGGCAGAGACAAGGGAAAATGTGCAGAGTTAACAGGGCATGTCATATAGGGCTGTATTGATCATTGTAAGTCGTCAGCAGCCGTCCGTCTCGAGAGACGATGGCGTAGCTTCCCGAGAGTCTATCTGCACCGCCGAGAATGGCTGTGCAGTCCGACTCGGGAGTGACAATCCCTGCCGCACTTGTTACAGGTGAAGGCAGATGGCTGTTGTTGCTGCTGTTGACGCTGCTTCCGCCTCGATCT
The DNA here is from genome assembly GCF_987537825.1 of Furipterus horrens. Classification (NCBI taxonomy): domain Eukaryota; kingdom Metazoa; phylum Chordata; class Mammalia; order Chiroptera; family Furipteridae; genus Furipterus; species Furipterus horrens. The sequence goes on from NW_028327173.1 coordinate 39,005,560, forward strand.
TTTCTGGGCCGCCTCCTCGTTGCGCGCAGCCTCTGCGCGTGACGTACCTTGCCTGACCGCGAGCCTCCAGGCTAGGCGGTCGTCTGCTTGAACTTCCCATGTGTTGAGATTGATGGAGCATTGTGTCATGTCCTTTTTGCAGATGTCTTTGAACCGCAGTTTTGGGCGCCCTGTCATCCTCTTGCCTTCTGCTAGCTCGCCGTAGAGGAGGTCTTTGGGAATACGGCCTGCATCCATTCTTTTGACATGGCCGAGCCACCTGAGGCGTCTCTCGCTAAGAACTGCATGCAAACTGCTCATATTGGCTCGCTTCAGCACCTCGGTGTTGGGGACCTTATCCTGCCAGGCGACATGCAGGGCGCGTCGCAGGCACCTCATGTGGAAGCTGTTGAGTTTCCTTTCGTGCCTTGCGTAGGTGGTCCACGTCTCGCTGCCATAGAGGAGAGTGCTGAGTATGCAGGCTTGGTAGATGCGCAGTCTGGTTTTCTCAGTGAGGCTGGAATTGTTCCACGCTCGCCGGTTCAGTCTGGCCATAACTGTGGCTGCCCTGGCGATTCTCCGGTTGACCTCCAAGTCGACTGACAGAGAGCTCGAGATGGTGGACCCGAGGTAAGTGAAGTCGTTGACAACCTCCAGGGTGTATCCGTCGATGGTGATGCATGGGGGAGTCCCCGTGCCTTGAGCCATAACATTCGTCTTCGTCAGGCTGATGACTAGTCCGAACTCCTTGCATGCGTGGGAAAGGCAAGTGACTAGCTGCTGGAGTCCCTCTTCGGAGTGTGATGTCAAAGCTGCGTCATCGGCGAAGAGCATCTCACGGATGAGCACCTCTTTGACTTTGTTCTTGGCTCGTAGACGGGCCAGGTTGTAGAGCTTGCCATCGGATCTGGTGTGAATGAAGACACCCTCGCTGCAGTCCTTAAAGGCGTATTGGAGGAGCATGGAGAAGAAGATTCCGAACAGCGTAGGCGCGAGGACGCAGCCCTGCTTTACTCCGCTGCTGACTGGGAAGGCCTCAGAGGTTGCGCCGTTGTAGGACACCGTGCTGTGCATATTGTCGTGAAAGGACATGACCACAGCAAGCAGATGTGGTGGACAGCCAATCTTCCGTAGCAAGCTGAAGAGACCGCTTCGACTGACCAGATCAAACGCCTTCGTAAGGTCGATAAAGGCGAGGTAGAGTGGTTTATGCTGCTCGTGACACTTCTCCTGCAGCTGGCGTAGGGAGAAGATCATGTCCACTGTTGAACGGCCAGCTCTGAAGCCACACTGGGACTCTGGGTAGACGCGGGAAGCAAGGGTCTGCAGGCGGGCAAGAGCGACCCGGGCGAATACTTTGCCGACGACGCTGAGGAGAGAGATGCCCCGGTAGTTGTTGCAGTCGCTGCGGTCTCCTTTGTTCTTGTACATGGTGATAATGTTGGCATCTCTCATATCCTGGGGGATGTAACCCTCCTTCCAGCAGCGACAGAGTAGATGGTGGAGCGGCTGTAGCAGGACTGGTTTCCCGCTCTTTAGGATTTCTGGAGGGATTCCGTCGCTTCCTGGTGCTTTCCCGCAAGCGAGGCGGTCGATGGCTTTGCTGAGCTCTGCCGCAGTAGGTGGGGTGTCTAGCTCCTCCATGACTGGTAGGTCTGGGATGGCTTTAAGAGCAGTGTCTGTTACGGTGTTCTTCGTTGCGTACAACTCGAGGTAGTGCTCGGTCCACCGCCGCATTTGCTGTTCCTGGTCAGTGATGACCTCACCTGTCTTGGACTTAAGGGGGGCGATCTTGGAGGGGATTGGGCCTGTTGCCTTCTTGATACCCTCATACATTCCTCGTGCATTGCCTATATCGGCGGCTTCCTGAATGCTTCTGCATAGGTTTAGCCAATAGGTGTTGGCACAGTGGCGGGCGGTCTTCTGGACTTTGTTCCTGGCAGCCCGTAGAGCTTGAAGTGTACTGGGAGTGGGCGTGGCCTTGTAAGCCAGTAGGGCCTTCCTCTTAGCCTCGATCATGGGTTCCATTTCTTCCCAGTGAGCCTCGTACCAGTCAGCGTTCTTCCGCTCTTTCTTCCCGTAAGCAATAATGGCGGAGTTGTATATGGCGTCGCGGAGATGTGGCCAATTGGATTCGATAATGTCATCTGCCGCCACTCCCTCGCCGAGTGCATCTTCCATCTTGTTGATGAATTGCTGGGTCTTAACTGGGTTGCTGGCACAACTGGTGTTGATGCGTGGGCAACCCTTCATCTTGGAGTGGTGTAACCTCTTCGGCATTATGCGCACCTTGCTTACCACGAGGGCATGGTCCGTGTCGCAGTCTGCACTGTGGTAGCTGCGGGTGAGGAGGGTGCTGCCAATATCCATTCTTCTGGTGATGACGAGGTCAAGCTGGTGCCAATGGCGGGAGCGGGGGTGCCTCCATGACACCTGGTGGATCTCTTTGCACTTGAAGAATGTGTTTGTCACGCACAGGCCGTGGTGACACGAAAGCTCAAGCAGTCGCTGACCATTCTCATTGATCTTTCCTCTCCCAAAGTTTCCAAGGCAGGTGGGCCAGGCCATGTGGTCGGCTCCTACTCTTGCGTTGAAGTCTCCAAGGAGATAGAGAGTGTTACTTCTGGGGATCTTGGATAACGCTTCGTCCAGTGCATGGTAGAACTGTTCTTTCTCTTCGATGGTGGCGCAGAGGGTTGGGGCGTACGCGCTAAGAATGCTGACTGGGCCGAAAGTTGTTGACAATCGGAGGGTAAGTAATCTCTCTGTGCCTCCTGTGGGTGGCTCTATGGAGTTAACAAGCGTGTTCTTCACAGCGAACCCAACACCGTGCTGTCTTGGTTGGTCCGGAGACTTCCCTTGCCAGTAGAAGGTGTAGTTGGTTTCTCTGATAGTTCCGTTGTCGGCCAACCGGGTCTCCTGTAGAGCCGCAATGTCGATGTTTAGTCGTGCCAGTTCCCTATCGATGACAGCGGTTTTCCTGGCACTATTGATCCACGGAAGGTCTGCAGTAAGTCCGGGGCACATGGTCCTGATGTTCCAGCTAGCGAGGCGAAGAGCTGGAGGCTTCTTTCTTGTTGTTTGCTTGGAATTAACTGGTGCGGGTGTTTTGTGGCCCACTTTTCGAGAGGCGCCTCTCTGATCCCCACGCACCCAGTGGGGCAGGCGAGCCATGGCGAGACGGCACCTAATTGGCTGGGGCTGCCCAGCTTGAGGCGGGCGGTAGCTGTCCAGTGAGATGCGATGACCTCTCCCACCGTCAGAGGAGACCCCTGGCGCTCGTTTCCTCCGCCAATCGGATGAGCTTATAACCGGTATCTGTCTCCTCCCGTGTTGAGTCGACATCTTGCGATGACGCTGGAGTGTCCTCTCCAGTGAAGCTGAAGCTACAGAGCCTGGGCAGGGTAATATGGAGGGTCTGCTGTTGCCCATGCAGCAGACCCCCCCTCTCTTCGCAGCTGAAGGGTCCAAGGGAAAGACGAAGTCAATACAGCTTGGCTTCAGGTGCGCCGCAGGAGTAGCCGGTGTTGACTACAATGTCAAACCGCCTTAGGGACTCAGGCTCCGGATTTTCTGTCGGGGTTTACTCCCTTAGCCTTTCCCCTGAAGAGGTATGCCGCAAGGCAGCGGAGGTTTTTTGGAGTCAGAGTTTTCCTTCTCTGATTTTAGAGATGTCCTTCCTCTTTCCTCCTTTACAGGAGTAGAGATGGCCCACTTGGTGTCTGAGCCACCTGCCCCCTCCAGGACCTGATTCCCTGATTCTGATCAGAGGGGGATGGGTGGAAGGCTTGGGAGTCAAGGTGGTGGTTGTATGAGGTCTCCTGGCCCCAGAGGGCATAGGTGATTCCAAAGTGCACAGAGTTCCCTTCCCACTTTCCTTGCCTGCCTTATCCAAATCATATTCCTATTTATCTGTGGCTTCTGCCTTCCTTTCTTCATAATCTGCGTAACTGCAAGAAGGCATGGGAAAGGGGTAAGCGTAGGAGGGATGCCAGGGCAGGGCACAGATTAGGGCGGCAGTGCCAGGACCCCGGCGGCCGACCGGCGGTGACGGAGGTCCGTGCCTTTTGTCCGGATTTTTCAGGCAGGGCGCCTGCCGCCGTTTCCTCTGCCCGAGTTTTCGTTTTCCGTCCAAGATTATACCCTTTCTCACACCACCTTCATGCACAGCAGTAGGTCCTGGTCTCTCTCCGCCTAGCGGTTCCTGCCGCTTCTGCCGCCTCCCTGGACCGTTAGCCGCCGCCCGTTAGACTCTGAGAATACTACCACAGGAAATCATCGTCCATTGGGAAATGCAGGCACCTGCAGCACAATCATCCAGGTATCCTCCAGAAGAGCCTGAGAGCAAGCTTGAGAGCCTGAGCCTGAGCCTGAGAGAGAATGAGCTCAGAAGCCAGAAAAGGTTCTGAACCAAAGACCCAGCCCTCTTAATTTCCAGTGTGTCTGGAGGCATTCATTGTAAGTACTTCTATCATAATAAGATAGAAAGCCATGAAAAGATTTAAGCAGTGAATTGACATGACATAACCTGACTTTTACTTTTTAAGGTTCAGGTGTGGAAAGCAAACTCTAGGGGCAAGGACAAAAGTAGGAAGGTCAAGTAGGAGGCTATTGAAATAATCCTGGTGAAAGACGATGGTGGGTTGAATTTAGTCATCATAGTGAATGAAGTTAATAAGAAAAATGGAACAGTTTAAGCTATCTGTTTTTCAAATGTTACTTCCCCTGTTATTTCTTTTTATGTTATTTTGAATTCCATCTTCCATCTCTCTTAAAATTTTTAATGTTTATCTCTCTAATCTATATTCTTGGTAATTTCTTCATGCCTATTTTCCAATTCATTAATATTTTTTCTAGAGTACTATTTTTATAATGTACATTGATTTTAGTATCATGTTATATTTTTCATTTTTATATTCTCTCTTAAATACATCTTTTTAATGATATCTTACTCTTTGCTCATATATGTGGTATCTTTTTAAATGTTTTTATTAATTTTCAGTATACTTATTTTATACTTTCTATTATCTGAAGTTCTTGGGAGTCTATTTCCACTGTTTATTGATCTTCTACTTCTCCCTAATGACTGTTTCTTTATGGATTATGTAATTTTAATTTGCAAGCTAATCTTCAGTGAGGCTTAAGTGTGGAAACCAGTTTTTAACCTTGTTTGGTAATATATGCTGCCAGAATGGTTTTGTGCTTGCTTGTTCCTGTAGTCACCAAAGTAATAACTGTCTGGAATCCTTCTGTTCATTTCTCAGCTGGCAGTTTTCCAGATCTTATGTAGTATTTATTACAATTCCAAATTGAAGGGTAACTGATGTTTGGTAATAAATCATCAGAGATGACAATTTTGCTTTTATGTCCAGGCTGACCAAGAGGTTTTATTTGTGATTTCTTATAATAGTAGATACATTTTTTTAAAAGCCTCATACTTTATTTTATGAGTTGTTGCAAGACTCTTACTTTGCAAGCAGATAACAGGTATGTAGCCATCTAACCCCAAATCCCAGGCCTAATGTCTCATTCCTTGTCCATTTAGGGCACATAAAAGTCAAGATCTTTGTTAGTAACAAGGTCAGCTTATGAGTTTACTGGTTGATTTTGCAGAGTTTGGGGGTTCCTATAGATTTCCCTTTCTAATTGACAGCTGTGCATCTGAAGATGTGTGTTGTGTTTTACAGAACTGTCTAATGTGACATATTGACAAACACACACAATAAACTGTCTGGCCTTTTATAATCTGTTACCTATTTATCATTACTTTTATATTCCATTTATCACTCACAGTAGCTTTATAAGTTGTCCAAATTGACAAATTATTACTTTGCTTCTTTCATTTTCTTCTCCTATATTTCTTCTCTTGCTACTCTCTTATGTTCATATATGAGTCATATAGGAAAGCCCTACTTTAATGACATTCCTTTCAGGAAGTTTTCCCTCATCTACCAAAGGAAAGTGACATTCTTTCCCATGGTGTCTTATCTGTATCTCTTACTTAGTGCCTATTGACTTCCACATCTATTGTGCTTATTGTTATGCTTCTACTCTCTCAAATCTTACTCCACTCCTAGCATCACACTAGAAACTTTTGGTCTAGGACAAGTTCTGTAGTTAGTAGTTTTCATATATATCACAGATATAGCACTATGTCCTTCAGAGTCTGAGAGCTTAAGAAACACAATTGAATTTCAGAATTTTCAAATAGAAGCTGTAATGTGAACATATTACAGAATGGGATTAATAGACATCCAATGAAAGCTTATATTAGATATCTGCAAATCTATTCCAATCTTAAGACTAACAAGAATACGTAATACTGTTCTAAATGGTTGAACCTATTATGTTTCAGGCACTTTTCTAATGCTTTACTTATATAATCTCCAATTCTGATGACAATTCTGAAAAACAGATGAGGTTAAGGTAGTTGTTCAGGACAACAGAGGCAGTGAGAGGCAGAGCTGAGATTTGGATCTAAATCTATCTAGCTCCCAAAAGCAACAAAAGGCAAGTACACATAAGTAGCAAAATAGAAAACTGCATGCTTTATTGGAGACTAAGTTTTGCTCATTCCACGTAAACAGTCAGAAGTGTTGGAGTGAGGTAGAAGGGACTGCACTTATGCCACGCATTTGTGAGGGCTTAGCTCCAGGGCCACCTCCTCAGGAAGCACTGACTCCCCCCACCTGCTTAGTTTTCCCCTCCAAGGCTCCCACAGTCCTCTCTGTCTTTATCTTAATTGTTACAACTTAGTTGATTGGTTTTAATATTTTTTTGTGCAATTGTCTCCCCATTAGGCAATGACTGACTTGAAGACAGGACATTTTACATGCCATATCTTAGTCTTGGGGCTGATTCATAGTGCAAATTAGTAGATAAAGATTCTAAGAAGTTCTGCAGAAAAGAGACATGTTTAGCCTTAAATAAAGTAGCATTTCCCAATCTTATTTTACCACAAAATCATTTTTCTCAGAACACTTATTAATTCCTTGTTCATCTAGCGTTCCAGAATATAATCCTTGACATTCTTGGATGCTCCTTTTCTCCTCATTTTGGAGTGACTGTTGGATAGTGATAGTGATAGGTGGGTAGGGAACCCATCTATTTTATAACTAAAAGGGATTTTTTTCATCCAATTGCTGAAAAAAAAGTATGCTGTGTAGCAAGAGGTAAACTCAGAGTTGTTAAGGGACACTGCTATCTTGGCAAGAGAACATACTTGGCATTTCTGTCTCTGAGGTAACCACACCTGTCCTAGGGATGTGGGAGAGGGAAAATCCTTGAACCCAAATTTGCTCTTTGTTTTGATTTCTCCTTTAGAACATGATTCTGTTTCTTCCAAAACATGGACTTATCCATTCCCTCTTTCTGTTGACACACACATATCCAAGTGGCAGCTGTAGCATTTAGAAATATGAAATACAGGGGAATGAGTTCAATAGTTTTCTCAGTGCTAATGGCAGCCAAGGGCTGAGCCCAGTATGTCGTAAATGATGGGGCTAATGATGGGGCTGTCCAGAGGAAAAAATCCTTTGTGGTGGTTTTTATCCCCTTTAAATTTTTTTGGTTTTAAAGAGTGGAATCTTTCAGTAGCAGAAGCAGTTACAATCAAACCTCACTGGTTTTTTATATCTCACAGCTCTGTAGGGAAAAAAGAAAATGAAGACGACCTGGGGACGGACATGAGTAGTGATGCCAAGTTCCGAACAGCGGTTTTCCAAGAGTTACAATGCAGAGGTGCTTTTCTTTTTATAACCAGTTTGGTGTTTCTTGCCCTGTGAAATGACTCTGGAAAAGTGTCTTTTTCTGCAGCCATAAATGTATCTACTATGATCCTCAGGAAAACTCTCGTAAAACACTCATGTGAGGAATTCAACATTATTTGTCTCATGGGTCCCAGGTATATTACAGACATAGGCACAGGCCTATATTTAATATCAAGGCATTTGAAAGGAGTGTACCCCAAGATTCTCAGTGCTTAGGTCTAATTATAAAACATTTGCTAAAGCAAAGATACAAAGATGGTTTTATTCCTCAAAGTCGTTGTTTTTGTCTTATTCGCTGTGGTTGGTAAGTAGGTAGACCCCTAAATCAAAAACAAAAGTCAATTAAAACATGTAGCTGGTAACATTTTCATAAAGGAAAATTATGACTGAGGATCTATCAAAGATCAGCATTCTGTATCCTATTCCACTAAATTCTCACAATATCCCTATCAGGTAATTATTATTCCCATTTTATATGTGAAGAAAACAGACCTCAGAGATTAAGAGATCACAAAGCTGCAAAACAGTGGAACCAACCTTTGAAATAAGGTCTTCAAGGTCTCCAAAGTTGTCATAGGAGGTGCTGAAGAGGTGAGGCAATTTTATAGGTCAAGTTATCTAAGAGGAAACGTCTTCATAAAGATATGTAGAACATGAGTTCAGAGTGTATGGAAAGCCATTACTAAAGGATATGGGAACAGGGACTCTTGAAAAGGTGGGGCCATTAATACAATGCTTCTATCACATTGGCATAGCAAGCAAGGGATGGAGCGACTCAGAGACTGCGGAAGAGGCATGGTCCAGTCAATAGGACCTTGTTGGGTGTGCTAATGGAGTCTGGTTTCATTTCAATGGTGGCTGGGGCTAGCTAGTACCAGTGGAAACAGACAACAGTGGACAGAGTTGAGATATATTGGTTTGTTGAATGAATAGGATTCGGTAACATTTTAGATGTTGGTGCTGAAGAGAAAGCAGAACTAAGGATAACACTTGAGTTAGTGGTAGGTGAGAGCACCATTCACTGAGATAGAGAAGAATGAAGAAGAACAGGGTTTTAGGGGCAGGAATCAAGAGTTCTGTTTGGGACATTGACTTAACCAGTGTCAGATAAGAAAAGCAGAAATTACTAAATATTTTACCCAAGAGGAATTCATTGCTGGGAAATGGTCACAAAGGTCAGGGTTGCATTGTAAGTTTCATGGCCCTGGGCACTTCTGTTTTCATGGGCCCCTTCCTCCATTCGCTTTTTTCCCTTCTGATTACAAAAAAAGATGAAAACATTTCTAGGGCCCTAAAACTATTGTGGGCCTGAGGCACTGTGCCTGCTGATAAAAGTGTTGAAAGGATTGGAAAGAAAAAGGGAAATTGGATATTACATAGAGATCAGGAAGCTTCTGCCACCAGTGGGCTGGAGCTTGTTAGCCACACTTAACCACTGATGGTGCTGGATCCACCAACTCCTGCTGCTAAGCGGGAACCTTTAATGCTCTCTCTAATGCCATGGCAAGCCTCTATTACTGATGCTGCTTCAACTGCCATCACAGAAATTGCTGGAATCACAGCAGCTGCCACTGAGCAGAAAACACCAGGGTTACCATCACCCAAGGAGTGGCCAGGAGCTCTGTGGTCTTTAGTTTCTTCCCCTTTCTCATTTCTGTGTAATACCTTTCGTTGGAGGAACCTGACACGAAGTCAGCAGGTTTGGGAGTCTGGGAGTTGTCATTTTCAGGCTTCCAGTCCTGGCCGTACCGGGAGAACATAAGAGAGTAAATGCAGGGTTAATAATCAAAGAATAAACATCTGGCATATGCATGGTTAATTTGAGCTGTCTGTAAAACATGCTAATGGAAATTAGGGGGAGTTCTCTTTAAAGGGGGTGTAGGAAGAGAAGAGTTGGTCAACCAAGACTAAGAGGTAAGATTCCCATCATTTTTACCAAATAAGGGAAGAGAGACTGGCAAAAGAGACTGAGAAGTCAGAGGAGAAAAGCAGCCAGCTCTAGAACCTAAGAAGGGAGTGTTTTCTAGAAAAGTTGAATAATCAGCTGTGTTAGATACCACAGAAGGGTGAATAAAATGAAAACATAAAGTGCCTTTGGATTTTACATCATGAACATCATTGAAAAAATTAATTTTGATCAAGTGCTATGCATGGCAGCCAAAATGGCTTCATGTTTTCTGATTTATTTTATGAAAAACCATGTTATATGTGGATTATTATTGCCCCACATACCTACTAAGTGGTGGAATAAAATTCCAAACTCAGGTTTCTGACAAGTCCAGTTCTCTTTTTAGTACCTCAAAAATTCATAAAATAACCACTGTCCTTTCTTTACAAGCAGTGACATTGCAGAATAGGTTTTAATCCTTCCTTGCAGAAATGCTAGTCACATGCAACTTGGTCCGCATGGAATCTCAAATTAAAAATATATACTTAGATGCAAAATTCCACAGCCCCTGGGATTTCTCATCAAGAGGTACTCTGAGTGTTTACAGATGGAAGCCAGGAGTAGGTATGGTCTTCCCATTACCACCTCCCCCAACACTTATTTTATCATCCTTCCCTTAAAGAGCAGGGAAGATTTTGCATTCTGATCTTTTTATTTTAAGGCAACAGCAAAGAACTTTAGATCACATCTGTCAGCTAAAAATTCCAAGGAAGCTGTCTGCATACTAGTCAGGCTCAGAAGATGAAAGGTCAAGTAATAACTGGTGAGGTGAGAGGAGCTGCAAAAGAGAAAAATGAAAATATATTGAAAAATGAGGCGTTACCATGGGAGGATAAATAGCCTAGAAGGGCCCCCAAGAGAATATTCCCAGCTAATTCTAAAGAGTCCGTGAAATCACTGCTCCGAATGAGTGGCACCAGCAGGTATATTAAGATAGAGAGGGGAAGATTCCAAGGAAGAATGATGTTTTGACATTTCTGAGGCTTACAGTATCTGGAAAAAAACAGGTACATTCCTTCTGCCAATTCCTAAGTTCATCTCTTGCCTGTGTTGTTGCAACAGCCTCCTAATTTGTCTCTTATCTTTGGGGTAGCCCGCTAGAATAACCCTCCACAGAACAGCTAAGGAGATCTTCCAAAAGTACAAACTTAACCACCTCTTTAAACTGTGCATTGCTTCTCTTTGCTCTAAGGATATAGTGCAAGTTCTTCAACAGTTTACTTCTCTTACTTTCTCCAATCCTTTACCAATACACACACACACACACACACGCATGCATGCATGCACATCGATGGTAGACTATGTCATTGAAACTGTTCTTATTTTGTCAAGAACAAGAGGGAAGAAAGAAGCTCTATTTTAACACAGAAAATAGATTAATAAGTCAAACTTGGCTGAGTATGAAGAAAGCAAATTCCTCCTGACAATCCTAAATTTAGAGACTCCCCAAGCTTCTAACAATCCTGGATTTGAGAAGTTATCTTTCCTAAAGGACTAGTCCCCAGAAAAATAATTGGGTTGTGCCTTGGTTACTGCTCTCATCAAAGAATGGGGCAGTTTCTGTTTCATATCCAGTCTTAATATCATTCAGACGCAAGTTTGCCTTGTACAATAAATCAGAGAAAGACTGCGGAGATCTTTTCTGCCTTGGGGTCAATGATATTAGTCAGGGCCTTGGCAGGAAAATTGAAGGCATGCTCAAAGGGATAACTGAAGAAGATTTAATGAAATGCCTATTTACAGTTAAGGTTAGGCTTAAGGAAGCCAACATGGGATGGTGAAAGTCTCAGGGACTAGCAACAGTCATTTGCTGTAGCTCTGCCAGGCATACCCTCTCTTCCATGCCCATTCAGAACTTAGAGGTGGCAACTTACCATACCCACCCCCCAGCTCAGAATGGGCTCGAAAGAGGGCTGTTGCTAGAACCTAGTGAAAGCTTTAGTCTTGGGAGAGAGTTTGCCTGGAAGGAACTGTAGTCATAGGTAGAGAAAGGCAGCAACTGATACACCAGCATGGCAGCAGAACTGTGAAGATAAATGAAAATAAATGTCCCCCAAACCCATCCTACAGGGGGAAAGGCTCAGATTTGACAGTTAGAAAAGCTAGGTTCAGTACAACATACTGATCAACTGTTCTTGAGTATCTTAATTAAATGTGTTGGAATTGTCTTCTCAGCTTTAAAATGGGAATAACCATGCCAGTGGTGTCACAGGGGTCAAAGGCAAGAATAGATCTAAGAGTGATTTGAAAACCATAAAACAAAAAAAATGCCACTCACTATATTTTTATTGTGTTTTTATCTTCTTTGTTATCATTATTCTCTTCAGGGGCACTCATTAATTTCAAAAGAATACTTGAACAAGCCATCTCATGACCAAGATATGATTTTTCAACATGCCCAAATACTTCATAGCTTGGTCACTGCTGGCTATCAGTATTTAAATACTAGGGACCCCTGGAACTAAGTATAGTAAAAAAGTTTTCAGAGTAATAGAATACTCTAGACTTAAGAGAACACAGTGATAAGACAGGCCTTTTTTCCATGTGAAAACACAGAGGTGTTTATTCCATGGGTCCTTAAATCTAAAGTATCAAATGTGGTAAAACTACTTCCCCTCCCCTTCATGACCCTGTGGCAGATATTACAGAGCCCAGAGACACCATTAGAACCCAGAGAGCATCAGAGCTGGAGACGACATTAGAATCTTTCTTGATATAGCTGTCCAGGCAGTCACTAGCAAATTATTGATTGCAGGTGGCACATGAGATGAATTATATTCACTATCAGTGGACACTCAAGTGATAGGTAGTATGTTAAAACTGGTTGAACATACAGATATTGGTTTGGGCCTCATAATTTATAAAAGTTTCCAAAATATTAGAGAAAATCCAGGAAAGGGTAATTGATTTAGTTGAAGGACCTGGTAATATTTTCTGGAAAATAAGATTTAGAAAGGATAAGAGTACACTCTTCAAATATCTGCAAGTCTGGGAGCTAAAGAGATCACAGCTAGGTTCACTGTGGCCTCAGAGGAAAACAAGAGAGCCAATGGGTTGAAGTCTCTGAGAAGCATCTATCAGCTATTTCGTATTTAGAGCTAACCGATATGGTATAATTTTTAAATATACTAAGTTCAGTTGAACCTGTGTGAGCCTCTCTATCAGGGGTGTTTTGAAACAAAATAATTCCTGATTTAGGAGAGTGGGTAAGCTAGATGACTACTAATATCCATTCTAGGTGTAGATTTCCACAGTTCTAGGTCATTCCAGGGGTTCGGTGGTGCACACCAATTCTCAGAGGGCAGCTGGAAAGGAAAAGTCATACTGGTTCACTTGGGAATCTTCAGATGGGTGTAACATTGGCAAAGTTTCATACAATCCATTTGCCAGCTTTACTTTACAATGTGTCAGCCAGAACTCCCCTAGCCAATATTCTGTGCCCCAGAAAGGAAAGCCCATGATATGGTAAATTATTGATGATGCTGCCAAAAAGGAATTTTACTCTTGGATCAAATTTGGATTAAAGGTAGTAAATCCAAGGCATTAGTTTTTAATAATCAAAAAGTTCTGTAGATGTGCTTTAAGAGAATAACCCCTCCCCCCACCTTTAAAGGTCTGTTTGATGTAACACTTGAAAGTTGAGATGCAATCAATCATTAACAATATTTAATATTCTCTACCTTCTAGAAATACAATACGGTTAAGGTGCTGAGGTGTGAAAACTGGCCACAGCTCAATTCTCATATTAGATGAAACCACTTTTAAAGTATCGTTTGCTGACCCACATTCAATTTAGTATTTCTTCAGTATATTACTTTTGTCCATCACTACTTATTTAAATTAAAAGATTTTACCCTATACTTGGGTCTCTAGGCACATGTAGGGGAAAAGAAGACATAGTATAATATACATAAACAATGCAAAGATTAGAATTCCCATTTTCTATATAAAATAGCCCAGTAGCAAAATGGGATTTAAATGTCTCATATGGAATTACTAGGTATTTGTTTAAATATAAACAAATCTCTGCAACGCTGCCATCTCTTAGGGGCAGCTTTGAGGGCATGGATTCTGTCTTGTCTGTTTCCTCAGCTCTTAGTATGGCTCTCAGAACATAATGGAGATTAATAGGTATGTAGTGAATTGGATAAAATACAAACTGCTAATTGTCCCTTCTCTGTGTTCCTCAGAGCATTCAACACATGGAGTTCTCTTCTTTGTTTCTTATTTGTCTATCCCTCCCACACTAACCTGTGAGCTCCTTGACAGTACAGAGAATGACACTTTATGTCACTGATTCCCAGTGTCTAATTCGGTGCCTGGTAGGCACTCCTTTAATGTGTGTTGAGTGAATGCTTTCTTCAGGGCGATTACGTTCACAAACTCAGACAGGCTTTACTGAAGAACAAAGCACTGGTCAGTGAAGAGCAATGGCTTTCAGGATGTCTGAATTCCTAAGTCGACCATTTATTAACCACATAACCTATGGGAATATATTTCTTCTCTATGCTCCTCAACACCTTCATTCATAATATAGAAAGAATAGTAATTTAAATATATTATGCTTATCACTCATAAATCTCTTTCAAACATACATTAATTCTATTTAATGTTGATCTTCCCAGTTAATATATGATGTACTCGAGGCAAGACAGTCACATAACAATTATGAGCGAAGGCTTTGGAATTAGGTTTCTTGGTTTGAAATGCAGACTTGGTTCACTAGGTATGGGACCTTGGGAAATGTATTCTCAAATCTGTTCCTCAACTTCCTCTTCTATAAAATGGGGATACCAATAGTACCCACTTGTTGCATGTACAGAATGTAGAACAGTGTCTGGTGTATAGTGCACAGAAAATTTAGCTATTATTATTACTATTGTTATTTATGCATCTCCCTCTTTCTTTAAATAGCACCTGAAAGTTTTCATGTATTATCTTACCCAATATTTAGCAGCTCAAACCAGAAAACATCTTCTTATTCTATTCTAATGACATTATCTTGATTAAATGATATTGGTTCATCTTATCTTCCTTATTAACTGAGCTCCACAGCTAAATTTCCAACTTCTCTATCCAGTACTAGAACATTTCTCAAAATCACCCAGGACCAGAATTAGCCCTAAAATCTAACCCCTTTGTAGTGAGATCTATCTCAGTTAATTTCCCCCCTACCTTTTCAATCACTCTGATTAAATATTTCAAAATCATCTTTACCCCTTTCCTCTAACCCCCTAACCAATGTTTATCTCAGTGTCTTATTCTTTCTCAGCAGTGTTTCTCAAATCCCTCTCCGCTGCTCTAGTCCACTACTGGCACCCCAACCCCAGTTCAGATCACCTCACCTATTACCTGGGCTATTGTATCAACCTCCTAACTGATCCTTCAGATTGCAGTTTCTGAATTTCATCCTTTATCTCATAGCCAGGTCAATTTTTTCAAAGCACTGTTTGGATGTTAAAAACCACAGATCCCTTAATCCAGACCCCTTCATCTCTCTAGGTTCTAACTTCCCATAAAGGATGGGAAAAAAAAATACTAATATTTGTTTTAGAACCTGTTCAAGTTATGATGAAGGTACATACTCTTACATTTAAAGTATTTTTAAAATTCTTTCTGCTTCATCCTGATTCCCATATATTTTCCAGCACACCTCTTCCTGCAGACATGGAAAGTGCTGTGGGACACTTTCCTTTTAGAATAGAAATTATGCCAGACTTTACTCCCCATCACCACTTGTGGATCTCCTCTTTCACTATTTGTCATTTTTATCTCTCACATTTGCCTTTACACCTTCCTCCATTTCCTTGCCATGATGCATTGGATCAGTGATACAATTTCAGACGACTCACATGGGCTATGATCTAGCATTCCTTTAAAGTACTTCTTTCATGAACCGCTTATGAACTCCAAACATAGAAAGTATTAGCAAGAGGTGCCTCTTCATGTTTCTGGATCATTGCTAAAGGTAGATGCAGAATGAGGTTTTTACAGAAGCACTGTGAGTTGGGCATTTTTATTCCATTCTTTAAATGAGGAAACTGAGGCTTGAGACAGTCAAGTACCTTGTTCAAACACACAGAAAGTGGAAGATCCAGGTGTTTTGAAAGCAAATCCTGTGCTATTTTCCAAGAACATACTTCTTGCACATATAGTAAATTAGGTTACTTTTTTCTATGCACTTATGTATGTACTTCCATAGTAAAAACAATATATCATATTAAGTGTGGTGGTGAAAATTCATTTCTGTACTATTGTTGTCATTTGTGAACCCTCCAGAATGAAGCAAGCTCTCTGAATTTTCAGAGAGAACACAGAAAAAGTATCTCCCTATACTATAGAGGCAGTATGACATATAAAAAGAGAAAAGAATTAAGAACGAGACCAAACAAATCACAATGTACTAGTTTGATGACCTTGATTACACAAGTTATTACCTCTCTGGAGGTATTTTCTCATGTAAAAAAAAAAAAAATCAGAATAATATGTCTTAGTTCAGTGGGTGGTAAGAAATGAAAAGCATACTTTAAACACCTAGTCAAATCAACAAAAGTTAACTCACCATCTCTTCTATTGCCTAAATGACTATCTCCTTCTGAATGTTTTTAAAGAAATAACTTGTTCTGCCCATAAAATTCTAAATTTTTCAATTTTAATCTTTCAAAGGAGACCAAATTCTGCTTTGTTTGGAGGTTAACACCTTTATATAAATGGCATTTATTGCTAAGAATTGTGATCAAATAAAGTGCCAATCTAATTCCTTTCTGTGGATTCATTACTTAAGGAAGGGTAGAACCCACTAGTTGCCAAAGCCTTGAGTAGATGTATAATTTTAAAAACTAAACCGTCTTACCACATAAAAAGCAATACAATTCTAACCTCAGAGTTACTCAACCTCAAATGGAAAGAAATGAAGTAGAAATATGGGTTATATAACCAAGGAGCTCCAAGCCAGTTTGCAATATTTTCCAAGAATTTCTTTTTAATGGCCGTGGAAAAAATATTGAACAGCTATTTTGGCCTTGACAGTGTGTGTGGCAGAGCACCTCTCAAAGTTTTTTGATTAGTTTTTATTGCTATTTTATTGTAAAATCTGTGTTTTATCAATTTTTCATAGTCAATTAGATTCAGAAGGGCCCTTAGAAATGATCTCAGGCAATATCCCACTCCAGGAAGGGGTCTCATCCTCAGTCTCTCAGGGTTGAATATTTATGTCATGCTTGAGGGAAGAGAAAGAGTGGAAGGGGAGAAAAGAAATGATAATAAATGGTTATAAAACAATCTACCTTACAGGGTATTACTCATATTGAGTTTTCAGTATTCTTTATTCTTCTAAATGTTAGGGTTTCTTCCATCCTTTCTTCCTTCCTTCCTTCTTTCCTTCCTTTTCTTTTCTTTTCTTTTCTTTTCTTTTCTTTTTCTTTCTTTCTTTCTTTCTTTCTTTCTTTCTTTCTTTCTTTCTTTCTTTCTTTCTTTCTTTCTTTCTCTTTCTTTCTTTCCTTCTTTCTTCTTAGAAAGCTGGCATTGACTGTAGTTCTAACAATGCTTTTCCAGGTTACACTCCTGGCAAGTTCTTTTTTCTTTGCCTTTCTGCTAGTCCATGGCTCTGAATACGAGGCTACCTTTCACCCTCTTCTCTAATTCTTTTTTACAAGCTATTCATATTTATTGTTTCAGTCCCTAATTCTCCACTGGTAATTCTTAAATCTCTATCCGCAGTTGAAAGCTCTTTTGAGTGCCAGAAGTCATTGATCCAACTGATTTCTGAACATCTCCACCTGACATTAAACAAAAAACTTCAAAAATAAATTCAAAACTGGGCTCATCAGACTTACCCTCAAACCTCTTTCACCTCCTGGAAATTAGTCAAGTAAAATTATAATAAGTCACTGAGGATTCCTTACAATTAAAAAAATATATACCTAAGTTCTGGAGTCAAAGTGGAGTTCTAATTCACAATTAAAGGAGATAAATATTCTCAAAAAATATCTACCATTAGTAAACACCCATAATCTGATTAATCTATAGCAACTTTATTTTCTTCTTTTAAGTAATTTTTTGGAAGTATAACATCTGCAAATGGCCTCCTGTTCCAGAATACATAATAGAATATAATAGAATAACAAGAAACATATTTATTCTCCTCCTTTAACAACTTGAAATCCAGAAAAAAATATATAAAAATAACATGATTTTCAGGCATTGGAAAATAGGCAGAACTGACCTAAAAAAGGGGAATAAACAAAGTAAGTCCTCAGATTGTCCAGGTTACTGTCTAGACTTGCAAAACAAGCAGGGAAAGCTAAAATAGGTCAGGGTTTGGTAGGCAAAGGCAGCTGGCATTTGAGGGATACAATATCAGAGTGTAGGGAGGTACACCAAAAAGAATTCCAGAGATCTGTGGAGGAATCCTTCAAATTCTTGACTGAGAACTATCCTATGCATTCATGAAATAAAATTACCCAAAGCCAGGCTGAAATAGTGGGTATGCCAATCAACCAGAGTGGAAAGATCCTGTAATAGGGCATCAGGTCAAGTTTTAAGAAGAATATCACCATAACGGTGGAGCTAAACTAGCTATAGACATAAAGCTACTCCAGACATGCCTTAACAAAGCTTAAAACCAAAAACCAAAAGGATTCAGTTGATTCCAAATAATTTAACTACATGCTGGAACAAAATCTAACACTATATAAAGGAATATAACAAAACTCAGCATCCAACAAAGGTAAAATAACAATGTCTGGCATTCATTATAAAACTTACAGATATTCATAGAAGCAGGGTAATATAGACCATAATCAAGGGAAAAATTAATCAATAGAAACAGACCCTTAAATTATAGAGATGATGAAACTAGCAGACAAGAATGTGAAAACATGTGTTCCATAAATACAAGAAGACAGGAAAAAACAAACAAACAAACAAAAAAAAAACAGGAGGGGAATAAAAAATACAAGATGTAAAAATGAGACCTAAATGAAACTTACCTGGAAGATCTAACAATTAAAATTACTCAAATGAAACACATAGAGAAAAACAAATGATCAGACATCAGGATAAAACAAAAAAATACTCTTCAAAATTAAGGATATATCCTAAAACATCAGACCAACAAAGCAGTATGCTATTAATTTCAAACAGATCTGCACTGTAAGTTATGTTAAAGAAAATTCTTCAGGCAAAAAAATTTTTACCAGGTGGAGATTCAGATCTAAACAAAGAAATGAGTCCCAGAAATAGTAAACACATAAGACATTTTTTCTCTTTGTTAATTTTTTAAAAATTAACTTTTTAAAACAAATAGAATAACATTAAATTTTAGAGTTTAGAGCAGAGATAGAAATAAAATGTATGACAATACTACCACACAGTATAGAAGGGGGAAATTGAGGTAGACTGTTGTATGGTTCATACAGAGTACAAGTGGCCTCATATAATTTGACAAGGACTGTAATAAGATAGAGAAGTATATTGTAAATCTTAAAACAGCCACTAAAAAAATAAAAAGCAAAAGAGACTAAAACAGTAGTAGAGAAAAATAAAGTACTAAAAGTATTCAATCCAAAAGAAGGCAAAAAAAAAAAAAAAGGCATAAAGGAATAAAGAATAGAAAAGACTGGACAAACAGAAAACAAATAGCAAGATGATCAGTTAAGCTCACTGGATTCATAATTACATTACATTTAAATGGTCTTATATTCCAATTAAAGTGGAATGATTTTTACACAGTGAAAAAAGCAAGACCAAAATCTTTGCTGTCTATAAGAAACCCTCTTTTTAATAAAATACACAGATATTCTAAAAGTAAAAGGGTGAAAAAGATATGCCATGCTTACACCAAAGCAAAGAAATATTGGAATGATTATATTACTATTTGGCCAAGTAAATTTCAGAAGAAGAAGAAATGTTACTAGGTTTCAAGAAGGATATTTTACAATGATAAAGGGGTTAACTCATTAAGAAGAAATACCAATACAAACAAATGCCATGCATGCAACAGCAGAGCTTCAAAATCTATAAAGTAAAAACAGACAGAATAAAGTAGAAACATAAAAGTCCACCATTGCAGTTGGGAGTTTCAAAACTTTGCTCTCAGCAATTGATAGAATAAATAGATTGAAAATCATAGATATGAAAACCTTGAACAATACTCTCAACTTGACTTGAATGAAATTTATTGGACTCCTCCACACATTTTGCAATATGATAAATCATATTCTAGACTATATATCTAGTCTCAATAAATTTAATCATACATGTGTTATCTGATCACAAGGAATTTAAACTCAAGATGACTGTCAAGAAGATATGTGAAAAATGTCCAAATATTTGGAAATTAATAACATACTTCTAAATAACCCACAAGTGAAAGAAGAAATCAGACTAAAGTTAAATTACAAACTATTTTGAACTAAATAAAAATGAAGTGCAACACCTCAAAATTTGTGGAATACAGATAAAGCAGTTCTAAGAAGGAAATTTAGAGCACTGAATGTTTACATTATAAAGTAAGGGTCTCAAAATGATCTAAGCTTTTATTTAAGAAATAGGAAAAAAACAAATTTTTATACAATTAAGTACACTCATTTCAAACATACAGTTCAGTAAGTTATGAGAGATGTATAGAACCTATGTATATAGCACCATTATCACTCTAAATGTATCCTTGTGCCCAGTTAAACTACCACTACAACCACTATCACCATTCCAATCTAGGGTGACTATTGCTTATTGTAGAATTCAATGTAAGTCGATTAATATGGTATGTAACTCCTGTGTTTAAGTCTTCTTTTTCTCAGCATGTTTTTGAGATCCAACCATGTTGTTGTATGTATTAGTAATTTTTAACCTTTATTGCTAAGTAATATCCTATTATATGAGTATATTGCAATTTGTTTATCTATCCACCTATTATTGGTGGACATTTATATTATTTCCAGATTCTAATAACTATGAGTAAAAATGCTGTGAACACTTGTGAACAAATGTGCCTGAGACTTCAAATGAAATTGCACACTTGCTTAGCTTCTCCTTCCCTATCCTGTTTTCCCCTTCCTTTGTGAGTATCTTTAGGGATACTTTTTAATAACTTGCACGAAAATTCTTGGCTCAGAATCTGCTTCTGAAAGAGCCCAACCTAGATATCATCTGAGGCAAATGCTTCTTAATATGACAGTTGTCCTTAAGATCCACCTCCCACCTTCCATTGCCTCTGGATGGATAACAAAAATCAAGTCTTGGTATAGCCCAAGCAGGAATTAAAGTCCCTGTCCAGGAAATAGCTGCTTGCTACTAACATTCTTGGGAACAAGAGAGCATGTATGGTGAATCTTCAAGTGTGGGGTCTAAGAAGGTAGAATATATAACTGGATAGTTGAGAATTTATTGACTCAAGATTCAACATTCTTGCAAAAATACCTGAAACTTGTTCTAATTCTCTAGGTTGAACATGACAAAGGACTCTAGTAAATGAGATGGAGATGCAGGACTTCATCTGGCATAGCATAGAAAAAAATGGTCAGAATATAAGAGAAGTGAGAATATTAAAATAAATTTATTAGGTAAGAACAGAAATTTCATCACCTAACTGTTCCCAAGGAGATCCCAGAGGATACTCTCCTTACAAAGTCAATATACAGTAGTGAAAATGTGATTGGCGTCTTTGAGAAATTCAGTGATGACTCTTAGGCCTTGGTGGACAGGGGACACTATGCTGGAATGGCAGAGGCCTGGAAACAATATTCAACCATCAGAGATGAGGTAGACATAATTACCAAAATGGCAATTAAGCCCAGAGTGGCAATTAGAATACTTTGGCTTGCAGGGATCTGTGGCTATTGCTAAAACCTCGTTGAATTCCTAAAGGTGAAGTAGGTAGACAGAAGACTAGATTGATGCTCAACCTGTATAATAACAAAAAAAATGGAAAGCAAAAATTTGATTACAGCTGCTGCCATGGAAACTCATGTGTCCTTACTAGTTTCCATATCTAAGACTGTTCATAGAATCAGCCCTCACTGACAGAAGAGAAGACTAAGTCTTCTTAATGAAGGTTCCTTAATATTACAGCAGGACTACATGGCCAATATGCTGCTGATTTGTTCAGAAACATGTGCCATTTGCCTGGAAACAGGATATTGAGAAATGAATACCAAGGATTTTCAAGGAAATGATACATATGGATAACATGTAGCCTAGGTTTTCCCAAAAAGCAGAGCCTGAGACAAGGGATTGCTTATAGATAGTTAATTGAGAAGGAAAAACAAATCCAATGGTGTATCATCAAGCTGATTCCTCATGTGGGCAACTGTGGTTTGATCCTGTTAGGGACCCTAAAGAATAATTTAGAGTAAACCTCCAAACTGTCCACCAAAGAATGAAAAGATGGGAGTATTTATTTGTTAGTTCTCCTCCCCCATTTCTCAAGGGTTATGCCATCAGAGTCAGTACACTCCCAGTTTCCTGTTTGTCCTTCACATCAGAATGGCTGAGAGAGTAGCTCGAAAGGCAAGTTAGAATCCCCTGGGCAGAAAAGGAGTGATACTCAATAGAACTGTAGCAACTGCTTGTTTCACTAACCCTCTTATGAAGCCTGGCATAGATTATGGCTGGCTACATCTTTGAAGGTAACTCTATGAAGAACTGGACTTGCATTTCCCCCTCTCTCAGGGATGAGGTGAAGGTGTTATTCAGCTCAACATTGCAGTATGTGGGAGCCAGATACAGTGGAAGGAACTAGAAGACGTTAGTCATAGGGGGTGAACTGTGTGAGACATCTCTATGCACCACTTTAGACCCTCTTGGCCTCATTTAAGTCTCATTCCAGCAAACACTGGTGTAGTCTCAGATTGACTATTGCTGGTGTAATCTAACAGAGCCTCACTTCACACCTGTACCATGTGCTTGTTCTTCCCTGCAGCTTCCTTCTTGGTCCCAAGTCATAGAATGTGCTGGGACTACACTCACTGCCCACACATGCAAAATCCAAGTGAATAGATGGAAATAAATAAATTCTTCTGATCTCTCCTTATCATGGATATTGACCTCTAATCAGTCCTGTGGGATCAGACAACTAGTAACTTCTCACGTGACCATTGAATCCTTTGATATATTTCTCTACTTTGTTCCCCAGTGTGAAAGACCTGTTAACACGGGAAAGTGCTCCTTGAACTTCCTACCAAATCACTCACATATAAGGCATCATCTCAAGCTCTGAATTTTGGGAAATCCAAGTTAAGCAAGGGGGTAGCAAAATTATCATTATTTTAAGATGATGATTATCAATCTGGAAAACCAAAGACAGCCAGCAATAAAAACAACAAAGCCCTAATAATAGAACCCAGTACATTGGCTTACAATAAAAATACACAAAAGTGACTAGCTGTTTTATACGTGAGAAATAACTTAATAAAAAATTGAGTTAATAGGAAATGTACTAAACCTAAGGAGGACAAAATGACTACATCTGGGCCATAAAAGACATGAATTATTGGAAGACTTGCCATGTTCCAAGATGGAAAGGCTTAATGTTATAAATATGTCAATTCTCCACAAATTAATCTGTAAATTTAATGAAATTCTAATTAAGATTCTAATACTTTAGCCTAACAACTTAATTCCAAAAGATATCTGAGTGAATAAACTCATGAAAATAGCCAGACACATTTTGAAAAAGAGTAATAAAAGATGACTAACTCTAATAAATAAGCAAGTTTGCTATAAAGCTATAATTTAAAAATTGTGCGTTACAGCTATAGATAGTCCAGGAACCTGGCCCAAGTAGAGACAGATGTAATATATGTTAAAAGTGGTATAAAATATCAGTGGGGAATTAGTGTATAGTTTTTAATAATAGAGCACAATTGGCTAGTCACTTGGGAAAAAATATATCCGCCCCCCACCCTGACCCTTCACAGAGAAATAAGTTCCAGATGGAATAACAACATCTCAGTTTGCTGCGTGCTCTTCCATAACTTTATTTTGGCATTTGCTTTTTTCCCTTTTACGTGAAGGATTGCTTGCATATAATATTCTGCTATTTGCTTTCTTCATTTACTGATAGTTACTTCTGGGGAGTAGGAAAGAGACTGAGTTTGATAGTGATAATAAAAGGGAGTTTATCGTAAATTAATCAGTTCATTCAACAAACAATTATGGAGTGCCTGCATGTGCCACGCACTATTCTTGGTGCTGAGGACAAGCCAGTAAACAAAACTAACTGCCCCATGAAGCTTACATGCTAGTAGGGAGGAGAGAGACCGTAAACAAGTAAAATACATCATATGCTAAATGCTGAAAAAATGCTGTAGAGGAAAATAAAGCAGAACAAAGGGATAAGGAGGGCAGGCTTCACCGAGAAAGTGACATTTAAGTAAAGACATGAAAACATTGAGGTAGAGAGCTATGTTGGAGGTGTGGTGGGTGGGGGAGGGGAAGCTTTATTTCCAGGTAGAGGAAACTGTAAGAACTGAGGCCTGAGGTGGGAGTGAGCCTGGCACACTTACTACCCTGGCTTGGTCACTGTTCCTTATTGTTATCTAGAGAGAGTAGTAGGAAAGGAGATCAGGAAGATAAAGCATACCTTGCATAGACCTACAGGCCTTCTGAAGTCTGTGGTGTGTCCTCTGAATGAGGGAATAAGCTGTTGAAAGGCTTTAAGCCAAGGACAGACATGATCTAACTTAGTTTTTGTTGACAGGATTACTATGGGGTTTCTATATGGAGAATACCATTCAGAGCAATGAGATAAGAGTCTACTGCAAACCTAGAGAAGAGAAATGATAGTGGTTGAGACCAGGGTGGTGGCAGGGCAGCTGGTATAAGGAAGTTGGTTTCTGGATATATTTTGCAAGTAGAGCTGGCAGGTTTTGTTGACTAGTTGGATGAGGAGGCATGAGGTCACTAAGAGAAAGTCAGAAAGGTTCTGAACTTTATTATTAGCAATCAAAAAGGTGGATGTGTTGTTACCTGAGGTGGGACAATGGTGAGAGAGGTAGGTTGTACCAGGGATGTCAGGGCTTAGTTTTGGGTCTGTTACATTTGAGATACTTATTAGATACCCAGGTAGAGATATCAAAAAAAATCAAGTGAATATATGACTCTGGAATTCAGGGGCCACTTCAGGAATTGATATAAAAATTTGGGTGTCATCAGATCACATTTTAAGACAGAGACTGAATGAGACAAACAAGGGAATAGAAGCACATTTCAGTGATTCTCATTATTAAATGTTTAATTTTTTACAACACAATTTTATTCATGCAGTTCTGTATAATTTTAAAAAACTGGCAATTCACTGAAAGAAGATATATGCAAAAATTTATATAACTGTGAGGTAAAATGTTCTAGGTTTGATACCAAAAATAAAGTAATAAAAGAAATCACTAACAGATATGATTATGTAATAATTTTTAAACATTCTATATATCACATATGGCATATAAAAAATAAGAAACCAATAAATTACTGGAAAAATTAATGCCAGTGTGCATTACATACAAATTACTATCCTTAATATGTAAATATTTCTGGCAAATCAGTAAGAATATGATAAATGCCCCAGTGGTTAAAAAAAAAAGCATAGAACTGAACACAAAATTCATAAAAGAAAAACTGGAAACCATCAGTAAGTATATAGGAAATAAACAAACTTAAATAACATTTTCACCTAAAATGAAAAAAACTATCCTTATGTGATACCACATAGTTTGGACAGGGGTGCTGAGAAATATTCATTCTTTATATGTTTACTGTAAAGTAATATTAAATTTCCCAAGACTAAAGTGGCAATGTCTAACAGAGCCTTAAATTAAACATATTCTTTGACTAGAAAGTTCACCTCTTATAATTTATGTAAAAGAAATGCTTTTGTTTATGGGTTATGATTCATTTAAAAGAAAGTGAATTAAAATATTTTATTTTAAAATACTTTAATAGTAGATGTTAATTCAATAGGGAGAAAATTAAACAACTAATATTAATGTACTGACTAAATAACTTTTACTACATCCATATGATATGCTATCCTAGGCATGTTGTATAACGATAATTATTTATTAAAATGTAATAAACAAAGTTGATAACAAAACAAAAAGTAGAGTGACTTTTGATATTAAAATCTGCATTTTTCTACAATCTGCATAGAAAAATCTGAAAGAAAATAGTTGAAAATATCACATTTGTTTTTTTCTGGATAGTGGAATCACAAGTGATTTTACTTTTTCCTTTCTGCTTAATTATATTTTCTCAATCTTTTACAAAAAAAGAAATGTTTTTCTAACTTAGTGTAGTTAAAAAAATGATTCAATATAATAAGAAATAAAAGAAGAAGCTCCAACAGTCTTGGTTGCCATCCAATATTATATAATCCTGGAATGTTTCAAAACCACCCACTTATGTGCTGACAGCTTGTCCAGATGTCTGCAATGGGAGTCACAGAATATGTTTGTCCCAGTGAATTAGATGGCTGGGCACACAAACAACCCACCCTTTATTTTACTTATCTGCACTTTGACAAAAGCAGTTTTTCTTGTCCTCATAATTTTGCTTTTCTGTTATGAATCCAAGGTACTTTACTATGTACTTAACTTACTTTATAGTATTCATACAAATATCCTCCAAGGTGAAGGCTAATATTTTATTTGACCAGTGAGGAGACCAAGACACAAAGACTTGGAGTAACTTGCTAAATGCAATTGGCAACTAAGGAATGAAGCTAAATTTCAAATGCTGGTTTCTCTACCCCAAATCTTTACTTTTTCCACTGTAAGTTTTCTTATAAAGAGTGAGTGGGAGGAACATTATTTAAATGAGAGACATCAATTAAATGACAGTAACTCTTATTATGAAAGTTTGTCCTCTTTCAATTATATTTCAAACCTCTTTTCATCAAGAAAATTTCCTAATTTTGTAAGATCCTGCTTATAAACCTCTTTAACATTTGCTGATTCCCATTTTTTAATAATAAGAAAACAAATATAATGCTCAGAGCCTATTTAATTTAATATATTGCTTTGTCTTATTGCATTTAGTTTACCTTCTATTTAGAGATACTGATATATTCATTTATAGTCATAATACGATTTTCAAAAAATAAATTTAACTTTTTATAAGAGATTTAAAACTATTCAATCATTAACAGTACAAGTAGAATATTAATACTTTTAAAAATGCAAAGTTTACATGCAAATGCCTGGAGCTTATAAAATAACTGAACTGCTATTACGCACTGCCTCTTCTCACCATTTTATGAATTGGATAAAGGACACAGTTCACTTTTGTTAAGTGCTTATTGTGTCTTGGTAGTTTCTCTCTGTGATCCCACTTAATTCTCACAGTTGTTCTGTGAAATTAGTATTAATACACCTAGTTTACAAATTTGGAAATTGAGGTATTACATGGTAATGTAGCCTAAGAGCATCCAGTTACTAAATGGTGAGCTGGGATTTGAACTCAAAGTCCTGGGTTTCCAAGCACTCAATTTTAGACCATGCTAGCCAAAGAAATATAGTTAATTGGGTTGCTTTTATTTTTATTTTTATTTTTTGCAATTCTATACAATTGTTAAATACTGAATGTGTATTAAATCCAAGAGAAGTTCAATGTAAGGGTGAATATTGTGAGCCAGGGTTAGCAGTGAAGGTTTTATAAAGTAGATATAGCTGATTTGGGATTCTTTGAAGGACAAGTTATCCCTGAGAGTCAAGTGTATTTCACATGGAGCAATTAAGGAGACTTCCATATTGCTAAGGCTGGTTTTTGAAACACAGAACCTTACAGCCCTGTTTTATCTCTGCAAATAGCCAAGAGGGGCAACATTTTTTTGGGGCGGGGGGCAGCCACAGGAAGCAATTTATAAACCCGCATCCTTATAAACCCAGGTGAGTTTAAAGTTAGCAAAAGCTCCAGGGTTCAAAATCAGTTTGCTACAGCTTCAACCCCTTCTATGCAGCACTAGGGGCACCTTGGGGTGCTGCTCCACCCTGAGGTTCTCATCTTTGGGAGATGCAATTTCACTGATGGTCAAAGCACAAGTGTTTATAAAGAAACCTGTGAGACGTTACTGGAAAGAAGAACACAGTTGTCCAACGTCAGTGATGCAGAGGCCACTTGGTGGCATGTCAGGTCCCGTTGGGGAGACGAGGCCACTCACATGACCCCCTCCACCCGGCTGGTCTGCTTTCTCGGACCTTCGCCAGCCTCACCCGCCTCCTGAGGCCTCTTTCTGAAGCGCAGCCCTGGCCTGCTTTTGGGCGGTGGCAGGGGATGCATGCCCAGGATCTTGTGGATCTGCCTAAACGTCAACACTTTATACCTTATTGTGAGTTAATTTTTAGTACTTTGCTGAAATTAGGTTGCATTAATGGAAAGCATTTCACAGAATTGAGGACTTAGAAATAAACCCATACCTTAATGGTCAATAAATATTTGAAAAAGGAGGCAAGAGCATACAATGGAGTAAAGACAGTGTCTTCAATAAGGGGTGTTGAGAGAACTGAACTAGTTCTTGCAAAAAAAAAAAATTAAACTAGACAGTCAACTTATACCATACACTAGAATAAACTCAAAATGGATAAAAGACTCAAACATAAGTCATGATATCATAAAAATTCTAGAGGAAAACATAGGCAGTAAAATTTCAGATATATTGCATAGCAATATTTTTGCCAATATATCTCCTAGGAGGAGACAGATACCATGTCACTCCCGAGTCGGACTGCACAGCCATTCTCGGCGGTGCAGATAGACTCTTAAGAAGCTACACCATCGTCTCTCGAGACGGACGGCTGCCGACGACGATATCTCCTAGGGCAAGGGAAACAAAGAAAAAGATAAACAAATAAGACACAATCCAATTAAAAAGCTTCTATGCAGCTAAAGAAACCATCAGCAAAATGAAAAGGGAACTCACTGTATGGGAGAACATATTTGCCAATGATACCTCAGACAAGCGTTTAATCTCCAAAATATATAAAGAACTCATATGACTCAAAACCAGGAAGACAAACAATCCAATTTAAAAAATAGGCAAAAGACCTGAATAGACACTTCTTCAAGGAGGACGTACAGGTGGCCCATAGACATATGAAGCAATGCTCAACATCACTAACAATCAGAGAGATGCAAATTAAAATCACAATGTGATACCACCTCATACCTGCCAAAATGGCTATCATTAATAAATCAACAATCCATGCTGGTGAGGATGTAGAGAAAAGGGAACCCTAGTGCACTGTTGGTGGGAATGCAAACTGGTGCGGCCACTATGGAAAACAGTATGGAGTTTCCTCACAAAATTAAGACTGGAACTTCCTTTTGATCCAGTGATTCCACTTCTGGGACTATAGCGAAAGAATCCTGAAACACCTATTCAAAAGTATATGTGCATCCCTATGTTCATTGCAGCATTATTTACAGTAGCCAAGATTTGGAAGCAGCCTAAATTCCCATCAGTAGATAAATGAATAGAAAGCCTTGGTACATTTACACAATGGAATACTATGCAGCAATAAAAAAGAAGGAATTCTTACTTTTTGTGACAACATAGATGGAACTGGAGACTATTGTGCTATGTAATAAGCCAGACAATGAAAGAAAAATACCATATGATCTCACTTATAACTGGAATCTAAGAAACAAAATAAACTAATGAGCAAAATAGAATCAGAGGCACAGCAAGAAGGAACAGACTGACTGGGACCAGAGAGGAGGGGGTGTGGGGCTGGTTGAAAGAAGGTGAAGGGACTAGACAAAGAACATATATGCATCACCCATGGACATGGACAACAGTGTAGGATTAACTGTGGGAAGGGGATTCTGGGGGGAGGGAGACAAAGGGGGAAAAATTGGGACAACTGTAATAGCATAAACAAAAAAAATTTTTAAGTGATAACAAAAAAAATAAGAAAGCATTTCAAGATCCTGCAGGTCATCAGAGCACAAACACTACCAAACAGGCAGGGAGGAAGTGATGAAGCTAATTCCCAAGTATGTCACCATTTTGATAATTGCCAACTCTATACCCACATGGATGTATAAAGAGCTTTTCACCATAGTTGCCCAAGTTGCAATGGTACTCTCACAAAAGATCAGGATAGTTGTCTCACTTGTACAAATGGTCTAATAACATTTCTCAGTAGGATAATATAAAAAATGAGTCTGAAGACTCATAGGACCCTCTGGTTAGAACTTCTAACCAAGTTTTCCAGCCTGTGTGCCTATGAAATTCTAGTCAAGGAAACAACAATCACTGTGGGTCTCTGCTGGCCAAAGCTCCATGTTTATTATTGGGAAGATCACTTACAGCCCCAGGGAGGTCACAGTGTTGACTTGCCATGCTTCCCATCCTTTCTGTTCTTTAGCTGGTCATTTAAGACATTTAAACCTGATATCTCAGATCCTTTGGTCCTGAAAACCAGATGTGCTCAGCTGGAGAGAGGAAAGGGCTCCTCTGTACTCAACAGAATTCAAACTCTTTGCAGTAAAAAGCCAAATTGACACATAAGCCAAGGGTTTGTATTTTCTGCCCTGTCTCTGACCTCTGACCCCATTTTCCACATTGACTTCAGCCTTCCATTTAGAAAGTGGATGATGTTTTATCAAATCCCCAGCTCTTAGTGGCCCACAAGACCCACCAATGTGATCTCAGATGTTTATTTAATATGCTTCCACTTCTATATCACCTTTCCTTCTGACCTCATCCAAAATGTCATCAATACTGCCCTAGATTCTGAAATCTTTCCCCCCTCAAAGACAATTTTCTGCATTTTAATGAATATCAAAATAATAACTATTATGAAGACAGTGGCTACCATTACCTAAGAGGAGACCGTCAAAGTGCTCCATGTGAGCATTTTACACACATCATTTCCACAATGCTCCCTATATCATAGTTACCCTGAGCTGCTTCCAGTTCCTCTGGATACCTTACATAGTTTACCTCTGTGACCGGCAGCAAGTCACTGTCCTCACCTGGGACTCCAATTCTTCAGTTGTGGAATGAGGAGATTCTATAATGTCTAATGTTTTCCAAATCTTGTGTTTAAAATCACTGAAAATGTTTTCTCCTTCTCTTCCTTAGAAGGCTCTGTGTGTTGCTGAGATGAGAGAGGGGAAAAGTGAGTCAGTTATTTTCCTTGTTAACTACTTTAGCTGCTCCTGGCACAACTCCTTTCCCTACCTGACTTGTCAGATTCCTACCATGCAATCCAAAGATTCCAGCTCCAATTGCTTTTAGACTAAAAGTTGTGATAAACCATTGAGGTCCACATGACTTTACATTTGTTCCAGTGGCCTCATGCTGCTGAACTGCATGTCCCCATGCCCTTCAAGGATGATAGGCTTTATGCTTTTTTAAATATTGACTCATACCATCTATCAGAGAGAGGGAATGAAAAATGGGAAATAACATTGACAACATCACAGTTAAGAGAATGAATTCTGCAACCTGGCAGCTTGGGTTCAATCAAATCCTGACCCTACCATTTATTGACTGCACAACCTTAGACAATTTATTTAATCTCTGGTATCAAGTTCCTCATCTTTATAATGGAAAAAGTATTAGCTATTTCATAGGTTATTATGAGGATAAGCTAGTTAGTATAAGTGCTTAAAATAGTGCCTAGAACACAGTTAAGTGTTATAGTTCTTGCTATTATTTATTAAGAATTTTTTACTCTAATAATTATGCTAGAAGCACTAGTAATAATGATAAATAATAAAAGATACCAATTATTGATCATTTGAGAGATGCTATTTTCTTATGATTTCCAATTTTTGGTAGCAATATGTCTCATTTCACAGATAATAAGACTGAAACAGAGTGTTTCAGTACCTTGTTCAAATATAAAAATTAATGCTTTTTTGAAGCTTAGACTGAGACCAGGTCACTCAGAGTCCAAAGCTCATATTGTTTCTCTCATATGAACCATAACATGATTGCTCCTGATCTAATTATTCTCAGGTTTTTTTTTTGTTTGTTTGTTTTGTTTTTTTGTTGTTGTTTAGACATACATGGGGAATGAAGCTCATTGTTTGGCATTCTCCCATGGCTGAGCAGCCATATGGATAATGTAATATGTGTTATGCCCAATATCCCATTCCCCCCACATCATGTACCATAGCTAGAAACACGTCTCTTTTCCTCCCACTCAAGAAAGCATTCTATAATTTGAGTGGTATTTTTACAGGGTTAACCTTGACTCTACCTGATACATTGTTATGTAAGTGATAGTCTTCTAGCCTTCTCCCACTTCAAGAGTCACGTTCTTGTTGAGAAAGGGTGATTTGCCATAGCTCACCACCTCATTTGCCATGCATGGTTGTCTTGCACTCATCCCCACCACTAGAAGCCTCTGCTCCACCTGAAACTTGTGGGCCACACTCCCTTCTGGGAAGGTGCTACCCTCTTTCCCAGGCAGCACTGAGTGAAGGCAGGCACGCCATGCTTCCCTGTGTGGACCTTGCTCTTTGTTCTCCATTACACCATCCCAGGAGGCCTCACTAAGGGGTGAGCATAACCAAATTAATTGTAATGGGGAAGGAAAAACCTGCTTATATAATTATTCATGATAAGCTAAGACAAAATTACAAAAAAGAAAAAGAAAAAAAGAAAAGAAAAGGTAACTTCTTCACAGGAAGTCTATTAGACACACTCAATTTCTCACTTTGTATGCCATTTACAAGTCTTTACCCCTGTCCATGGTAACCTCCTCTCACAGGTCTCCATAGCATAAATCTTAATTGTTTAGGTAAACATTGTGACACCAATCATTAATCAATGGCTGGAGGTACATTTCTATAATTTCCACAGTTTATCCCTGCACACAGTTATCCTTCAGCAATACAGTTACCAAGTTATTCACCAAAGGCTTTGTCAAGACAGTCCAGTGTGCGATTTTGCCCTCAAAGTTTAGTGCTGATGCTTTAAGCCATCTGCACATGGATCTCACCAACCATTCCCTGTTATAGGTGAAGATCCTAAGAATACATAAACACTCATCCCTCAAAAAGATTTGCTTTTTCTCAGAAGCCCAATAGTAAATCCATACCGAAGAAGAGTAACAATTTCTTAATTGCAACAAAATCTACACTACCTGTGTCCTCTACAATAACAAGTAGCATGCCATATTGTTAAGCAGAGAACTGCCAGTTCTATATTTACTCCCTGTTGTTGTCGGATAAAGTGAGAGAAAACCAAAATCCAATTCTCAAACACTGAAGGCAGTTTCTAGAACCAAAACCTCAAAAGGTACAAAGACTTCACAAGGAGTTTGATTTAGTGCTTCAACCATACTGCTGAAGAACCAGAGAACCTGTTTATATTCTTCTTTCTTTTCTGTTGTATCATTTCCTATTGCTGCTGCAACACTCTACCACAAATTTACAACAGAAATTTATTATCTTACAGTTTTGGAAGTCAGAAGTCCTAAAATCAAGATCTCATTAGGGCTGGGTTCTTCTGTAGGCTCTGGAGGAGAATTTCCTTCCCTGTCTCTTTTAACTTCTCAAGACTGCCATCTGAGCAAGCAGAATAACATCTTCCAATCTTTCCTCTTCCATTGTCACTTCACCCTTTTTCTCTTTAATACTCTTCCTCTTCCACCCTGGCTGGTTTGGCTCAGTGGATTGAGCGTCGGCCTGCGAGCTAAGTGTCGCTGGTTCGATCTTCCAGTCAGGGCACATCAGAGAAGGAAAACTCTGACGCCAAAAAACCTCCGCTGCCTTGCGGCATACCTCTTCAGGGGAAAGGCTAAGGGAGTAAACCCCGACAGAAAATCCGGAGCCGGAGTCCCTAAGGCGGTTTGACGTTGTAGTCAACACCGG
This sequence comes from Furipterus horrens, assembly GCF_987537825.1. Lineage (NCBI taxonomy): Eukaryota > Metazoa > Chordata > Mammalia > Chiroptera > Furipteridae > Furipterus > Furipterus horrens. The sequence goes on from NW_028327173.1 coordinate 39,039,082, forward strand.
CAACTCCTGCGGCGCACCTGAAGCCAAGCTGTATTGACTCCATCTTTCCCTTGGACCCTTCAGCTGCGAAGAGAGGGGGGGTCTGCTGCATGGGCAACGGCAGACCCTCCATATCACCCTGCCCAGGCTCTGTAGCTTCAGCTTCACTGGAGAGGACACTCCAGCGTCATCGCAAGATGTCGATTCAACACAGGAGGAGACAGATACCGTGTCACTCCCGAGTCGGACTGCACAGCCATTCTCGGCGGTGCAGATAGACTCTTACGAAGCTACACCATCGTCTCTCGAGACGGACGGCTGCCGACGAACTCTTCCTCTTCATAAGGGCCCATGAGACTGCATTGAGCTCGACCCAATAATTTAAGATAATCTACTCATCTCAAGATCCTCAACTTAATCATACCTTTAAAATTCCCATTTGCCATGCAAGGTAACATTCACAGCTTGTGAAGGAGAGAGCATTATTCTGCCTACAATATCTGCTTTCCAGCGTGTCAATGTCATCTGAAAACAGCACTTCTTATGTTTATAAAAGGACTGTCAGCAGCTCCATGGGCTACATATTTCTCAGTTCCTTCAGCAGGAGGAATAGAGATTCTCTCAGGACACTATGGATGCTTCTTTCCCAGGAGCCTCCAGAAAACCTCTTCTCTTACTTCGGTTGCCAGAATTTGGCCATATGCTCTTCCCTGAACCAATCATAATGACCTCGATCCCTGAGAGATGGAACAGTTCCACAGTTAGTTGGTCCTTTCATGGACACTGCTTTTTTAGTCTTACAAAGACTTAGCAGAAACGTTTTTTTTTCTTTTAGGTATATTCTAAACCTCAGACAGGACTCTAAGGGAGATATGGTGAGGATATACAATTCTTATCTCAACTAACACCCCGTGGTGGGAGATTGGTGGCTGTTCTTCTGGTATTGTTACTTTTAAAAGTAAATTATTTACACTCTTAATAGAACAACAATAAAAAAAGAAATTAAAAAGGATTATCCACACTCTTGTATACTAAACATCAGGAACAAGTCCCTTGTGGTGGACCTCTGAGTTGACTGAACTACATCAGGGTGTTTTGACATTGTTGTTGAGATCTGACTTCTCACAGCAACAGGATTCAGGCACTGCCTTCTTCTTCAGCACTAGACTGTTTGCATAGACATGTTCTTCTGAAAGGATGAACTCGTTTTTTTTTTTTTTTTTTCCTTGTCTTTCTTACTTAAGTTTTATTCTAGAGCATTTTGGGAAAATGGGCATGTTTTTTAAAATTTATTTATTTTTTTAAGTTTCATATCCCCTCCATGAGAACAACTATAAGGGCACTGTGGAATTTTACCTGAACAAGTTTCCCTAATCATAGGCTTCCTAATCAAAGAATTGAAGACTTTTACTCTTTTGTTTATCTTTGTAACTCCAAGGAAGGAATATAGTCATCATGCTATCTCCTTGGATCTATATTTTAAAGACCTGATCACTGAAAATGTCTCACTCAGATTTGCCTTGGAGTGTTTGGAAACAGAACATTTCCTTCACTGCTCTTGTATGTAGCAAACCTCTGGTTCCTGTGTGTCATCTTTACCTTTCTGCATTTCATGTGCAGGCTTGTGGCTTCTATTGCCCTTGTTGCTGCTCTCTCTAATTAGAGAATCCCTGAGTTTGCAAAGGGCATAAGGATTGTCTAGTCTAGTCTTTATCTGAAACATCGGCAACACCCTCTAGTGTTGAGACCTTAGTATTTTGGCATCAGTAGATTCTGTTGTTAGATTGCACTTAAGACTATAATAGCACTTAGTTGATAGTGATAAGAAGACTTTTTTCATAGAACTTTCATTCGTGAATCCTATTTCTGACCTTGAGGCAAGATCATAGAAATTTACTTAATCAAACCATAGCAGTTTGTTTCCAAAAGTGTGAGAAACTGCTTTTATTTTTACATATAGGTCTGTTCTCATTTTACAGATGTACAGTAAACAAGCTCAGACACGTTCAGTTACTCTGTTAACATATTTGACGTGAAGGCATTCTGGTTGACAGAGGGTATAGAGTATTATATGGAACAAATGTGGTTTTTTATCTACATGAATTTTGCAAAAAAAAATGTAAAGAAACGCATGTCAAATATGCCAACAAGTGCTAGGTCAAATAAAAAATAAAGAGGAGGGTGATCTAAGAGAATTTTTAAGATTTACAAGCAATGGCTAGAGGCTGGAAGACATGGGAAGAATGAAACAAAGACAGATCTGGAGGGATGGACCAGCAAGTAGGAAGACTGAAGGTGCTAAAGAGTTTAGCACGGTGAAGGAACTTCAGGAAGGCCAAAAAGATGAAGCCTAGGGACCAAAGAGGAGGGAGTTGGACAAAAAGAGATTAGAGACATAGACATGCAAGATGTCGAAAGATATTAGAAAGACATCGTTTATTTTAAGACCAGTGGAAAGCAGGGTTTAAAACACGGGAATGACAAGGTCTAACTCACCTTTTGAAAAACTCATTCTTTTTGCACAGTGGAGAAGAGAGAGTGGGCAGACTGATTGGAGGGAGACCAGTTAGGAGGCCAGTACAGCAATTCAGGAAAGAGGTAATGGTAGATTGAACTACAGTAACAATAGAAGTGGAGAAAATTTCATTTATTGAAGAGCTATTTGCAATGTAAATTTTACCAATTTTTATAGTGAATTAGAGAAGAGTAAATGAGAAATCAAGGGTAAATCCTGAGTTTCTGATCTAACCTGCTTCTTTAGCATTTGAATAGAAAAGACTGGAGGGGAACAAGTGTTAGGAATGAAGAATAAGAGTTTAGTTTTTCAGAATGAATAGCTCTTAAGTGAAATCCATTCTACCTGGATTCAAACCTAAGTATTGGCAGTCCATTGATTTGTTTATTTTGACAAATATTTTTGAGCATCTACTTTGTTCCAAAAGCTGCTAGCCAATGAGAACAGTATATAAGGCACAATCCTTATATGTAGGAAGTTCACCATTCAGTTTGAAAAAAAGATGGTAAATCGATTATAGTGTGTTAAATGTTATGATACAGGTATATAAAACATGCTGTGAACACTGAAAAGATAAGTGACTGTAAGAGATAGATGTCATAAAAATACTCACTTGTTATTAATGTGATAACTCAGATTGGGGCTCTCTTGAATGGCCTCATAGAAGAGCCCTTAAAATATGAAGAGAAGCTATTCCAGGGTGGAAAAGCAAGAAGGCACAAAGATTTTGTTCAGGAAACTATAACTGGCTCAGCATGTTGAAATGTAGGCTGGAATGAGGAAAATGGAGGAATGAAAAGGTAGACTGGGAGCAGATCTTGCAGGACAGTGGCGTATTATGAGGTTCGGACTTTATCTTTTAGGTAATGGAGAACCATGAAAGGATTTTAAGAAGGCAAGTGACAACAACAAGTTTTTAAAAAAATTATCAACCTTGGTGTTCAAGGTCTGTCCAGAAGATATCCAGCCATCTAATATGAAAAATAGAGACACGAAGTAGACACAAGATGCAAAAAACATTGTTCATAGGACAATGATTCCTCAGTCCCCTTCAAGGTAGACATGTTGGGACCTCACACAGTTCTCCCAACTGCCATCAGCTGCCATGTTGGATTTTCCTGAATCTCTTCAATGGGCCGAGATCTCTTCCTTTTCAAAGATGATTCTAAATTTGGGAAAAGCCAGAAGTCGCAGGGCACCAAATCTGTGCTGTAAGGGGACTGAGTCACCTGGGTGATTTGATGTTTCACCAAAGAACTCTGTACTAGATGTCATGCATGAGCAGGTGTGTTGTCATGAGGAAGCTGTCAATCACCAGCTGCCCATTGCTGTGGCCTTCTGAATCATCTGAATAGTGTCCATGGAGGAATATTCGAGCTTAACACAAAATTTGATACAGACTTGTTGCTCTACTTGCTTAGTCATTTTCAATGCAATGGCCACACAGTACACATGCTCACTTAACAGCATCTATTGCCTTCACTGACTAGTACAGTGAACATATCATTGTTCACACATGCACATTCCAGTCTATTCTCCTTGGCTGTTACATTGATGTCACACAAACTGTTCTTGTTATATTAACAATGGCTGTACTTTTTCCAGACAGACCTCATATATGATAAATAGGTAAGTATAGGGAGGCAGTAGAGTGTATTGCAAAGGAGAATATGGTAAAAAAACAAACTAGAATTCAATGGAAATGAAAATGGAGAGAATTAAATTAAGATGTTCCCAATTCTAAAACATTTGTTAATCACTGAGCTATAAGGATTTAAAGGATAACGAAAATGTTGTTTACTATGCATGGCAGTTGTACAGGGAGTTCATAATCTGTGGATCCATGATCATATACTCAAACTATTGAGTCTCAGTGGTATTCTGACAACTTTCTAGACCTTTTTGTCCTTATTTCTGATCTAGTCTCCTGTGGTTATTGCTTGATAGACTGCTGGCTGAACCTACTTTAGGTAGGCCCAAGGGCTCTACAGCAGTTTTTTCATAAAGGGATTCCTGGGTTATGTAACTATCTTGTGTGTCAAATATATTCAAGACACTGAGAGCAGCTCGAGAACCAAAGCCATATCATCTTTATTTCTGTGTTTCATTTCTTTGTGCTCATTGGATAAAAGCCTTAATGAACCAAGGTATGTTCAGTGGATGCCTTAATTACCTATGCATTTGATTGAATTCATGATAGCAAAGACAGCTGAATTCTGAATGTCCGCTTAGAAGAAGACTCAGTACCCCAAATAGTAATTTGATTTTTAATAATGATTCTTGCAATATTGCAGGAGAGCACCAACACATTTGATGATAATCATTCAAGCCATTGTTTTACTTGGCTGTACATAGCCAAAAGTTACTGTGACTGGCAAATACCATATAAGATGTGAAACCGAGAACTAGAATGAGATGGGAAATAGAGAACTAGGACTACCACTTGATAATTATATCATCTGGGGCAAGACATATAATTGCCTGAGTCTTATTTTTGTCATCTGTAGAGTAGGTAGGATCATCATCTTGCTGCCCATAGGTTTTGCAATGTCCTAAACATGGGGGTCAAAAATCATGTTCATTTCTCCCCCACACAGTTGTTTTGTGAATCCATAACATTTTAAATGTAATATTAGTAGCAAATGGGCCATTTCAATTGATCTGCCATAATTACAGAAGGCTTGGGAGTTTGGTTGAAAGAGTAAAGTCTTTAGAGTCAGGCAGATTTTAAGTCCTGTTTTCAACACACTTCAGCTGTGTGTCTTCAGAGAAGTTATTCAACTTCTCTAGTCTCGTTTCCATCACATATAAAGGCAGTCCATGTATTTTTATGTAACCTAAGGTATGGTTTCCTTCTAACCTTCTTCCTTGATCCCCTTCTGATCAATATCTCTTTTCCGACCTAATAAAGAGATCTAGGGAGTGTGTTTTCAGCAATTTTTATGAAAGACATTTATTAGGCCATAAAAAAAACAATGTTAACATTTTTACCCACTTGTTGGGACTCGGAGTTCTATGATTTATTTTTATGGGTAAGCTTGTTTTCCTTCATCGTTTTTTTCCCTCTCCTGCACTCAAAGTCAGCCCAAATATGGTAATAGTAAATCATTCAGACTGGGTTAATACATGCCGTTCTAGGCTTACATGCCTCTCAGTCCCCTTGCTCATCTCTGAGGCAGAGAAAGAATGAGCCAGACCTTCAGTAGAATCATTGCTTTGCGTTTTAAACCCTTGAGTACCGTGTAATGCGATCTCTATTTTCCTTACCTTTCGGATCTCAGGCTCCAAAGAAATCATAGCTTTGCTGGTTTCTGTGGAACAACTGCAATGGTGTTTTTGAACTTGGCTTAATTTTCCTTCCATTTGTTCTTCCCTCAAAAAGGCACTTGCTTCTCTTTTTCCCTTCATTAAATGCCAAGTATGGAAGGTTTGTTTCTTTTTTTCTCCAATCTGACAAAATGCCTCCTCTGCTTGGAGCTTTGACCTGTTTGTGGACTCATCCTTCTGGACTCAGGGCCGTGATTCTCTCAGGATTTCTGAAGGCATATGATTTTATTTACAGTCATGTGATGAAAACTTACGTTTTAAAATCAGCTTTGAAAATGTTTCATCTTAGGGTAAATTTCAGAAAAAGCTGGAATAACTAAGGTTTCAGTGCCCTAATCCTTTCTCTTTTATGTTTGCATGGCCAGCGGGAGACTGTACTAGACCCTATTCAGAATACTTCCTTTACACGAGGCAACTTTATCTGCTATGTACTCTCTGGACACCATGATCTTGCATACAAATATCAAGAGAAATTCCAAAGTGTAGGTATCTCAATTAACAGAAGTGCTGCAGTATAATTAAGTGGCTCCCCAACCAAGGGACGTTTGACACCAGTAACACACAACACGGCTTAAGGTGGTTCACAGCAGTAATAACATTGAATCACACAGTGTGAGAGTTATTTCCTTTTCTGGTCCCTTAATAATTATCAGGGATTATCTCTCAGTATGTTTCTGGTCTTGAGTCGTCGTCGTCGGCAGCCGTCCGTCTCGAGAGACGATGGTGTAGCTTCTTAAGAGTCTATCTGCACCGCGGAGAATGGCTGTGCAGTCCGACTCGGGAGTGACACGGTATCTGTCTCCTCCCGTGTTGAATCGACATCTTGCGATGATGCTGGAGTGTCCTCTCCAGTGAAGCTGAAGCTACAGAGCCTGGGCAGGGTGATATGGAGGTTCTGCTGTTGCCCATGCAGCAGACCCCCCCTCTCTTCGCAGCTGAAGGGTCCAAGGGAAAGACGGAGTCAATACAGCTTGGCTTCAGGTGCGCCGCAGGAGTTGCCGGTGTTGACTACAACGTCAAACTGCCTTAGGGACTCCGGCTCCGGATTTTCTGTCGGGGTTTACTCCCTTAGCCTTTCCCCTGAAGAGGTATGCCGCAAGGCAGCGGAGGTTTTTTGGAGTCAGAGTTTTCCTTCTCTGATGTGCCCTGACTGGAAGATCGAACCAGCGACACTTAGCTCGCAGGCCGACGCTCAATCCACTGAGCCAAACCAGCCAGAAAGATACAGGCATCAAACTCAAAAGTTCTAAAGAAAATAACGGCATGTAGCTAGAATTTAATAATTTTTCTTTGTTTAACGGTAATTTTATGGCTTCTATTTGCTTTTGTGATTGCCTTTATCATTGCATGATTTTTTTATTCATGGTACTAATATAAAGTATCCTTATAAAATATATTTATGTGTGTTAAAAATAAGCTGAGCCAATGCAAAGAGATATATTAAGAAAATATTATAAATAATATCATTATAAATGGTACACATTTGTAGTAAAAATCATGAACGTGGCTCAAAAACTATTGAAGTTAAAAAAATATCAGTTTAGTTGAACAAGTTGAATTTTGAAACCCTGATTTTTAAATTCTACCTCTCCTAGTTTTACTTGTATATGTAATACAGTGAGTACTTGTAGAATTTGTAAATAACTTACTATTTTACTCTGATCTTTTGACTCCTAAGCTTTTAAATAGAGGGATCACTTAAAAATAAAATAACATGTATAAAATATGTGACTAGCCTAGTACCTGATACAGAGTAGAAACTCAATAATTGATATCTTTCTTTCCCTCTTATTATTTTACACTTGTAACCTAAAAAAAATAAAGCATCAGCTAAGGATAATACAACTATGTACCATTTCATAGACAATTAATATATATTTTCATGAGTTACAAAAAGATGTAGCTGCCATTGCAACATGGACCTACTGTAGATTACTAATTACAACTCAAAAAGCATAAAGAAAATTCTTCTGCAGGAGTCATTGAGGCAAAGGCTATGTTAGAATTATCACTTGAGTCAATGTGACCCACCTTTACTGTTAAGTGCTTTTTTCTGCAACTTCTTCTTTTATCCCCAAAAGGTGCCTTTGGAGTGCTTTCTGTCTCAGAGTGGCACTGTCAATCAACCGGTTCTGCAAATCAGAAAGTTGAGGGACAGGTCTCCCCCCCCCCCCCATTTCTCTCTCTCTCTCTCTTTCCTCCCTTCCTCTACAATCCTAGGTGCAATCCATTATCAAGTTCTGTTTCATTAATCTTCTAAGCATCTTTCACACTGTCTCTACATTCACCACATGCCCTATGTGATTTGTTCCCTGACTTCCCCTCAAGCCTTATCTCAAACTACTTTCTCTTCATTCTTTTTCACCCACTCTTTATATACACCAGTTCTCCTTACTGGGCAGCTCTAGTCCTTCCCAACCCTCCATCCCAGTTCCCTTCTAGCTTCTTTTCATCCTGCAAAACTCAGATCAATGCTTTTTTTCCTTTGGGTAATCTTCTCTGATCCTTGTCTAAAACCTATGATTAGCCCAAGTTTCTTCATTTTACATGTTCTTTCCTTCATAGGATTTATCTGTGGTTAAACTTAAAAAAAATTACTTGTTAATTTCCTGTCTCCTTATCAGACATAGTCCATGAGAGAATAACAATTCCTGCTTTTTCTTAGCGTTTTGTCTCCAGTACCTTATAAGTGACTCACCCATAGTACGCAGTCACTACAGATTTTTTAACAATTAATTAATTAATCAGTTCTTCTCACTACATTGGGATTTTTGTTTGTTATTTTGATATATTTTTAAAATTCATTGTGGTAAAATACACATAACATAAAATTTGCCATTGGTTATATTTCGTGCACTATAGCATTGTGCCACCATCACCCCTACCTAGTTCCAGAATATTTTTATTACCCCCCCCCCAAATAACTCCATACTCATTAAGCAGTTACTCTCTATTCCTTCTACTCCCAACCCCTGGCAACCAACTTGCTTTCTGTCTCTGTGGATTTTCTGACTCTGGATATTGCATATATGAGTAAACGGAATCATGAACACATTGTTTTTCAGCTACCAATGAGAGTGTCTATTTCCCAGTCTAGACTTTACTTTATCAATTCCTAACCCATCATTTAGCATAGTTCCTTGCATTTAGAAAGTATGGACTAAATTCTTATTAAAACAAAACTTTTTCTTTTAAAATTATCATATCAAATATATACATAAAACATATTTTTAGTTATGAGGGCAAGGATTTTCCTAGTAAGAAATTCAACTGAAGAAGTATAAAACATCTAATGTATTGATTTTTATTATTGTATTATATACCCAATTTATTTCCAAAACTAGTATGAAACTAAAAGATACTATGATTTTAAAAAGGTAAGATATTAACACAGAAACAGAGTACCAAAAACCATAAAGGCCAAGGGGAAACTTATGCTAATAAATAATTACCACAATTACGAGCATCTCTGAGCTTCCTACAAACCAAAGGGGAAAAAATACTATTATACAACCTTGAAAAGAACCATATCTATTTTAACCCTTTGAGTGCCATGCATAATTCAAAATTTGTATCAACATGAGAAAAAATTATATCAATATATAACCTGAGGTACAAAAGAAGAGAACAAAACATAAAATACAAATTATTCTATTGTTATTTACATTTATAGCCATCAAAAAAAGAGTCTCTGAGAGCGATGCTGGCACTTCTGGGAAAATTTGTCAGTTTCACTCACAGTGACATTGGCACTCAAAGGGTTAAAGAGTGAATAATTTCCTCTAATGTTCTGGAAGAAATTTGTAATTTACTTATTTATTCTTAATTATTTGTAAATAATGGACGTGTATTAGATACTACTTTGTAGCATGGGCATGAAGATAAGTTTTTAACCCTACTTTCCAGGGGTTAAAATTAGTATGTCTTGTATAAGGCCATTCATAATGATGTATCCACTAGAGCTCAAAGGAAAGAAAAGAAAAAAAAAAAAAAAAAAAGAAAAGAAATGCCAAGCTTCAGGGTCCATAGAGAAACCTGGTGGACCTATTTATTTACTCATATCAAATCACTGTTCTATAAGCTTGTCAGTCAAGCCACAATTCAAAGTAATTCCAGAGCAGCAAGTTTGCCTAGCCAAGCAATTTTGAAAATACCCACCTTTAATCACAGCAGTGGGTGTAGTTTGGAAATGGGTTTCTACGAAGGCTGGTTTGAATCACAGGTCAAGCAGAGTGACCTGTGATCATTTATATGTAGGCACTATGATCATTTGTCATTATTTTGCACCACCTGGCAAAGATTGAATCCAAAATAGCACACCTGGTAGACATTATATTTTGATCAAAAATCAGATCACATAGACTGGTGCTTGATTGGAAAATTTACCTATGAGTCTGCAAAAATAAAGTACAGTTAAAAGCTACTCTCTATATTTGTAAAACACAAACTTCATTTTTTTTTTTTTCCTGTAGCTTGGCAGAAAGCAAACTTAATGGAAGTTTCTCGTGGGAAACTATCAAATTTGTTAAGCATTGGCTGTTAGCTAAAAGCACTGTGAGTCAATTGAGAGGAGCCGAAACTGCCCAAATTAGAGTTTCTGGTGTACTTAGGAACAATTGCAAGGTTATTTTAGGGAAGCTGGTCTGTAGGTTTTCCTGATTTTTGTCAGCACATGCTCCAGCCTCAGGGTTAACTTAATTAAGGCCCTCCATGCACAACCACCCCCACCCCCCATTCTGAGAATGATGGTAAAGGTCATAGCCACTAAAACCACAGAGGCCTCAATGACATCCTATTTTAGTGTTAGAATTCCAAGAAGGCTTTTGCTAAAATAAACACTAAGGGATTTTAAATAAACTAAACTGATTATTAGTTGACATGCTTTTATTCCCATTGAAAGTAATCCATTGAAATTTAATTCATATGTATCCATTCAGTCAACAAGTATTTACTGAGCACCTACTAAGTGGCAGGCACTATATTTAGGACTAGAGATTCAGTGATGAAGTCTGACAAGTTCAGTGTACTTTAAAGCTTATATTTGAGAGTAGTCATGCATTCACTTAGTTATTCAAAACATATTTGTTGAGTGTCTAGTATGTTCCAGGTAATGTTCAATTAGAATATATTACTCAACAAAATAGAACAAGTCTTTGTGAAGTCTGAATTCTAGTAGGGAAAGTAAGACAGTAAGCAATAAACATAATTAATAATTAAACTATATCAGCCACTTATGCTAATAGATAAAGTAGGTTAGAAGATGATAAGTGCTCTAGAATCAAGACAAAATTGGCAATCTAAAGAACAATATTGAATAAGATAGTCAAAGTTGTGTTCATTGAAAAGGTGCCAATTTGAGCAAAGACTTGAAGAGGTTGTGGGGACTGGGCCATGCTGACAAGGCGTGAAGAACATTCCAGGCAGTAGACATTGTCAGTGAAAATGCCCTATAACAGAAGCAAGCCTGGTATATTTGAGGAACTGCAAGGAGGCCAGGGTGGCTAGAGAGGAGTGAGCAAGGTGAACAGTGATAGGAAATGAGATTAGAAAGTGAGAGAGGTGTGTAGAAGACTGAAAGGGAAGGTTATAGTTCATATAAAGCTTTGTAAGCCATTGAAAGGACTGGAGATTTTATTCTGCTTGAAGAGAAAGCCAGAAAAGGGTTTTGATTTGATTTCTATTTTTAAAGGCTAAGTCTAGCTTCCATGTTAGGAATAGACTTTAGGGCCCACCAAGGATCAAAGCACTGAGAAGTACTAGGAAAGCTAGTAGAGAAATCTTGGCTAGGCGCCAGGATGGCTTAGACTAAATTGGTAGCAGTAAAAGTGGTGAGAAATAATCAGGTTCTGGAACTATTTTAAAGGTAAAGCCAACAAATTTCCTGATGGATTGAATGTGAGATGGGAAATAGACACATGACTTCATTCATCCAACCAATCTTTCATTCCCTGGCTCATTCCTTCACTCACCTATTAATTTACTCAACAAAAAGCAGCTGAACCCTTTCATGCCAGGCACTGACGATATAGAGGGGATGCAGACTCTGTCTCAGCTCTCAAGATGCTCAATTTAATGAAGAAAACAAGCTTATAAACAAAATATGCTATCATAGACATGTGGAACCAAACAGGAATTTAGGCACAGAGGGAGGGATATTTGGGTTAGGCCTTAGAGGAGGAGTGGGAATTCGTCAGCTGGTTAAAGCTGGGGAAGTCTTCCCAGGCAGAGGGTACTGCAAAAAGGCAGGATACAGTTGTACAAATTTCAAGAACCAAAGGTAGTTTGGAATGGATCATACAATGGGTGCAAAGGTGAGGATGTTGATCACAAAGGTTGGTAAGGGGTGAGCCATTTTAAAGGACCTAAGACTGCAGGCTAAATGTGGTGGTCATTTTCCTTTTAGTGATGAGAAGTTATAGTAGAGGTTTAAAAAGTGGAATGACATGACAAGATTTGTGTTTTAGGAAAATCATAATTGAGTAGGACAAATGCATTAAAATGTTTGTAGAAAGTTACTGACAGCACAGAAGGGGATAGTAATTTTGTGAGATCCAATCTGGAAAAATACAGAATCATAGAACATTTTAACTCTGTGTATGTCAGGGTTCTCCAGAGAAATGAAACCAATAGGAAATATATACATGTATGTCTGTGTGTGTATACACATATATATACTTATATATCTTCATAGCTCTTAATATATATATATATATATATGTGTATATATACATAAAGCAGATTCATTATAAAGAATTGGTTCATACTGCTATGGAGGCTGAGAAGTCCCATGACCTATTTATTGTCTATAAGCTGGAGAGACAGTTGTGAGAACCACAAGCACTGATCATGTAAATTTCAGGCTAAGAACAGGAAAAGACAGGTGTCCCAACTCAGCAATTAGGCAGATAGAAAGAATTCTCCCTTTTTCTGTGTCTTTGTTCTATTTAGGTCCTCAAAGCGTTAGACGATGCCCACCCACATTGGAGAGAGCAATCTGCTCTAGTCTATCAGCTGAAATGCTAATCACGAACAGGCCCAGAAACAGTATTTAACTAAATATCTGAGCGCCCTGTGGCTCAGTCAAGTTGGCACATACAATTAATTATAAAACTGTTATTAACATAAATATCAATTAGCAATAATTAAATAAGGCTGCCTTTTTTAACAAAAAGCTGGGAATCTCTAGTTTAATCCCAGTGGTGAGACAAACTTTTTTCACATTTATGACTTGCAAGGCTCTGTTATAAGTTGACCTTGTAAGACCTAACAATAAGTAATGTGTTGTTCCCTTTCAAGGGCAGGCAAGTCTTAAAACAGGTTCTGGATGCTGAAAAGTCTGAATAAGAGTCCCAGATCTTTCCCTTCTGAGTTTAGTGTTGCTCCAAGTATGCTTCCAAATCACCTCGATTTGACAAAAATGTACATAGAAATCCCAATTGACACTTACCAAATCAAAATCTCTGCATGCAGAATGCTGAAAACTATTCATCAAGTACTTCTGTTAATGAATAAACACAGTAGGATAGCTGTGAAACCTCAGGTAGTTCCTTTCTTCAGTCTCAGTTTCCTCATCTGCGTAATGGCTATGATGATGGTGTCTATCCCATAATATTGTAGAGAGAATTAAATATGAGACAACTTTTGGAATACTTTTGAATAGTGCATGGAACTTAGTGGGCCCTTGATAAATGATAATTATAATCAAGTAATGAAAATATAAGGCTGAATATATTTAGCATTCTAATGGTGCAACAGCAATGACCAAAAAATGTAATTATAGAGCTGAGAAAAAAGAGTTAAGTTCTGAAATGAAGGGAAGTTGAAGGGGTATCATAGAAGGCCCCAATCCTCCTGCAATCAACAATATCCTTCCCCCATTAACATGACACCAAACGCAGATCCTTTCTCCCAGCAACATTTCCATTGAGGCTGAGCAAGGCAAGCCTCTGCTGAGCCGCCACAGCCTCCTGCCATTGCATCATCCTGTGTTGGGGGTGACGGGAGTGTTAGGCTGGCATGTCCTTGTCCTGTGAACATGCTCTGCCCTTGTCTATCTCTCCATCCATACTGAGCTTCTCAAGGAAAGGAAGTGATCTTATCCTTTCATCTTTACATCTCCAGACCTATCATACTGTTTGATACAAGTATAGGCACTTAAATATCTGTTGTTCTGAATTGAGATCAAATTTCATTATGGACATGATGGTTACTTAGGAATCTGAAATGGTATGACATCTGAAACGGGTGACAGGACATTCCATGCAAGCCATGGTGATGAACAAAGGCACGGAAGAGGAATGGATTGTGTATGTGGAGGAAGCAGTGCATAAAAATGATGTCTAGTCATATGTGGTCAAAATAGAGCATGAATAAGGTGCACTATGAGGTAAGGGTGGGTGGAGGTGATGGTTAAGAAGTTCTACCCTATATACAGTGATTATCTATGGCTGAGCAAAGGGTGGCATGATCAAAGCTTTCTGTTGAGAAGAGCCTGGAGGTTTGGAGTGAGAATGGAATTAGGCAGATGAGTTGCAGAACTGCTCAAGCAGAAATAAGAGCCACCTGTTAAAGCTTGTCAACAGACATCAGATCTGGTACAAATTAGCTGGCCCTTACTCAAAAGCTGTTGCAACAGCAATAAATGAAGACTGAGAATGTTTCTTGGAGCCTCGTTCATTTTGGTCCTTCAAGTTTTGCAATTATCACTGTTTATTGTCCTCTTATAAAAACAGTTAGTGCAGGATGGTTGAGATCATTGGATTTTTCTCATTCTGTTAAATAATGTGTGCCATGTAAACATGAGACCACATTTGAGGAGCTGGAAATTACTCAGGTGTTTTTTTATTCTTTTTTAAAACAACAAAGACAATACTTTGTTTTTATTCATCAGAGAAAGCCTCACTGCTCTTAGTTTGTGTATACAATTTATTGAAGCTTGAAATTCAGCACTCAGGGCATTGTTTAAATTATCTTAGGGCATCACATCCTTCCCAGGTGTCTTGCCAAAAGAAAGTATTCAGAAAATATTTGTTGAAAGAATAAGTTAATAATTTATTGCAACATTCCTGGCAGTAGTTTCTGCCTGAATTTTGACTTCAGATCTTGTTTTTCACAGCTTCTAATCAACATGTTGGGATACATCATCTGGACCCTCTGGCTTCTGGTCCACTATTTATCCTGAACCTGCCTTTTTCAGCTTTCTGTGCTGAGCCAGAAAAGAGGAGACCTGGCCCAGGCATAGGCAGGAGTACATATGCAAGCAATGCACAGGAAGTGGGAATGGGCTTTAGGGGTGGCAAGGC
The DNA here is from genome assembly GCF_987537825.1 of Furipterus horrens. Taxonomy (NCBI): domain Eukaryota; kingdom Metazoa; phylum Chordata; class Mammalia; order Chiroptera; family Furipteridae; genus Furipterus; species Furipterus horrens. The sequence continues at coordinate 39,054,205 of NW_028327173.1, forward strand.
TGCTTTTTGTGGTTGGTGTCAGGAGGTACCATTTACATTGAAGACTATGTGAAAATATGGGAGCCGTTGCTGGGTCAACATTCCTATATTTGATAGGGTTATCAGTATTTGGTAGGTCAAAGTTACAAAAATTAATAAAAATGGAGAATATGAGAACAAAATTAACAAGCTGGTCTTTATATATAGTGGATCCAACAATGTTAAAAATTTACATTCTGTTCACAAGGAGCATTTTGGAAAAGCAGCAAACATATAGTTATATAATCTAGTAATTCCACTCTTGGGTATTTATTCATGAAAAATAAATATATCCACTGAAAAGATGTATATAATCATTCATAAATGCTTTATTCCTAAATCTGGAAAGAACAACAACAAAAATCATGGAAAGGCAAATAGATAAACACATTGTGGTATATCCATAAAATAGAATACTGTGTACTTAACATGGATGAATCTCAAAAATATTATACTAAGTGAAATTAGCCAGACACAAGGGTATATGCTATATGATTCCATTTATACAAAACTCTAAAAAAAAAAAACTATTTTATAGTGACATAAAGATTAGCGATTGCCTAGGGTCCAGTGAAGGTGGGAGAATTAAGAAGAAGAGACACATGGGTTGATAAAAATATTTTATCTCAGTTGTTCTGGTGGTTACATGAGTGTATATATTTTTCAAAGCTCATCAAATTATATATTTTAAATGGGTGCAGTTTTATATGCAAATTATTCTTCAATAAAGTTACTTAAAACCACAAAAAAGTTATGTTCTGTATCCACCTTTGTTCAGAACAGTCCTAGTATAATTATTAATATTGCATCTTTTTATGGTCAAGATTATAATCTTAAATATAACTGAACAAAGGGCTTGTGGGCATAATAAATAAAGACATGTAACCCATAGAAAAATAGGCAGGAGATATGAGAAGGTACTTCACAAAATAGTATATCCAAATGGTCATAATCCTATAAAAAGTAATCAGTGAAACACTGATTAGTACCTCAATGAGATTCCATGACACATCTATCAATATGACTAAAATTTTTAAATCTGATAATAACAAAAATTGCCAAAGTTGTAAAGTAACTGGATCTCTCATATACTGTCTATGAGTCTATAAATGAAAGCAACTATTTTGAAAACCTGACATTGCCTATTCAAATTTAATATAGACATACAATATGATCCATCAATTCCATTCCTAATTATATATAAATCTGAAATGCATAAGTGCTTTAAAATATCTCTGTAAGGATGTTTATAGAAACATTATTTATAACTGTCCCAATAAAAAATACAGTGGATAAATAAATTGTGGTTTGTTTGCTTAGTGGAATATTTTGCTCGGTAATGGCATAGGAAACTAGGATAGTAATTACCTTTAGAAAGGAGGAAGGGGTAGTAATTTTAGAGGGCATATGGGGACTTTTGAAATAGAGATAACATTCTACTTCGTAACCTGAGATGTACTTATGTGGATATGTTCAGCTTATGATAATTAGTTGAGCATTGTACCTTCATACATATTTTATGCTCAGATAAAAAATTAGAGGTTAAAGGACAGCAGATCAGCACCAATACCTTTCATTTCTATCGAATTGATTTTTGTTTATTGCCAGCCTTTGCTCTTTTAGGTCATATCATAAAGCACAAAAACAATTCTCTTTAGGAAGTCTCTTATCTAAATCAGTTTCTGACATGAATCTGGTTACCTGGAACAACCTTTTTGATAAAAACAACTCACAATATTGAATTAAATATGAATGCATTTTTAATGTATTTTTGATACTTCTACATCTACATAGAATTGAATTACTTATAGAAGACAAATGTTTTTACTAAAAACAATTTAAAAATCTAAGTAAATACAAAAATTGTTTCTTAAAAAGGCATCAGAAAACCACTGAAGAAAGGACTTGGGGGCGGGGTGTCAAAATTATGGAAAGGGAAAACCACAGAGAGGTAGAATAATATTATGCATTTGCTTTTTTTCTGGGGATATTCCTCAATTCTGGTTTGAGAACAGAGGCTAAGAATATGGGTAAAAGACCATTGCTAAGGGTCAGAAAAACCAAAAGAACTTCTGTGGGAAAACACATAGCCATTTTTCCTGTTAAGACATTTGCCAAATTCAGAGACTAAGCAGAAAGTCCCTGAAAAACAGATTGGAGTTTTTGACTTTCTTTTTATGCTGAGAAAACCAAGATTAGAATTTAGAATCCACTAGGAGAAGTGACACTGGTGAACACATCAGGATTTTAATTAAAAGTTCTAGGAGCTGTAGCCCCTGGCTGGTTTGGCTCAGTGGATTGAGCGTCGGCCTGCGAGCTAAGTGTCGCTGGTTCGATCTTCCAGTCAGGGCACATCAGAGAAGGAAAACTCTGATTCCAAAAAACCTCTGCTGCCTTGCGGCATACCTCTTCAGGGGAAAGGCTAAGGGAGTAAACCCAGACAGAAAATCCGGAGCCGGAGTCCCTAAGGCAGTTCGACGTTGTAGTCAACACCAGCAACTCCTGCGGCGCACCTGAAGCCAAGCTGTATTGACTCCGTCTTTCCCTTGGACCCTTCAGCTGCGAAGAGAGGGGGAGGTCTGCTGCATGGGCAACAGCAGACCCTCCATATCACCCTGCCCAGGCTCTGTAGCTTCAGCTCCACTGGAGAGGACACTCCAGCGTCATCGCAAGATGTTGATTCAACACGGGAGGAGACAGATACCGTGTCACTCCCGAGTCTGACTGCACAGCCATTCTTGGCGGTGCAGATAGACTCTTAAGAAGCTACACCATCGTCTCTCGAGACGGGCGGCTGCCGACGATCTAGGAGCTGTGTCCCAGGAACACAAGCCAAACAGAAGCAGGTCTGTGCTTTCCAAAACAGCAACCCAGCTCGGAGTCAGATTAACTCTTGATTAGATTTAGGTGACCATTCCTTACTCTTTTTGCCCATTATACAAAAAGGTGAAATATTTGTGAAAAAAAATCATCATTTGGATCTTTTATAGTTTGTTACATACAATGATATTTGATGAAAACATACTAGACATGTTACAGAAGCAGGGTGTTCCAAAAATCCCCAGAGGTTGCGGCTGGGGGATGGGGAGAAGGAAGCATCTTTCAGAATGCCTCCACATGCCTGAGGCTGGTGGCTAGTGTCTTTCTTATGCAAAATGACTTTAATGCATCCAAAGCCTCAGGTAGATGGGAGGAGTCTTGAACCAGGGGACGGTATGGAAGAAGCGCCTACATAAGGTTCTGTGAATGGTCAGAACTGTTTGCAACACCCACTGTGTCAGAGGACCCAGTCAGGGATATATAAGCAGCTGCGGACATTTTAGCTCTCTCTTGCTCTCTCGCTCTCGCTCTCTTGCTCTCTTGCTCTCTCCATGCGGCTTGGTGAAGGGACCTTCTCCATGCGGAATAAAGAAGCTAAGTTCTCCATGTGGCTTGGAAAAGGGGTCTCCAGGCTGCTTTAAGAGGCTCTCGCCATGCGGTTTTGAGGAGAGGAGATCCATGTGGTTTGCAGGAAGAAGGCAGTTTGCAAGGAGGCTGAGAATCCAGGAGTTTCTGCATTGAGAGCTGGAGGGCACCACAGCACAGAAAGGACCTCCCCAATCAGAACTGAGTGATTGGCAGCTCCTGGTAAATCCGAACTGTGTCTAGGAAGTAGGGAAACGGTTTCTCTAACTTTTCTAAAACTAGCCTGGTTTGGTAGGAGGGAGGCAAGGATATGTGTTTATGGGTGTTTTAAAGAACATAAGACTTAACAACAGAAATCCGCAAATAACTAAATCTATATAACTGTTAAACTATTCTTTTTCTTTTCACTAAACTCTGGTATTGAGAGTTGTAGTTTTGGTGGCGGGCAATCGGGCCCCTAACTAAAGAGCCCGTGCGTTTGTTTTAATTGGAGCAGCCCAGGGGTTCTGTAACAGACATGCTATGAAACAGGACACTATGTGTGAAAACCAAGAGAGAGAGGGGGCAAAACAAAAGTGATCCAGTGTTGGAATTAACTAGGTGAAGACATTATGGTCAACATCTCCAAAAATTACACACACACACGTACACACACACATACAGAGGTAAAAGAGATGATGTGATTTTAAAAAGTTCATCAAGAATTAAGCTCATTAAATGGATCTCTGGGCTGCCAAACATGAAGAAATTTGAAGGAGCCAAGATGAAGGGAAAGCAAAAATCGTGAGGTTTATCTTGCACTGAGTACAGCTTTCATCATGGACAAAATGTTTCTGCAATATTTGGTAAATTTAAGTTTCCATTTTGAAAATGTGCAATGTATAAGAATCAGGAGATTAAAGTTCAGGTTGTACTATGGACTGAATTTTGTTCTCCTAAATTCTTATGTTGAAATCCTACCCTGCAATGTGACTGTATTTGGAGACAGGGCTTTTGGAAGATAAGTGTGGCTAAATCAGCTCATAAGGGTGGGGCCCTAATCTGATAGGTTTGGTAGCCTTACAAGAAGAGGAAAGCTGAGGCCAGTGTGGCTCAGTTAGTTGGAGTGTCATCCTGTAACCAAAAAGTCTTGTTCAGTTCCCAGTCCTGGCACATGTTTGGGCTATGGGATTTGGTACCCAGTTGGGGTACATGCAGGAGGCAAATGACCCATGTTTCTCTCTCATATTGATGTTTTTCTCGCTCTCTCTCCTTCATGCTCTTCCCCTCTTTCTCAAATGAGAATAAAATAAAATAAAAACTTTAAAATTAAAAAAAAATTTAAAAAGAGAACAAAAGAGAAGGATCTGTTTCTCTCCATGTTGTGAGGATGCAGTGAGAAGGCGGCTATCTGCAAGCCAGGAATAGTCCTCACCAGAAACCAACCAAGCTGATACCCTGATCTCAGACTTCCACCCTCCAGAACTGTGAGAAAATAAATTTTTATTGTTTCAACAACCCAATTTATGGTATTTTGTTATAACAGTCTGAGGAGATTAATGCAGGATGTAGGCAAATTTGTAAATTTAATAGGAGGTACACATGTAAATCTAGACCATCAAAGAACTACATCCTCCATGAAAGGGAAAATAAAAAGTAGATAAACTTCCTAGTAAAGAAAAGCAAGGAACCTTGCCTATTTATTTAATTCATAAATCAAAGGAAAAAATAAAATCTTTCCAGAGAATAATATGATAATAATAAAGCCAATCCTCACATAAATTTCTCCATCCACATTTTTTCTACTTTGCAGCACAAAACACCTCATGAAGGGATTAGCCAAAGAATATATTGCATAAGCCATAGACACAGAAATAGTGTGGTGATGGCCAGAGGGAAGGGGGATCAGGGGCTGAGTGGAGGTGGGCAAAGGGGAGAGGGGAATGGAGGCATCTTTAATAGTATCAACAATAAAAATAAAATTAAAAAAAAAATAAAAACAACAGTAGAAAAGAACACATACCATGTAATTTATTTTATAAAATTCAAAACAATAATCTTTGTAAAGATAGCCCCACACACAGAGAACGCCAATGTGAATTATTAGTGTATGTCCACCCAATCTTGGTGCTACAGCTGCATAAACATATCTCCATATTCACTACATACCACATACTACACACCCACACACACATATTTTTATAACCTGTTTGTTTCACTTAGAATAAACTATAAACAGTGTCTCATATTTAAAAGATCTATAAATGATTTTATTGGTCACACAGAATTCTAGCAGATGGATATACCATACTTAACCAATTCTCTACTATTGAACATTTAATTGATTCAAACATTTTTCATAATAAATAGCACTGCAATAAAGCATATCAACATACATAAATCTGTATGTTATATCACTATTTGTTTCAGTAGAATTCGTTTCTCTCAGCAAAATGGCTTGTTGAATGGTTATTGTTCTCTACACTGCCACCAGCAATGTCAGAGTAATCAGGCCCTATTAGCTTTTGTAGATACTAATGTTCTATTTAATTTTTTTAAATTTGATACATAAAAAATGTCACTGGGGTGTTCTAATGTAGTCTTCATATATTATAAGTCTTTTCTATTTATCCTTTTACAAATAGCTTGTACACTCATATTGGTGTACAACTTATATATTTATCTTGTCTATCTTTTCGATAGACCACTTTTCAAAATAATTTGTAAAATTCTTGTGTATGTATCTGCACTTGCTGAAACTAGTGTGAAATAGACTGTTTCCCAGCATTGCATTTGGCCAGGCTCACTGGTCTTTTTCTCAGTGTGCTGCTTACCATGACCTTCTCAGCGCTTGCTGGGCTATTTCAAGTACCAGTAAGCAGAACTTCTTTTTTATGCTGTACGACAGAGGTTGGCAAACAGCAGAAGATGGGCCGAATCTTGCCTGTCATCTGTATTTTGTATGGCCTGTAAGCTAAGAAAACTTTTTAAATGGTTGGAAAATTAAAAAAAGAAAAATCATATTTCATGACATTAAAATTATATGAAATTCAAATCTCAGTATCCATAAACAAAATTGCACTGGAACACAAATCTACACATTCACTTACTGATCATCTATGGCAAACTTAATGCTTCAAGGGCAGAGATGAGTAGTTGCTACAGAGACCATGTGGTCAGCCAAGCCTGCGATATTTACTATCTGGCCCTTTACAGAAGTTTGTTGGTCCTTGCTGTAGATTTGCAGTTTCAAAAGAGATAACGGTAACACATTCTATGTCTAATATGTCTCCTCCCCACTGTTAGTTCTCACCTATCTTAGGGCTATTAATAGGATTTTGCCAGAATCTCTTACATTACTGCTATAATGCTGAACATCTTTATCTGGAAGGATAGATTTGAGCCATACCTTCTTTTAATCCAACTCCAGAAATTCCTTGAAGTATCTAGAATATGAATAGCATTTTTCTTTATTTTGGCTTTACTGTACATTTTTACCCTTTTTAAATTCCTTTGACCATTTTAATAGTGCTTTGGGAGTTAGAATAAATAGATCTTTACTCAAATTACCTTCTTAATTCAACTTGTGGTTATTTATGTTGTAATTTAAATGGGGTTTTAACCAGGCATGGATCCCCTCCCATCTCATGATAATCACTATTGTTTGAAAATGTGTCTGGAAATGGAGAACAATTTAGGAAGCAGTGACCTACAGTTTCAGTGAAATAGAAATATAGTTGATATCTGATTCTTTCCCCAAGTTTATCTCACTAATATTTTGCAAGGAAAAAGGAAAGCATTTTTAATCACCTGCTAGTAATTGTTTTTATTTCATTTTTAAGTCAAATAATTAGCCTGAGTGAGAAAGAAATACTAAGATATCCTTAGTCCATGGCACTGCTTCCTCACTGTTTAGTAAAGAGCAATTACATTGACATTATTGGTATAAATAGAACTAGGTCAAGGATCATGCTGGACTCACATTACCTGGCCTACCAATCTGTAAGGAACACTAAAACATCAATAAGGGAGAAAGGACGTTGAGAAAATGTTACCTCCAAGAGCTCATCTCAAATAAAATATTAAATGTGGCTAAAAGGAATACTTTGATAAGCTACCTGAGTCATTTTCAAGTAAGAAGACAGGATCACTAAACTTTCTTCTAAAGATGGTGGGTCCAGTTTGCAGCATGACTATTTTGCTAACAGAGTTCTGTGGATGATTAGCTGTAATCCTCCCTCTCACATTTCTACCTTGAGTTTTAAAGCAGTGTCCTTAAAATAGATATTGGTATCAGTTTAAATGGGCACTAACCTTTCAGCCTTCAAGTTATTTACATATCATTACAGTCCAGGGAAAAAAAATTCTCCACACAGATCTATTAAAATACTCATCCTGGGGTTTCACCATTGGGGAAAGTGGGCCTGATGTGGTATTGTACCCCATTGGATCATAGCACAAAATACTTTAAAAATAACATTGGTCTCAGGGGATAGTCGATGGTGGTTACATGAGAAGAATCATGCCATGGCCCAAATGGGAAATCAATTTTCATTTTTATTCCTTTCTGGAAAATCAATATCTTTAAGAGCAAGGAGGTCATTAGCAGCAAGGAAGGATAAACCAGACAGATACACTATACAGACAGACAAAAAATCATGGATTTCTGGAGTTAATGCAGAAATCATACAGCTAACATTTTATGAAGCATGTTGAAGAGAAATTAAAGACTGTGCTTAAAGTCAATCAAGTGCTGCAATAAGGAGCAAAAACTGTCAATATATACACGTGTCTGCATAATAGATGAAGGTATATAGACACAGATGCACATGCAGATAGAGATAGAGATGCGGATAGAGATCTAGACATAGTTCTCCATAACAAACTAAAGTCCAGCAAGACCTTGAGGGATACACAGCAGAGGACTAAGACCACGAAAACTAGAAACCAACAAAAAAGAGCCGTATTGAAAAAAAGGCTTCCTATTTTTTTTAGTCATACTGGTTAATGGTAATCAATTAGGCATATAAGGAAAAACCAGAAATTGATTTCAAAATTCCACTGAAAAGAAACATATAGAGAGAAAGAAGTAGAGAGATTTAGAGGAAGATAGCTTCAGATCTGAGTTAATTCATGGTGTATATTTTTTAAAATTTTGTTCAAGTTTGCTCAGTTATTTCAAAGAAGTATTTCATCATCCTCATTATGTCCCCGGTTAAAAGATTTTGTTGAAAACAAATGTGAATTAAAGGTACTGCTTAAACAAAGTTTGGTACATGGAGAGTCTAGATTCTAGATTTTAGATAATATTTTAGATAATGGTCTACTAGTTTCTTCTTAATAATCTAGTCTCAATATGATTTCTGGCTGGCTATGCTACATATTTTACTCTGACACTACTGAGATTTATAGGATGGGGCAAAACTAGGTTTACAATTGAGAGAACATGAAACAGAGTTTATTCTTGTGTTATTTATTAATTATTGCATTATTTTCTATATAAACAACTGTAAAGCTACTTTACCCACTACTGTATTATCATATGGTCAATATAATCACTATATACTTAGGGAAAAAAGAGATTTAAAACTATTATTTTTGTCTTATGACTTATACTTTGGCTGACCTTAATTTTTTATATCCTCTTCTACTTTCCTTCACCTTTTACTCTGAAATCAAGTCCAACTTTCTATAGGATCTCATGGGCTAGTGCCTTTGTGAGTACCAACATTTCTACATAAACCAACTGAACTGTGAGAATTTGGGTTATCCTAATTGCATGTGTCTGCATCTTATTTGACACCCTAAAACTTTTCAACTTGCTGACATTTGGAGTGCTTATCCTGACAGATCAAGAAAACCAGACTGCATTAAGACACTAGATTCTGATATTTCCAAGCTGTGGAATCTTGGGAAAGTTACTTGGCATCTTGCACCTTCATTTTCCCATCTGAGTAATACCTAGCTCAAGGGATGGTTGTGTGGGTTGAACAAGATATTCTATGTGTGATACCACAGTGTCCACGTGATAGCTGATACCTTTTTGCTAATTCACTCTCTAAGAAGACTGCTTCCTCAAATCCCTGAAACTGGGATCCTAACATGAAAGAATGAATTGCCTGGCAAGGTCAAGTTCCTTCTGACTTTTAGTACTAACTGCCTCCTGAAATCCCACATGAAGTCCTGAGAATTTGCTCTAATGAAAAAGTATTATTTGCCATAGAGGAAAAAGTTGATCATCTACCTTTCCTTCCTTCTAGACTGGTTTCCAAAATAGAAGCTGTATATATTCTTTACTTTATCCTTAGCAAGTGGCCACTGCACATTAGTAAATACTTGCTGAAGAGTAAATGCCATTTTCACTTTATCAATGAAAGTTCCATAACTACTGATGCCTATTGGGACTAACTTGCATTCTTTATGGCCTTCTAAATATTGAACATTACATCACTGGCCAGCATCTCAAAGATTATTCCTAGAGGCAGATCACCCTTCCAAAATTCACCCAACTCTTTCTTTACCCAGTTCCACCTTCTTTCCTTCTCTTATGGACCCCATGTTGCTAAGGCCCTAGTATGTCTTTAAACTGAGTTTATTTTAATGACCTCTCTCTCTCATGACTTCCCCATCCTCTATCATGTAATAGAGGTATTTCTGTATGTATTCAACCCAATATTAAGTAGAAAGTTCTTTGAGATTATGACTGGGCCCTCTTTTAAAGCAGATTTCAATAAATATTATTGGATTTTTATATTCTTGGCTTGGGGCTTTGAAAGAGATATTATTCTCCCAGAAGTCATCAATATATTAACTCTAAAGTTAGAATTAATTTAGTAAGATTTTGGCCATATGTGGATAGATGGGAAAGAAGGAGGTTTTTAAGAAAAATTCACAAGCAAGAGAGGAGTATTTGCACAAGATGTTAAAATATATATAAACAGGCTTCTGAAGTTAAATAAAACACTGGATTAAATAAAATTAAATAATTTTTTTTTTTACCCCAGAACACCACAAATCCTATCCAATCTTATATCTTAGGCTATCATGGATTGTGAAATATACAGTTTTCTAGCCTAATTTGGTCATAAAAGCTTTCAGTTTCCTGGGAGAATCTAAAGGGATTAGTAGTAGACTATGCTGCTCTGTGTAACTCTACAGTTCATTGTGGCTTTCTGTTGTCTGCTGGGGAAAGGTTTTGAAAAGATTGATCGATTCCTTCTGAAAAATATCTTGTAATATCTCCCTTGACCCTGCGTCTCAATACACCAAGTGATCTTTGTAGCTAATTAAACCTTAACTAAAGTCACTGCTGTCATTATTTTTCCTTCAAGTTGTTTGGGTCAAATTCCTGTCCCCAATTCAAAGTCTAATTAGATAGGAACAAACAATATTATTAAAAACAATACAGCCACCATTATTTCCCTGCTTTATAAATATGCTTCTTAGTTTTGCTTAATCTAGTCTTCCAACTTTAACCACAATAGCATAATAAACTCCTAGCATTTTACCTGAAGGACCCTGAGATGATTTCTTTCCCTATTTATCCATTCAGCAAGTATTTATTGAAGACACGCTATATGCCCAGCACTATTAGCTTTAAAAAAAAAATTTATTTATTTGTTTATTTATTTATTGATTGTTAGAGAGAGGGGAAAGGAGAAAGAGAGGGAAAGAAACATCATTGTGTGGTTGCCTCTCATTTGCACCCCCAACTAGAGACCTGATGTGCAACCTAGTCATGTGCCCTGACTGGGAATCGAACCAGAGACACTTGGCTCGCAGGCCGACGCTCAATTCACTGAGCCACAGCAGCCAGGGTATTTAGCCTTTTGAGATGCATCAATGAATGATGAATAACCACCTGCGAAGCCTGAGTTTATGCCGAGTTGTTTTAAATGTGACACCTTTCACTTAGCAATGTAAGAAAATCGTAACAACTTACTGTCTTAGACCTTCAATTCTTCCCATGTGGTAACCAGAATCAAGAAAAACAAAGTACAGCCATTCCCCCACTTTTCGCAACTTCACTTACTCCACTTAACTTTTATGAAAGTTAGTACCTGTTTTTGATAACTGAAAGAAATCTGAAGAGAATTTTAGCTTTGATGAAAAAGGTGAAAAGAGAAAAGCATTCGGCATTCGTTTGCAGTGGAGCTGTTATAGAGTCAGGGTGCACCCAAAGCAAGGGGAGCGGCCCCACCCAGCTCCTTCCCTAGGAACTATACTCAGCATCTCAGCATCAACCTGCCGTAGCTTTGAACTGTATCTGTGAGCATCAGTGCTTTATCTCTTCCTATTGTGCATCCTTTAGCAAGATGTGTCCTCAGGTGTCAGAAAAGCCTAACAGACTTCATACGGGTGTAATGCTTATTGTAAGACTGGGCATAATTAAGTGCATTTGGGGTGATTTGGTAGATTATTTTGGGGCTCTGGAATGCTAAAAAAATTTTTCATATAAATTAAAGGTAATTGCTTCTTTATTTTATCCCATTTTGGCTTACCTAAGCTTTCATAGGAACACTACTTTCAGAGACCAGGGAAACCTGTGTTTGAAAGTGCTTAAAAATGATAATAGATAATAAAATTAAAGGAGCCTAGATCTTGTAGGTTGGTTCATAAGATGATCAGGAAGCAACATTTTAATTTGTGGATCTGGGGTTTTGTAGTCTGTCCATTCCCAGGGGAACGGCAACTGAGAAAGAGCAGCACAGTTGAAGGAAAACGAGAGGGACTCAGAAGTGGAGTTTCAGGCAGGCGTCCCTGCAAAAACTGAGGGAGGGAGGAGGTGGGTGTCTAGTTTTCCACGTAGGTGGCCATCTCATTGGCCTCAGCGTGTTACCAGCCACGAGGCTGAAGCTAAATGCTTTGTCAGTGTCTGCCCCTCATGCGAGAACCGCCATGAAATCCGCAGTGCCCACAGACTTTGCTGAAAGGCTTTTGGGTTTCATCAGAAAGAAAGGGTTGTGCCAAAGTTTAGCCCAGCAGATGCTGAGCCCGCTCCTCCCAGTGTGGTGTCTGTCAGACCTGGGAGCTTGTTTTGCAGTCTGGAGGCTCATCTTGTCCTGAAAGCCTAACCTTCAATTTGAATATGTTCTCAAAGCTTTCCTCAAAATGAAAATATTTGTTCAAATCCTCAGAATGCAATAAGAAAATATCCTTCTAGCAAAAGCAATGACTTAGCATTTTGGGGTTGGCACAAAAGTAGGAAAACATCGCACAGGGACTCACAGCCCGTCTGGCTATTGGCTGGGTGTTGCTTCTAATGATTGGAACTTGGCTTACCTTCTCTCTTGATGGTTCTTGGATAGTATTCTCAAGATCTCATATTTTTTATGTGTCCTAATTTACTTGGAAAATCTTAGAGATAATCACAGTATTATAGCACAGAGAGTAATTTTCACAACTTCCTATTTTTGAAGTAGGGAAACTGAGGTTCAGAGGGGTTCTATGATTTATCTTCAAGGCTAAATAATTAGTGCTAGAGCTAGGAATAGCTCTCCAACACTTTTAATAACCCCATATTACCTTCTTTTCTCAGAAATTAATTTTCTCCTATTAGCCTTTTTATCCTTAGGTCACATGATAAAGTTTGCATTCATGTCAATAACTTTCTTGGAGCAAACTCCAGGAAAAGTATTCTCAAGCAAGTACTCTTTAGGGAAACATAATACATGAATGAGAAACGAGGTGGTCTAAAAGAGGAATTGTAAATGATGACACTTGCTCCAAGTTCTCAGGATTACAGAGTGATAGGGGCCAGCTTGCTTAACCTCTCTTTTTCCATATTTGCAAAATAAAGATGATCTATTTCCACTTAGTGGCCTCTCTGTGAAATATTTAAAATCAGTGATAGGAGTGAGTGGTGTTTGATGGTTGGGTAAAAGAACAGTGTTTGTCTCCTCTGTTTTACTTTCAATATCTGTTAGTGTGCTGTATACTCTCTAAGATCTTCCTTCATGTTAAAATTTCACCCCCTTCCCTTCCTTTAAGCTAGATCTATTCTTGCCTATACAAAATGAAGAATCTATCTTATTATATTCTCTAACAGGATCCCTGCATTGTGCAATATTTTGTATACTTAATTCAGTCATTTAACAAATATTTGTGTACTGGGACATTATGTTAAGTGCTGAGGTCACAAATAGTTTCTTAATGTTCAATCATTCAGCAAAAATTGCAAATTTGCATTTAGTCAGTGTCTACTCCATAGCAATTCCTATGCTGGGCATGGAGAATATAATGTTAATTAAGAGTAAAACTTGACTGGGGAACCATATCTTCAATGGGAGATACTAGAATGAACAAATAATGCTTAAACTAAATTTATTTTAAGCATTATATTCTCATATTTTTCTAATAAAACTATACAAATGTTAATTAATGTTTCCAGAGTATATAAGCATAAGATGCCATATTTTCAAAATGAAGAAAGCTATAATATAAGCATGAATGGTCTTGCGCTCATTCTTTTTCTGTAATTACTGCAATGCTGTAGAACATTCATGGACCTCATTTCTACTTTGTTCAGATGCAAATGAGGAACCACTGCATTCATCTAGCTACTACTAGGACTCAAGCCTAGTCAGTAGCCCTACAATCCTCCTAGCATCAGATTCAGTGATGCCCTCACTACCTTATCCACTTTTTAAATGTAACTGCTAGCTGACCCACCTTAGTGACCTCTGAAACTTCCCACTAGCTTAAATGGACATAGTATCTGTCACTAAGGCCTATGGATACCATGTTCCACCTGCTAAGCAGGGTCTCTTTTAACTTCCTTTATGCTCTTTGCAGTTGATGAGGCTAAGCAGAAGTGGATTCTAGGATATGATGTAGCCTGAAAAGGGATGTGGAAATGGGGGTTGGTGTCATGAGTGTACCTCAAGAACGTCAACTGACAGTTCCCTTTAACATTCTGAAGCCTTTCATCCCCATGGAAACAGTAAGCTGAGCAATATCAGGACAGGAAGAATATGAAAGAAGATATAGGTGACTCTATCTGGTGTTGTGCATCTCATAACTGTGCATTAAGAAACTTCTAATCCTATAGACTCGCTTTTAATAGAAACCAGATACTTCTGAGGTTTTGTCTCCCATGACGGCTTCCAGCATCATAAGAAAATCTGTTATATAACAAGAAAAAGTGAGGCATTGGAGTCTGAGCAATGAACTGCTGTCAGCAGTGGGAAAATGGCTTTAAGGCTTAGAAGTCTGGATTTTTAAAAACCAAGTGGGGGTATTTATAAGGCATTAGAGGGACAGAAGCAGGAGACAGCAAGAGCATTCAGAACGAATGTGTGGAAACATCTTGAGAGCCAGATTGTGCAATAATGCAGAGTCAGAGATCACATCGTCACAGGCACCTAACCCACACTGTTTTGTCAAGGGAGTGAAGTTCCCTGGGCAGACACACCGCAGGGCCGCTGTGTTTAGTTGTTTTCCAGGCTGTGTGAATGTGACCCTAGAACCAAAGCAATTGCTCTGCTTGAGTAGAAGTTCCGACATCTCCTCACAGAAAAAAAGTCAAACAAAAAATCATGGATCTAATTCTCAGCTTTGTTACCCCAGCAGCAGACCCTGAGACAGGGATTCAGGTACAAAAGATTTACTTGAGCCAAGCAGACAATGGTAGGTGAATGGGGAAGAGCAACAGAGGAGGGAAGAGAGGGGATAGAAGGTATATTATTAAGCCAGCTACCACAACAGGGAAATGAAACTGAATTCCCTGGTACTTCCAGCCTGGAGGGCTGGACGAGGAGGTGTTTTGTGCCACCAGAAATGAAGAGATGCAGAGCTAGCATGCAGAATCTGGGGTCTGCCAAGGTGAGCCAAGTGCTACGAGGAATGTGAATGTGCGCAGTGGGATGCAGGGAGCACTGACAGCATCTGCCGGACTGCCAGCCAAGAGTTCTAGGGGGCCAGTGTTGTCCTTTAAGGGAGAGGGAGCATCTTCTCTTGGGTCATAATCCAGCATCCAGAACAGACGCTAATTCCCTTAAGACAGATTCACATCCTTAAGTGAATGAACTCTTCTCTTCAGACTCAAACAACAACATTACAAACACATACAGGTGTACATCAAAAATATTGCGGGTTTGCTTCCATACCACTGCAATAAAGCAAGTACCACAATACAGTGAGTACTGCAACATAGCAAGTCATAGTCTTTTTGCTGGTGGAGGGTCTTGCCTTCGATTTGTTAAAAAAAAAAAAAAAAAAATCTGTGAAGTGCAATAAAGCAAGGTATGCCTGTATTAGGGGAGCTAATATATTAGGACTATCAAGATTTCTTGTAGACTTAGGGATTCCTACCCAAGGGGTTGGGCTGATCTGATAACTCTGAGTTAAAACTTCAGCCCTGATACTAATTACATAAGTGATTCTGGCTCTCTGAGCCTTGGTTTATTCACCTGTCAAATAGAGGTCTGGTCAGTTATATTGCAAGGTTCTTGGCAGAATTCTGAATGTCTGCATCTGTGTAGTATCTACTACGGCTTGTGCACCTTGTAGAAATGCCACAAGTGTAAATCAAAGAACAAAAGCATCCTCAGAGACCCTTGGATCTCGCACAGGTACTGATCCCCACCCTATTTTAGTCTCTATACAAACTGCTTATACAAACCACCTTACACAAATCTTACTGATATGAACTAGTCTGAACTAAGACACAGCCTAAAACACCCTGATATCACGCAGGGAACTTCTTTAATGGCCTCTGAGAGAGTCACAGGAAATTGTGTCCAAGGCAACATCCTGTAAAGGAACAAGGAAAATATCTTTGGACCTGGACAAACCTGATCTTGCTATTTCCTATTCTGCTATTCAACAAATGTTTATTTATAAATAAGTATATTTTATCCAAGTCACTAAATTAAGTGCTGCATGACCTCAGGAAAATCCAAGAAATTCTGCCAGAAACAAGCCCTTTGGCATGCAGCAGGAGCAAACACAGGGCCTGTCCCTTTTTGGACTATAGAAAAGGCTCTCCTCCTCCAATTCTTAAGTCAAGCCCACCTATCCAAGAGACTGGAAGAGGGCAATGCAGGAAGGCATGATCTCCTCCAAAAGGTTTGCAGAGTTAGAAAAAATGCCTAGGGGAACCCCTGAATCACAGTTCTCCGAGAAACACATCAGAAACACTAATTCTAAACCGCACTAGGTGAGTGGTGAAGGCAGTTGATATATCAACATGCTTCCCTTTCATTGATTTCTGGAGAATGTCTCCAGGCTTTCCAAAGGCAATGTACCTGACACCTGCAGTTCAATGCATGGTAGCTGCTAAGATTTGACATGTGGGCAGAATGGTGCCTGGGAATGATAGTTTTCTACTGACCTCAATCAAGATAGCATGGGTGCCTAAAGGGAAAAGCTGGAGGATATGCTGACTATTCTCCATTTGCCCTTCTGGAGCCACACTCCTTCCCTTTCTACCCTGTCCTGAGAAGTTGACTTGAATAGGTAACAACAGTAAGTTCCCTGCTGGATTGCCATGGGATGGGTATGACCTTCACTAAAAACCATCCTTCTGTCAGGGACCTTTTCCATGCAGTGGGTTGCCTGTTTTCTCCCTGACTCTTTGGGTCTCATGGCTGGTAAAACAGCCTATAGAACTGCTTCATCCTTTCTTGGTTTCCACAAAGTCTAAACACATCTTTGTTACATTGTCCTCAAGTGCCAAGAGTGCACCATCTGTTTCCTGCTGGGATCCTGATTGGTAGAGATCTATGCACTGAGTGACAGGGATCATGAGATAACCTCTTCCATTTGATAAGCAGTGGTCAATGTGACCACTTGAGTGAGATGTCTCCATGTGTTGAAGGACAAATATGAAACAGTATTATTCTTAGTTTAACATTTACCAACTACATTCTGTTAGGTCCCCCTTTTAGGGAAAAATGCAAGTTCCTTAGATCATACCTCAGTTAGACTCCAGAGCTTTCAATTACACTATTTACTAAGAAAATCACTTTCCATTAAAAAAAATCTCACCTGAGGACATGCTTATTGATTTTAGAGAAAGGGGAATGTAGGGAGAGAGAGAGTAAGAGAAACATCAATTTGTTGCCTCTTGTACATGCCCTGACTAGGGACCAAGCCCCCATCCTAGGTAAGTGCCATGCCTGGGAATCAAAACTGTGACTCCTTGGTTTATGGGATGATGCACCAACCAAATGAGCCACAACAGCTAGGATTCATACCATTTTTTAAGATCGTGGCATTCATTTTGAAACTTTGATATCGTACTTGTTACAATTTTTCCTTCTCACCCCATGTAGGTTTGACTAGTGGTTGTAGTCCTTGAGGGCAGGAGCCATGGTCAACTCATATCTCTGTCCCCTCACTCTTCTTCTTCTCTGTGCTTCCCATATAATATTTGGGGTGAGGTGTATAAAGCAGGAAAGAACACACTTCCCCCTCCAAAGTGACTGTCCTAGGGTGGTTGCTGGATTCTCTCGGTTGAATTATGGTGTTTCTCTATGCTGACTGACCATTGAGCTCATCTTGGTAGGCAAAAAGGCACACCTATATAAGCATCTTGACTCAAAATGCCTGGTTTACACTTCACCTTTTCTTCTGCCTTTCAGAACTCCATCAAGGGCATCCCAGCCACACTCTTGCTTTTGGGGTATTCCACTTACTAACTAAATATTCTGCTTCAGAGTTGCCAGCAAAATAGCTCAAGAACAACCACTACCTGATGAAGAAAAATTCACATATCCTTGCTGATTGCCCTTTGAAATTCGGCTCCACTATCTCCTATCTTTCTTAGATCTGACAGTACTGGGTTTTCTGTTGATTCATTGGCTAAGCAACTGAGATGAGCAGTTCCCAGCTTAGTGGAGGGGCACACTTGAGCATCCTCAATCTTTATGAATGCTTTTCCTGGGTTCTTTTCCTCTGTGCTTCAGGAAGGGAAACACTTGGAGAGGTGCAGAGAGAGACTAACACTTCCCTGTACTGTGATGCCCTTTTCTCTCCACCAGTCCTCCACCATGAAGTTGGGATGCACTCTGAGGAGACTCTCTGGGAGTGCACTGCTTCCAAAATTAGTGCTTCTCTATCTTCAAATATAAATGTGGAATACTCAAAAGTACTTTTTCCTTATCTTCAGGTCCTATTACTAATTCTGAGAAAACCAAGAAAAGTCACAGCACCTAATGCTCACTTGTCCCATCACATTTTGATGTGTTCTCCATACTTATTATTTCCTTTGCTCTTCAAAATAACTCATTTTTTGGACTCACTGAGCCCCATTTTATGGAGGGGAAATCTAAGGTCTATGGAAGATAAATAACTTACACAAAAAATTAGTGCTAGAATGTAGATTTGGCTATAGAAACCAGGTCTTTTGAGTTTCTTTACCTTGTGATTTGTCTGATAGCAGGTTTGATTGTGATATTTTTGAGGGCCAAGACCATATGAAAATAGTATGTATTCTGAAAATATTACCTAAATGCAAGATCAAGTAAAGCAACCTATTTCTAGACTGTCCATTGAATCCCAGAATTGCAGATACAAAGGGGACGTTAAAAGCCATCTAATCCAACTATTCATCTGGTTGTTGAACACCATCTACTTTTCTCCTTAACATTGCTCTACCTAAGACACAGAGGCAAACACAGGAGCCAGTCAAGTTGAAGAGACCGAGAAGTATGGCCCAAAAGAAGGAACAAGTCAAGGTTCCAGTGCGAGAATTAAGTGACAAGGAGATAGCCAACCTAACAGATGAGGAGATAGCCAACTTCACAGTTGCAGAGTTCAAAACACTGGTGATAAAGATGCTCACAGACTTGCCAGATATGCTTGAGAATGGCAAACACAGAAGGGAAGAAGTGAAGGCTATACTAAGTGAAATGAAGGAAAATCTACACAAAACCAATGGTGAAGGGAAGGAAACAGGTTCAGATCAATGATTTGCATCATAAGGAAGAAAAAACAGTCAACCAGTACAGAATAAGGAAACAAGACCTTTAAAAAAATAGGGAGAGGCTTAGAAACCTCTGGGACAGCTTTAAACATGCTAACATTTGAATCATAGGGGTGTCAGAAGGAGAAGAGGAAGAGCAAGAAATTGAAAAACTATGTGAAAAAAATAATGAAGAAAAAGTTCCCTAATTTGGGAAAGGAAATGGACATACAGGTCCAGGAAGCACAGGGAGTCCCAAATAAACTAGACCCAAGGAGGACCACACCAGGACACATCATAATCAAAATGCCAAAGGTTAAGGATAAAGAGAGAATCTTAAAAGCAGTGAGAGAGAAGAGGAGAATTACCTACAAATGGGTACTTATAAGACTGTCAGCTAATTTCTCAAAGGAAACTTTGCAGGCAATAAGGGACTGGCAGAAAATATTCAAAGTAATGAGAGGCAAAAACCTACAACTAAGATTACTCTATCCAACAAAACTATCATTTAGAATGGAAGGGCAGATAAAGTGTTTCCCAGACAAGGTAAAGCTGAAGGAATTAATCATCACCAAGCCATTATTAAAGGAAATGTTAAAGGGACTTATTTAAGAAAAAGAAGATCAAAACTATGAACACTAAAATGACAAGAGAATCAGTACTATCAACAACAGATGCTAGGGAATGAAAATAAAGGTAAACTAAGTGAACAACCAGAATAGGAACAGAATCATAGGTATGGGGATCATTTGTAGGGTTATCAGCTGGGAGTGGGGAGGGAGAGAAATGGGGATATGGTGCAGGGATTAAGAAGCATAATTGGTCGGTACAAAAGAAACAGGGGGAAGTTAAGAATAATATAGGAAAAGGTGAAGCCTAAGAACTTATATGCACAACCCATGGACATGAATTAAGGGGGCATGGTATTGCTGGAGGGAAGGGGAGTCCTTGGCAGAGGGGAGCAAAGGGAAAAGAAATTGGGACAACTCTAACAGCATAATCAATAAAATATACTTAAAAAAACAAAAAACAAAAAAAATAGCAGCATAGCTTGCCAGACACTGTGCTAACTCCTTTACTTACACTCTCTTACTTAATTCTCACAAGAAACCTATACAAATATTATCCTTCTTTTATCATGAGGAGACTGAGGAAATAATAGTGTCATATTTTGAACTCAGGACTGTCTGATTCCAGACACTGAGGTTTCACACATGACAGCTCTCAAATATGATCCCTAGTTTGTGGTCTGACCAGGACAGCATACACTGGAGACACATTCTAGAATACTACACTTAAGGCTGCTGACACCATCTAGGAAAACAATCTCATTTATAATGAGAAACAGATTCTGGCTTCACTGTACTGTCCTGAAAAGACAAGTTTGTGCCATTCTCTGTTTTCATGTGCTTTTCTCTTGCAGGAACTCCCGCTCCATGGAGTTATTGGTTTTGAGAAACCAATATACATATCTCTCACTGTGGAGACCTGACAAGGAGACTGGCACATCAAGGTGACTGGCACGTCACTGCTGTCAGTAAAGGAAGGCTGCTTCTGAGAAGATGATTCATGTTATTCCGGATGAAGCAAAAACAGGAGATTTCTCTGTTAGTTTCTCATTACCCACAACCCTGTGTCCACGAGGATTTTTCAGAGGGTGCTATTACATCGGGAGACACTCTGAGATCTGTAGACATTCCAACTGCAACATCATTAATTTATTGGATGAGGAGGAACTTTAGAAATTCAGACTGACTTCCTCATCAAATGGAGGAAGACACTGAGACAGAGAGGGGTAGTCACTCACCCAGTGTCACACAGCACTTTACTATTAAGCTTAGATAGCTTTAATTTTCTGACCCCCAGGCTTGACTTCTTGTGAATTGACAGATAAGACTGGTTAGCCAGAGGACAGGTGAGAAATCTCACTTATTGAGCACTTACTCATTGACAGTCATTGTGCATTTAATTTTTATCAAACATTATAACTCCATTGAAAGCTGGTATTTATTTTATAGATGAGAGACTTAAAGATCAGACATATTACGTAACTTGTCTATATGCACAGAGCAGGGAAGTGGCAGAACTTATATTTAAAATCAGGTCTCTAAATCCAGAGCTTGTGTCTCTTCCAGTAATGTCATTTCCATAGCTGAACCCAGCTCTCTCCTCTCCTCTCTTCTCTCTTCTTTCTCTCTCTCCCTGTCCCTCTCTGCCTCTCTCTGTCTCTCTCTGTCTCTGTCTCTCTCTCTCTCATCCCTTCCCTAGTAAATAAAACCACAAACATGTTTCAAACCCTATATCTAATCAAGCCTCAAGTTCTGTACACGCTGCCTCCTAAAAATCTGCCTGCCTCTTTTTCCTCCCCCCTGTCACTACCCTTGATCATGACAGCACCAGCTACACCTGGATCACTCTAAAAGACTTCTAATTTACTTTCCTAGCTCCACTGTCCACACAGGAGCTAGAGGAATCTTTTTATCTGATGGTACATCTTCTCTACCTGAAGCTCATTGGTGGCTTCCCACTGCCTTTGGGACAAAGCCCCAAATGCCTAAGAGAGTTCACAGACCCTCTGAGAGCTGGTGACTCCATGCCCCTTTTAGGCTCATTTTACCCCTTGCTCTCCAGGTTGCCTCTCAGGACTCCCATGGGCTTGGGGACATCTTTGCTTGGCTAACACAAAGACCTCAGGTCTCAGCCTGAACTTCACTTGTGTAAGTTTACCTTTCAGATCAGTTGAGCTCCACCTTTTATACTCTCCTCTGGCCCCCTTTACTTAATCGTTAGTGTCACTCAACCTTGTAACACATGTTCCAAAACTGTCTTCCCCTGAGGACCATGTGCTCTGTAAGAGCGGAGCTGTGACTTTCCTGAGTTTTTTAATATCCTCAGCAGCAAACCCAATGCCTGCCCTGTTGGAAATGTCCAATAAATACTTGGTGAGTGGATGAATGAACTAAAGAATTAACTCTCCAACTAAAAACAAACAATCTGTGCAATCATCACTTCTGCTACAGATAGCCTCTAATCTATCTGTTTTCAGGCTGCTACATACGGGAAACATAGAATCCAGGTATCAAGTGTGGTTTGCCTTCTGCTATACAATAGTTTTTTGTCTTCCCCAAATGAATGGTATCATGGTAAACAATAGATGATATGGAAGTGGGTTTTTGGATTCACTGGCATTGATGAATTTAATAATTGCATGCAAAACATTGGCCACCTTTTTTCCCCTCTCTGTTGCCAAATATTGAATGTGTGTTGACTTAACCTCCTACTAATCATCTTCTTTCAATGACAAATAACCACTGGGGCAAGCACATGTGTCTGAGTGTTGGCAGCAATATTTATATATAAACACAATGTGCCTAGATGTAGCAATGTAGGACAGCAGAGTGCTGAGGGACTCTGATAATCATCAGACACAACCCTTTTACTTCCTAGATGTGAACATCAGGTTTCCAGGTCAACAGGGTAGATTAAGTACATGCTAAAATTATCCCTTTCACAGTTTAAACTCATAGAAACTCTGGATAAAACCTTTTATTAAATACATAAACAAACTACAAATCAAGGAAGAAAAATCTGTGCCAGAAATTTAGAAGGAACCCCAGTGGTTAGTGGACACTGAAGCTGAATTGTTCCTGAGGGGATTAGATCTAAAACAAGTTTCAGGAACTGAAGTTTCGTGCTGGGAAGAGATGGAGTCCCAAGGCACAGATCACTAATAAAGGGATCTGAAGCTGGGATCTCTGCATGGACCTAGGAATTAGAACTGTCTTTCTGTCCATGAAAGAGGTTCTGAAAATCTCCAGCAGAAAGCACTAGGCCATAGCCAGAAGTAAGCCTGGGTATCATGGATGATGGTGGAATCACAGAATAAAATGGGAATTTCAAAATCGTGCCTTATCAGGAGGAGACCTGACTTGTCTTATCACTATGGAAAACCAAAATGCTAGAAACTGACATAAAAACCCATTAAGAGGAAACTCTATAGTGTCTGGTCAAGGACAACAATTATAGTACCTCATAGGCTTTGAACAGGAAGCCAGAAGCCACTCTAGGGAATTTAGAATCTTAACAGCATTTGGAAAGACTTGGGGAAAAAGATCAAGATGGCCACTGCTGGCTTTATGGATGTAGGAGGGCAGGAGTAACAGGCAGATTGCCACCAGTAAGCTCAGTTGCCTAAAGTGGAAGAATCTGCAGAGCAGATGTCAGAAAACTTTAAGTTGTGTGCCAAACCTGGACCATGGACTATTACTGTACTGCCGGCGACCCACGCATATTTTTTATATTTATAAAGAGAAGCAAAAAGAGGAGAAGGAGGCCTTATGTGACTTGCAAAGGCTAAAATATTTGTACTCGGTTCTTTGCAGGAAAACGTTGGCATGGCCCCTGCTCAGGAGGCTAGCTGGAAGGTACTGACAAAACCCCACCTTTGCTGGCTGTCAGTGCTCTTGCCTCTTCTTGAAGCAGCTGTGGCTGGAGAGCAGTTTTTCCACTTTCCAAATCTTCTGTGAGTACTTCTCATTGTCAAAAATTACAAAGTATTCTGAGAAGTATAATTCTCATACTGCATCTCTCAGATGCATCAGAGAATGTAGAACAGGCAAGGATTATACTGAGGTAAGAATCCAGATGGGAAGCTCATAGTTCAGTGCAAATGTGGGAGAAAAACCCTGCATATATAATTATATAATATAATATATATTATATTATATTATTATAATATATATAAATACATGTAAGAAGGGTCACAAATCATCCAAAACAGAACATTTTAAATATGAGAACTATAGGTAATATTGTGATCTGAAAAGGAATTTAATAACATGCTTAAAATGTTCAAAGAATTTTTTTAAATGACAACAATAAGGGGATTTTTTAAAAAGTAGATATAAAAAGGAACAAATTAACACCAAAATACTACTTCATACCCACTTAAAAAAATAATTTATTTGTTTATTTGTTTATCTTATTTTTAGAGAGAGGGAAAAGAAAAAAGAGAGGGAGAGAAACATCATTGTGTGGTTGCCTCTCACTCACACCCCAAACTGGGTACCTGACGTGGAACCTAGTCATATGCCCTGACTGGGAATCGAACCAACGACACTTGGCTCTCAGGCCGACGCTCAATCCACTGAGCCACAGCAGCCAAGGCTTCCATACCCACTTTATTGCTTATAGTGCTTTGCAGAAAAAAACAACAACTTTTATTAGGATTAGATATAAAAAGTATGAGAAAAATAAAAATTGGCAAACTAACACAGAAGTCTAAATAAATATTGAATATAATATGATAAAACAATAAGAATAATAATATTTATGCAAGTGTTTAAAACAGCTGGATCTATAAAATTAGATAATAATATCATGGTGGTTGGGATAAGATATTGTCTGAGAGATGATAAAACATGCTCAGGGCCACATCTCCTTTGAGAGCAGGATATAGACACTGACAAACTTCAAAGGTTATTAGAAAATAGGTAATTTAGGCACATAACTATGTATGGTGCCAGTTGGGTACTAAAAATATCAGGGGGATCACTTTGTAAAATATATGTCTAACCACTAAGCTGTACACCTGAGACCGATACAAAATAATAATTGTAATTAAGAAAAAAAATCCTAAGGATAGCTATCAAATGAACAGTTTTGTATATTTTTTTAATGCAGTAGCAGAAATATAATCACTTTAGAAACTTATTATTCTCACACAGAGGTTCTCAACCTGTGGGTTGCGACCCCTTTGGGGGTCGAATGACCCTTTCACAGGGGTTGCCTAAGACCATTGGAAAACACATATATAATTACATGTTGTTATTGTGATTAATCACTCTGCTTTAATTATGTTCAATTTTTAACAATGAAAATACATCCTGCATATCAGATATTCACATTACGATTCATAACAGTAGCAAAATTACATTTATGAAGTAGCAACAAAAATAATTTTATGGTTGGGGGTCACCACAACATGAGGAACTGTATTAAAGGATCACAGCATTAGAAAGGTTGAGAACCACTGTTCTACCAGAGGCAAGAAAGGGTAAATAAAAGAGGACCCACGGGCTCAAGAAAGAGTCTTGGAGAAGCCAATGTTATGCAGCCAGTTCCTGATTGGGCCAGGGCCACGCCCACAAGCTAGGGCTCTCAGCTTATCACTACCTCATTTACACCAACATGTCTATCTACATACACCACTGTTGATTTTTGCAGAGGAACGATATGAATCTCATTGCCAAATTTTTATGGTCCTATAAAAAGATGTCATTTAATGTTATAGTGGAAGAAAAATGTACTTCATATTTAATATACAGGGGTGGGCAAACAGGCTTACAGTTATTCATATGGGAAATAATACAATAATAAATAAATAATAATACAAGAACAAACTCTGTGTTTCCTGTACTCATAACTGTAAAGCTACTTTTGCTTACCCCTGTACATTATTTAAAATCCCAGCTATGCTATCTACTAGCTATATCCCTGAATAAAGTATTTAAATTTTCAGTTTCCAGTTCACATTTGATGAATTAAAGTACTCATAGCTATCACACAAATTAAAATCATAATGAGATATCACCTAACACCTGTGAGAATGGCTAACATCAATAAGTCAACAAAAAATAAGTGTTGGTGAGGATGTAGAGAAAAGGGAACCCCCATGCACTTTTGTTGGGAATGCAGACTGGTGCAGCCACTGTGGAAAGCAGTATGGAGTTACCTCAAAAAATTAAAGATGGAACTGTCATATGACCCAGTGATTCCATTTTGGGGAATATTTTGAAGAAAGCCAAAACACTAACTGGAAAAAACATGTGCACCCCTATGTTCATTGTAGCATTATTTACAGTAGCCAATATTTGGAAGCAGCCCAAGTGCCCATCAGAAGATGAGTGGATAAAAAAGCGCTGGTACATTTACAACAATGGAATACTACTCAGTTATAAAAAAGAAGAAAATGTTACCTTTTGCGACAGCATGGATGGACCTGGTGATTTTTTTAAAAAAATATAATTTGTTTGTTTGTTTATTTATTTATTTTAGAGATCGGGGAAAGGAGAAAGAGAGGGAGAGAAACATCACTGTGTGGTTGCCTCTCACTCGTGCCCCAACTGGGGACCTGACGTGCAACCTAGTCATGTGCCCTGACTGGGAATCGAACCAGAGACACTTGGTTCGCAGGCCAATGCTCAATTCACTGAGCCACACCAGCCAGGGTAGACCTGGTGATTATTATGCTAAGTGAAATAAGCCAGTCAGAGAAAGACAAATGCCATATGATCTCACTTGGATGTGGAATCTAATGAACAAAATTAACTAATAAGATAGAAACAGACTCATAGATATAGAGAACAGGCTGACAGCTGTCAGAGGGGAGAGCGGTTGGGGAGCTGAGTGAAAAAGCTAAAGCGGTTAAGCAAAAAAAAAAAAAAAACAAATCAAACAAAATCACCCTCACAGACACAGACAACAATATGGTGATTACCAGAGGGAAAGGGGGTGGTAGAGGCAGAAGAGAGTAAAGGGGAGCTAAATGGTGAGAGAAGGAGGCTTGACTTTGGGCAGTGAACACACAACAAATATACAGATGATGTATTCTAGAATTGTACACTTGAAACCTATATAATTTTATTAACCAGTGTCACCCCAATAAATTCAATAAAAATTTTTAAGAAGAGGTTTATACTGAGGCTTAACTTGCCTAGGATAACACAGTTCATTCTTGCTGCGGATTACAAAGTCAATTACATTGTCAGAACATGCTTATTATGTCTGAATTATTAATAATTAACATTATTGTTATTATTATTGAAACTTATGTAAGGTGCCTGACATAGATTAGTTATTTTTATCTTTTAGTTTCCTACCTATTTTGTGTAAAGGAACATTTACTACCATCTATGATGTTCTCCATTGTGGGTGCAGTTCAAGAAATCATTTTTGCAAGTGAATTAGGGTCTTTTTTATGCTGATGCACAAATAGGTTTTTACTGTCTTAGATAGAGGGAATACTATTTATTTTTTTTTAAATGTAGTGGAGCATCAGAATTAACAGTGGTATATGTTTTAGGGAGATTTTTGGATAGAGCTCTAGTAAAGGTAATACAATGTCATATGCATTTGTAAAATAGCAAGCCAAGGAGAAGAGCAATGAACTTGGAGTGCAGGACCTGGGAGGTTAGGTCAGCTCTGCGACCTGAGCACATACCAGATCTTGCTGGGCCTCAGTTTTCTCATCCATAAACTGAGACTATTGAGTGCTATGACTTCTGAAATCTCTTCCAACTCTAAAATATGAATGTTATTTTACCCACAATGTCAATATCTTTTATGATGATGATAGTCATAGAAGAAATGTACTTAACTGGGCACCTAAAAACCTTCATCTCATAGCACTAATGTGGGCTCATATCCTCTTACACTTGGCTAGCAGCAGAGTGTTAGTCCAAAATTACAGCTCCCTCAAATCACATTATTTCTATGTATTAAGCTGAACCCTAACACTTGAAGTCTGAAATTTTTATGATTTTGGCTAGAGTAGACATCCTGTTTTCCAGGGGAAAGAGGGTTTTTAAAATTCACTTTTCTGCAATTCTACTCTCTCTCTTTTTCCCAAAATCACATGTTGATGAGTTAAGTGCAATTGCATCAAAAACATGTGGATTTCATTTTCCTTGAAATTCACATGGGTTAAAAGTGGGGAAAGGGAAGAGAAGATGAGAAGGAGAAAGAGAGGAAGCGTCACACAATAGATTAGAGTGGTTCCACTGAATGAAATATTTTAACAACTGCCAACTAAGGGTTGTACCAGATTCACCACCACTCTGATATCTAATGGGACTCTTGTGTCTCTAAGGTTGGACTACAAATGCAGCATGATGAGAGAAAAGGGACAATGGCTTTGGGACCAGATCACAGTTTGGACCATTTTGCTAGTAGTGTAATTCTATGCAAGTCTGTTAACTTAGGGGGTGCACTATTTCTGCAAATGATAATAATAATACCTAGAACATCTGGTTATTATAAGGCTTTTTAATAGCATTTATGAAATTCTTAAGAATGTATCTGTCTGGAACACAGAAGTATCTTGTATCTGGTCTTATTTATTCTACATTATCTGGCACCCAACCTAATGGCCAGTGGCGAAGGGACTTCTGGTGGGACCATCTCAATTTGGTCATCTGTGAATGTACTTTATCAGTTCTGCCTTCTTTGCACCCTTTGTTTCTAAGTCCTGTGAAAATTCAGCAACCTGGGAAAATCATTGTATGTGTGTTTTATAATGACTATGACTGCAAAACAATATGCACACAAATCTTACATCTGGTGGTAGGGAAAACAAAGACAGAGGAAAGTTTCCATGTTCTTCTCAGTTTGTGGTTAGGACAAGTCCCACATTTGGTTCTTTCTGGGATGTTCTTGGCCAGCTCAGCCTTAGGCTTACTCCCTGTCACTACTCAGTTCCCACAGCCAGTGCCTTTCCAGCTGTTTCCAGGGTTACCTTCTATGATTGCTTCCCTTCCAGACCTCTGGGGCTGGCTGGAAGGAAGGAATTAATTAAGGCCAAGTCTTCTTCCCTCTTAGACCTGAGGCCTGCTTTGTCCGTTTCATGTTAACACTCAATCCCACCCTCTCCTCCACCTCTTCTGCTCATCTCCCCACTAGAGAATGGGAGGAAAGAAGGCATACCTTCACACTGTTATTGCTGCTGCTGTTGATTCAGACAGATTAAGTGGCTTGAAGCTTGAACTTACTACTTAAAACATTCTAAACCCTCGACCAAGGATTAAATTGCCTTCCAAGGACCAGTCTTGATCAAGTTCTCAGTTTTACCCACACCTATGTATTTTATGGTTTTGTTTTCTTGTCTTTAAAATACTTGTACTAAGTCAAGCTTACCTAAGTGCTAGGTCTCCCACATCTGATATCATGCCTTAAGAAGATGGAGTATACAGACCTAGATCTCTGATCTCTATGGGGGTTGTAAGAATTCAGTGAAACTAGCAAATGATGGAAGACCAAAGAATATACATAGATTGCCATTTTCTCCTTACAACTCCAAAAAAACAAACCTATACTAATTTTTTCCCATTAGTCAGGAGAGAAGTTCTATCAGAGAAATATATAATAAAAACAATAAAAAATTATATTACTCACCCATTTCCTGAAAATCTATGTACCCATACCATCTGAAATGCTTTATACCCATCAACTCCCTGAACCTCAACAATTCTTGAAATTTACATTTAATAAACACCCTACAATTGAGGAATAGAAGCTTGGAGGGGTGGCATAACTTGCCCAAGGCCACACTGTGTGTTCACAACCAAGACTGGATATTAGGTTTTTTAGACTTTGAAATATGTGCTCTTTCCACTGATGGGGGACGGTAGCGTTCGTATTAGCTATCTGTGGATAGGTGATGGATTAGGAAGACAGTGCAGGAGGCAGGGGGTGGAAGTTCTTGTAGGTGAAACCCAGAACCTGAGCATAGGAAGCCAGCGAGGAAGAGTCAACATTGAGGAAGGCTGCCAGCAATAGGAGACGGAGGGTGGGCCTGAGTACAGGGAAGCTCCAAGATTTATGCCAAAGAACATATTCACCTGGAGCTGCCAAATTGAGCCACTGCCATATAAAGGTGGCTGTGAGTTCAGTTCCAGAGCTCAATTGCCAGGATGGATCAATAGCTCAATGACTGCTGGCTGAGGTCAATCCTACCACTATAAATGAGCCTTCCCTGCTCACCTGTGCAATGTGATGAACAACAGAAAATTATAATTAAAAATATTATTGTTATTAATAATACGTTATTGTGATTTTATGTATTAAGTTTCTACTATGTGACAGGCACTAGACTAGGTATTCATTAATTACTTAACTCTTATAATAAATAAGGTCAATATCATGAGTTCTTCAGGAATTTAGAAGTTAAATCGCTTTGTCCTGTTACTTGGTAAGTAGCAGAATAAGGATTTGAACAGAAAGTTCTGAGGAATACATTGTATGAAACTGTAAGTATGAGAAACTAGATATCTTAAACAACTGAAAACAACAACAACAAAAAGCTATGGAAACCTTGGCCTTACTTCCTCCTAAAAGGGGAAAAAATTTTGTTCAGTGATGATAAAGTATAGTAAGGATTTATACCTAGCGAAGAGTCTTTAGCATAGCAGTTAAAATTCTATGATTCTTTGATTTTTCTGAATCTAAAGCAATTAGCTCTAGTTCCTGGTATATAACAATCCAAACTTCTTTTAATCCTTCATATCCATAACTGAGGCAGAGCCTGAGATATGGGGGAAGGGAAAGAATATAATCTTATTGGTCTCTCCGTTACTAAAGTGGCGTTCAAAGCATATTGCCATTATTTATACATTACCACCACTATCCACCTTTGTCCCCTTGTATGGACTGGCCAACTTCTGCCCATCCTTAGAACTCACCTTATATGTCCATTTCTCAAAGAAGTCACTTCCTCTGGGATATCACTCATTTCATTCCATTCTTTCATTCTCCAAACATTGTCAATGTGACTGCAGCACCTGGTGCTTACCTGGCATACTAGCTGCCATATTGTTTTTATAGCTTGTTTTCTTCTGTAGACTCTGTCCTCCTTGAGGAAGGAAGGAATTGCCTTTTTTGTCTCTAGGCCTTGGTACCTAGCAGAGAGCTCACTAATCAATGAGTGAAGGAATAAATTAATAAGTTCTTTATTGGGCTTAGACTTGGTTTTCCTGTTAATCTAGAACTCTGCCTAATCAAACCCACCTCTATGCTTTTAAACTGTCATTTATCCACCATCAATAATGTAAAATTATATGTGCATTCCTTAGGTCAAAACTACAACCTCGAGGTCTCCACAAGCATTTTAATCAAGAATATGTACTGCAAAGGTGAGCAGCTGGCATTACATCAGAAAGGTTGTAATTTAGAAGTAGCTCTGACAGCAATTGCTAGAATCAATTTCAAGACTTTATTTAGCGAAGTGAATTCTATAAATGTTTCAGTTGGTGAAACTGGTAGTTAGCAAGACAAATGTTAAAAAATGGACTTCTGATGGTGAAATGCATAAGGATTATAAGAATTAGGTAAAATATTTTAGAGGTTGTTCCACCCTTGCATTTGCACTCTCTCCACTCCTGCATAAATAGGATGTAAAAAACCAGCAGGGACTATCAGCTGTGGCACAATTTTTTCCCTGGACAGCCGGTGTTGACTTCAAAGGGTCATAGAATCCTGCCTCTGCAAAGTTGCTAAATTCACCTTGGGGGCCACATTTTATTCAAAATTCTGGTTTACAGTACCTGAAAAGACAAAGAGCTGAAACTTCATTGACTTTAGAAAATGCATGTATGAACTATTTGGTGTCAGCTTGATAATGATATATTTGTTTTTTAAGAAATGTTTATATGTATGGAAGACTTTAGTCTGAGATTAGCTTTGAGAATAACCCGGTAGCAAGATTATGAAGGAGCAGCTAAAGGTATCTTATACCAAACTTTTTGAAACTACCATTTTCTATCAAAAAGAATTCAAGAAGTATGTTTAAACCAATCGGCGTAGGCCTGTTTCTAACATATGACCTCAGCATTTTTCTCTAACTAACCAAGACAATGTGCGCACATGAAGTAGGTTTCTGAACAGAGAAATAAATGTTTATGCAAAATGCATAGAAACAAATTAGTGCCTCCACTAAAAATTTCCAGATTGTTTTAAACATAATCCAGTTCTGTCAGTGGAGGATTTTTACACTTGCTAATGCAAAGTTCCTTTTGCCTTTATGAGCAACAGATTCAAGAGAACAAAAGTAGACTTTTACCTAAAATCTGGTCCCATATTACATAAGTGGCCTTTTATTCCCTGTCATTTTACAAAAGTACTTTCAAAAGTGTCACACGAGAAACCCCTCCAAAAGGCTTCAATTTTTTGTTGCAGATAATAGAAACCATACTAGCTAATTTGAACAGAAAGAATTTTACAGAAATGGTGTTACATAACTGAATATTAAATGCTAAAATGCAGCCAGTGAGGATGGCCAGCCACATACGAAGTATGGCCCACAGGACTCTAGTAAGTGTTCCTCATATTTCCATATGTACATAGATCTTCTGGGATCTGGTTAATACAAACTTTGATTCCATAGCTCTAGTCTATGGCCTGCGCTTCCACTTTTCAAACAAGCTGTCTGGATTCCAGTGTTGGTCTCTGAACCATACTCTGAGTAGTGAGACTCCAGCAGAATCCCCACTGCCGCTGCTGCCACCTTCCAAAGGCACTAAAGATACTAAGTCTGGACACTACAGCTTCCGCCTCAAATTCCCCAAAGACCCAAACACCTCTCCATTTTCTCTTCCATAAGATTCAATCATCCTATTGGGCTGCCTCCTTTCATTGTCTATTTTCCCTTCTAAAACTTGTTTAAATATGTTTGCTTGGCATAAACAAGGTCAAATATTGCATCTTAGCTCAAGGATGTCCATCAAATGTAGTTCTTAGATTTCCAGCCAATGTAGGAAGATACATGAGAAACGGGCTGACATGACTGTTGAGTGAGCCAGCTTTCACTGTTTTCTTAAAAATACTGATAATACTAAGAAAAACTGTAATGTCTAACACCTACTGCAAGTTAATGACATACTAGACATTATGATAACTGTTTCACTTGTACTATCTTATTTAATATCCACAAAAACTCCATAAAGTAAGAATTATTATTATTCACTTGCAGATTAGGAAGCTGAGAGACAGAGCTGTTAGCAGACTTGTCCAAGGTTACAAAATAGTCAATGATAAAGAATTTGAATATAAGTGGTTAAACACTGAAGCTCTCTATGCTATATTGCCTCATAGTAGACTGGGATGAATGAGATAATGAACTTAAAAGTTTCAGAAACTCTATAGTAAAAAACCTCTTTATCTTGATTAACTGAGTATTTCTCAAATGTATTCAGATGTGAAAATCTTAATTTTGTCAAGTGATATTTATTCACATTGGGCAGAGAAAGTTTCACAAAATAAACCTTAGAAAATTTAATCTTAAATAATTCTTTAGTTTTAGACAGCCCACAGTTTAGAATTTTAAGCCTGACAGACCTTGCCCTGCCACTTACTACCGTGGATCGGTAAGTCTCAAACTTTGGTGTTTATTAGAGCCACCTGGGTTTCTGATTCTGTACGCCTGAAGAATTTTTTTCTTGACAAGTTCCTGAGGGTTTCTGATGATATGGTCCAGGGGCCACACTTTGAGACCACTAGTCTGAGCATTGGGCAAGCCACTGTCCATCTCTGAGCTTTGGTTTCCCTGTTAGTAAAATGGAATCACCTACTTTGTAGGGTCATTCATTCTTTCATTAACAGATTTCTGTGAGTGTCTATATGTGCAAAATAAAGTGCTCAGTGTGGGAAACAGTGATGAGTCCAAGAGAAAAGATCTCTGTCTTCATGAGCTTACATCCCGGCTATAGGAAGGACATGAGCTAACTGTGCATCATGCATGGTCCATAGGAAGTCCTTTAATACATAAGAGAACCCATCTCCTTACTGAAGCCTTTCTTGACTTACTCCATCCCATGATTGTCTTTCATTGTGTTAAACTTCTATAACATTTATAACCTACTTTCTGTATAGGACTTCAAATGCAACCATTATTAATATAATATAATTACAATATAAATATAATCATACAGATATTTAAGCAGATTATTAAAAATCCATGGGCCTCATTACTTATTTATGTTTTTAAATACTTATATAGAGCCTACTATGTGCAAGACAACATAGTACATATTTTGCTTTCCTCAGAATGCATTACTCATCATAAACACTCAGAACATTAGCATTGTATATTTGACTCATTTAATGAAATTTATTGAACCCCTACGACTTGGTGCAAGGTGCTGGTGATTCAGACAGAAATATAATACAGTAAAAAAAAAAAAAAAAAGAAATATAATACAGTACCTTTTGCACTAGATTGTGAGCTCCTTGGGGACTAAAACAATGTTGATTTCACATCTGAGCCCTTAAGAGTAACACTATATCTGGCACACTGGAGGACTTCAATACATTTTTTTAAAAACATAAGTGAAAAAATGCTCTAGAATAACTTACAGACAAGTGGCTATAATACATAATAATAAGAACAATAATATAAGTCCACCCAGAATTTCATTAGATCCCAGCACAGTGAGTCTCTCTCTCTCTCTCTCTATGGAGTGTTAATAGGAAACAGACAAGACATTGAACTTGATTTTGAAATAGAAGAGAATTTCTCCTATTGAAGAATGAAAGAAAAGCCCATAAAAGGAGAAGTAGGTACAATGATCTTACAGAGTATAAGTATGAGTTGTTCTTAAAGAATGATTGAAACTGACAGTGATTATCAAGAGTAGGTAATAATAAAGTTGAGAATATAGGCAGACAGATAGATACCAGTTTGGAAAGGCATGGATTTTAAGCAAAGGAATGGGTATTTTATCTTACCAGAGGGTTGTATACCTTGAAGACCATGTGATATTTGCCAGACCATTTTTTAAATTATTTTAAATTGTTTTGCCAGTGTTAAAAATTGTGAATTTTGCATAAAAATGGGATCTTTTTTCTTTTCTTGAAAGATGGGAAGGTCTGACAATACTAGGTCCACATTCTTCATAGCATCCACGGCTAGTGCTGAGTTGAGGCTGATACCTTAATCTGCATAAGCAATGAAGTAATTATGCTTCAGTTTTACACACATAATACTATTCTTTATTTTGGATTCATTCATTTATTCTTTGTTCACTCACACCATGTGTCAAACACTTTTCTAGGTGTTAGGGAAGAAGGCAAATATGTATGTAAGAAGTTCATACTTTAGTGAAGAAGATGGGTATGTAAATAAATAAGTTTATCAGAGTTACCAGACTTTTGCTAGAACTCTCCATTGGTATGGTATAGGGGAAGTTAGGTAGACCTGGCAGAATTCTTAAAAGTCTTCACAGAAGGGATGAGATTGGAGCAAATTCTTAAAAATTGAACAAATAAGCATCTCCTAAAAGAACTAAAGAGAGAATGAGTTTTACAAAGAGAGACCGAGGTGAGTAGGTCTGATGTGGAGAGGCAACTAAAGAAATTCTGCAGTTTGACATAGGGTAAATAATGTTAAAGGTTAGGGATGGAATGAGAAGTGAGTCGGAACTGGTAGGGAAGAGTTAGTTAGATCACTGATACAAAGAAATGTAGACTTTCTTTTTCTTTTTTTTTTTTTTTTTGCCAAGAATACTATAGCTATACAATTATAGATATTTAATGCTCATTAATGGTGACTCAAAGTCTCCAAAAATTCTAAAATTCTAAAAATTCTAAAGAACTAAAAATCTTAGTCTCAGCAAGACTTTTTTTTAGAAACAAACGAGGCATCAAAACATACTTCAAAATACTTCTCTGATAAATCAATGAATACAGATAAAGAGTACTTTAGATTTTATTTTTTCTTTCTAGTGTTCCAGAATGCTAAGACTGAGTTATCCTATAGAGTATCCAACAACCCATTTTCCAGTTAAGAAATGGAAGCACAGAGAGGGAGAGAACTTGGCCAAGGTCACAAAGTAGGTACATAATAGAGTTGGGCCTCACCCTTAAATTTCTCCCCCTCCTTAGTCCAGGGCTTAGATACCGTCACTCCACTCGAAGACTTCCCTTAGCATGGCTCAGCTGCATTGCTGAGTCCTATTTTCCATGAGTTACTGCCTTTCTCAAACTGCTTTTTATAAAAATTCCTATTTCTAACAGTTTTCATTAAAATTTTGGAATCTTATTGCCCAGAGAGGAAAAAATTCTGGTTTAAAGACAACATAAAATTGTTCTTTCATTAAAATCACCCAGTGAGAGGCATTATGCTCTTTGGGACAAGTCACAAGTCAGAGAAACTTTGTTAATGTTTTTGGACCATATTCATGGGGGAGGGGCGTTTGGAAGTTGGAGGTGAGGTGGGAAGAGGAATTAATTACACTGGAAAGGAGTCACCAATTATCCCCGCACAGTGGCTAGGACCAGGTTCCAAAACGTGAAGGCCTACAGGAAACTCAAGCAGGCTGTCTGCCTGAACAAAACTCCTGGATGGAACAGTTTCTCTGCTCCTGGGTCTGGCTTTTCTCACTCTTTCCTTTTACCCACTCAGCAGCATTTGAGTAAATTTAGAGAAAAGTCTTATACCACAGCACATGGGGGACAAAGTTTAGAATAAGCACAGAATTGAAACCACTAAAGAGCACTGAGCAGGAGTCAGAAAACGTGTGGGTATACATCAGTCTTCTAAAACTCCTCCTTCATTTCTCAGCAGGCCCACCACGGTCTGACAGCCCTCATTACTTGTGGATTCTATGTTTGCAAATTCACCTACTTGCTAAAATTTATTTGCAAGTCCCCAAATCAGTATGTGGGGTGCTTTTGCGGTTACTCACAAACATGAGCAAGGTGTTGACAATTTG
Organism: Furipterus horrens; assembly: GCF_987537825.1. Taxonomy (NCBI): domain Eukaryota; kingdom Metazoa; phylum Chordata; class Mammalia; order Chiroptera; family Furipteridae; genus Furipterus; species Furipterus horrens. Next base: position 39,090,994 of record NW_028327173.1, read on the forward strand.
AGATGCCCACTGTTGAGTTTGAACAAGGTGAACTCTGCCTTCTTGTTTTTGATTCTTATACTGTAAACAAGTGTCCTATTTATGACCTCTTAGTGCCACATTTTCCCGTATTTTTGTGCTTTCTGTTGGTAATTTCACTGTTAAGTGCTATGTTGTGTTCCTAAGCATAAGAACTTGATAATCTTTCTAGTCCAAGGTTGTCATTTCTTAATCTGAGATCCACAAACTATAAACAGGGTCCTGTGAAGAACCATTTGAAAATATAGGTAAAATGTCTGTAAATCTGAAAATGTTTTTATAGGCAGAGTATCCATAGCTTTTCTCATAAGGACAGTCCCCATCTTCCCCTGAGCTATAGTGTCCCACCTCTACCACATTTTGCCACCCCAAGAAAGCCAGTGTTCAGCCCTTAGTGACCAAGAATTGCTTGGTTTTCTTCTTTCCTTCCTTATCATTTGTTATGGATACAACTAAGGGCCTGGCCTCTATCAAATACTTTCATGTGTGTTGGCTCATCTCTTTACCCCCTGTTTCAGATGAGGAAGTTGAGGATCAAAAAAATAATGTGTCCAAGGTCGCTCATTTAGTAATTGGTAGAGCAAGCATAAGAATCCATGAATTCTGACTTTAAATCCATTGTCTTCTTCTCTGCACCATGCTGCTTTTCCCTGGGCATGCCTGCCCTTAATTGTAGTTGACTGCATGAGTATATTGGGAGGGTGCAGAGCCAGGGATGCGGACTAAAGGAATTTGGAAAGAGGTGATGAATATTCATGTGGATCTTATACCAGAGACACCAGGCTGCAGGCAATATTGTACCAGCATTACAACATCCATATCTCACATAAACATTTCCTCATCGAATGCTTAGTTATGGTATCATTAAAGAATATGAATATTTATAGACATGGAGACAGGAGCTGAGAGTAAATGATTTGAGTTCTTATGGCTAGTCACCCAGACTTTGAAGCCCAGGGCGAATGCCTCCATAGCCAGTCCTTCCCTACTGTATAACACTGCCTTTCTGATTTGATCACAGTTTTTGTTGTAAAGAGAGAACTCTCCAGATGAGCATTTCATTCTGTTCATAAGAAAGTCTTGCAGGTTTAGGGTGAGCCAATAGACTAAAAATGATTCATTTGAGTCAATAGCTCCACAACTCTCAATTTTAAATTTCTTTTATAGACATCCTTTGATTCCACACATCTTCCCCCTGCTTTTATATGAGGACATCTGGCTTTCCAACTAGAATTTCTTCTCAACAAGTCGGTGAACTTTGATGGGATAGGAAATTAAGTTTCTTCTCTTTAGTTTGCATGCTTGCCAACTGTTCCCTCTAACCACCCCCCATCCAGGGCAGAGACTACGCAAATACAGGACATCTCTGACCCAGTCAGTGAGAAACAACTCTGCTACCTGTTGGCCGAACCTGAGGAATCGTCCTACAGAAGTCTTTAGAGTCACTGTCTTCCACACATCCAAATATCTAGTTCCAGTCAATGAATTAGTATTTCCACATCTGGGCACCAATGTGCTTCTTCTTGGTGTCTCTGCTCATTTTATCCCAGCTCATCTGTGACTTCCTAAGCTCAAGTTCTCTTGCCCAAAGCTTTCTCACCTATTAAAAAAATTAGTTCAACTGTCACTTTATCCAAGAAGTCCTCACTAAGCTGTTCTAATAGATATTAATATCTTCTTCTCACATCCCTCTCTGCTGTGTACCTCTTATTGGTACCTTATATTATCACAATTTATAGAAGTGTTTTGGCTCCTCTACTTAACTACCTACCCACAACTTTCATATGGCAGGAACTATATGGGATCAGTTTTTTATTCCTCACAACATAGTACCTTGAATGTATTAGTTAAGTGTCTCTCCAAAAATTATTATTGTCATTATAATGTCTACAATTTAATGAGTATTTATTTTGAGCTAAGCATTTTTCACTTCTATTTCATACAATAATGCTGCAGGGTATTTTTCATCATCCTCATTGTTTAAACAAGACTCAGTCAGCCAGTAGTGGAGAAGCAGGGATTCTAACTTGAGTCTGTACTTCCAGTGTCCTTTGATATTGGCACTATAATTTGGTGCTATTGAAAAATAAAATCTGAATAAGTGGGGCACTGCATGCATTTTTTGAGTACTCTGAACAGTAACCAGTCACACCTGTATTGTCAGAAACAAAATTCAAATGAAAAGAAAGGTCTTTAAGAACTTCAAATAATTGGCCAGGAGTCCTTGTACAAAAGACATTCATTCTGAGAACAACAGTATAGTATGACTCTGAAAACAAATTCTGGAGCAGGTTGCCTTGGACTGAATGCTGACTCTGCTATTTGCTACCTGAGGGATCATGGGAAACTATTTAACTTTTCTGTGTTTCATTTCTTCATTTGTAAAGTGGGCATCATTGTCATTGTTGTTATCATTGTCACGATCATCATCATGCCAATCCCTGCTTCCAAGTTTGTTGTGAGAGCGAAATGAGTTATATTAAAAAGACTCTTAGGAATGTGCTCAGTAAGTTTAGTTTAGTTAGTATCATTGGGCCAGCAGTTGCAAACAGTTGGCTTGTAGGTAAGATTTGATATGCATATTATTTCTAACTATAATTGCTTCACATAGTGTATTTTGAAGCAGTGGTTTATTGCAACAATTACATATTTTTAGATTATACACAAAAGTGCATATTTCTAAGCTTTCTTCAAAAATCAGGAAATCTAGGACCTCTGAGCAGCTATTTCTAGCTGGTCATATCCATTGGTGCTGAGCGACAGCTTGCCCCACTTAACAGAGGCACGCACTCCTGTGTGTCATCTGGGCCCAGATTCGCTGTTGCCTTATGCTCAGACACTTCTCTCATTTGTGATTTCTGGTCTTGAACTAGTGAGCCCTATGTTACACCCTTGCTAAGAATGTTTTGAACTGTTATCTAATCTACCATATGCTTCAGTAAGTTGAGTTTTTAAATGTTCCAGTCCAAACACAGTTTTAAGCAGCAAACTAGGTAAGCATACAGATGAGCTAGCTCATAGAAAAGTGGGTGTTGGAATAGGTATAGCTGATAATCAGGAGAAAGAAAAACTCGTCAGCATACATAGTACTCCGTCACAATGCAGCAGCACACTTAAAACCACACTCAGAATGTAGCACCACAATGCAATATCTTATTACATGAATGCGTGCTTATAAGAATGATCCTACCCCTGTTTCCACTTTTAAGGCTTTATTAAAGTATTTTATCTCCTTATTAAGAAGGTCTATTCAAATCTCTCAATCATACTTTCTGTAGCAAACCAGAGGGATTTCTTATTTCCCTATCTCGCAGAGAAGAATTTGAGCAATTCTATTTTCCCCCTAGTCACTGCCTTCTCCACCAGGCTGTGAGTCCTTAGAGCACAGGGGAACTGGGGAATTTGTTTGTGTGCCTCTTAGGGCTAAGCAAAGTGTCTTGGAGTTATTTGCTAAGTGTGCATTTGAGTAAATTTTATTAAGAAAATTTTAAAACATTCATTTCAAGCCTATTTGAGCAGAACGTAAAAACATTTTATACAAATATTTCAATTTAAAAAAAAATGAAAGTGTTGGGCGCATAAGTATGTTTGTTCCCATTAGAAGCCTTTATTTATGTTACTTTTCCCTAGAACCAGACACGAGTTGGCTTCCACTTTGTTTTTTTTGTGTGACATGGCAGGTTACTTCAAATCCCTAAATCGGTTTTCTCATTTTTAAAATGAGGATTTCTATTGTCCATCAGTATCTTAGACCTCACCTCCTATAAGAAGCACTCAATAACATCTAAGAGTAGATTCAAGTGCCCTCCTATGAGTGCCCACGGCCCCCATGCTCTATCACAAACTTGAAGTTCCCAAGACTATTGCTTCCGTAAAAGAAGAGGTTATGCCTCATTCCCCGCAGGATCCCCTGAACAGACTAAGTGGTCAGAAAATATTTATTGACTAAAAAAAAAAAAAAAAAAAAAATTGGTTGAGTAAATAAAAAACCGAGTAAGTGTATACTTTCAAGGTAGTTGTAAGAACCCAAATATCAGTTGTCATCAGCAATGTTAAACATGGGGGAGCTGAACGGAGAACTCTGCTTTGGACAAAAGTGCTGTCCCTTGCTCCCATCTGTCACTGTCCTGGGCCCCAGCCATCTCCCATTACACTCCCATTGAGCTTTCCTGAAGCTGACCTGGGGCAGGCAGGGCTGGTGGGGTGTTTTCCAGCTTCACCAACCTAATTGTTCTTCATTTCCTGCCCATAAATGGTACAAGGTGTGGAGTTGCACCTCCCAATGTCCCAATTTCAATCATTTGTCTACATTAATCGACACTAATGGCTTTTACAAATGTAAGTCTTTAAGCTCCAGTATGTTACATGTGTTTGAGGAGGCCACTGAAAGAAAGCAAATTCCCTGCTCCTTTAGCTTCCAGGGAAATGTTCTCCAAGTGTCCTGAATGCAGGGGCAGAGCCCAACATTCCAAAGTCCTGCACCTTTGCTCACAATCCCTCAAGAGATTGGGTTGTTATTATTAATAAAGTGTGACTTTCTCCAAATGAAAGAACAAAGCCCTGTGTGTTACCAACCTCATGGAAAAGACAGGCACAATGAGATTTGAAACACATCAGTTTATTTGACACCAAAAATTAGGTTGTTTAACTTTTGTTTCTTTTAAAAATTATTTTTAAGGACTATGACATTAGGTACAATTTTTTAAATTTATTGCTTTCTTTAGAGAGAGAGGAAAGGGGACAGGGGTGGGGGGCGGAGAGAGAGAGAGAGAGAGAGAGAGAGAGAGAGAGAGAGATATCTATTTGTTGTTCCACCTATTTATGCATTCATTGGTTGATTTTTGTATGTGCCCTGACCTTGAATCAAACCCCCAACCTTGGCACCTGTTGAGACAATGATCTAATCAACTAACCAACTAAGTTAGACTAAGCTACCTGGCCAGATCTATATAATATTTTTAATAATATTTTTTGCTCTTGAGCCCAATATTAGAATACTATAGCTTTTTCCATCTTGGAAGTGTCACTGAAAGTCTTTCTTCATAGTTTTGTATTCAATACAGTTCAACTTATCCTCTTTATTTTTCATTTAATCTTATAACAAATACATTTTCCTGGTTATAATTATAGTTTTAAGATCTAATATTATTTATTTTAATACATATAGTTTAATCTTCTTAACCATTGCTTAGTAGTAAACATTACAATATAAGACCAATATTTAAAAGAAAACACAAATTTAGAAAATAGGTAACTGACTAGGAAAAAATACACAGCAAATAAGAAAGTTTATAAAAGCTTTCTCACCCACCTGGGCACTAGCCATCTGACCAACATTTCTTTTGTGAATTTCCAAATATCATCATTCTAAGATGGAAAGCAAAAGTCCAATATTAACAATAGACAGCAAGAAAGAAAATATAGTTTGAAAACCGTAAGTGCAATAATGAATATGAATAATTCAAACTCCTATAATTAAAGGCAGTCTCTACTTCACCAAAACATATAAATAAAAGTTTAATAATATATTATTTACCTAAAACAATATTGCCTATATTGTTACGTGATGCAACCAGAGTTCCAAAACTACTTTTTTAGCCTAATGTCCCCCCAAAGCAGATACTAAGACAAAGGCCAGTGTGCAAACAGTTCATTTTCGGAAGTGATCCCTGGGAGTAGGACTGAGGCAGGGGCAAATGAAACATGCAGAATGAGAGAAGACCAACACAAGGATGAATGATTATTGATCTGGGCTCCACTATGGGAGTGTGAGGCTGGATGCTGTCAGGACTGTCCTCGGGAGCTTTCTAGAATGCATCTCAGAGCTATTCTCCCAGGCATGAGTGGAGGAAAAAATTATTCATTGGCCCTTAATCCCATTGGTCAAGCACAATCCCATGGAAATTAACTAATTCAAACACAAATCTTTCCTGGCTTTGTGGTTTGAAATACTACTACTCCCTATTGCTTGAACTGGTTGTTACAGCAGCAGTTGAAGTAGGAAGTGGTGCTGAGAGGGTTTGATGTGGCTCACAAGAGTGGCTCACAGTCTATCCTTAACATCATTCAGATTTGCTCATGTCCTCCATTAAGTTCATCTCCTCCGAGGAGATGACTAGCTATTTATTCTGCCAGCGAAACAAGCTAGATCCTCACTGTCACAGTTGTCCCAAGCCTTAATTAGTACTCATCATCTCCCTCCCACAACACTCTCCACAGAATTCCCTCTCTCACAGCCATTACTTGAGCTGGTCTGGGCAGCTTTCCTGGCAAACTGCCCCAGAACATCATCCCTAAGGGGTCTGAGCCCTTGGCTGCTCTTGTGCATGGATGCTTGAGTTGTTGGCTCATCCTTATCACCATGCATGGAAGATGAATCCCCCAAGTTTCTGACATACTCAGCCCTGCCTTAATTCTGTGGCAGTAACGCTAGTTCCTCTCGGTAATCAGGGTCTGTTACTTCTACCAGCAACTTCCTTCTTTGCTTGTTGATTCAATGATAGAGAAGAACAAAATGGCCAGGTGAAAATAGAGTTCAAAATTCCATGGAAATCTTACTGAGTCTTCTGTTAGAAGTCCCGGTCCCCCAACCCATGGCAATATAAGAAGTAGAGCCTTTAATTCAGCAAATCCTAGTGATCAGGCTCCCAAATTTCATTCTGAAAGTCTATGTCCTAGGACCTCCTGTAACCAACTCTCTTGGATTGGGTTTCCTCAAAAGCAGAACCTGGGACAAAATCATATGTGCAGGTAGTTTATACAGAGAATTATTCCAGGAAGGAGGGATTAAGGCCAGGGGAAAACAAAGAAGAGAGAAAGAGGAGGGGGGGAAAGCCAATATAGGAATACATTGTTGATTTGGCCACTGTTACAGTAAACAGGTGCTTAATATGTACATCTTGAAACTGTTTACCCAGGAGTCAAAGAAAAGAATTTCTATCAATATGTGGTTAATTTTTTCCTCTATGGAGAACTCCGTCGGCAGCTGTCCGTCTCGAGAGACGATGGTGTAGCTTCTTAAGAGTCTATCTGCACCGCCGAGAATGGTTGTGCAGTCCGACTCGGGAGTGACACGGTATCTGTCTCCTCCCGTGTTGAATCGACATCTTGCGATGACGCTGGAGTGTCCTCTCCAGTGGAGCTGAAGCTACAGAGCCTGGGCAGGGTGATATGGAGGGTCTGCTGTTGCCCATGCAGCAGACCCCCCCTCTCTTCGCAGCTGAAGGGTCCAAGGGAAAGACGGAGTCAATACAGCTTGACTTCAGGTGTGCCACAGGAGTTGCCGGTGTTGACTACAACGTCAAACCGCCTTAGGGACTCCGGCTCCGGATTTTCTGTCGGGGTTTACTCCCTTAGCCTTTCCCCTGAAGAGGTATGCCGCAAGGCAGCGGAGGTTTTTTGGAGTCAGAGTTTTCCTTCTCTGATGTGCCCTGACTGGAAGATCGAACCAGCGACACTTAGCTCGCAGGCCGACGCTCAATCCACTGAGCCAAACCAGCCAGGGTATAAAAAAAACAATCATTAACCCTAGAATATTATATCCATTGTGCTAGTATTTAAAAGTGCAGATACAATAAAGGCATTTTCAGACTTATGAGATAGAAAATATACCAACACTGAAGTTGTTTGAAAGATATGCTACAGGAAGAAGAGACTTGAGTACAGAAGGAAGCAGAGAGATGCAGGAAGTACGGTAATTAGAAATAAAGAAGTTTATGCATTTTGTGGTTTAAATAAGGAGTAGGAACAGGAGTAGGAGGAAGAAGAGAACTAAGTCATTAGTAATTGCCAAAATTCCCTTTCCTTAAAACCCTGCATTCCCAACATGCAGTGCAGGCTAATTTTATTTTATTGTCCAGGTCAGAGACATTTTCCTGTATCAGGTGTCATTTTCTATTTTTCTTGCCCAGAACTTTTAAATTATTCTGCCTTGAAGCTCCAGTATTGGATTTCTCTCAGGTTCCACAACTTCAACAGTCCTCCTCTCTGTTTAATGTAACTTCCAATGGTTCACGTGGTGTCTCTTTTTCTAAAGGGACTTTGCTCGCCCCTCCTCTCATGGTCCCCTCCCTGCCCCCAATGCATTATGGCTGGATGTCATGCTTCACTGTTCCTTCTCCCATTAGTAGACCAGAACATACTGTGATGATAAAAATCTTTGCCAAAAATTCCTGGCTATGATCACATGGAGCTCTAAAAAAACACATTTTATTTTTCAGATAGATTGAAAAAAGCAGTAACTCCAGCAAGTGAGTTTTAACTTCTTTTCAGAGAAGAATCATTTCTGGTTGAAGGGAGCACTGGAGGCAGTCAAAAGATATGGATTTGAGATTGGCCTTGACACTTACTTAATAAGGGGTCTTCATGAAACTGATGCTCTAAGGGTGTAAGATGATTTTTCGATCTGTGCTGTGAAATGGATGTGATAGTTATAGCTTTATCTCCTCATTCGCTGTGAAGATCAAATGCAAAAACATTTTCATAGCTTATTATTATTACATACATTATTATTGTGGCTATCATCACATTATCATTATCTTAGTGCAAACTGGTAAAAACACCTTCCTATTGGTCTCTTTTTAACACATATTTATTGAGAACTACTGTTTACCAGGTCTAGGTATAAATTTCAATGTCTATAAATAAAGATGTTTAGCAAATACCAATTAAACTCCATTCCTTGGGTATTTGTCTGCTTTGGCTGCCACGACAAAATACCATAGACTGAGGGACAAACAATAGAATTTATTTCTCACCATTCTAGAGGCTAGAAATGCCAGATGACGGTGCTGGCAGACTCAGTTCTCAATGAGAGCTCTCTTCCTGGCTTGCAGATTGATTTCTGGTGTTTCTTTTCTTACAAAGAAAACCACTGAATTAGGACCTTATGGACTCATTTAACCTTAATCACCTCCTTAAAGGCCCTATCTCCAAATGCAGTCATATTGGGGGTTAGGGCTTCAACATATAAATTTGGGGATCACAACTCAGTACATAACATCCCCTAACCCTGAAGTATAAATAATCAAGTTAAAAAAACAAAACAAACAGATCACCCCACCCTTTCTTCAGGTTCATGTATTGGAAAAACCCTGTGTACCTCATTCTTTAAAAGAGAAACCCCTCCCAGGCCTAACTCTACCTTCATGCATCACCCTCACCGAGGGAGGCCATTTGGCCATTGCTTTTCCCATCCCAGTCCTGGGTTCTTCACGTCTGAGGACACTTTGCAGAGCTTTATTGCATATGCCTCAGTCCTAACACATAAGCAGGATCTTCTTTCTTTGTTATAGAATGTATTTCTAGAAAAAAGACACCTATCATTGTCTCGGTTTCTCAGTCTGCCTCTCTATATCTTGTTTCTAGTTCCTGGTTTTCCTCTGCCTGCCTCTCCTCTCCTCCCCTCAATTCTTCCTTATTCTCTCTCTTTCCAAGGCACCAATATGCTACAGAAAGTTTGAGAATACAAGGAAGAAAGTATGTTTATTTGAAATTTTTAGATTAACAATTGGACCCAATGCTTTAAATATGGACGTACTTTATCTAAAAAGGTATCTGGAGGTTAAAAAATGTATATATTAAACATGTTATTTGAAAAAGTACTTAATATACCACTTAAAAGTAAGTTTATTCTATGTCTTCTGACTTTTGGATATCCTATATGTTTCTCTGCCTTCACCCTCCCTTCTCTCTTCCTTCCTCCCTTTTCCTCTCCTCTCTGCCTTGGTGCATCCTCCCTACATCAATGTCTCTCTCTGCTCTTCTCTGATCTCTCACTGGCTCTTTCATCATCACTGCCTTCTCATCTCTCCACCATCATGCCTGTACGCCCCTCTCTCTTTCTCCTTCTTGCTATAGCCAGTCCTATGGCAAGCTTGCTGCCTCCCAACAGGATGACTTTTTATGCCTCGCCAGGGTTATATGGGAAATTTGGGTCACCTGAGCATTGCACTCAGGATAAATGGGAGGCTTAGGAAAGCCAATTTCTGGTTCTCCCTCTGCCTCTCTATTCCATACTGACAAGTTTGCTTTATATCTCCTTTCAGAGACGTAAATTTAAAGCCAAGAGAGTATCTCTTTCCCCCTTAGCACTCACTTACCACCTACTCATCCTCCATATTCCGAGATGAAATGCAGAGATGGGTCAGGACACAATCTGCCTGCCCCTCCTATATCGATCTTGTCTCATCTTCCCAGAATGTCTCCAGCTGGAATGCTTAGGCTTCAGGCTTCTCATTTTCTGCACATGTGCCCTTCCTCCTAAAGCAGCAAATCAGGGCCTTGTTGCCACAGGTGGAAGGAGAGATTTCTCCACAAGTATAAAAGAAACTCTATGATCTAGGATATTCTGGTTTGGTTCTTCATATCATAAAAGTATTTAGAAAATCCTTTCTGTAGTCTCTGTAGTCACAAACTAATACCCATGCTTTTTTTTTTTTTTTTTTTACGATAGATCCCCTGTTGTAGTCAGGGTCATGACATGCCCAGCTGAAAGTGCTCTCCTCCCCAGACTCAGAAGCTGCCACTGCTGCCCATGTGACCATTTGTTCACCAATGAGCTGTGAGTGGAAGGTGCTGGAGGGAGGAGGATCTGTAAAAGGAACAGCCTTGAAAGGTGTTTGTTTTCGGTTTCTGTCCTTTTTCTTTTCTCCTTCTTCCTGCCAGGAATGCAGACACTATGTCTAGCATTCAGTAGCGAGTTTGCAAGTACTGAGGATAATAACAGAAAGTTAGCAGGAGTCTGGTTCTGTATGATTGCAGTAGAAATGGAACCAATGGAAGAAAGAGAGAGAGAAATGCACTGCAAAGGATAGGCTTATGTAATTCTGGGGGCTGCCTAGGCAAGTCTGAAACCTATAGGATAGGCTTGAACTCAGGGGCAGAGGATGACCCTGTAGTCTACAGGTGGAATTTCTTCTCAAGGGAAGCCTCAGTTCTGCAGTTGAGGTCTTTCAACAGATTGAATCAGGTGACTGAGATTATCTATTTCTTACTTAAACTGCTTATCAGATCTACAATACATTCACAGCACGGGATTAGTTTTTGAGTGAATAACTGGAGACTATAGCCTAGTCACCTTGATACTTGAAACCAGCACAGGCTCCCAAACAGCAAAGGGTTGCCAACTCTCTAACTCTGGACTACTTGCCTCTGGGTTTGTTGTTAAGCAGGAAAATAAACCCTATCAGTTGTCTTAGTAGCCAGGTTTCTGGTTACATGCAACCAAATGCACCTTCTAATTGATAATGTTTTCCCTCCACAAAACTCAGTTTTAAGAATGTTACTTGCTGTGAAATTATCCAAATGTATTTAATTTTTAAGTCAAACTGAGCAATACTTCTGTTGTTTTAGGAAGTTATGTTTCCCCTGAAAGCTCTGAAATTTATTGTTTCAAAGACTAAGCCCACAGGCAACAAGATTGATAAGATGTGAAACTACAACTGAAAAAATTTTTAAAAAGAAAGTATCCCTGTTATAGTACATGTGTAGAAAATCAGTAATCTGATTAAGGTTGGAACCCAGAACTACCTGAAGCTAAAGCCTATTGCTTTTCTATAATGACAAGAGATAAACAAAAAGCTCTGCTTGGCTGTCTGTGGGGAAGAGAACCATCAACAAAACTACTAGTGATTTTCTTTTAGAAGTTCATGCTCATAGAATGAACATCATAAAATTATTGCTAGTAATATTAATTCAATCAGGTTGATTAATATTAAGTTGCTCTCAACATTGCTATTTAAATAGAAATTTCAGCCTTTATATCTTAATTCAGAATGACAGTTGTAAGCTAACCTGTGCTTGTATTTAAAATAAGAAAATTAAAGCTTATGGCTTCTCAATGCAAGCTGTCAAAAACCACAAAGATGTACTTTGAGTAAGCAGGGTGGGCAGGAGTGATTGGGTGAGCCAGCCCTTCTGTGGCCGTACTTGTTCTTGTCCAGTGAATATGTCAAGATGGGATTATTAATTTGTGTATGTTAACTTGATTTTGAAAATGTTTGTGCTAATTTGAGAAAACATTACTCTCCCCTACCTCCAAAAACCCCAGATAATAAAGAATCCTGATATTTTTACAGTTTTATGAGATCTTCCCTCTTTTTGCTCATTCAGTTCCACAACTTTAAGAGGTTGGCTGCTAAAGATTTTGATACCCATTTTATATATGAGGAAGTAGCATCAGAGACACAAATGACTCACTTGAGTTTACATGGTGAGCAAACCACACAACCCTCCAGGATCTCTGGGAAAGAAGAGGAAAAATCAGCATCTTAAAGTATTTAGAAAAATCTTTTGAAAATAAATGAAACTTGGACCAGAATGCCTTGCTTATCACAGGAGACCAAAGAATGTGGAAGAGCAGGGCCCTCTGCTCACATTTTAACTGACTGTCTATGGCTTACAAAACCTGCTCAGACAAATGTACTTCCTTCCCACTATTCCAAGTATTCATTTCTTGTGAGGTTGCTGACAGTTTTCGGGAGGTGGGTATGTCTGCCTGGTTATCCTTTAAATGCTTTTAAATTTATGTCTGAATTGTTCTGAGGTTGTGTGTAATTTCGGGCTCTATCACTTCTTGGGCCAAGTTGGGCATGTGGCAAGTAAAAACTCATTCACTAATGGGGTCCCCTGTGGTTGGCCATAAATGCTGAGAAAAATAATAAAAATTCATCGTTTTCTATAGGCTAAAAGGAAATTTGACCTACTCCAAAGAGACCTAACTCAAAGATAGCAAAAGCATATCTCCCAATTTTATTTCCTTCTGAGCATATCCTGGAAGTAGATAATAATTATTAGCATTTGTATGACACTTGACAACTTAGAATGCTTTCAGAGCCACAGTTTTAATCAACTTACTTCTCATATAATAGAGGACCTGACCTGTGTCTGGGGTCAGGGAAGACTTATCTGAAGCAGTCACTCTTTTAATTTGGCCCTGAAGCAAAAATCTCTCTCCTCTCTCCTATTCTGAGATATTAGCAAAAGTCTCCTCTTGGTTGCCTAGGAGAGAAGAACCATCAACAACACTCTCAAGTAAATTTGTTTAGAATGTATAGTCAGAAGAATGATCATTATAAAAACTGCCAGTAAGATTCACTTAAAATTAAATTATTCACTAATTGACTCTCCTATCTCTATTGAAGTTGAAATCCCAGCCTATATATCTTCTTCAGAATGACAGGTATAGGTTAATCTATGGCAGTGTGAAAAACATGATAGATGGACCTCTGGCCAAGATGGAGGCTTAGACTGACACGCTCAGTCTCCCTCTACAACTAGAAAGGAATACAACTACCTCAAAACAAAAGATAACTAGAAATTCCAGAAAATAAAACTACACGGAAGCCCAATGTATGAAGTTATAAACCAGCAGTGCTCGTTGGATGGGTAGGAGGAGCAAAATCAGGCGGTGCTGTTTGTGGTAGCAGCGGGGACAGTGGCAGGGGGAGCAATCCTGGCTGCAGTTGAGCCCAGGCAGCTCGCTACCCCAACGCTGGGAAAGGCAGCCCCTCCATTGCTTCAGACGGTGAGGCCCAGAGGGCGGGGGGATGGATCCCGGTCTTCCAGCAGAGAATAACCGCAGGAATCCATCTTGGACACCTGCCCCCATTCAAAGCATCACAACACGGCGAAAAAGGTTGCGGATCGCCACTAGTTGCCGGGTAGTGATGAGTACACGGGGCTCCATCCCCTACAGTCTGCTCAGGAAGCAAAGCAAAACACAAATCTGTCAAAATGAGGCAGACAACTATAGAAATCCCAGTGATGAAGCTCACCAGGCAGCAGATGAAGAATCTGACAAACAAATAAGAAAACTTTCAGAGGCTCAATTCAGCTATAGTTATTAGGTGGCTTACAGAATTAACAAAAGATTTGGAACAAAACCGGGAAGGATTGAAAGCCACTCATACTGAAATGAATGAAAACATATACGAGAGAAGTGGTGAGGAAATAAAACCCAGAGATCAAATCAACAAACTGGAACATAGGGAAGCAACAAACAGTCAACCAGTGCAGAAAGAGGAAACAAAGTAAGGAAAGTGAGAAGAGGATCAGAAACCTGTGGGACAGCTATAAGAGATTGAACATTCGGATTATAGGATTGCCAGAGGGCGAAGAAGAAGAACTAGAAATTAAAAAATTAAGTGAAAATATAATAAAGCAGAACTTCCCCAACTTGGGGAAGGAAGTAGACTTACAGGTCCAGGAAGCACAGAGAGTTAAAAAAAAACTGGGCCCAGGGAGAACCACTCTAAGACACATTATAATTAAATTGTCAAAAATTAAAGATAAAGAAAGGATCTTAAAAGCAGCAAGAGAGAAGAAAAGAATCATGTACAAAGGGGTCCCAGTAAGACTATCAGCTGACTTCTCAAGGGAGACCCTGCAGGCAAGAAGGGACTGGCAAGAAATATTCAAAGTAATGAAAATCAAAAACCTACAGCAACGATTACTCTATCCAACGAAGCTGTCAGTCAGAATAGAAGGGCAGAGAAAGTGCTTCCAGGACAAAGTAAAACTGAAAGAGTACATCAGATCCAAACCACTATTATATGAGATGTTAAAGGGACTGGTTTAGAAGGAGGATCAAAACTATGAACATTAAAATGAAAACTGCATCACGAGAACCAACAACAGAAGCTAGGGATCAAAACAAAGGCAAACTAAATAGGCAACAAGAGTGGAAAAAGAACTATAGGTAGGGGGAACATATTGGGGGGAGGTCAGCAGGGAGGGGGAAAGGGAGGGAGATGGTACTGTAATTAAGAAGCATAGTAGGAGGGAATGGAGTAGACAGGAAGAGGTTGAGAAGAACTATATGCATAACCAATGGACATGGACTAAAAGCAGGTGACAACTGGAAGGAGGGGTCCACCGGGTGGAGGGGAGCAGAGGGAAGGGAAATTGGGACAACTGTAACAGTATAATCAATAAAACATATATATAAAAAAAAAACAAGATAGATGAGTAGGAGCTTAAGTAAATAAGCAAAAAGTATTAAAAAACATGCGTTTTAGGGAAATCAGAATAAGGTGTTAGGGTGTTTTAGATGATGAAGGAAGACTCCAGAGGAAAGTTAGCCCACTTTTGAGGGTATAGCAGCTATAATAAAAGGTTTGAGAATATATATACATACATATGTATGTATATATATATCATTTTTTTTCAATGTGGATATATAGACATCAATTCTTTTTGGATCTCATTAAATATATAAATATATAAATAAATATATATTTAATTACAATTATATAATGATATATTACTTTAATATATACTGAGTTGAATTGATATATAGCACTCTCCTCTATTTTACTATTATCTATTTTACTTTCATGCCCCTTTGTTTCCAATGCCTACTATAGTGTTTTGTGCCATTGTTCTTCAAAATATTTATTAAAATAAATTTAAACAGCTCTACCTCATTCTCTGCTTCACATGATCTACTTTTATTGCCACCTCAATACTGAACACAGATATCAGCACATAGTAAGCAGTTTGGTAAGAACTTTATCAACTGAATAGAATCAAACCCTTCAAACTTGGTTTTCTGAGTTCAAAGGCCTTTGCTGTCAACACCAGTTAGACAACCCAGGAGTTCACCTTCCCATTGCCAAAAAGGAGAAGGTAACATGATGCAGAAAAGTCCCCATTCTGACAAGTCTGTGGGAGGGTCTGGTTTCATGGTCGGAGACCTAGCAATCAATTAGAGGAAGGGAAACGGTTGCCACTGGAAACCTTGAGGCCCTGTAGCTGTCAGAGGGAGTGAAAGGCTGGAAGCTAATCAGGCATAATGAGCTTACAGTACCATAGATCATGTCAGCTAGCATTCTTATTAATTTCCTGCCCAATGGCCGCGCACAGAGGACTGATTCATCCATCAGTCCTTCCTCAGCTTGGGATGCTAAATCACTTGTCAAATCAGGAATGCAGTGATGAAATTTCAGGCATGACATAGTGGCAGGAATATCATCCATCATTCTCCTCTACCCCACCTTGAAGAGCATCTTACCCACACTTCCTGCTGAAGGGGAGGGACCAGACACTGAGAATGTGAAACAGCCAAGGACCAAAAAGAATGTCTAGCTCAAGGATGGCTATAAGATTCCTTGTTAATAGCAAAGGTTATACCAGATCAGGGATGCCACAGATATGGCACATGTGTTGTCACTTGCCATTTCCTGGGTCCTTGACAGACATTGCAAATCCATTATTCCATTCCATACTGGGCACAACTGAAAAATCCTTCTTACCATAGCATATTATGTATCTACTAACACTCCCCAAAGGGGCAGAATGGGGAAAATGGTAACACTTCTTTATTTCATCTTGGGCAGAGAGGGTCTTAATGAATGAAGAAACAATAGTGAAAACAACATCACATCAAGCTAATGATAAAGAAATAGTGAGGATATGAGATCAGCTTTGGCAGGCAGCCTCCAAAATGGGGGGAAACATTTTCATTCAAACTTGTCAACAATTTCATTCATGTTGATCTGGCCTTGCTATTGTAAAACCCACAGTAGTCTGCTATAAATGTTAATAGAGAATTTCCTTTTAGCTAGTTAAAGCTAGTGCTCCCCAAAAGGATTGAGGTAGATTGGTAAAAATGTCAGTACTATTTTTCTTTCTTCTGCTCATTCATACTTATGAAAAAGTTAAAATGAGTTTCCCCCCTGTACCAGTCACTGCACTAAGCATTGAGGATATAAAGATTAATTAGATGCTTTCCTTATACTTAAGAGTTCACAATGTAATGTGAAAATAGAAACCAACAAATACAACCCTATAAGAAACATGTACAATATAAGGAGAGAAAAGTCCATTAATCTAGCAGCACACAAAGGAGCAAGCTACTGACTCATCCTGAGTTGACTGGACCTGGCTTTTGTAAGACAGGGTTTTGAAATGAACTTGAAAAGTGACTAGAGGTGGCCAGTGATGCAATATGAGCATCAAAACAAATAAATACAATAAAGATAATGCTCCATTGAATAAAGAGAATACATACATGAGTCTATATGGATCTAAGCAAATGGTGGGAAGACAAAGCTCTCCCTTATCACAGAAAGCCCACGAATAAAAGTAGAAAAAATATTGGATTTAGAAAAATCACCATTTGACAGTCATAACCATAATAATTGATTCAGGCAAGAATGATCAGCTAGTGGGTAAAAGTTTGAGGAATAACAGAATATTCGCATAGTTTCAAAGTATCATACTCAAACTCATTTACCTACAAAGAGGGAAATAAAACTTTACAGTAGAGAAAACTGGCAGACATTAGCTAAACCAAGAGATCAAAGTCTACATCACCCATAATGGGACAATTTGACACCGCATACCTCCCAACATTAAGCACTGAGAAGAGAACATCATTCTGGAATGTTTTGCCAAAAATGTATAATCTGAATAGAATCATAAGGAAACATTAGATAAAACCAAATTGGGGAAAATTCCACAAAGCAACTGACCTGTAAACTTTAAAAATGTCAATGTCATAAAAACAGGGAGTCTGAACAAAATTGTTCCAGATTAAATAAGACTGAAGAGCTATAACAATTCAGTGTAATACATAAGCCATGATTTTCTTTTGTTATAAAGAAAATCATTGGAAGAGTTGGTGAATTTAGAATAAGGTCTCTAGATTGCATTGTATCAATGCTCATTTCCTGATTTTGCAAATTGCACTGTGTCTATGGAAGAATGTCCTTGTTTTTAGGGAAAAAAATAACATTGAAGCATTTAGAGACAAAGGAGCATATGTCTGCAGCTTATTCTCAAATGTTTTAGAAAACATTGGAGAGAAAGAGAAAACAAAACAAAACAAATGTGGTAAAATAATAACATTTGGATAATGTGGGGAAAAGGTCAAAATGAAGTCATGGACTGAATTTTTTCCTTCCCAAATTCATATGTTGGAAACCCCACTGTTTAATGTGATGACATTAGGAGGTGGAATATTTGGGAGGTAATTAGGATTATTAGATAAGGTCATGAGGGTGGGACCTTCATGGATGGGATTAGTGCCCATTATGAAAGTCTTGAGACAGCTTGCTTGTTCTTTCTCTCTCAGCCAAATGAGGAAAAGTCAGCAGTCTGCAGCTCAGAAGAGGGACCTCACTAGAATGCAGTCATGCTGGCACCATGATCTTTGACTTTCCAGCATCCAGAAATACAAAAAATAGTATTTTATTGTTTATGAGCCCCAATCTATAGTATTTTGTTATAGCAGCCCACACTGAGACACACACATTCTTTACGTTATTCTTGCAACTTTTCTTTAAATCTAAAATTATATCAAAATAAAAAGTTAAAGGAAAAGAACTTAATGTAATATGATTATAGTCAAGTAAAGTTTGTTAATGTGAATTGTCAAAGACTGTAAGAGAACTTGGGGAAAAGAGAGCAGACAAGTTGATGGGGTAACAGGGTTGTAAATTATTTCCCCTTGTTTGTATTACCATGTAATGCTGTTAGTATAGTAAATAAAAAACATCATGGTAGAGTGAAATAATGACCAGAGTTTCACTAGGTAGAGAAAAATATTGAGAAAAATAAACAGCACATGTAATAATTTTTAAAAATCTGGCATTACACAGCATTTACTATGTACTAGACAGTGTCCTAAGTATTTCATTCATATTAGCTCATCAACCATCCCAACTGCCCTATGTGGTAAGTATTTATGTAACCATCCCCATTTCATAGATAAGAAAACTGGGGCACAAAGAAATTAAGGAACTTGAATCACATGGTTAATAAGTGGCAGAGAGAGGACTTGAACCCAGGTAGTCTGGATGTAGAAGTCTATGCCCATAATCGTTATCCTACTATTAATTTTTGGTTTGCACAGTGCATTATGAGAGAGAATGGTCAGATTCTCTTCAGCTACATATGGCCCCACCTTTTACAATAAAACAAACCAATCACAAAGAATTTTTGGAGAGATCCAAAGGGCTGAACTATATACTCCTTGAGTACAAAAACTATTAAAGCATTTGTGTACCCCAGTGTCTAACAAAGTAACAGTGTCCAGGGTTGGGACCATGGGATAGATTGACCATGACAGCAGATAGAAAGCAATGTTTTCTGAGAATTCACTGTGTTCCATGCATCTTCTGAGCACTCTGTATGCAATGCTTTAACTCATTGAGCTCTTTCAACAACTTTGGGAGGAAAATGTTATCTACACAGTGCAGGTGAAAAATATCTACCATGTAGTAGAGCTGGGCCTTGGACCCTGGAACCTCATCTTAGGGCTCAGACACTCAACTACCAAGCTAGCATATAAGGAATATGATGTGGGGAGACATAAGAGCTGACTTTCTGCGAATTATTGTGTGGCCTTAGACAAACCACTTCTGTCCTATGGACTGTTTCCCCAGGGAAAACAGAGGTGTTGAACTGTATGATCTTTGGGTCCTCCCAGCCCTTTGCTGCTATGCCCCCGACACAGGTGGAGGTCCACTATTACAATAATGCAAAAACTTCAGGATAAAGCAGGTCTGTCTTTAATATTTTGTAAGAGAGAATAGTTACTGAATAACCATAGGAATCTCCACAGAAGACAGAGCTGTATGGACCCCGAAGTTTGTTATAATCAAGACCATAGAACCACAGGTACTTAGAACTATAGTGATCATGCAATTGATTGATCTCAAAACAGAAATATTTGTGAATGAAAGGGAACATTACTATAATTATGTAAAAATAAGCAGCAGAGACTTCCGGCCAAGATGGAGGCCTAGACTAACATGCTCCATCTCCCTCCACAACTAAGAAGAAATACAACTACTGAAAAACCAGAAATAACCAGAAGTTCAAGAGAATAAATGAAAGTCCAATGTATGAAGTTATAAAGAAGTGGTGCTCATCTGGATGGATAGGAGGGGTGATGCTGGGGTGGAGAGGTCAAGCTGTGCTGGCAACGGCAGCAGTGGTGATGGCGGTGGAACGGCGGTAAGTACAGACACCCATATTTAAGGGGAGGCAAGAAGTGCCTGGGGAGCACCTCCAGCTGCAGACCAAACCCATCAGCTCCCGATTCCAACACCAGAGAAGGCAGACCCCCATTACCTTGGACTGTGAGGCCCAGAGGGTGTGGGGACGGAGGAGGAGGCTCCTGGGCTCTCAGCAGAGAGGGAACAGCAGGAATCCATCTTGGACTCCCACCCCCACAGAAAATGCCACAGCATGGTGAGAAGGGTCGCCTGGTTGTGATGAGTGCATTGGGCTGCACCCCTATAGCATAGGAGGTGTGACAGCCCTGCCCAGGAAGCAAAGGTAAACACAAAACGATCAGGATGGCACAGATCATGATAGAGAGCCCATTGATGTAGCTGACCAGACAGCAAATATCTAATCTAATGGCTCAGCAGATAGGAAATCTTTCTGAGGTACAGTTCAGAGCTTTGGTTATAAGAATGCTTACAGACCTAGCAGCAGATCTTAAACAAGATGGGCAAGGAATGAAGGCTAGTCTTACTGAAATGAACAAAAACACATACGAAACTAGTGGTGAGGGAAAGAAAATCAGGGATCAAATCAACAAATTGGAACATAGGGAAAGAACAGTCAACCAGTGCACAAAGAGGAAACAAAAAGTGAGGAAAATGAGGAGAGGCTCAGAAACCTATGGGACAGCTATAAGTGGACCAACATCCAAATCATAGGGTTGCCAGAAGGTGAAGTAGAACTAGAAATTGGAAAATTATGTGAAAAAATAATGAAGCAGAACTTCCCTAACTTGGGGAAGGAAATAGACTTACAGGTCCAGGAAGCACAGAGAGTTAAAAAAAAACTGGACCCAAGAAGAACCACACCAATACATATTATAATCAAATTGTCAAAAATTAAAGATAAAGAGAGAATCTTAAAAGCAGCAAGAGAGAAGAGAATTATGTACAAAGGGGTCCCAGTAAGACTATCAGCTGACTTCTCAAGGGAGACCCTACAGGCAAGAAGGGACTGGCAAGAAATATTCAAAGTAATGAAAATCAAAAACCTACAGCCACGATTACTCTATCCAGTGAAGTTGTCATTCAGAATATAAAGGCAGAGAAAGTGCTTCCAGGACAAAGTAAAACTGAAGGAGTTCATCAGAGCCAAACCACTGTTATATGAAATGTTAAAGGGACTTGTTTAGGAGAAAGAGGATCAAAACTATGAACATTAAAATGAGAACTGCATCACAGCAACCAACAACAGAAGCTAGGGAACAAAAACAAATGCAAACTAAGTAGGCAATGAGAGTGGGAAAAGAATTATAGGTATGGGGAACATTATGGGGGGTGGTCAGCAGGGAGGGGGAAGTGGGGAAAGGGAGGGAGATGATGCAGGAATTAAGAAGCATAGTAGGAGGGAGTGGAGTAAACAGGAAGATGTTGAGAAGAACTATATGCACAACCAATGGGCATGGACTAAGAGGGGGGGACAACTGGAGGGAGGGGGTCACTGGGTGGAGGGGAACAAAGGGAAAAGAAATTGGGACAATTGTAACAGCATAATCAATAAAGTATAAAACAAAAAAACAATAAAACAAGCAGCAGTACTAGGACAATTCAGGGAAAACTGAAATACATGATTATCATACTTAAAGTTGAAAGGTGCCCAACATGCTTAGGGAGTCAACCACATGTGTGCCACATGCTGCCTGAAATGCCACAGACATGATATTTTATGTGATCTTCACAACATTTCTGTGAGGTAGCATTTTCTATTCCAGTTTTCCAAGTAGGGAAATGGAGGTTTAGGGAGGTCAGAGAATTTATCTGCTTCCAAAGAGCCTATTCTTCCCAGTATGCCAGACTGGAAGGGCCTCTAGGATACATGAATGTAAACAAGAACACATGAAATAATAATAAGCATCTAATTTGTATACAAGAACTTCAAAAGCCTAACAGAAATTATATTCTCAATTGAAATAAAACTATCCTACTACAACTATTTCTTATTGAAATGATTACATTGTTTTGGTTTTGACAGGGATGTTATCAGTTTAATCTAATCCCACCACTTTGTTCATGCTTGTTAGAGGCTCTGAATGGACAATGTATATGTCTGTGATTATTAAAAATGGGAAAGCCGATTGGTCATGATGTAATCTGTTGAATCAGTCAGGACAGGTTAGATTATGTTGTGATAGCAAACAACTCCATAATCTCAGTACTTTATTATTATTTTTTAAAATTTATTTATTGTTTTTCTATTACAGTTGTCCCACTTTTTCCCCCATTGCCTCTCCCCACTGACCCCTTTTCCCACACTCAATCCCCATCCCGTTGTCCATGACCATGTGTCATTTATACTAGCTCCTTGACTAGATCCTTTCCCTTCTTTCCCCCCTTCTCCCATTCCCCTCCCCCCTGATCACTGCTTTAAAAAAGCAAAGGTGCACCACTTCAGCTTAGGCTGTGTGTCTCCTGAGTCAGCCAAGGGTTCTGCTCTGCATTCTTGTCCTCGCTCCAAGATACAAGCTGACCAAGCAGCCTCCTTCCTGTGGAGGGGAGTGAGAACTCCTAATCTTGCATTGGAGATGGAATATTTAGCCTTCCTCTCACAGCTAATTGGCCAGAGCAAGCCTCGTGGCCCAGCACAGCCATGAGGGGCCTTGGTAGTGCCATTCTACCATGTGCCTGGAAAGAAGAGCATGTGAAATATTAGATAAAGAGCACTAATGACTACCAAGCATTTTGTAAATTTTAATCCCTTTGGTAAATAACTAGTAAACACTAGATTTGTTGCCAGGCATTGTATTAGGTATTGAAGATAAGACATGATCCTTTAATTTAAAAAAACTCAGGCATACTTCAGATCAATGATTATACGAAATGGAGTCTTTGGTGGGAGAAAGTTAAAAAATCCCAGCTCTAGACCAGCTGCTTCTTTTGCAGAAAGGGAACTAAAGCCCAGGGATGTGCCCAAGATGGCCCAGCTGGAAGAAGACTGGTTTCCGAACCCCAGCACTCCATTAAAGCAATTGGGAGAAAGGAGGTTTACAGACATCTCTGTGTTTAGAAAGCTCTCTCAAAAATTGCATAAGTGGGCTGGGATGTTCTGTTTATATGAAAAGACCAAAGAATGTAGACAAGACAGCCACTTTGAGGGGTATGACAAAGGCCAGAAAGGCCATGAACCCTAAAAAGGGCCAGAAAAGCTGTGGTCATCTGCTCTGACCTGGCACCAGGCCACACGCCAGCCTCTCTTTACAGTCACATTTTAATACTTAGCCACGTGAGATGGATGATCCTCCAATCTATAGAAGTGGAGACTTGGCATGGAACAGTCTCAAGTGTATATGGTTTTAAAAAAAGCTGTTTATTTAAAGTGTCTGAAAACAATCCTAACATATCAACTTATATGGTGCTTTCTTCGCTCCCACTAAACTCTGCAATAGAGCAATCAAAGGCCACCACCTCATGATTAGCATGGGGTAGGGAAAAAAATGTTGAACTTCATTAGATTTGCCTTAGAATCTTAGCTCTCTCACTTGCTGTGCAATTCACATCATCTTTCTCTGTTTCAGATCCCTCATTTGTCGAACAGGGATCATAATACCTAGCATCATAGGCTCCAAGACAAATTATATGGGGGGAATTAAGCAATACACCTGACACTTGCCAAGTATTAGTTCTGGTGCTTAGCACAAAAGGAATGCTAGTTTCCATTACCCCTTACTGTGGCAGCTCAGCTGAACTAGTGATCATGTTTTCCTGGTTTCAATTTGTTTACATGTCCAACATTGTATTAGGCTAGTCTGTGGTAACAAATAGACAAAATTCCAGTGACTTAAGGCAATCAAAATGTATTTCTTGCTCACCTAACAGTCCTGGGCAGATGTTGGCTGGGCCACTCTTTTTTATACTGATGGAGTCTTGACATATTTACTTTATATCTTCCAAGGTTTTCCTAGGTGTTGACATCTCATTGGACAAGAGGAGAAAATAAGCAAGGACATGAAGCAAATGTGGGTGGTTGATGTGGGCCAGGCCTTGAGAAAAATGCTCAAATTCCCTTGGGGAGAACCAGTTATATGGTCACACCTAATGTGGGGGACACTGCGCAGTCTCATTTAGCTGTATGCCAAATGGGATAATGGATTCTCATGGACAGTCATGGGTCTTGATTATTAACCAAGAGCAAGATCCCCTGATAGCTTTTATCCCCACACAGGTACTCAGGGAAAGGTGAGATAGAGTTGCCCTTGGAGAATCTACGAAGGCTGTAGTAAGCCAAAGGTAGATTTGATCTAAGCTTGAATATTAAAAGACAGTACTACACTATGATTTTAATTATCCTTTTAACCAATGTTTATTTAACTTTATTAGGTATCACATGCTGGGGACACCGAGATGGAAAGAGAATTAAACAATGTAAGCTGGAAGGATCAGAAAATAACTATAAGTCAGCTAAAAGAGCCGGATGAAATGCAATTATTTTATCAAATCATGGTTCAACAAATAAAACCAGATTACCCAATAAATTTTCCATCAACAAATATTATGTGCAAAAGAATTGCCCAAGTTGTTTTTCATACTTCTGCATTTACTACAACTGCCTAAAGGACTGCATGAATGATTTTAAATCTAAGTTAATTTTTCTTTTCACTCTTGAAAGGAGTATGTCTCAGTATAAGTATTCTTACAGTTTTGTTTTCAACTAGCTAAAAAATGCTTTTATGTAGTACTCTAAACTGTTATCCTCCACATTCTATTGTCCTGATTATACTGTTTTCTGATTTGTATTTATGACTTGAAACAGTAACATTTTGGAAATAAAATCAAGAACTATACAGTTGAAAGGAAGAAAGTCTTCTGAAGAGAGGAAGGGAGAGAAAGTATTAGTTATCAGAACTGGGCTGAGAGCGTGAATAAAGAAAACAACTTTACCTAAAACAACTCTATGAAATAGGATTATCATCACCCATTTTGCAAGTAAAAAAATTAATGATTTATATATTGATAGCAGACTCTTTCTTACTTAGCATTAACTATGACCGAGCACTGTTCTACGTGTTATTTGTGTATATATTTACATAAATATAAATGCATATGTAATAAGTGATTAATATAAATACATACAGATGTTTATATATGTGTGTGTGTATATATATACTTATCATCTATTTAATGTATATATATGGGTATATTTACTTATCATTTATTTCGTTTTTATAACATGCAATGGGAGAGGTACTATTATTGCTTGCATTCTAATTATGAAGAAACTGAGAGCAATGTGAGTAATATGTTCAAGGTCAGAGTCAATAAGCAGTAGAGTTGGGATTTTAAGCTAGACACTCTGGTTCCATATTCATGCTCTAATCATCATGCTTACTGCTTCAAAGTCAAAACGTTTAAATACATGGCCGAAGTCACACTGTGAGATGGTAGCAAAAACAGGATTGAATCTAAGGGCCTCTGTCTCTAAAGCACCACTTCCCTTTGTGCTGCGAACAGTCTCTCAGTAAGACTGACGTACAGAGTGAAGAGGGAACAGGCCATTTTCACTGACGAATCGGCATGAGCAAGCACCAAGAGGAGACAGAAAAAGCTCTAAAAACAAACACCCTTACATTTTCTGACCTCCAGTGCCCAGATGCCAGTGGCTAACTTCATGACTCAGTGGAAATTCTTCCTTGCTTACACAGGCCTCAACTCCTGGTCCAAGACACATACATACCGTCAACATACTTATTCATGTGGAAAGAGCCTTGCCTCAAGTTGGCGCCTGAGTTGTCGCAGCAACAAGAAAAGACAAGGAAAGCCTTGAGATGCATCCAGAGGCCAAGAAAAGCAGGTGGCCCATAGCAATCCTGGTACCAATGTGGATCCCGAGAACATGAACCCACAAAAGGTCCTATAGCTCACCTGCGTGTAAAGGAACTGAGTTTCAGGAAAGTGCCAGGCACTGTGCTAAATTCTTTAATTAGGTTATACCATTAATTTCTAACAAGAACCCAATTTCTAGATGAGGAAATTAAGACTTGGAGATAGGATGTGACTTGCGTAAGGTGGAACCATGATTCAAATCTAGAACCAATATAGCTGCAAAGCCATATTCCCTAAAGACTGTGACTTGCCCAAAACAATCACACAGCTATCTGAGTGACAGAGCTAGATCCAGGGCCCTGTCCCTCTGTCCTCTAAGGACCTCTGATTCCCCTGGCTCTCAAATAGTGAGACTATCACCCACATAGAGATAAGCCATGTATTTCATCAGAACCTCTTAACATTCTGCCCTTCATTGCCCTGGAAAGGGTCTTGTTCAAACTTCCCTTCCATGGCTCAACAAATAAGCAAACAAAAATAAAAAGCTTAGCTTTCCACGAAAAGGCAGTGTAAACACCTGGCAGTCTTCCTGGGTCTTGGCTTCCTCTGGCTGGGTCTAAGTGCACAACGTGAGTGTATTTGGGTTTCAATAGAAGAGGCCTTACTAGACATTACTCAACCTCTGCAAAAGCAGAGCAGCCCAAAAACTTAGCCATGAAAATACAAGTGCTCTTGTTTGTTGACCAAAAACTAAACAAATCGTTTGAGGTTTTGGGTTCAAAAATCTTTCAAAAATGCAGTTCCCACATATTCAGTTGGGATATGTGTAAGTATATGTGTGTGTTTGCTTAAATCTTGTCTGGAATAAGATGGAATATAAATATAAATATGTTCAAATAACTTAAGATAAATAGATTCAGAGAGAAAACAGTCCTTTGTTTCAGTTTTATAAAATGAAATGGGCCAAAGTGGATCTCAAATGTGAACCAGCCTTTGATAAAACTGTTGAGTGGGTCAAGTTTTCTCTAGCACCTGGATAACTTTGGGAGTCACTTAAGCTCTATAGGCTGTAATTTCTCATTTGTAAAATGGGGATAGTATTAGGGTAGTATAAAATAGGCTATGGTGAGGATGGATTTAGGAAATGATATGAAACCCTTATAAACTGTAGAGTTCTACACACAGGGAAGAGGGTGGGTTCACTGCTATTTTCTCTGGTAGGCACAGGTTCCATTATGGCACTTTCTCCATGACTTACCACCCCAGCCGGTCTCATGCTGATCCTTGGCCCACGGACCCCAGGGAGACCTCCTCTCCGTGAACCACTCCTCTCTATTTCAAATTACAGGTGACAGGTGAATTAGGTTGTAGACAGAAGGCAAAAGAAAAGTGAGGTCCTCAGATTCAAGAAAACTTAAGTTAATTAGCCACCACATATCAACCTGATTAATTTCTCTCCCTGACAGAGGAGACAGGAGAGGAAGTCCTCTCAAAGTAGCAGAACAGAACATTCATCTTTCTGGAGGGAATAGTAAGAGGAAATCTATAGCAGGAAGATGTATCACAGGTAGCACAGGCAAGAGAGAGAAGTATTGATAATATTAGCAAGACTGAGAGAGGATTAGCCAGTGCTGGATTTTCTCATAGCAACATCAAGGAAGAATACCTAATAAATAATTAAATTCATGAATGAATGAATGAATGATTTTAAATAATACAGTATAAGAAAATTTTAGTTCTGGTAATCTTTTCCAAG
This sequence comes from Furipterus horrens, assembly GCF_987537825.1. NCBI lineage: Eukaryota > Metazoa > Chordata > Mammalia > Chiroptera > Furipteridae > Furipterus > Furipterus horrens. The sequence goes on from NW_028327173.1 coordinate 39,118,540, forward strand.
ATATTCTAATTCAAAAGTGAAAATGGAATTGATTTTAATTTCAGCTCATCTATCAGTTTTGTGTTTTATGACTTAATTTAATTTTATTTTGAATTACATATTAGGGAGGACACCATATCATTTCAGTGCTTTGTATATCCAGTGATCCAGGAGGTTGTGGGGGCTGAGTGTCAACAAAGGATCCTAAGAGAAGATCAGGTCATATACCTACAGTTTGACCATGACATGGCATTGAGTGTAAGAAATGATATGCTTCAGTGGAAACATGGGGCAAATAAAAGTGGCAACTCTGTAGAAGGGACCAAAGTTCAAATCACAAGGCTAGTCAGAGCTGGCAGATAAAACACAGTTCTAGGGAATACTGAGAATCAAGAGGAACAAGAACTTGATCTCAAGAGCCCAGATCTGGGGAGGCAGCAGCTCCAGAAAGAACAGAACAGCCATGAAAGTTGACCAAAACACAGGATGCTCAGGAAGAGATTCTGGACACAGGAGTGGCAAGAAAACAGAAACAGCAGTGCCAGGCTTGGCTGGGATTGCAGGTGGTATTTCCCCCTTCCTTACTAAACCCTGAGTGGGGAGAAGCACTGGCTATCCATATCTCAGAGCCCTCTAATCAGGAAACCAGGGGCACTGTTCTAGCATATGGGCATCTTTATGTCATCAAACTTGAGGGAAAGAGGAAATGACAATGATACAGAGGGACCTGAAATGGGAAATATCAGGTGAATACAATGCCAGGTTGGAAACCAGTGGCAGAGTATAAAAGAGTAGGAGACAAGGCCAAATGATGTAGAGCAACAGACGTATTAGAATGTATAGGAGCCAAAGGTAAAGTAAGAGGCTTTATGAAACATTTTCACAGACATGTGTTATGTATTGTGGATGAGACTAATTGAAATACCCAGGTCAATATGAATACCATGCAAATATGTGGCCTAAACAAGCCCAGAATACCGAAGCTTGACCTGCTACCTAACATCATTGCTGAATTCTCCAAGAAGCTGCCAAGTCAGAGTCTAAGATCTGAGATAGGGAGCAGATGATAGATGAGGGAAAAAAAGATGTTGCTGTTTTAACAGGTAGAGTATGAATTTCTCCCAGGGAGAATATCTCATTGTTTATTAAAATTCCTTAAAATAGCTTAAAATAAAAGTACCATTCTGAGAAATGAGTAGGCAGGACATAAGGCATCAAAGGAGAGGAATAATGTAAACTACATCCAAAATTAATAGGAGTTTAGGGATACAGGAAAGAGAGAGTAGTAAGAAAGAGGGGAAATGAAGACCAATTAGTTGAAATGATGAGACTAGGTCACTACATAAAACCAACAGTGGAAATTCCCCAGTGCAAAGATTGCTGAAAGACTTTTTTAAACCATGAGGCCTTGTATTAGTCAAATATTGCTGCATAACAAATGACCCCAATACTCAAAACAACAATAAGTCAATAAGTGATTATTTTCTGCTCACACATCAGTGAATTAGCTGAAGTCTAGCTGATGTAGCTCATGTATTTGTTCCAGGTCTATGACACATGGTCTCATTCTTATGGAACAAGCAGAATATCTAGTGTACATTTTTCTTTTGGCAATAGCAGAATTACAAGAACAAGCACATTTTAAGCCTTTTTTTTACATTGGCTGAAACAAGAAAGATGACAAAGCCAACTGTCAATGAGGTGGGGAGATAAACTCATCTAATGGATGAGGCGGTGGCAGTAGAAGTAGACATTTTCTGAACCATGATTTAATGTACCAAAAACATCATGGTAAATTTCAAATTGTTTGCACTGCTGCAATGTAAATTCCTTCTTGGGCCTTTCTGTCAATCTTCAATAAATATACCACAACTACAAATTATTTGAGCTGATTTTGTAAAGAATCAAGGCAGAGGAGCAACATGAAGCAGTGCAGAAAGTAGATGGAAATAGTGAGGTGATCCATAACAGAGAAAGCAGAGTCAAGGGTGGCCAAAAGCACCCAATCCTCCTGAAGGTCACAGGCATCTTGAGAAGGGTAGGGAAGTAAGGATTGGAGCCAAGCACTTTAGATTTCAAGGAGAGCTCAACTGTAGACTGCGTTACCTCAGACTTTGCTAACAGGCATTGGTGAGTGAGGCTTGAATGCCATTTCATTGTCTAGCAGGAAGGTCTGTCTGGACAAGTGAAGTCAAAGAAGCCTTGGGGCTCCTTCTGAACAGCTGGGAAAAAGGCACCAACTAGGTCAAGATAGGAAGAAGAGAGGAACCAGAATGTTCTTAACTGAGTATTGGTGAGAGTTTTTTCTTAAGAATAACATAAAAAGATCAAGTATTTGGAAATAAAATATACAGTCCTTGCAGAATTATCAGATAGGCTAACTTGAAGCTCAGTTATATACACTTAACTAGGGCACTTCACCCCTGAAATGGAGAGTATTGAGTGTTAAACTTCAGGGCAAGAGCAGTGGAAAGGCAAGAATTACTGTGTTATGGTGTGGTGAAACACAATACAACATATTTACAAATGATGTATTATGGAATTGTACACCTGAAATCCATATAATTGTATTAATCAATGTCACCCTAATAAATTAAAAAATAAATAATAATAACAAAGGTCTAAATGCATGGAAACACGATTTGTGTTTAGAGTATTTAAATCCACTTAATTATGATGGTGTGATTATCCCTCAATTAGTTTATTGTTACAAAATATTTGAATCACTTCATACTGAGGAAATTTACAAAATTGTTCAATTTCCCAGTGTCTCCAGCACTTTCCCATCAGTATTGCTCCCACTGTACTTTGATTGTGGGTCAAGAGCTATGAGGGAATCTTAGTATCTCCATATTTAGAAGCATCAAAAGTTCTGAGGCTCTTGGGAAGAGGAGCAAGCCATGAAATTTAACTACTGTAAAAATAAAAAGTAATAAAATACTATTTATAAGATCTAAGAAAAAAAAAAAGAAATACTGTGTTAAAAATCTTGCTCAAAATCAGGAACTCGGTATACTACTTTATTATCTGATTTAATCCTCCCAAGCCTTCTTCACCCCAAAGGTAAGAATGATGATTCCTACTTTATAGACAAGAAAAGAGGATCAGAATGGTTGGCCTTTTTCTAATATAAAAGGCAAGGTTACACATGAAAAGTGGTTATGAAGCCACTCAGCTCTAGTGAGAAGAGGAACATGGGAGCAAAGGAGTCAGCAGATCATCACATACAACTCTTGTTGGATGAATTTATAAAAATTCTTGTGATGCTACTAGAGTTTGAAAGGAAAGAAAAACCCTAGATGAGCTTTTATGACTATGAGTCATGTGATGTTGTAAGACCTCAAAGCCTTTACAGTTGCAAAGCTGATAAATTCTGATCCTTTTGGCCAGAATTAAGGGGAAAAAATGCCTAAAGTATGCATTAATCTCACCCTCTATTTATCTTTACAGATTCCTTACCCTATCCCCATGGCCAGAAAAGGAAAAAATGAAGCTGGGGCAGGAGAGAGCACTGACATTTAATAAATGCTATTTTGCCTGGCACAGTGGCCCAGTTGGTTGGAATGTCATCCCATAACCAAAAGGTCACCGGTTCGGTTCTTAGTCAAGGCACATATCTAGGATATGGGTTCAGTTCCCAATCAGGGCATGTACAGGAGGCAACTGATAGATATTTCTCTTTCTCTCTGCCCCTCCTCTTTTTCTAAAATCAATAAACATATCCTCAGGTGAAGATTAAATAGAATCGTCGTCATCGTCAGCAGCCGTCCGTCTCGAGAGACGATGGTGTAGCTTCTTAAGAGTCTATCTGCACCGCCGAGAATGGCTGTGCAGTCCAACTCGGGAGTGACACGGTATCTGTCTCCTCCTGTGTTGAATCGACATCTTGCGATGACGCTGGAGTGTCCTCTACAGTGAAGCTGAAGCTACAGAGCCTGGGCAGGGTGATATGGAGGGTCTGCTGTAAAATAAAATAAAAGCTATTTTGTGCCACCTATATTTAAGTCAATCAATTCTAAAATGTCAAAAAAATATTATATAAGCACATCTATATTGTGCTATTACTACAGGTTGGTATATTTAGGAGGAAAGTTAAAGTCAGAAGAAAATTATATTGTTGGCTTTAACACAATTGCCTGTGCTTAGGGCCCCTAAATTACCATCTTTCATAAGTTAAGTGAATATTGTTGACACCAAAACTAAAGCAAAATAAAATGAACAAAAATACACCAAATGATCCTAATGTGACTGCTTGATTACTTAGTCTTTGTTTTTTTTTATGATTTATAATTAATGCAATCAATGATGGCATGTAGAGATATCAAAAACCAACTTTCTTGATATTAAGAGCAACTTTCTGTGAATAAAGATATATCTCAAGCTTCATGGCCTTTCTCATAAGTTTACCTTAAAATTGCCAGGAGAAAGCCAGTAATAGAACATTTTTAGAGAAGGTGGGGTACGTAATTTGCTTTTGTGTTCAGTATACAGTACCCATTTGCTTTTTGAAAGCCTTTCAATGTGCATCCAAATTTCTGTGGCAAATCTTTCTGGTCTAAGTTTTTAGAGCAGCTTGAAATAAATTCAGTATTCAGTAACACCGAAACTTTGTAAGATGCTAAAAACTGTGTGATCCAAACAAACAACAAAAACAAACAAACAAAAACAACAAATGGACTGATAGAGAGAAGGATAAACCTCTCAAAAAAAGCAAAACAGACTCTTTTCCTTTACTGTGATTTTTCCTTTACTTGCTGTCTTCTCTTAGAGAATTCATTTGATGTTAAGTTTGTCAAGATAAGAGGAAAGGCTCAGAGGGAGATCATATTCAAATTTGTTGGAGATGAAATGCATTTATTTCTGCAACAAAGCTTCTGTCTTATTCTCCTGGATTCATTTTGATAGCTCAAGCGCCAGTTGAGCTGGTAGCTGGCTACTTGTGTGTATCAGTCTAACAGAAACTGGTTTTATGGGAGCATTCTGGCCTTACTCTGGTCTGTTACGTGCCAAGAGCTATTCACCCAGACTTATCAAGCTTAACTTCAAGAAAAAAGTCTGCATAGTAAAAGAATATTATTGGGGATATTATCAAGGCAAAGCTGTAGGATTTCTCATTCCACTTTATTGTGCACTCACTAATACTCATATGAAATGGGTAAAAATTATAGATATTGAATGTTTTTCTCCCATAGACAAATACTTGGACCCTTTAGAAATTTTAATGATCTCAATGGATAAATACTGTGTCCAATTTTAAATGTATGTGTTTAGCTTCCTTTTTTAGATGCTTCTTGGAGTTTGCCAGCTCAGGAATATAAAACCTTTCTTCCTCTACTCTAATAATGTCTTTCTCCTCCTTCCTGCATGCCACTGGAACCCCCGCTCCCACGCAGAGCACGAGGAGGAGATCTTGTACTTGGATATAAGCAAAAACCTGTGGCTTCTCTCTGAGAAGGAACTAGGGTGAGAATATCTGGCTATTGGCTGGTGAAGAGCCCCTTCCTCTCTTTCTGCATGTAGTTTTTGAAATAGGGAAGTCATGTTAATTTGTGACCTTGTACCAGAATTTCTACTACAAGCAGAAAAGAAGAGGCTCCTTGGTCCCTTCCTTCATCCATCCCTTTAGCTCTACAGTCACTCACTACTGGTTTGACAAACTTAACACAGAATCACCAAGAGAGATGAAATGTGTGAAACATAGGAAAGTTTCAACCAAACCATGTTCAAGTGAATCACCCCCAAACCATCTGGACAGCAGGCCACAATATGAGAAGTTTGATTTATTTACATTTACTTTTTTGTGTCTTTATTTTTCAGTCAAGAAGTCTCTAGGATCTTTTTAGAGTCTGAATTCTTGGTGCCCTAAATTGCCCTTTCTTTAACTCTCAATTTCATTTCTCAAAAGGAAACTCTCCTGCAACTCCACAGGGCTTTGACACTTTGCAATGGATTGGAGGGCGGAGGACCCCACGGGCTGAGACCGTGTTTTCGAAGCAGGATGGAGGATGGTGATGGGATTGGGTAATGGAAGCTATTTATTTACCACCAGCTGCCTCCAGCTGTGACACCCTGCCAGGTTATGGAATAAAGCACAGTAAATAAACACCGCGAGGAGACATGCTGAAGCATAGCATACATGGAAATCCATCTCCTCACAAATCCTGGAAAAATATGTACTCAGTGATGAGCACGTCCAAAATAAACCGCACCAAGCCAGCGATTTGGAATGATTTCCATGTTTCTGCCCCAGGAGCAATTCAGAGGACTGAAGCAGGATTGCTAGGGTCATTGCTCTGAGCAGGTACTCTGTCCTTAACCTCCCCTTACAAGGCTGATTCCTATCCATCCTTCAAGACTTAGCAGAGGTATCACTTCCTTGGGGACATCTTCCCTGACATCTGCCACAAAGTTGCTTCCTCAGAGCTTCCACAGTCCCTGAGCTTTCCTATCACAGCAATCTTTGCATTTTACTGAAGTTACATACATAGTCTCTTCCTCTCCTACTAGACTGTAGGAACCAGGGGAATCATGGACCACATTCTAGCCATCTTCCTATCCCCAGCACTTAGTACAATTGCTGCTTGCAACTACTCAGTAAATGTTTGCTTAGCTAAGCTTCATTATTTGTGTCCTTAATTTAAAAATAAAAATTGGGATGATAAGTGCTACAAAGGACCTTAAGTATTACCTGGAGTCTGTAAACCAAAGACACCAAATAGCTCTACCTTTATCTCACCCACTCCTGCTCTTTGGCACAGTGATTTTCAAGTTCTCTCTTCTCTACCCTTCCTTTTATCTCTCCTCTCCTTAGATCCCATGAAGAGAATGTAAACAATTTGGCAGTCCACAGTTAGAAAACACTAACCTCATCTCACCTCTTTATTTTACAAATGAGGACACTGTGTCTCAGGACATCCTTATTACCGCCCCTATTTCTCATCCTCTCTGCCCATTTAATACTATCTCTCTGAGAGCTCATTTTTAATTCTCACTCCATCCACCCTGTCTGCAATAAGGAAATATGGATCTAAAGGTTGACATTCTATAACACTGTATTGGCTCACCCTTATAATGGATAAAGCTGTCAGAGAAGTGAAAATGTTAAGTGAAAATGATTGTGATACTTTCTGGATTATATCTCTTCTCCCTTGTGGCTTGTCAATCACATCTAAAGGGAACTGCATCACCCACCCCAGTCTGAGGTGATCCAAGTCAATTTATAGGAAATACTCATATATACTTCTAATAATAATAATAAAAGATTGGCAATAGAATAACCTTTGTTGAACACCTAATAAGCACTCTGCATTCTGCTAGACGTTTTGCATCCATGATCCCATGTTATTACCACAAAAACTTGGTAAGGCAGATATTATCCCCATTTTATAAATAAGAAAGCTGAATCTCCAAGATGTTAAGTAGCATGCCCAACATCATATATCCAGTGGGTGGATGAGCCAAGATTCAAAACTAGCTCTTGTCCTAAAGCACACACTTGTTCCGTCACTCAACAGGGAAGACGTTTAAGTAAAGGGAAAGCCCTGTTTAAATACAGCACCTAATTTCTGAACCCCTTTCTGAAAGCTATTTTCTTCCCATTTAAGGAAAAGCTGGTTGGTGAATGGGTAAGGAGCCCCCAACCACAGGAGGTACAGATCTAAAGCCAAGAATCAGAACCGAGGAGCTTGTTAAGGAATCGAATCCAGTAACGTGGGAAGGAGTTTCAAGGACAGTCAGCCCAGCTCATTCTGCGAACCCAAAGAAGGTGGTTCCCTCTTGGTTAGAAAAAATTTTAATGGGCTTCCACACAGTCCTCTAGCTCTTGTCCAACAGCATCTTAAAAGCACCACTGAACACCTGTCGCAGGGCTCTCAACTGGCCTTGAAGGATTGCCCTGTGGGTTTTGCAATTGTTATTAAAACTGTGGGAACTCAGGAACTTCCTGGAAATTGCAGATTTAGCCATAACGAAGTGACTGTTTTAGCCAAACCAAATTAACTTCCCAAAGAGTGTTCCCACTAACCCCAAACAATACTCCGGCTGAACTGAAACTGTACAGACATTAAAGCAGAGACTAAAGACCCTGGAAAGTTACTTTATTCCTTCTCAAACATTTTCTTTTCCTGACATACAAAGTTATCGTCAGTTTTTATTCTTTGATCTTACTTTTTCAGAGCAGTAACTTAGAATCAAAATGGCTGCTGGTCTGAGGCCAGAAGTAAAAGTCCAACAATGGTTCAGCAAATAGGGTTATTTCAAGAACTTGGTGCGAGGAGTATGTGCTAGGTGACTTCTCACTCATCCAGTCCCTCCTTTATCCTCACAACAGCTCTGTTGGGTACAATTTTACCCCTACACTGTAGGTGAGAGATGAAGTATACTGCTTAATGTCACATCACTGGGAAGATAATGAGAAGAATTCAAACCCAGAATTTGGGTTTTCTTTTGTTTGTTTGTGGTAAAACAAAAACAAAAACAAAAACAAAATTTTCAAACCTGAAGAGCTGAGCTCCCAACAATGTGTTGTTTAGGAAATGGCAGGATGCCCACCTTAGGCACTGAGACACAGAACAACTGAGGATGTGTGATTCAGTGCACTTTAAATAAGAAATTTGTTATGAGTAACAGGAGAGGGGTCTGGAAAGGAAGTCAGAGCCAGATCTTGAAAGCCATATTAAGGCACTTGGACACCAGGCAATGCGGAAAGCTTAAATAGATTTAAGTAATTAATTCATCATTCTTTCAACAAATATTTTATGTAGTACCAACTATGTGTTAAGCCCTGGGGACAAAATAGTAAACAGAACAGATGTTTCCTGTCCTCATTGAATCCACAATACAATAAAAATGATGGGTCATTTCTGTATAGAGTGGAAAATGCTCTGATAGGGGGTGAATAGGGTACTAGAGAATTATTAGAAGAATGAATGGAGAGAATGCTTCCTAAGAAAAATGATGTCTAAGTCAACACTTGATGGAAGGGGCGGGGGAGAGGTAGTTAGTTGAGGAGATTGTTAGAGTCAGTGGAAAGAGCATGAGGAAGGCTAGAGGTGGGCGATAACTGAAAGATGATAGAGTGGCTGTTGAGCATGGTTAAGAATGAGGCTCGAAATGTATATGAGGCTGGAGGGGCAGGACCAAGCCAGGGAGTATTACGAGTAATTTTTGTTTTAGAAAACCAATCTGATTGCGATGGCAACTGGAGACGTAGACTCAGGACACTCTGTCTTTAAAAATGCCACGAGAATGTGGCTCAAAAAGTTGATGGGACCTCAGGAAGCAAATTCTGTTACCTTTCCCAATCAAGATGGCTTCAACTCTAAGTAATAGAAATGCAAACATTTAAATGATAATAAAATACAGTATGTACCTGAAAGCAAATTCAGAGCTAGGGAATTCATAACACAATCAGAGACTCAGTGATATACTCACCCAAACTTGGTTTGTTTGTTTTTCTGTCTCCATTCAGCCATCCTGAACATAGACTCATCCTGTACTTGATCCCCCTTGAGACTAAAATGAATGTCCCCCGCAATTGAGGCTATATGTCTCTTTATTATCATCCATCAGGAGAGGGAAGGAAAGCCCTTTTTCTCAAGCATGGAACCTAAGTCCTTTCTGATTATACTCACAGGTCAGTCCTGGGCTACTGGTCATGGGGGAAATGCTATGTGTTTATTGGCTTACATGAATTGAGATCTACTCAGTACCTTTGAAACTGGGAATGGTGTCAACTTTCCCCTGTCTCCCAGTAGTGGAAGATATTGATACTCACCTGAAACAAAATATGGTTGTGTTAGGAAGGAGGAAGTGGAGGAATGAGGGCAGTCTACTACACTCCATGGTTACAAATTGGGCACCTTTGCTTTTGAACAAGTGACCACAGCCCTGATTACATCTGCTGGAGCAGACCAGATTCAGGTCAATTCCTCAGTGATTATCCATTCAACAATTACAACAACCACAACAAAATGAACTCATTTTCTAACCTGGTAAATTTAGTTATATGGAAGCAACTGTTTGCCTAAACAACTCACACATTGAACATAAGCAATTCTGAATAATATGGAAATTTATTAAACACATCTTCATATTTACATGAAATTTTAAAAAATGATATTATCTAGGCCAAGACCTTTTTCATTTTTCCTTCACTGAATAATGTTGAGGATCAATTTCTCCAGCTTAACATCACCAACCTTGGCAGCAGTTCATATTTGGAATATAAATGATGTCATCTGGTTGGCCTTTTCCCATCACAAACAGTAAATCTCCAAATCTGGAGAGCTCTTTTATTTGGTTACACATATTGTACAGCATCAAGGGGTTAGAACACATGTGCTGGAGATTATTAACATCATCTGGAGGAGAATGGCTTATTATTGGAAAGCCCAGAACTTACGACCCTTTCATGCCTGGTATCTCCATCAACTCTTCTTTTGCTCCTGCCTTTTCAAAGCAATAATTGTGGCCTATTGGATCATGAGCCTTTGCGGGTGCACTATGTTTTATCTCCAGAAAAAGATATCTCAACATAGTATAGAGAAACGAGGAAGGAGCCAGAAAGTCAGCCTCAGCTCCAACAACATGCCAAATACACATGGCTTTGGACAAGTCATTTAAACTCTCTTGGCTTAAGTTCCTCATCAGTAAAATGGAGATAGACAATTACCCATCTCACAGGATTGTTTGAGAGAAATAGTAAACAATTACTGAATTACTGATTTATAATTTGCTAGAATTTTTCAATTACTTTAGCATTAGACTTATCTTGTATAAAGAAGACATTCAGCTGATGTTTGTTGAATAACATAAAACTAGGTGATAATTGGTTTGATGGATTCTGAGCCATCAACTTATCTCACATCTTGAACTTAGTTTTCTTCATTTATAATGTGCATTCAATTTTATTTTCCTTTTAGAGTTGTTGCAAGAACTAACACATGTGAAGCGTTAGCACTGTATCTTGAACATTGGTGAGCTCAAGAAACAGTGGTTTCCTGTCCTCCAATCCCTTCCTCTCTGAGAGTCTCATTTTTCTCATGCTACAGAATTGGTAATAATACTGACTTTCTAGCTATTAAAGGATACAACCATGGAGCAGACATAAGAGCAAGGCCAGGTTGTGGTCTTAACTTTCCAACTTCCCAGTTTGTGAACTTTGGCAATTTTCTTAGAGTCTCTGTTCCCTTGTCTGAAAATAAAGGAAATGATCTAGATCTGAAGTTCTCAAAGTTTTGAAACCCATAGATGAAACAAACACACACAATGACCACAAACCAGAAGCCTCACATAGAATGGCCAACTTTTGGACTTGATAAATAGATATTTTTCCGATAACTGCCACTTACCATCAAAGTCATTTCAAATAAAAGAAAAAAGAACACCCAAAGAAGGGCAAAATTTCAGAATACAAGGCATCTCTTTAAATTAAATACATTAACTTGAAAAAAACTATAGCAAAATTGTTGAATTGTCTTATTGTCCTTATTTTTCCCCCCATTTTTCCACAGAATTGTGAAAATGTGTCAGGGTGAACATAGGTCTTTTGAGTAGCATATGGGAATCACCAGGCTGTATGATCTGAAAGGTTATAGATTTTAGCCAAATTGGCTAAAGTGATGCTCAGAGGGGCCACCTTGACTATCAGGAAACTCACTTAAGGTAGGCGGATGCTAACTCCATGATCCATGCCATTCTCCTAATTGAAGTAGTAATAGCAACCTTAATGATTGACCATTGTACTATCCTTTGCCTCTAATGAAGTACTCCTTACATCCATGTTCTCAATAATGTTTCAGACCAATCCTGGGGAGAAATGGTAATTATTATTATACATTCATTTCTCCAAGTGAGAAAACCAAAACTCAGAGTGAGTAAGTGGCTTGACCAAGATAGCAGAGTAAGTAAGTAGCAGGGTATTCAAACTCAAAGCTTCTGATGCTAAGTCCAGTGCTCCCCTCTTCCCTTTGCTCCTCTCTCATCCTTATAAATAGCTATAAGACTACAAGGTTCAAAGGAACTTCCTTCTGGTTCTCAGGCTCATTATAAATGCCACTTGCCCAGGGGAGGAAAATAAAGTCATGCTCTTTGCTGGTCTATGTGCTAAGTCATTGGCGCCCAGAAATAACCTCCTGGAGACTATGGGCCTTGTATTTACCACAAAGCAGTGGGTAAATAACTAGTTGGTGTTTTAGTGTTTTGTGGTCACTTAATCTGTTGTGTTCCTTCTCAAGACTCTGAAGGTTTCCTTTTTCAGTTAATTTTTATTTACGTTTCTGAGGTCTGTGTTGTTTGGGGTTTGGTTCATTGGATGTTTTTCTTGGAATGGGTTGCCATTGGCTTCAGGATGTTCCTGCTCTGCTATTTCATGGAATTTTCCCTGAGTGTGGATTGCTATGTATTTCTTCAGGGCAGTAAGCCAAGGCAGTGCTGGTATGTAATCTGTTCCTCTGGCCAAAGGACTTCTTGTCACCCATCCACATGGTGCTTGATTGTATTTCTCCACTGATAAATCCTCTCCTGTCTGTTAACATGCAGCGACCTTGGAGGTTAGCCATCTTGTGTGTTGTGCGTTATTGGCTCTGGATAAGACGAGCCCAGTTGCTTCTGATAGAGATTGTGTCAACTGATTCTACCAGTTAGTTCTATCAGCCCAGGGTCGAGGAAGGAGATACATGCCAAATGTTATGGGAGGAGAAGAGAAGGCTCATAGGGTTAATGCTACAGACAAAGCAAGTGTGTGACTGAAAACACCCAGCCCTCCCCACAGCTCTGTGCCCCAGTAGGAGACAGGTCCATGATGCCAGGTGCATTGCAAGCAACACATGCTCCCATGACCCTCAGCAAGCCTCTCTTCCTTTGTCTTTGACAAGCCCATAATTGATGTGCCAGAGAAAAATAAGAATTTATTCCATATCAGAAAATTTTTTCCTCTGGCTATTTTCTTAGGGCATAGAAAAAAAATGAGAAAGATCAAGTAGTGTTTGGTCATTTAAATGGTATGTTTCTCTCAAGGCTTTCAGCCTAATGAAGAATGCAAAGCACACATTGAGGCCAAAACTTGCCCTGGATAAAACTTTTCCTTGGCTGTTTTATTTATTGTACTTCATTTCATTGTTTTGTTTATGTGTTTCATACCCTTACTCTTTTCACAAAGAATTTAGGATAGCTTACAAAAATATGTCACTACAAAATAAAATGTCCCTAAATCATTGGAAGAAGCAGGGTAAGTGGGTAATATCAAAGATGTGCATATGATTATTGTTTAGAATTGTATAACAAATACCCTTGTATAATTGTTTAAAAAGTGACTTGCAAAATTGACTCTAAAAGCCTACTGTTTATCATTTAAAGTGTGCTGTGCCTCTCTAACTTGTAGCTTAAATTGGGTACATTTAAGAATCTGCACCCATTTTGATTTTAATTTCAAGGTGGAGGAGGCCAACTTCAATCTCCAGCTGACATTAGGTGGTCTGGCACAGCTCTGAAGGCTAACAGTTTTCTTCATTGCAAGGAGGTGAAAGGAGAACTAACATTTACTAGGTACCTAATAGATACTATTCATTGTATCAATAATTTGACATTTAATAATCCATTAAGTTCTCACAACCAATCTATGAGATAGGAATTGCCTCCGTTGGACAGACTACATAACCAAAGCTGAGTAATGTACCCAAGTTCACCAACTAGCAGGGACAAACCCAAAATTAATACATAAATGTTTGACCTCAAAGCCGGTGTTCTCATGTTATTAAACTGTCTGTCTCAGAGACAAGTAAGAAATTGTTGAATGTGTTTGCCCCGTTGGTACATATAAAATTCTCAAATAAAGGTGGTTCATTTAAAGGTGCCCTCAAGCCCCGGCTGGTATGGTTCAGTTGGTTGGGGTGTTGTCCCACAGACCAAAAGGCAGCGGGTTCAGTTCATGGTCAGGGCACACACTCGGTTGGGGTGTGTGTAGTAAGGTAATAGACTGATGTTTTTCACGTTGATGTTTCTGTCTCTCTGTCTCTGTCTCTCTCTCTCTCTAGGGTGAGGATAAAAAAAAAATTATTTAAAGGCTGCCCTCAGCCATAGATTGACCAGAAAAAAATAACCAGGAGTGAAAAGAAGATCACTGTGTTTGGTAGTTAAGGTCAGCATAAAGAAATATCTGTGGTTATTTGTGGAGAGTGGGCACTGCCATACAAATGTCTTCCAATGAGCCCAGATAGAACATATCCTAAGCTCTTCCAGATTAGAAAGAGTAAGAAGTTACAGTCCTGATCTAGAGGGAATCATTCCACTACTCAAAGAGAGAATGGCCACTGGTGTTTATTGAATTGGAAATGTTACTTTCAAATGTTGCAAAGAGACAAGAAAAATAATACTGTCATTTGAAATAATAGCTGCCACTTACAGATGCCTATTAGGTGATAGTCACACTATATGTTTTATTGTTAATCTTCATAATGGATCTCTCTGCACACTGTTGATTCTTATCATCATTTTTAAAAATAAAGAAACAGAGACTCAGAGAAATTTTATAGATGGCTATGGCAAGACCATTAATAAGGTACAGAGCTATCATCTCAAACATAAGCCTAACTTGAAAACCCATACACTCTCTACTGTGCTTTGCTGCTGCTCTTGTACTGGCCAGGTCCACCTGAAAGGCTAAGGCAAATTGAATAACACTAATGCCCAAGGCCAGATTTGAAGGAAACAGCAGCATCCACTGCTGGCATCTTCTCAGCAGCAGAGAAATGTCTACCATAGCAGTAAACATTGGTGGGTAGGACATGACCTTCAGCCCACTGCCAGAGAAGGGAAAAGGAGAGCTCTGGGACCTTAAAGACTTGCATGAAGAGAGAGACAAGTGTTTTTTACTCCCTTAATTCAGTAGCTTGCTCTTAGGCTGATGAGGTTTGGGATGCAAATAATTTTACCAACCTATCTGTAATGTAAAGGAGAAAATTACAATTAACTGTACGTCTCTCTTTCTATTAGTCTGCTAAGGCTGACATAAAACACCACAGATCAGGTGTCTTAAACAATAGATATTTATTTCCTTACAGTTCTGGAGGCTGGAGGTCCAAGATCAAGGTGCCAGCAAATTCAGTTTCTAGTGAGAGCTCCCTTTCCGACTTGTAGACCACTGCCTTCTAACTGTCCTCAAATGGCCTTTTCTCTGTGCCTGCTTGGAGAGTGTGCTCTCTGGTGTCTCTTCTTATAAGAACACTAATCCTTGCAGATTAGAACCCTGCCCTTATATCATTTAACCTTAATTACCTCCTGTTAGGCTCAATCTATAAATACAGCTGTCTTGGGGGCTAGGACTTAAGCATGTGTACTCTGGGGCAACACAAGCACTCATTGCATAATACCCTTCCACTCCAGACCATTAGTCAGCCAGTTTCTCTCTCCAAAGGCAATCACTGTTACCATTTTCTGAGTTTTCTGCCAAAAATTTTCCATGCATTTCATGTGTCTATACAAATGAAGGGACACTATGTGCTGTGTCATACATCTTCACTTCTTTTTCCTGTAAATATGATACAAGGTGAAGACTGTCTCACATGTGTGCATATACCTTTCTGTTTCATACTTTCTCCTAACTGTATAGTATCCCATTAAATCACTATAATTCAAGGTAATCAATCCTGTACTTATGCACATCAAGTTTGTTTAGTCTTTGGCTTTTTCAAACAATGTTTGAGGGAACAACCTTATTCAAAAATGTTTGACAATGTAGTAATATAGCTACATATCTAGAAAAAATTGGGGATCAGAATGTATGTGCTTTTCCAAATGGACATATATTGCCAAATCACCCTCCAAAAAGGTCGCTGCAATTGACATTGTAACATGAAAGTATAATTAACAGTGTTAAAAGGTTTCAAAATTGCTTTCTAAATATTAATTCAATACGACAATATTACTAATCATCTAAAAAGAAAGAAGGTTTGAGAATGTCTTTCTCAGCCTCCTGACTCGCACCTTTAATTCGTTTTTTCAAAGGTCTCAGAATGTGTTTTGATCTTGTCACTCCCTGCTCCTTAGCACCCCCAGGATGAAATCCAAGCTGGCGTAGAATCCAGCACAGATGGTTGGTTTCTGACACTTCTTCATTTAATCTCTGATTTCCCATTACCTCCCATAGATTGTGGCTTTTAGTCAGAAAAAATCAATAACATTAGATCATAACATCCTCAGGGTCTCAAGACCTCCTACACCTCTAAGTCTTCTCAAATGCTATCCTCTCTGGCTTTCTATGTTTGTCTTCCCTGGCTAAGTCCTACTTATTTAACAATCTCTCACATGTCACTTTTTTTGCAAGGACTTCACTCTCCCACATGGCCTGAAGAACTCTGTCTTCTATAAAACAAAAAATTTATGTACATTCACAACATAAAACCATTGGATAGTGGCAAGTATGTGGAAAAAAATTTTTTTTTCATCTTCTTATTTCTAATGAACTCATTTAATCTTCAGAATAGCACTTTGAAATAGATACTTTTACTACTATTATTTTATAGATGGAGAAAATGAGACATAAAAGTGTAAAGTAACTTGATCAATTATAGATAAAGTAAGAGGCAGAGCTGGGTCTTAAACTCAATCACAATGGTTCTAGTATTTTTATTATACAAAAATTCTCATCAGATGTGTCTGAACCCCAAAGTCTCTTCTTAATCTTCTTCCAGAGTAGGTTCTTGTTCTCTTCTTTAGCAGCCTTCCTGTCTTTTCTCTCATTACAACTTGATTTCTTTTCCCCACAAATTATATTGATGGCTTTCTAATTATGAAGATCAGTTTAGCCCTCTCCTGGCTCCAGTCTCAAAATTTTCTTCTAACAACCATCTGGGTACTCAGAATACTAAGCTCTTATCCCCAGCTACCAGCCCCTGCCCCATCATAAAAAGGAGTGGAGAGTTATAGATAATAATTATAATGTTAATAATGCATCTGCTTCAGATTAAGCACCAAAAGCTAGACTACTTTTTAAAAATTTATTATTTGTTTATTTAGTTATTTAGGGGGGGACCCCCCCCCGTAACAATTCCCCCCTCTCAGACTTAAGACCTTTATAATCTTATAAAGGACAATGGGTGAAGGTCTTGTGCTCCTCTAGCTGCTTCAAGCTGGACATGGTTGTTGTTCTACCTACCCCTGGGTCCAGAAATCCCTAATAAGAGTGGGGATGTGGAGGGGAGGGTGGCCTTCCCACATGGGGAATGATCTTGCAGACTCCAGGTCAGTTGGCTTCCTCTGGGCAATGGCATGCTCATTTAACAAGCTGGCATCCTTGTTGTATTCTGGGGGCAATAGATTTGGTAACAGGGTTAAAACCATAACCACTAGATGATAAAAGGCAGGGATTAATTTTTCAATGTCCCATATTAGGAAAAAAAAAAAAAAAGGCTTCTTTGCAAGGCACGCCACACCTGTCCAAAGCCCTTTTGCCTACTATACTTAAAAACTAGACTCTTTGATAGGACTTCCGGCCAAGATGGAGGCTTAGACGGACACGCTAGGTCTCCCTCTACAACTAGAGAGGAATACAACTACTTCAAAACAAAGGATAACTAGAAATTCCAGAAAATAAAACTACATGGAAGCCCAACATATGAAGTTATAAACCAGCGGAGCCATT
Source organism: Furipterus horrens (assembly GCF_987537825.1). Classification (NCBI taxonomy): domain Eukaryota; kingdom Metazoa; phylum Chordata; class Mammalia; order Chiroptera; family Furipteridae; genus Furipterus; species Furipterus horrens. The sequence goes on from NW_028327173.1 coordinate 39,136,157, forward strand.
TGGGCAGGTAAGAGTTAAAGAGGGCAGTGCTGTTTGCTATCGCACCTGAGACCGAGGCAGGGCGGCAAGAAATCCCGGCTGCGGTCGGGCCCCTGGCAGTGCGCGACCCCAGCGCTGGGGAGAGCAGCCACCGCATCGCCTTGAACAGTGAGGCCCAGGGGGGCGGGAGGACGGATCCCGGTCTCCTAGCTGAATAACTGTGTGAATCCATCTTGGACCCCCGCCCCCAAAGAAAGCACCACAGGGCTGCGAAATAGGTCGCAGACAGGCGCGGGTCGCTGACTTGTGACGCGTACGCAGGCACTGCCCCCTGCCCCATACAGCCGGCCCAAGAAAACAAAACGCATCTGTCAAAATGAGGCAGACAACTATAGAAATCCCGGTGACACAGCTCACCAGGCAACAGATAGAGAACCTGACAGATGAACAGATAAGAAACCTGTCAGAGGCTCAGTTCTGGGCCATTGTTATCAGGTGGCTTACAGAATTCACAAAAGAGCAGGAAAAAGACAAGAAAGAAGCGAAAAACATTCATAACGAAAGGAACAAAACCGCATACGAGACAGATGGTGAGGAAAAAAAATCCAGAGTTCATTTCAACAAACTGGAATATGAGAAGGAACAAGCAGTCAACCAATGCAGAGAGAGGAAATGGGAAGCAACAATGAGAGGATCAGAAACCTCTGGGACAGCTATAAAAGGCCCAACATAAGAATCATTGGTTTGCCAGAGAGTGAGGAAGATGAACTAGAACTTGAAAAATTGAGTGAAAATATAATAAAGGAGAACTTCCCAGACTTGGGGAAGGGAATAGACTTGCAGGTCCAGGAAGCAAGGAGAGTTCCCAAGAGACTGGACCCAGGGAGAACCACTCCAAGACACATTATAATCAAAATGTCAAAAATTAAAGATAAAGAGAGAATCTTAAAAGCAGCAAGAGAGAAGAAAAGAATTATGTACAAAGGGGTCCCAATTAGACTATCAGCTGACTTCTCAAGGGAGACCCTACAAGCAAGAAGGGACTGGCAAGAAATTGCAAAGTAATGAAAATCCAAAACCTACAACCACGAATACTCTATCCAGCGAAATTGTCATTCAGAATAGAAGGACAGAGAAAGTGTTTCCAGGACAAAATAAAACTGAAAGAGTTCATTAGATCCAAACCACTGTTATATGAGATGTTAAAGGGACTGGTTTAAAAAACAGAAGCTAGGGAGATGAAACAAAGGCAAACTAAACAGGTAATGAGAGTGGAAAAGGAACTGTGGGTACGGGAAGCATATTGGGGGGAGGTCAACAGGGAGGGGGAGTGGGGAGAGGGAGGGAGATGATATAGGAATTGGGGATCATGGTAGGAGGGAATGGAATAGACGGAGAGAGGTTGGGAGGAACTGTATGCACAACTAATGGACATAATCTAAAAGGGGGGGGGACAACTGGAGGGAGGGGGGCCACCGGGTGGAGGGGAGCAGAGGGAAGGGAAATTGGCACAAATGTAATATTTTAATCAATAAAACACATTAAATCTGAAAAAAAAATAAAATTGATATATAATTAATATAAAAAAAAACTAGACTCTTTAAGTGAGGCTTAGCATTCAGGACTTTATTAAGGAGTTCTTTGGGGATGACAATTGTGGAAAGGGAAGGGAAAGACATAAGGTTGAGCAGAGTGAGAAGCTGCATTGTGATACATTCTCAACAAGGCCTCTGCTGATTCCAGGAGGAATTCTGGCATTGAACTGGCCTTTCGGAGCTAGACGAGGTTGCAATGAGATAGCTAGGCCATTGCTCAGTCATTGGAAGAAGGCTAACCCTTGAGAGGATGTGTGACATCAGGCTCAGCCATTTTTTTCCTTTTCTCCAAGGAGGATCAACACAGAGGACCATCTTCAGAAACACTCCCTGCAGCTGAGGCAGTAGGTCCATTCCTGAAGGGGGTCTACATGGTTCATCAGAGCATCCACTCAATGTCTCATCCTTTAAACAGCTAGCATCATAATATTGTAAACACTGTGGCTTCATTTTTCAGATGGGACAATTAAGGCTTAGCAAGGTAAAGTACCTTAGAAGAGATCACATGCACAATAGCAACTGAGCTTGTATTGGAACCCAAGCCTAGCTAAGTGCAAAGCTCATGTTTCTTCTCTATGTTAAGCCAACTCCCTCAGGCACATTATAAATTGTATGACAGCATGTATGTGGTAATCTTTTGAAGACCAGAAATACACACTCATAGAACTGAATTCCTTCCAAAACTATACTTTCCCATCATCCTCCAAACAAGCAACTCCCTCTGAGTCCACACACCACCCACTTGCTTTCATTTTCCACATGTTTACTTGGATGTAGTCATCAATTAAACACTAGGCAGATGTCATCTGGAAAAGAAGCCACGATCATTGTCAAAGAAAAGTGAGAACTGCTTTCAAATTATGTTTGATGTCTAGTCCACAGTTGAGGCTAGCTCACCTTTTAAAACAAAGAATATATTAGCAATGTTTCCCAAAATGCAGTCCATGAACTTTGGGAATATCCAAGATTCTTTCAGGGAGCCTGAGAGGTAAAAACTATTTTCAATAATAATAGAAAGAAGTAATTGCTTTTTCACTGTGTTGACATTTGTGCTGACACTGTGTTGACTGATGGTGCAAAAGCCACGGGGAGTAAAACTGCTGATGCTTTAGCACGAGTCAAGGAAGTGCTGCCAAACTGTATTAGTAGTTGTATTTATTCAATAGCAAGAACGCACAATTAAAAAACAAAAATAAAGCCAATTTTATTTAAAAATGTTTTTGACAAAGCAGTAACAATTATTTTTATTACTTATAAGAGTGCCTGATAGGCAAACGATGATTATTTAGATTTGGACATATGTCATATATTTTCTCAAAAATTAACGAAAAGAGCCTGTCTCTTCAAAGAGAATAACCCATGGCACTTATTGCCAATGATTAAGTTTCAGGAAAAAATTTAAATTTTGGAAAACTTGTATCTACATCAGGAGCTTGACAACATCCCAAGACAGATTTATCTAATTAAATTGGTGGTAATAATAAAGAATGTGGTTTATTGATATTGTTTAATGAAGTGAAATGAGTCAGCATTTTGAAGATGTGCATAGTTCAGTGAACCAATATTTTTCATATGACCAATGTATAATGTTAAAATTTAAGCATGAGCTTAAGAAATTATTCAAGATTAAAGACACAGAGGACCATCTTCAGCAACTGTACTTTCCCACCATCCACAGTGGATTTCAGTGTAGTAGCATGTGAAATGCTCATTGATATGGTTTCAGATTTCATATTGAAAGTAAGGTTTAAGAAATTACAACTTCCCACCAAGATGGAGGCCTAGAAAGACAGGCTTCATTTCCCTCCAAAACTAAGAAGGAATACAAATACCTGAAAACTAGAGACAACCAGAAGTTCCAGGAAATCGAGCTGCATGGAACTCCAACAAACAAAGATATAAAGAATACTCACCCAGACAGGTAGGAGGGGTGGAACCAGAGCAGAGAGGACCCGGTGTGGTGGCAGGAGCAACAGCGACAGCAACAGGCTGGCGGAAAGTGCAGTCACACATTTTAAAAAGTCAGGAGGGACAACTGGGGAGTATTCCCAGCACCAGACCAGACCGCGCAGCTTATGGTCTCAGCGCCAGGGAAAATAAAGCCTCATTGCTTTTGACTGTGCAAACCAGTGGGGGTTGGGGCGAAGGAAGAAACTGCCCATCTCTCAGCAGAGATTGCTTGTATAAAGGGCCTCCACATTCCTAGAATATCAGCAGATCCACCCACTCTGGAAATGACAGCCAGGGCAACAGCTAGAGGGGCACCAGTCCCATGGAAAGTGGGAGAAGTGCCTGGAAAAGGGGAAAGTGCTGAGCAAGTGGCATTGTTCCCTCTCAGAACCCTCCCCCACAAATAGCACCACAATGGGGTGAAACAGGTCACCCTCTCCTGAAGAATATCTAAGGCTCCGCCCCTTACAACATAACAGTAGCAACAGCTCTACCTAAGACACAGAGGCAAACAAACACAGGAGCCTGTCAAGATGAGGAGACAGAAAAGTATGGCCCAAAAGAAAGAATGGATCAAAGTTTCAGTGGGAGAACTAAGCGACCAGGAGATAACCAACCTAACAAATGAGGAGATAGCCAGCCTAACAGATGCAGAGTTCAAAACACTGGTGATAAAGACCCTCACAGGCTTGACAGATATGTTTAAGTATGGCAAATGCATGAGGGAAGAAGCAAAGGCTATGCTAAATGAAATGAAGGAAAATCCACACAAAACCAATGGAGAAGGGAAGGAAACCAGGGTTCAAATCAATGATTTGGAACATAAGGAAGAAATAAACAGTTAACCAGTGCAGAATGAGGAAACAAGAATTGAAAAAAATGAGGAGAAGCTTAGGAACCTCTGGGACAACTTTAAACATGCCAACATCCGAACCATAGGTATGCCCGAAGGAGAAGAGGAAGAGAAAGAAATTGAAAATTTATGTGACAAAATAATGAAGGAAAACTCTCCAAATTTGGTGAAGGAAATAGACATACAAGTCCAGGAAGCACAGAGAGTCCCAAACAAGCTAGACTGAAAAAGGACCACACCAAGACACATCATAATTAAAATGCTAAAGGCTCAAGATAAAGAGAGAACCTCAAAAGCAGCAAGAGAGGAGAAGAGAGTTACCTACAAAGGGGTGCTTATAAGACTATCTGCTGATTTCTCAAGAGGAACTTTGCAGGCAAGAAGGGACTGACAAGAAGTATTCAATGTGATGAAAAGCAAGAACCTACAACCAAGATTACTCTATCAAGCAAAGCTATCATTTAGAATGGAAGGGCAGATGAAGTGCTTCCCAGACAAGATAAAGCTAAAGGAGTTCATTATCACCAAGCCATTATTATATGAAATTTCAAAGGGACTTACTTAAGAAAAAGATCAAAATTATGAACATTAAAATGATAACAAACTCACAACTATCAACATCTGAATCTAAAAAATAAACACAAAACCCAACTAAGCAAACCAGAATAGAAACAGAATCATAGGTATGGGGATCATTTGGAGGGTTATCAGCTGGGAGGGGGAAGAGAAGAAATGGGGAAGTGGTGCAGGGACTAAGAAGCATAATTGTTTGGTAAAAAATAGATAGGGGGGAAGATAATAATAATATAGAAAGGGTGAAGGCAAAGAACTTACATGCATGACCCATGGACATGAACTAAGTGGGGTTGGATTGCTGGAGGAAAGGGGGTTTTGGGTTAGGGGAGCAAAGGAAAGAGAAAAATGGGACTACAGTTACAGCATAATCAATAAAATATACTTTGAAAAAAAAGGAATTACCACTTGTCAAGTTTTGGTGTAATATCAAAGGATTTCCACAATTATCTGAAAAGTTTCTTAAAATTAACCGTGTTCAACTACCTAACTCGATTTTCTTCATAGATGTGAAGAAAACAAATATTGTATAGATTCTGACTGCAGAGAAGATATGAGAATCCAGCTATCTTTTATTAAATGAGATATTTAAAAGATTTTTAAAAAATATAAAATAATGCCACACTTTTAACTAATATATCTTATTTTAGAAAATAGTTATTGCTCATAAAAGTGTCATTTCTGTAAACATGTAATAGAATTATTATTATTTTAAAATAAATTAATAAATTTTCTTATATTTTATCAGTTTTAATTTATAATATTAATTGATATATCCCACATAAACAAAACTGCTTTGGGTTCCTCAATGATTTTCAGCAGCACTGGGATCTTGAGATTAAAAACTTTGAGGACTGCATATTTAGGATCACTTAGCCCATACTGAGAGAACAGGTAGAATTTTTCCAAATGAATTATTCAACTTAAAGTACTGAGTGAGTAAATAGAATATATGTTTTTAAATGAATAAATGAGACAAGAGAACGGGATGAAGTATTTAAATAAGTATATGAGGAGAGTCAAAGAGAGCGTAGAGAGAGATTAACTGTGGGGATATAAATCTAGAATATGAAAATAGGAGAACTGGGAGATCCCATAAGGCAGGGAGGCAGAATATGATTTGTCCAGTATCTACCAGATGACAGACATGTTTTACATTTGCCCACATATTTTTACAGTGGCTTGAAGAGCCAGGTACCATCATCCCCTTTCACCCAGGAGCACTGAAACTCAGGGAAGTTACATGATGAAGAGAACATGTGGCATAACTGGGATCTGATTCCAGAAATGTCTAATTCCACATTGTCTCAGTCTGTTTCCCCACATTATGCTACATCCCACGTTGTTCCCACCTCCTCTTCAACTCTTATTTTATAGAAGAAGTAATACCCAGAGAAGGTAAATAATTTATAGAGACAAAACATGACTTAGTGGCAAAGTGAGATCTCTTCACTACATAAAACTTTTCATCAGACATAGCTGAACTGCCTGTTATGACCCTCTGGCTGGTGCTCCATTGCCCCATGCAGTGTCAGGCCAAGTTCCCCTGGAGTGGAAAAGATTTTTCAGGGTGAATTACATGGTTCCCCAGCTCTGAGAACTGAGTATTCCAAGACAAAATTCCAGCAGAAATCTGTGGTGGGAAAGAAAACTTGCACATCCGTTGAATGAGTCAGCTTACTCTTTTGTACCAGCTGAAAGAAAAAGAACAGGAGAAAAAAGAAATAAAATTTCTAGTCATAATGAAGCATTCTTGCCCTTTCTCTGGCTTTAACTTTGTTAAACAAATGTTTATAAAGCACCTCCTGTGAGCTGGGCGTTATGTTAGGTGGGACATCGTGGTGGATGCTAGAGCTTCAGGCATGAATCACAGATAGTTCCAATGGTGGAACATCTCAGTCCTCTAGGGGACACAAGTGAAAACAGAGTTTCAATGCAAGGTGAGTGATCAAGGTTTTGAAAGAATAAGGTAATGCGGGAATATAGAAGGAAAACTTAACTCAAAGTGGGCCTGATAACATGGCACTGCACCAAATCTTAGAGGCAGAAAAGGGAGATATCTCATGCTGTGCCTCAGTGATATTGCAAAAGCTCCCCCCTCTTCCTGAAATACCACAGTTTCTCTTGTCTTCTTCTAGACTACTTTGTCATTCTTCAATATTCAGATCGTTGGCTAAAGTCTTCTCTGACTCCAACACTTTGCAACACTTTGCACACATCTCATTTGCAGCGATTATCACATTTTTAGAAAAAGCTTTGATATTTTAGTTCCTAGAAGGTGTAAATTGTAACTTTTATTTTTGTGTCTTCAATCTGCCAGCAGCACCTAGCACGGAGTTGATGCTAAGAAAATACATACTGAAATAATAAGCAGAGCAAACCCAGCTGCTTTTAACCTGAATTAATTTGAATTTGCTATTTTAATTTTTATTCCACGGTGTCGTTTTTGTTATTTTTACCTGGAAAGCAATATTTTTAGATTGTATGTCATCTCCGGATACAAAATGTTCTGACTAAAATCTAATTTATCAGTGGTGAGTGCCCAACCTGATAACAGCAGAGGCCATTGCTGAACTCCTGAAAGGACACTATTTCTAGTGGATCAGCTGGTCATCCAGTAGCCAGTTGATTACCTTGAACTCTTCTCACCTTGGTGGGAGTCATATTTGACCTAACAAAGGTAAACACAATTCTAAATAAAAATTTTTCTTCCCTGTCTACACACTTAAGATATCTCTACCCTTTGTGGTCTTACAGAATGCCTAGTCATTGCTATAATGTTCTACATTAATTTGCTTCCAATTAGTGAAAACATTTTATAATTAAGGAAGTATGACAGGGGTTCCCACCCACAGAATTCACTACTCTTACCATATTCCCCATATATGGTTGGTTTGATAGAATGATGGAATGAACGTATAAAGCCTCACTTTTGGCACTAGGTGGAAGAAAACATCCTATGGATAAATTTTTGCTCGACAAGTCATTATCTTGGGCTCAATTAGTTTGAAGTTACTACTGCCCCAAGGGTGAAATGCTTTCACTAAAGAATAAGTTCTATTACTGTTGAATGAGATGCTGATACTATTACTTCCCCATATTTTGGGGGCTTCTCATGCTGCTAAATCAATAGGTAGGTAACCTTATCAATTTCCTGAATGGAAAAAGAAATGTGCATATTCCAAACTTTTTCTCTTATTTTTTTTCTCTTTGTCTCAGACTAGACAGTCCCACATTTCTCTAAGAAACAGAACAACATGGTTCCTTAGAAACATCAGACAAAGGGAAAAAACAAAAATAATTATGTCTTGGAGGAAAAAGAAAACTACTATATTTGAAAATTACATAACTATCTATAAAAAGCTTAAAATAATCTATGCACCCATTATTAGAAATAATAAGATAATTTTAAAATGTGGCTATTTATAAGATCAATATATAAAATCAATTTCACTCCTATAAACCTTCAGAATATATAAAGAACCCTTACAAAACAATAAGAAAAGACTAAATATTTAGAAAATGCAATTTAAAGAAAGACTTGAATTAATGAAGATATACCATATTCATGAAAAGAGAGACTGCTCTAAATATGTTAATTCTCTCCAAATTGAACTGTAGATTTATTATCACTGCAATTAAAACCCTATTAGAATGTTCTGAGGAAATTCACTCTCTGATTTTAAAATGTATCTAGAAGCACAAAGGTCAATAATAGTCAATACACTTCAAGAATGAGAGGATATCCTCTATCATATAATGACATTATAGAGTTTATTACTTAAGATAACAAGGTATTGGTGCAGGTGCAGACAAATAAACCACAGGATTAGAATAAAGATTCATGAAATAAACCTTCACATACATGAAAAACTTATCTGACAGACTATTTGAAAAAAAAAGATTATTTATTTATTAAATGGCTCTAGGGCAACTGGATAACAAAATAGATAAAAATAAATGTGGATTTTTTTTATATACTATACACAAAAATCAGTCCCAAGTGGATTAAAAATATATACATCAGGTAATACTTAAAAATTTATAGCAGGTTGTATAGGAGATTTTCTTTATGACAATGGGATAAAAAATGATTTCTTAAATAAGACACCAAAAAAAAAAAAATGCTAACATAAAAGAAAAAAGTGATACATCACTTATATTGAAATTAAAGACTTCTGTTCACCAAGATACCATAAAGTGAAAAACAAGCCACAAACTAGAACATTTCTGTAATACTTTTTTAAAAGAATATTTTATTGATTATGTTGTTAGAGTAGTCTCATTTTTTCCCCTTTGCTTCCATCTGCCCAGTACCCCCCTCCCCCCAGCAACCCCATCCCCCTTAGGTCATGTCCATGGGTCTTGTATATGTTCTATGGCTTCACCCTTTCCTATATTATTATTAACTTCCCCCTGTCTATTTTGCACCAACCAATTATACTTCTTAATCTCTGCACCATTTCCCTATTTCTCCCCTTTCTAACTCCCAGCTGATACCCCACCAAATGATCCCCATACCTATGATTCGATTCCTATTCTGGTTTGCTTAGTTGGATTTTGTTTTTATTTGTTAAATTTAGTTGTTGATAGTTGTGTTTGTTGTCATTTTAGTGTTCATAATTTTGATCTACTTTTTCTTAAGTAAGTCCCTTTGCCATTTTATATAATAATAGCTTGCTGATGATGAACTCCTTTAGCTTTATCTTGTCTGGGAAGCACTTCATCTGCCCTTCCATTCTAAATGATAGCTTTGCTTGATAGAGTAATCTTGGTTGTGGGTCCTTGCTTTTCATCACATTGAATACTTCTTGTCAGTCCTTTCTTGCCTGCAAAGTTCTTCTAGAGAACTCAGCAGATAGTCTTATAGGCACCCCCTTGTAGGTAACTCTCTTCTTTTCTCTCGAGGCTGTTAAGATTCTCCCTTTATCTTGAATCTTTGACATTTTAATTATGATGTGTCTTGGTGTGGTCCTTTTTCAGTCTAGCTTGTTTGGGACTCTCTGTGCTTCCTGGACTTGTATGTCTATTTCCTTCACCAAAGTTGGAGAGTTTTCCTTCATTATTTTGTCACATAAATTTTCAATTTCTTTCTCTTCCTCTTCTCCTTTGGGCATACCTATGGTTCGGATGTTGGCATGTTTAAAGTTGTCCCAGAGGTTCCTAAGCTTCTCCTCATTTTTTTCAATTCTTGTTTCCTCATTCTGCACTGGTTAACTGTTTATTTCTTCCTTATGTTCCAAATCATTGATTTGAACCCTGGTTTCCTTCCCTTCTCCATTGGTTTTGTGTGGATTTTCCTTCATTTCATTTAGCATAGCCTTTGCTTCTTCCCTCATGCATTTGCCATACTTAAGCATATCTGTCAAGCCTGTGAGGGTCTTTATCACCAGTGTTTTGAACTCTGTATCTGTTAGGTTGGCTATCTCCTCATTTGTTAGGTTGGTTATCTCCTGGTCGCTTAGTTCTCCCACTGAAACTTTGATCCATTCTTTCTTTTGGGCCATACTTTTCTGTCTCCTCATCTTGACAGGCTCCTGTGTTTGTTTGCCTCTGTCTTAGGTAGAGCTGTTGCTCCTGTTATGTTGTAAAGGACGGAGCCTTAGGTATTCATCAGGAGAGGGTGACCTGTTTTGCCACATTGTTGTGCTATTTATGGGGGAGGGGTCTGAGAGGGAACAGTGCTACTTTCTCAGCACTTGCTTCTTTCCTAGACACTTCTCCCATTTCTATAAGGGACTGACGCCTCTGTAACTGCTGCTCTGGCTATTAATCCCAGAGCGGGTATGTCTGCAGATGTTCTAGAACTGTGGGGCCCTTTAAACAACTGACAGTTTCTTCCTCCACTCTAAACCCCACTGGTTTGCACAGGTAGAAGCAATGAGGCTTTATTTTCCCTGGCGCTGGGACCATGAGCTGTGGGATCTGGTCTAGTGCTGGGAGTGCTCTCCAGGTGTCCCTCCCTAGTTTTTAAAATGTGAGACTGCACTTTCCACTGGCTTGCCACTGCCCTGCCGCTGCCACCGCCACTGCTGTTGCCACCACACCACATCCTCTCTGCCCCAACTCCACCCCTCCTACCTGTCTGGATGAGTATTTCTTCTTTATACCTTTGTTTGTTGGACTTCCATGCAGCTTGATTTTCTGGAACTTCTGGTTGTCTCTAGTTCTGGGCAGCTGTATTCCTTCTCAGTTGTGGAGGGAGATGCAGCGTGTCTGTCTAGGCCTCCATCTTTGCTGGAAGTCCTGTAATACTTTTAATTGACAAAGGTTTAGTGTACAGAATATAAAAAGCACTGCTGCTATAAATTAATAAGAAAAGTCAAATAACACAAAAGTAAAGTGAACAAAAGATGAATTGGCATTTCATAAGAAGTCATACACATATAGAAAACGAACATATAGAAAGATGTGCAACTTTTTAGAAATCTGAGAAATGCAAATTGTGATATGAGTTTTACTTACCACACTAAAAAAGAAAAATCAGTAGGTCTATTATGTTGGTGAGACTATGAAAAAAAGGAGAAATAAAAATAGGTACAACAATTAGTTAGCATTTTTTAATAAAGTTAAATACTTACATACCCTATAATCCAGAATAACTTTCATTTCCAGAGATTTCTCCATAGAGAAATTACAAATTGTACCAGACAAGCCAAAAATAATTATAGCAATATTGTTTGTAATAGGAAAATAAGTAAATAAATAAATAAATAAATAAATAAAATAACACTATATTAACCTATAGAGAAATAACGTTTAAATTGTGGCATAGTTACTCATTTAAATATTTCAGAACAATGAAAACATTAACTATAGCTATATATGGCTACATAAATGCACCTTAAACATGTTGTAAGGAAAGTTTCAAATTATTAAATTTAGTATTATAACAAAAATATTTTGAAAGAATTTACAGAATAATACATATTTTATAAAACTATGAAAGAAGGAATGATAAATACAAAGATTAGGATAGAGGTTACCTTTGAGAAGTAGGCATGACAATGAAAGAGGAGTAGCTAGTATGTTAATATTGTCCTACTTCTTAAATTTGGTTATAGATTCTTAGGTGTGCATTTTATTATTTTGCTTCATAACTGTATTACACATATTCTTGGTGTCCTACAGTTTTCTGAAGTTCTTTTAATTTTTTCAATTTTTTCCTCTTTCCTATTCCATAATTTATTTATTTCAGTTATTGAATATTTCAGTTCTGATATTTAAACTTGATTTTTTATCATTTCTATTTGTCTACTAAAAGCTTCTATCTTTCCATTTATTTCAAAAGTGTACACTTTTACCTCATGCAGAATAGCTCTAATAGTTGCTTTGAAGTCTATATCTGGTAATTCCAACATCTGTGTTTCCTCAAAATCAGTATCTATTGCTTGTCTTTTCCCTTAAGAGAGGGTCAGAGTTTCCTGGTTCTTTGTATGTAATTTTGGATTATGTTTTGGACATTTTGAACATTTTGTTGTGAGACTCCAGGTTTTGTTAAAATATTCTAATAAATGTTGATTTGTTGTTGTTGTTGTTTTAGCCCATATTCAATACAGTTGGGCTAGAGTTCAGACCACAAGTTTTTTTATCACCTTCTGTGGGTGATGGTTCCAATGTCAGTTCTGTTTTCAAGGACTTGGCTATGTTTTGTTAGGTTTGTTCCACACTTTTCAAGGGTGAAATGTACATTTTAGGGATGAGCTAGAGAGTTGTGTCAGTTCATATACAGACTTAGGGGATCCCCTTTTTCAGAACTCTTCCCTCCAAGATTTCCTTTACACAGTCTGGTTCCCATGGGAACCATAGGACTTCTTTTCTGAGATGTCTAGCTAGAAAATCAAGGTTCCTGTCAGGATTTTATCTCCTGTACTGTCGATAAATTCCACAAAATATACCTATCCTGGTGGCAAAATGCTTTGAGAAATGAAGGAGAAAAAAAATAAATTTCTCCTACACCTTTGAAGCAGAGAAGTCCTTTTCTCAGTTGATTTGGCCAAAAACACAGGTTGTCCCCAGAGGACTTAGATGTCCACACCATGACCACCACCTCTGCAATGCAGCTTCCTCAGTGTTGGTGGTCTCAGGGAAAGAAGAGAAGGGGAAGAGGGAAAACAAAAAAGACAAAAACAGGAATTTCCCCCTGTACTCTCCAATTTATGAGTGGGGATGTGAGGATGGGGGCTATTTCCAGTCCTCTGGTTATAAAATGGGGATATTTTTCAGAATTTAATTATATGTACTCTCGCTGCAGTCTGGGACCCTTTCTAACCCATAAGTCAAAGCTGAGAGAAACAAGAGAAAAAAAGGAAACTCCCCCCCTCCCATTAATGGTTACCATCCAAAGATGGACTTCCTTCCTAATCTGCCAGTTGTCCATTTTCAGTCTTTTTTGTATTTTGTTGGAAGATTTCAGTTGTAATCAGTGGGAGAGGTAAGCTAGAGTAAACTTACTCCATCTTGGCTGGGGTCATAGTCCATATACTCTTTTTAATTTATCAAATATTATATAATACAATTAAAGGTGACCAAAAAACGTTCTATCCCAGAAGATCTCATAGTTTATTGGAGGACTCTAAACACACTAATTTAGGACATTTGACTCTGACACAAAGGAAAAAGTAGACTCAGAGGTAAAGGAGACAAAGGATAAGATTGAATGAGACTTGTTTGATTTTTGTTAATAAGGGTTAGCTAAGTGGGTTCATTGCTTCTCCTACCCAACACTTAGCACATTTTAATTATTTTATATTTATTTAAAAGTACTCCCTGCCATCGTTGGCAGCCGTCCGTCTCGAGAGACGATGGTGTAGCTTCTTAAGAGTCTATCTGCACCGCCGAGAATGGCTGTGCAGTCCAACTCGGGAGTGACACGGTATCTGTCTCCTCCCGTGTTGAATCGACATCTTGCGATGACGCTGGAGTGTCCTCTCCAGTGAAGCTGAAGCTACAGAGCCTGGGCAGGGTGATATGGAGGGTCTGCTGTTGTCCATGCAGCAGACCCCCCCTCTCTTCGCAGCTGAAGGGTCCAAGGGAAAGACGGAGTCAATACAGCTTGGGTTCAGGTGCGCCGCAGGAGTTGCCGGTGTTGACTACAACGTCAAACCGCCTTAGGGACTCCGGCTCCGGATTTTCTGTCGGGGTTTACTCCCTTAGCCTTTCCCCTGAAGAGGTATGCCGCAAGGCAGCGGAGGTTTTTTGGAGTCAGAGTTTTCCTTCTCTGATGTGCCCTGACTGGAAGATCGAACCAGCGACACTTAGCTCGCAGGCCGACGCTCAATCCACTGAGCCAAACCAGCCAGGGTTACTCCCTGCCATACTCCCTAGATAATAAGCTACATGAAGGCAGGTCTGTATCTGTGTGGAACACCCTTATGCTATCCCAGAGAACAAGTGGTCCAGATATGTTTGTCGATAGATTACATAGTATTTGGCATTTTGTTTCCAAGCCAGGTGCTCTCCCATGCTCAGCCCACATTCTACTGCCCTTTACTTCAGTCCACACTGACCCGACCCTCATTGCCAGCTCCTGAATTTCTCTACCTGAGGTCTTTCTCAAGCTTCTGAAACATCTTTTGTCCACCTGTATAGCAGGTAGTTAGTGCCAAGAAATTAATATGTGCTAGAAAAAGACCTCAACCAATGGCTGACAGAGTTGGTTTATAAAAAACCCAGCCCCTCCCCCTCAGGTGGGTTAACTATGCCCTGTGTCCTTAATTGAGTCTGACTCATTTTACCATCCTCTTTTAGTGGCTTCCTATCCTCTTAAAATAAACTTTCACCTAAATCCTTGTTTCAAGGTTTGCTACTAGGGTGACCAAACTAAAATAGTTGCGTACTCTACACATACAAGCATGGGTCTTTTTAAAAGAAATTTCCCAGTAGCTTGAGGAGTGGACAGAGCACTGGACTTCAAGTAGGCAGGTCCTAGTTCGTCCACTTACCAGCTAGGTAACCTTAAACAAGTCACTTGATTACTTCAAGACTCAGATTTCCTAATTTGGAATGTAGAGTTAATAAAATCTGCCTCATAATGTTCTCATGGGCCTTAAATAAGTTCTTTTACATATATTATTCTATTATGCAGACCAGTGCATAGTGAGTACTTTAGTGAGTTAATGTATGCTTGTTGAGTGTCAGTATAAAGAATTACTTCTTATATTGTGAACCACCAAGCCTGCTTTATTTTTTTTCTGATGGAGAGTGGGGGTTGTATTAACATGTCCACTCAACATCAGGAATTGCTAATGATGGGAAAATGTTGGAGAGCTTGTACTGTTTCATCTTAAGGAACATGCTTCTAATTAACAAGAGCCTGTTTTATTTCAACATAAATGGGCAATTGCTCAGCAGATGGTCCCGCTATTTCTGAGTACCAATGTGCTCCAGAGGAAATGTACAACAAACACTTTAGAGAGAGTGTATTGTTTTTTAATTTATATGGATTTCTCTTTTATTTGAGAATTGTTAAATGAAGTTTTCATGGCTTCATAAAGAGACCTTAGTGATCAAGAATAGTCAGAATGCTTTGTTTTACAGTTGGGGAATCAGAGGCTTTAATAACCTCTTCTCCCCAATAGTATTTCTGCAACAATGGCGACTATCTTCAAATATGTGAAAAAAAAAAAAAAAAAAAGCAATAAATAAGAGAGAAGGAAGTCTTATTATAGTGACTTCAAAAACTAAAGGTGGTAGGAGCATTTTGAATTCAACCAAACAGGGAAGATTCTATCAATTAGAGCTATTCAATAACCAAAGAGACAGCTGAAGTTATTAGCTTGCTACCACTGGAGCTGTGTGAGAGTATATTAAACCTATGTGGGATATTCTACAAAAGATTTCTGTTCATTGGAGGGAAATGTAAACTGGGCATTTAAGTCCCTTCCAATTTTATGATTTGATTGTTGGAAGTTTCCTATAGCAAATGCCTAGCATAGGACAGAGTATGTTTTATATGCTTAGTAAAAACATGACAATTGATGACTACCAAACCTCCCTGGGTCCCCTAAGGTTGCCTTGAAGATAATTAATTCTATCTTACTCTTATGAGTCCCTCCTATCTTCATATTGACACTCTATTCAGGAGCAATCAGATCCCTATTTCCAAGCAAACTGGAAGTTCAGATATTTGAAACAAGTAGGGGGATTTAGGAGGCCAGGCCCAGCTATAGAAATGAAGATGGCTATTGGAGCCACGGAAGTGTGTCACTTAGACCTCCTTTCAGGAAAGAATCTGCCATTCAGCTATAAGAAGCTGTGAGCTGACAACTTCCAGCCATTAGTACCTTTAGGGTCCATCTTAGCTTTTAAGCCAAGGCCCCATAATTTTCAGGGAGCCTCACTAATGACTGAGCATGACAAAGATACTAGGACGTGCCTATTTCAGCCATGGGACTCCTCTTTGTTCTGCAGCTTGCTGTTGGATCAGGGACATTGTCAGACCTTCATCATGATCTGAGGCTATCCTGACCCAGTCTTGCTTTTTCCTTCCTTTCCTTCCCCAAACGTCACATCTACTTCAGTCTGAGGCTTTCCCTGGCTAATACTGCTTCTCTTCCTATTACCCGTCTTAGGTATTACCCTCAATAGAACTCTTAACACTGTTAACTCCATTTCAACCTCTCCTAGAAAAGCAAGTTGACTCAACAGCTAACCTGCAGCTATGCAGCCCATGGTAAAAGCAAACAAACGTCCATATCCCAAAGAAGGAGAATCTGAATCATCAACATGTCCAAGGAAAGGGAAAAAGCAAGAAAGAGACACGAAGAATAGGATGCGCTACAAAGACCAGAGGGTGCAGCACAGCTTTGTGAAGCAGAGCCTGGAGAGATCCCTTGAGGAAAATGTGTGACAGGGAGAGAGAATTTCAGAAGGGACTCCCAGCCATGCTGTCAGTGCTCTTCAGACAGAAGCCACCTGCTTGTATTTTGTCTTCATGGGTCCAGGGAAAGGGAAGAAAAACTGCCCATGCTTGAGCCATTGACACTGACTATTCCATAACACAGTATGGCATCAAGGGCGATGGGCTTTACAGATGAGCAAGTGCCAGCTTTTAGGAGGCAGATGGTAAAGACGGCTATTTTGTTCCATGCTTGGTATGCAGCAGGCACCATTCATTGTTTTAAGGTTATTAATTCTCAAACAGTTCCTGAGGGTCAGGAATCTGGTAACAGCTTGCTAAATTGATTTGGCTCATGGTTTTTTATGAGATTGCAGACAAGCTGACAGGGTTACAGTTATCTCAGAACTTATCTGGAGCTGGAGGATTCACGTCCAAAATCATTCCTGTGGTTTTCGGCTGGTCTCGATTTCTCGCCATGCAGTCCTCTTCATAGGGCTGCTTCACAGAGCAGCTGGTTTCTCCTGAAGCAAGTGAACCAAGAAAAAGAGATCACCTAAGGGGAAAACCATAGTCTTCCATAATCTAACCTCAGAAGTGAAATGTCTTCATTTACGCCATATTCTATTGTCACAGGACCAGCCCTCTTACAGAACGGGACGGCACTACTTCAGGGTTTGAAGACCAGGAGACAGGAATCATGGAGACCCTCTTGGAAGCCAGCTACCACAACTTCTAGAGAAGCCATATGAGGTCAATATTTTACCAACGAGAAAACTGAAGCACAAGGAAGCAACAGGACAAGTGGCAGGGTCAAGATTTGAACTGTGAGTCGTCTATGTCCCTAACCATGATGCTATACTGTCTCTTCCAGTGGAGGAATAGAAAGCAGAGAACAAGAAAGATGGGTGTGCTTAAACTTCAACATTGTGGGTGGTTAAGTCAAAAATGACACAGTTAGTGATGATTCATATAGAGCTTAACACTGCAATTCCTCTCACCTAGGGTTAACTCTATATCAGATGTATAAATGGGAAATTATTTTCTCATTTTCCAGACAACAAAAGAAAATTCAGAAAGATTAAATGCTTTGCCCATAGTTGCACGACCACTGCACAGAGGAATTAAACTCAATTCTTGATTTCTAAGTACAGCTTTTTAGTGTGTACCTCAGCTGCCCTTTCCACTAACCAAAGGACGAACTGGTGTTTCAGACTCTCTGAACAGTAAATAAGGTAAACACAGTGGGAAGGAGTACCACCTCTTAATGGGTTAGATGTGCAGTAGGGAAGGCCTGCTCTAAAGAAAGAGAGTTGTTTGTTTGTTTCCAATGTTTCTTAAGGTATAATATACACACAGAGAAATCCACATATTTTAATATAGTGTGTTGAATTTTATAAATGAAACAAACTGCATGAAAAAACAGACATTATCATTTACCTCAGAATCCCCTTTGTTCTGCATTTCTGTCGCTACCCCCCACATAGTAACCGCAATGTTGACTTATAGAAGCATAGATTCATTTTGCCCGCTTTTGTAGTTTACATAAGTGTAATCTTGTACTTTTTCATAATTTATTTATCCACTATACCAGGGGTTGGCAAACTATATCCAAATTTGGCCCATTTCCTATTTCTGTATAGCCTGCAAGCCAAGAATGATTTGTACATTTTTAAATGCTTTAAAAAATCAAAAGAATAATATTTCATGGCAAACAAAAATTATATGAAATTTAAATATGTATCCATATATGACATTTTATTGGAACACACCATGCTCATTCTTTTTCATATTATCTATGGCTGTTTTCATGTTCCAATGGCAATTAAGTAGTTGCAACAGAGATGTTATATAGCATTCTATTGCTTTGCACTGTTGCTGGGGCTCTACAAATAGAAATGATGTAATTATAACTTTATTTTGTTTTTTGGCTTGCAATGTCTAAATATTTATTATCTGGCCTGTTACAGAAAATTTTTGCTGAGCTCTGGACTGTACTATTGATGAGCATTTGAGTATCTTCCATATGGATATTATTATGAAGAGTGCTGCTTTGAACATTCTGGTTCGTGTTTTTTGGTGAACATATGTAAGCATTTATTTTGGGTATATACTTAGGAGTGGAATTGCTCAGTACTGGGTTGTGTTCAGCTTAGTAAGTACTGCCAAAGTAGGTTGTATCAAGTTTAGAACAACCAGCAACATATAAGAATTCTAGTTGCTCCATAGTCTCACCAATAATTGGTATTTTCTGTCTATTTTATTTAACCCTCTGGTGAATGTGTAGTGGCAACAAGAGAATGTTTTGAAATGATAATCACAGCATATCAGTTATGCCAAATTCTATGCTAATAACTGTACCTACATTATCACTTTATAGACAAATTCATTTTCCTGATGTAAAAATACTGTTGAGCAAAGCTAAGAAATTTTCAGGTCACACAAAAAAGGAAAACCAAGAATTACATTTAGATCTGATTGACTTTATAGCTTATACTCCTTCTACTGCACCAAGTCATCTCTCCTTGTGACAATTTAGTAAGACATTACACCCTTGGAGAGTATCAGCAATAGAAGTGTCTTTAGCATTCAAACATTTGTAGGGAAAAGGTTTTTAGCACAGCCATATAGAGTAGGCATGGGATAAGTTTGGGCAGATACACCCTCATTTCTGCTGCCTCCTGTTACAGTGGTTAACTACACGCTTCCAGCCCCCTGGCTGGTTATGTTGTTATTACATGTTCTGACAGTTGAGGCCTGTGGTGAAAAATGATAACAGATTTGTATTCTCAAGATCGTCTCCAGATGCTGGTCAGAAGCACCTCTGGATTCATGAAATATTTGTCTTTAGTATTTCTTGAAGATGGATGATTAGGGGGAAAAAAGTTCCAGGAACATTTTAGTATAAATCATGGAGAATTTTTTCCTTTGGCAATCTGGAATGCATTTCTCTATTTCTTTAAGAAGAATAATGTGTGTATTAATAACTTGGTTGGAATGGGGTCTGGGCCAAGATGAGATGACCACGGAAATCATTATTGATGGTTTCTTATAGCCAAACAATCTGTTCCCCCAAACCTGGAGTTTGTCATCTGTAGGTGAATGACTGCTGAAAGACCACATCTGAGTCCCTTGCATGAACACCCTCTTCTCCATCCCAACTGCCATCTCTATGCCCAGTGTTTAAAAAATCTGAATTACATATGCTCATATCACATTTATTAACTTTCCTGCCTCGGCACAAACAAGCAATCAAATTGACACTAGGGTTGTGCTGCTCATCTGATTATGCCATTGCTTTGATCAGATACTTCTGAGGACTTATTATTGCCTATAGCAGTACCCTCCAATCTCTCTTTTCTTTTTTTTTTTTTTTTTGAGGTATATTACTGACTCCAGTCTTTTTTGATTCCATACTACTACACATGAAAATTGTACTTATTTACAAATATATATTTTATATTTATGTATGAAATATTTACTTAGTTTATATATTTCCTATACAAACGTTGAAAATATACATTTTGCAAAGAATGAGATAATATATACCAGGGATCAGCAAACTTTTTGAAAAAGGCCAGATAGTAAATGTTTTAAGTTTTACAGTGTATAAGGTCTCTGTTGTAACTACTACTTAATTCTGATACTGTAGCACAAAACAGCTATATGTAAACAAATGGGTTTGGTTGTGTTCCAATTAGCTTTATGTACAAAAAACAGTCAGCAGGCCAAACTTGACCTGCGGTCTATAGTTTGAGGATGCCTGATAGACACCTTTGGCTAATTCAGATTGTGGCCAAGGTAAAATTGGATTCAAGAAGTCAAATGCTTCTGACTCACTTCTTTTGTCTCTGCTGTTCATCTACTTTGTTCTCCCTAGAACTATAGTGTATTGCTTTGCAGACTATTACTAGCAATAATAATACTACAGTGAATACTGGCCAGCAAGCTGGCCCAAGTTTGACATGTTACTGTCCAGGCACTTACACAGAAATCACTATTCATCTCTCTTGTTCCTAAAGGAATTCCCCGAAAGAAATTCACTGGCTCAGCTTTGTGGGATCTGCCTGTTTCAGCAATGTTGTAATATTACATGGCAACTTCTACTACAATCACAGAAATGGAGAAAAAGGGAACGTTCCCTGTAGAGGCATGAAAAGCAAACAACCTTCTCAGGTATCTTCTACCATAAAGATTAGCACAAAGAAAGAAGCCATCACAACAGTCAGGATCATTTTCAGGAAGGAGAGCAGCTGTCTTATAAAAAGAATAAAAAGAATGTGAGAGATGAACTGCTAAGCACCTAGTGTGCACATTACTCAGGTAGGGTTTTTTTTAAGATAGTGTTTTTCAAATCTCTTTTGGTACCTTTATCAGAATGAATGAATTATGGTAACAAACAACTCTAAAATCCCAGTGACTTAAGGAACCAAAGATTAATATCTTGCTCACATTGCACGTCTATCATGAGTTGGCCAAGAGCTCTGCTCCACCCTTTCCATCAGAAATACAGGTACACTGAGTATTCCCTAACTTTCTGCCATAGCAGGGAGAAGGGAAAGTGATGAATCGTGCAATAGTCTTTACAGGTTTCTTCCTGGAAGTATCACACGTAACATTTATCCACATTTAATATGCCTAAGTGCTTAACTTCAAAGGGTGCTAAGTGCAATTAAGTTCTTGTGTTTGTATTGTACTGTTGCTACCAATTCCATGCTGCCCTCCAGTAAGGGGATTATACTGAGTTGGCCAAAAAGTTGGTTTTGCTTGTTTTGTTAGATGGTTTTAGTAGTGCTTAGTTGTCTTCAACGTCATTTGAAACATTTTTTTAGATGGTATTGTGACAGCGGTCATGTCAACCTGCATTTAAAAAAAAGAACTGACCAAAATCGGTGAGTTTTTAGGTAGCCTTTTTAATGTTGAAGATGGAAGAAAATAGGCAACATTTTTGGTATATTATGCTTTATTATTTCGAGAAAGGTAAAAATGCAACTGAAACACAAAAAACATGAGAAGATTTGTGCAGTGTACGGAGAAGGTGCTGTGATTGAGTGAACATGTCAAAAGTGGTTTGTGAAGTTTCATGCTGGAGATTTCTTGCTGGACAATGTTCCACGGTTTGGTAGACCAGTTGAAGTTGGTAGAGTCAAATTAAGACATTAATTGAGAGTAATCAATGTTATAACATGCAGGAGAGAGCTGACATACTCAAAATATCCAAATCAATAAAGTTATTTGTAAAAATGAAAAATGTGTCTTTTATTTTATGGAGAAAACCATACGGGCTTTTTGGCCAACCGAATGCATATATCCCCACCCATTGGCATCTGACTACAGGTTAAGTATACTTCCCTACTTCATTAATATCAGGGTTGGCCAATTAAATATACGCAGAGTGGCATGTGCCATGTTTGAGCAGAAAATTTAGAGGTATCTAAATGTTTTGTTGTTGTTGTTTTCTTTTTGTCATAATAATACATCTTAACTAAGAACTGTTTCTGAGTTCTAGAATGAGAAAATATATGGAGTGGAGCCATATTCTACCTATAGCCAACATGTAACAGGCCTGAGAAATAAACTTGTGTTGTAAACCACTGATAGTTTGAAGTTAGTGTTTGTTATAGCAGCATAACCTAGAAAAAGATAACAGAGAGAAAATCAGAAATATCAATAAATTGCCCTATTGACTAATAAGACCAGTCTTCACTGAAATTTTTAAATTTACTCTCATTTGTGACTACATCATACACACGCCTCTCTTGAAGGAGTCTCCCCAAAGTCTATCTAACCACTAAAGAAAACACAAAGTACATTGTACCTGGATGTGTTAATTTGCTAGAGTTACCTTAAATACTAAGCCTTATATTTGTTGGATTAAACAATAGAAATTAATGTTTGTACTGTTCCGGAGGCTAGAAGTCCAAGATCAAGGTATCAGTCAGCAGGGTTGATTTCTTCCAAGGCCTCTTTCTTTGGCTTGTAGATGGTTATCTTCTCCATATCTTCACATAGTCTTTCCTCTTGCTTGTCTGAGTCCTACTCTCTTCTAATGAGGTTAGTAGTCATACTAGATTAGGGCCCATCTATATTATATTACCTCATTTTACCTTAATTACCTCTTTAAAGACCCTATCTCTAAATGCAGTCACATTCTAAAGTACCAGGGGTTAGAATTTTAACATGAATTTTAAAGGGACACAGTTCATAACATTGGGTAACATGCAGCAATCCCTTCACCAGGGCACTATGTAAGATGGTCTCTTTATTAGATCCATATGTGGCATCTCTTGATCTTGATACCTCTGTACTAAAAAGACGAATTATCTGTCCTCCACACACCCAATATATAACAGAATAGAAAACCACAACAAATAAGCCATTTGGAAAGGACCCATAGCAGACACTGTTTCATAGTAAATCTGAAATCCTATTGGGCAGTAACCTTGAAGGTTCTTACTTAGGAGTGGAGAATAGGCCTAAATTATGCCCTGAGCCTACTACACTCAGAAAGTAGCTCCCTTGTACTTTGTTCTCCGTTGTCCTTGGCTCTGACCTTGGATATTATACTTTTCCTTTTTTCTTTTTGACCATGTCTGAAGTAGGTATTGGGAAATATGTTTTCAGGTTGGGGGTCTAAGCTGTTTCATCAGTCCACTGTCTGCCATAGAATTTAGTGGTCTCAGAGATTATTTTAAAACCCAAATAGTCAGAATCTCTTTCAATAAAGTCAAATTTTGGTTTTGTTATTATTATTTTTTGGCAGTACAAATATACCAAGGACATGATTTTAGGGGTCAGAGAGAGGAGTGTTTTAAGTGTTGTGGGATGAATTGTGTCCTCCCAAAATTCATATGTTGAATTCCTAAACTCCTTACAAGAAGAAGAAATTAGGACACAGAGGGCTGAACAAGTGAAGACACTGAGGGATGATGGCCATCTACAAGCCAAGGAGAGAGGTCTCAGAAGAAACAACCTTGGCAACATCTTGATCTTGAACTTTTAGTCTCCAGAACTATGAAAAAAAAATTTGTTTTTTAAGTCACTCAATTTGTAATACTTTACTATGGCAGCCTTTCTAGCTGACGATATAAATACATATCTACAACATTATCTATGTATCATTTTAAACTAATATAAATATATAATTTATATAAATAATAAAATGTCAATAAAAGAGATGAACAGATATTTTACAGAAAAAGATGTAAGAATGATCAGTACATGCACAATAAATATTCAACATCAGTATTAGTCAGTAGAAAGATATCAATTAAAAATACAGTGAGCAGTGGATTGAGTGTTGGCCTGTGAACCAAGTGTCACTGGTTCGATTCCCAGTCAGGGCACATGACTAGGTTGCACATCAGGTCCCCACTTGGGGGCGCGAATGAGAGGCAACCACACAGTGATGTTTCTCTCCCTCTCTTTCTTCTTTCCTCTCTCTCTAAAAATAAATAAATAAATAAATAAACAAACAAATAAATAAATTATTTTTAAAAAATACAGTGAGATATCACACTCAGTCATTTGAATGGTTAAAATTATAAAGACTGACAATGTCAAGTGTTGCAGAGGAGATAGAGCAAGTAGAACTCTGTAACACTGCTAGTGGGAATGTAATATGGTAAATCTACTTGGGAAAAGTATTTAGCAATTTTTAAAAAGGTTTCACAAACATCCCACTCCTAGTCTTTACTCTAGTAATTAAAAGGAATGGATTACTGATACACAAAACAACACGGGTAAATCTCAAAATCAATATGTTGAGTGCATGAACAGGATGCATACTGTATAATTTATATAAAATTCAAATCGATCCATAGGGGCAAAAGTAATATCAATGGCTGCCTAAGGTTGGAAATTAGAAGAAAGAATGAATTGCAAAGAATAATGAAGAATCTTTTGGCAATGATGTAAATGTTTTGTATCTTGATGGTTGTGGTGGTTTTATAGATATATTCAGTTTTCAGCATTCGTTAGATTATACAGTTTAAATAGATGCATGTAATATATGTAAATCATTTCTGAATGAATTTAATTAAAAACATAGAAATTATATATAACATTTGCCTATCTCAAGGTCGTGAAGATGTATTTCTGTATTTTGGGTTGTGTTATAGTGTTTGTTTTTACATTTAGGTCTGTAAACCATTTTGAGTTAATTTTTGTTTGTAGTGTGAAAAATGTATCCAACTTCATTCTTTTGCATATGAATATCCAGTTGTCCCACTACCATTTGTTAAGAAGACTCTTTTTTCTCCATTGAGTGTTCTTTAAAATCAAAAGTTGACCATAAATGCAAAAGTTTTTTTTATGTACCTTCAGTTCTATTTCATTGATCTATATATCTATCCTTATACTAATAGCATATTCTTTATTTTCTTGCCCAATTGTCCTGACCAGAACCTCCAATACAATGTTGAGTAAATGTGGCAAAAGTGAACATCCTTGTCTTATTCTTGACATTAGGGGCAAGACATTCAGTCTTTCACCATTAATTATGAGTTACATGCAGGTTTTTGTAGATGTTCTTTATTAAGTCAATAAAGATTTCTTCCATTCCTAGTCCTCTGTGAGTTGTTACTGTAAATAAGTGTTAAATTTTGTTAAATCATTTTTTTCACCTATTGGAATAATTATTTTTAAAATATTCTAGTAGGCTAGTATCATGAATTGTGTTGATTATTTTTCAAATGCTAAATCAACCTTGTATTCCTGAAATAAACCCTAATTGGTCAGAATGCATTGTCTTCTTTATTATATTTCTGGATTAAATATTCTAAAATTGTCTTAAGGAATTTTCTTAAGGCATTTTGTATCTATACGCATAAAAAATAATGTAGCTTCCTTTTTTTATTAAACGTCATTTCCTGTTTTTGTCAGTGATAATAATGGAGTTAAAACATCAGTTAGGAGGTGGTTTTTACTTCATAAAGTAGTTTGTGTCAAAATAATATTACTTTTCTTCCATAAATATTTGGTAGGGTTCAGCAGTGATTCTACAAAAACCTGGAGTTTTCTTTATAGAAAGTTTTTAACAAACAATTCATTGTCTTTAATATATAGAGAGATATTCAAGTTGCCTATTTCTTCAGGAGTGAGATTTAATGTTTTGTCTGTTTTGATGAATTAGTTCCTTTTATCTGAGTTGTCAAATTTTTGGCACCAAGTTATTTATGATATTCTCTTAGTATTCATACAATTGTACAAGAGTAGTATTCTATTTTTTTATTTCTGTATTAAAGATTTATTTTTATTCATCATTCAGCTTTGCTACAGGTTTATCAATTTTATTCATCTTTTCAAAGAACCAGCTTTTGGTTTCATTGATTGTCAGACCTTTCCTAGTTTCACTTGTTTCTCTTTGTTTTAAAAGATTTTCTTCCTTCTACTTTGAATTTCTTTTTCCTGCTTTTTCAGGTGAAACTTGAGATTACTAAAGGTGACTTTTCTTCTTCTCTTATATACACATTTAAAGCTACAAATTTTCCTCTAAACACTGCTTTAGCTGTATCCCACAATTTGATACAATATATTTTCATTATTATTCAGTGTAAAATAATTTTTATTTTCCTTTATGATTTCTTCTTTGGCCTATAGATTATTTAGGAGTGTTTTACTTAATTATAAATCTATGAGGTTTTCATAGATATTTTATTGTTATTAATTTCTAATTTAATTTTGTTGATATTAGAGAACATACCCTGTATGATTTTAACTTTTTTCAAAGTTATTAATACCTGTTTTATGGTCCATTTGTAATCTATCATATTTAATGCACCATGTGTACTTAACAAGTTTGTTCTGTCATGGTGGCATTTATATGTACATACTATTTATATACAAATATTTGTATATTTATATATACTTACATATAAACATATAGGCACATTTATATATTTGATATATAACTTATCTCTGTAATAGCTATATATAAATTAGATCAGAGTTAACTGATCATGTTATTTATTTAAAATTAAGAATTGCCTATTTCTGGAATTTTCCATATAATATTTTTGGAGCATGGTTGACCACAGGTAACAAACCACAGAAAGCAAAACCACAAATAATGGGGTACTACCGTATATACCATATGATTCTATTGCTTTTATTTTATTTTTCCATTTTAATTACTTTTTTATTGTATTCTTTTCCATTACCATTTATCCTCCTTATATACCTCTCCCCCTGCCACAGTTACCACACTGTTGTCCATGTCCATGAGTCCTTTTTTCTTTTTTCTTGATCTTTCCACCCCTAACCCCACCAATAGTTGTCAACATAATCTCTATCTATGAGTCTGTCTCCATTTTGTTTATTAGTTCAGTTTGTTCATCATATTCCACATATGAGTGAAATCATCTGGTATTCTTTTTTCTTGTGTTGATTCTAGAGAAAGGGAAAGGGAGGGAGAAAGAGAGGGAGAGAAACATCAATGTGAGAGAGAAATATGTTTCAGTTGTCTTTTACACATACCCCAACTGAGGACTGAACCTACAACCCAGAATTACGCCCTGACTGGGAATCTAACCTGTAACCTTCTGGTTTGCAGGACACCCAACCAACTGAGTCACACTGGTCAGGGTGATCATGTTGTTCAGATCTTCCATGTCTTTAAGGACTTTTTTGATCTAGTTGTTTTATTCATTATTGAACAAAGTGTGTTAAATTTATCTAATAAGATTTTAGAGTTGCATATTTTTCTCTCTATTCTCACTATTATTTTAAAACTCTATTATTCAATACATACATATTTATGATTATTGTGTGTTCTGATAGATTGGTACTTTTATCACTATAAAATCTCTATTTTTAGTACTACTTTGTCTTAAAGTACATTTATCAAATAATAATATATCTAGTCTAATCTTCTTACAGTTAGTGTTTGCGTAACATATTGTTTTTATCCATTTCCTTTCTAGCAAACTGCACTTTTTGTTTGAAATATTTGTAGACAGCATGGAGTTGAATCTTGTTTTTTCACCTATTAAAAACAAAACTGTACCTTTTAATTGAAGTTTTTATTAACATTTAATGTAATTTTTTTTTATATATGTGTTTGTCCTCTCTGTGTTTTATTCCTCTATATCCTCTTTTTGCATTAAAAATTTTTTTCTAATTCCATTTTAATTTAGTTCTTGGCCACTTAATTTTTTGCTTATTTTTTAGTGACTTTTCCAGTGATTACACTATACATTATAAACTTTTTACCCTACCTGAGTTAATACTGTACTATTTTGTGTATAATATAGAAATCTTGCAATCATTTAAGTCCATTTAACTACTTACCATCCTTTATGTTTTAGATGCCACATATATACATTATAAGCTCCTCAAGAAAACAGCATAATATTTGTTTTACATATCCACAAGTACATTAAGGATTTTAAGAGAAAAATATAGACTTTTATATCCCCCTATATATTTACCATTGTTATTTATTTCTTCCTAAGAATCTAAATTCCATCTGGTTCTATTCCCCTGCACTCTGAAGAACTTTATTATAATGTCAGTAATGCGTTAAGGTAGCAACATATCCCTTTAGTTATTTTTTATCTGAAAGATGTCTTCATTTGGTCTTCATGATTTAAAAAATATTTTCATTGGCTTTAGAATTCTGACTTGACATATTTTTCTCCTATCTTTTTAAGGTATTTTTTCATGGTCTTCAGGACTCCTTTGATTATAATGAAAAGTCCACAATTATCCAAACTTTTGCTTCCCCGTCTATAGTGCATTATTTCTTCTCTAACTATTCTCAAGATATTTTTTCTTTTTCTTTTGGTTTCAGTCACTTCACTATAATGTACTTAATTGTCATTATCATCAAACTTATGTATACTATTTGTAAATCAGATTTCTTGAATTGCTTTATTTCCTTCACACGCTATGAGAAATTTTTAGCCATTATTTCTCTAAATATTTTTCTGTCTCATTCTTTCCCACCTATCCTTTTATACCTCTAAATACCCACATATTAGACCTGGTCTTAGAGGCTCTATTACTTGAAAGACAATGTTTTCTTTCAATATTTAATAATCTACAGAGTTATTCTATTTTCTCTATAATCTCCATTCTGCCAATAAGATATTCCAGTGGATTTTAAATTTCAGATATTGTATTCTTTCTCACTTTAAAAATGTCCATTTGGTTATTTGTTTTACATTTTATATTTCTTTGCTAAAAATACCTATTTTTAAATTGATTAAGGCATATTAACTTCATCTCACTCAGTTATTATACCTTCTTTAAAATCCTTATCTCATAATTTGGGTATCAGATTATCTCAGGGCTTGGTATCTATTGACCATCTTTTCCCTTCAAAATAGGATTATATTTTTCTGACTCAATATGGTGATTAATGCTGAATTGTATTTTGATCCTTGTAAGTATTCTTTTTGTAGATTCTGTATTTTGTTATATTGCTTCAGAGAGCTGGTGTTTGTTTCATTTTAGTTTTTGTTTTATTGTGTTTTAGCAGGCATTTAACTTGGTTATACTAAAACTACACACTACCATACCTGTGATAGGTGGAAGCACATATCTCAGGTCAGGTATTTAAGCTTTTGTTGTAAGCTGCTTTCAGTTGCCTCACCCATGCATGGTTATGGGGCTATCTAGAAATTTGGGCTGAGTTTAAACACCGAATTAGGGCTTTCCTATCCTTTGACTTTCTCCTTTTAATGGTTTTTCTTTAACTCTGCTGGTTCTAGTGGCCCCAAATTTCCTTCATCTGGTTCATTTGGCAAAATGGATGGCAGGGATTTTAATTAAAATTTTTAGTCACTTCTTGCCACAAAAAAAAAAAAAGAAAGAAAAAAGAAAAAAAGAATAGAAAAAGAAAAAAGAAGAAACAAGGAATCTATTCCATTTAGTTCCTTCATCTCAAGTTTCAAATTCCCTTTAAAATCTACTGCCTTATTAGTCAAAGAACATGACCCACGGACAGCAATGTGGGGATTACCTGAGGGAGTGGGGGACTAAGGGAAAAATTGAGACAACTATAATAGCGTAAACATAAAATATAATTAAAAAAAAAATAAAACCTAAAAAATATCCACTGCCTTTGTTAAGTCTCCAAAGCCTTCAGTTTGTGTTTTATGTCTACATAAATTTTAAAGTCCTGTTATTTGCAGCGGTTCACTATTCCATATTGGAGGTAAAATTTCAATTCCATTTTGTAAATTTAACAATTTTTATATACTTTTTGTTCAAGTTTATAACTTTGAATTTTTTATAAAGTCATTAACTGAGAAGATTGAGAATGTTCTGTTAAATATACAAAGTCTAAAATTACATTTTATGATTCCCAAGTTTATATCTTATTTCATCCTCAACATCTAATTTAATTCTCTATTTTGTTTTGGTCGCACAGAATTTAGAAATTCTCATTTGTATGGGTACATAATTGCAAGAAGTTGTTTTCTAAAAACAAATAAAACAATGTATCTTAGAACATCAATCAATAAAATGTAAACTTTATATTGAGGTCTGCGTAAATAAGAGTTAAATTGTTAACATGATTCTCTAATCCAATATTTTATAAACCCTGTATGAATAACAAACATCTGATGTCAAATATACCTGGGAAAATTTGGCTTGTGTATTCTGTTAGAGAAGTACAGCACACTCAAGATTCTGAGGAGAAATCTGGAACCCCGGTGTTTCCCAAAATTATTTAACACAGAATTCTTATTTCAAACATACCTGTTAACCAATTGTAGAATCTGTGTTCCAAATTTGGAAAACAGACATATATGTAATTTCAAAGGAAAGAATAAAATGAACTAGCATTTATTAGGTGCATACTCTGTGGTAGGCATTTTATTAAATGCACATAATTTTATTTAATCTTTACAACACTCAGTTTTGGAGGGTTCTATTTCCATATACAGATGAGGAAAGTGAAGCACAAAAAGAGCCCCTGCCCCCCAGTTTTATTTAGGTATATCTGACACATGACATTGTATTAGTTTAAAGTACACACATAATGATTTGATATCTGTATATATTGTAAAATGATTACCACAATAATTTTAGTTATCATTCATCACCTCACATAGTTACAATATTTTTCATATGATGACAGCTTTTAAGATCTACTCTTTTAGCAGCTTTCAAATATACAATACAGTATTATTAACTGCATTCACCATGCTCTACATTAAATCCCAAGACTTACTTATTTTATATCTGGAACTTGGCATCTTTCAACCACCTTCACCCATTTCCTCAACTCCCTGCCTCTGGTAGCCACCAATTTGTTCTGTTTCTATGAATGCCATTTTTTTTTTTTGGTAAGACTTTACATATAAGTGAAATCATACAGTATTTGTTTTTCTCTGTATGACTTATTTCATTTAGCATAATACTCTCAGGGTCCATCCATGTTTTCACAAATGGCAGGATTTCCTTCTTTTTATGGTTGAATAATATCTTATTATATATTGTATCACATTTTTTAATCCATTCATTCATTGATGGACACTTAATGTTATTTCCATGTCTTGGCTATTGTAAATAGTGCTACAATAAACATGAGAGAGCAGATATATTTTTTATATCTGGCATGATATGTATATACCACAATCTCATATCTCATATCCAAGTATCCTTGCTTAGCCAAGGCTTGTTCAGTCCCACCCAAGTGCCAAAATGGACTCAGTGGGAATTGAGCTAAACAAGGATCAGGAATCCAAGAATTCTTAGACTAGCAGCCAGGGAAGTTGACCAACATTGTTATAAAGAATAGGCAACGTAGTGGCCAAGAAAATGGTGCTGAGAAACAGAAATAGAAGAGTTGAGAACACAAAGGGGGACATTCAGCAGCAACATGAATATTTGAGGAGGTCAGTAATAAGACAGACAGGAAGGACAAAAGTGAGAGGGAAAGAAATCCAAAATTATGGTCATTTTACAAGGAGATTAGAATTTGTATAGCAATGAGTAGAACTATTTTAAAGAATTCCTTAAGAAAATATATAGCTTAATAAAAGAGATTAACTTTCAAATGAGTGCTAGGGAAAAGAAATGTCAAAAAACATCACAGGAGGAAGTGAAGGTTACAGGCTAGAGTAGCCATGGAGACTTCCTTGAACAAGCCAGATATGAATCGAATCTTAAGGTCAAAAGAGGATTCAAATGGCCAAAAAAATGAGGGAGAAATATTTTTATAATAACAGTTATATAACTGTAAATAATTTTACCCTTACCTGTCAGATGGCACATTTATATCCTTCTCAGTGTAAAATTTCCAGGACAGTAATTTATGAACTTCAAATTTTTATTAAGGACTTACCATGTAAAAAAATATACAATTGACATTTCTTTAAAATAAATGATTAATTTTACTTTCATAATCCAAATAATTTTAGCCAATATTTTTTCCTCCCTTCAGTTCCTTAAAGTCTGTATATATAAAGTTGACTTTGTAGAGTGGAGAAGTAATTAAACACTTGGTATAACCCAATGTACAAATTCCTGGCTTTAGAATCCCTTTCCACTCTAAAATTATCTTTGCAAGACAAGTGACAATTTACCCTACTATAATTTTTTTAAGTGGAAACTTGATTTTTCCAAAGTACAGTATTTTGACTTGTAGTGAAATGGTTTTCCAGCCTGGACTTCTACAAGACCACAATCTACTTCAACCATTGACGCTGTGCTAGGAATATTTGCAAGCTTCTCAAGGGCAAGGATAATGTCCCATATGTAATTATTTGCCTTTAATGTAAAGATCACTTCTGTTATGAAAGTGATTAAATTGAGAAAAATCGAGAAAATGTCACATAGTTTTAATATCCAGGGATAACTTCTGTTAAGAGTTTGTTGTATTTCCTTCCAGTCTCTTTATGTAGCACATATTTTTTCTTACATAACTGTGATCAAATACTACATAAAAATATAATATGCCAATTTTAAATATTAAGTCTATACTTTCTGATTACAATACTATTATAGACTAATTTTAGGAAATTTAGAATTTTTGAAGAGTACAGTAGTCCCTCTCTATATCGTGGTTCATTTATCACCACCACACTGTATCGTGGGATTTTTAAAATATTATATTTAATTATTTATTATAGATTTTTTGCTATATTGCAGGATTTTATGGTACTATATGCATATGTTGTTAGTTACATAGGTTTAAGAATGTAGAATATGTTTAAGAACATAAGTAGTGTTTATAAAAGTGTGGAAAAGGTTAATAAGGGAGTGGGAAAGGTTAAGAAGGGACTAGGAATAGTTTATAAGTGTGCAGGAAGGGTGTATAAAGCCTTAAAATATATATAAATACTAAAATAAATGTAAGGTTCCTACTTCACGGATTTTCACCTATTGTGGGGGTAAGGGGTTGTCTAGAACGTAATACCTGTGATAAGTGAGGGAAATATAAGAAGAAAACAAACGGTGTGAAATTATCCTTCTCTCAATGGTTTTAGCATAGTGCCTGGAATGGTGAATTAGTGCTATTTAATCAATTAATTAATTAAGGGGCAGACTCTTATGAAATGGACAATTTTAATCTGCCCCATTCCCTATTTGCAATCTTCCTTAGCCTACACATTCCTGGATTCTAAGTAAAAGTAAAACACGAAAGCACACAACAAATCAGAAAGTTTACCTAGAGAGCTTTCATCATTGAAACACAATATCCACCTCATGGTCAAGCAAGCGGTGTGCTGACAGAGGTAAATTGAAATGGGAGGACTAAGGCACAGTGGTTGAGAGGGTTGACCTTGGAGCCCATGCCAATAGTTTTATCCCATCCAGTCACTAGCCCTGTGACATTGGACAGATCATTTGAGCTCTCTGAAGCTTGGCTTCCTCATCAATAATATAAGACTAATAATATTATCACCTATCTTGAGTTTAGGATTAAATTGGGCTAACATATATAAAGTAGTTGACTCCCTACACACCCAAATTTAGCTATACATTTATTTCAAATGCAATTTTCTAATGGTATTATTTATTCTCAACTAAGGTACCATTCATGTCTCCAACCCATGAATTTAAACTCTAGGTTAAAAACTAGCAATGATAACACAGTATTTGTAAAAACAAAAACACCAAATTTGAGTTAATCCAATTCTATCATTCTAGTGGCCAGTTGGAATTACTATTTGCATTTATCATTTAAAACAGTGATAATAAGTGTAATATTTTTGTTTTATACTATACTCGTTATTAGTTTGTACTAGCACGATAATGTATACCAAAACATGTCTACATGTTATTTCTCATCTATAATTAAAAATAATTTTGCCCTTTTGGGATGATGGGGTATTAAGTGATCTGCTTCAGGTGTCAAGTATGCTAGGTTTGCCACTCTTAGTGACTTCTAAAGTGCTTTTTTGACTTATGGTTCACCAAACCCATAGCACTTTCTGGTTCCCTTTGAAACATGACTCTCTACAAAGTCAGGAGTTTGGCTCTGAGCAAGTGGCTTTCTCTTTCCAGTTGCAGTTTCTTACCTGGAAAATAAGGTGAGCAACAGCTATCTCACAGAACTGTATCCAGGATTAAATGGAATAACACAGCACAGTGGGATTGATAAGCAGGATTGAGTTGCATGGCAATTAAAAATACAGTATTTTCAAAGTATGGTCAGGGTTTGGGGGGTGGGAAGCTGCAGCTCTGCATGAAAACGAGGCATCTGTTATATTGCCAAGTTGATAATTCTATATTCCCTACTTCTCATATTAAATTCCCTATTTTAGAAGCGTTGAGAGCCCTCCACACAATACCAGAACTCCCTCTCTAGTCCTTAAATTTAGAAATTTTTGTCTTTCAAGATTAGAGCAAAAAAAATTTTTGTGTTTTGTATTCATATTTTAAAAGCTTAGTAGCACAGGCTCTTGGTTTATGCCTGATTTATCACAATTCCTTCTGCTTCTCACCCTGCACACCCAGGCCTACAAGCAAGGTGAGAATGTAGTCTGTATCCTTATCCCCAGAGTTAGTACACCTAGTAACTTCTCAAAAAATATCTGACAAAGAATGAGAGAAAGGTCTGCTTTGGCCAGTAGCATTTTAAAATTAACATTTATTTTGGTCAATACATTAGTTTTTTCTTCAATATTGCTATATAATTCTCTTGGTAGAGATAAAGAAATGGAAATGCAGATTGCTGAGCAATTACTTCCAAGTCCCACAACTCACAGGAGGCAAAAAAAGGACTTGAACACAGTTCTTCTGGACCTTCTTTCCAATAAGCCATATTAAATTTTTTGAGCATAGCTATACCTTAGAGATTAACAAATACCCTGACCACACCACAGACTATAGACAGGATTCCAGAAATTTCCCTTACTCAGGTGAAGAGACACAGGTTCTGAGAGGGCTGAGAAGGCTGTGGAATTCCAGGTAAAGGACAAAGTGGCCACAGAAAGCTTGGCCTTAGCAACCAGAGGTAAATAGCCAGGACAATGGACTCTAACAATGGTGTCTGAATGATGCTCCAATAAGTTAGATTGAACAAGTTGCACCTTAGTGATCAACATTCCAGAGGCAAGGTCAGATTGTCCACTAAACCATAGGGGCCAGTAAAGGGTCCTTTCCTGGCCACAATGGAGTGTCTAGAGTGCCATCTGAGAGAGGAGAAGGGCAGAGGGAGTTCTGGAAGACTAAACATTTATGAAAAAGAAACCAAACCACTCAAAAGAGCTGAAATTGAAATACCTTTCACTAAGTTCCACTGTTCCACTCCTCACTGTTAAGCAGAATGGTGAGGTTCATGAGCAAGATTATAGTCATTGTAGAAAGTAAATCAGCTGCATTTTCTTATCATAGCTGAGTGTTAATATAGACTTCAGTTCTCCTGAACACTTAAAGCTCATTGAACATTTATTGGTTAATCTCTGTACACTGAGCAGATAAAAAGGGAAAATAACTCCTGTAGAAGATCTATACATATTTCTATTACAAATCATTGTGTATTCATTCAAAGAATATGTTTGACTTGTTAGGTGTTGGAAATAGAATAATGAACAAAACATAAAAAGTAATGAAATCACTACATAAAGTGAAGCTGGGGAGTTTGATAACTGGTCCAAGGTCAAAACATTATGAACCGTAGAGCCAGGATTTAAACTTGGGTGTTTCTGATTCCAAAGCCCATGCTCTTCTGTTTCACCATGCTAGTTAAATACAAACTAGAAAAACAGAATTTTATGCTTATAGCTTGACTGCATTTTTTAAAGACCAGATGTATACATGTGCTCTTTAATAAATCTCTAACCTCTCTTAAAGAAATTTGGGGTCCTGTATCTGTGCATTTGTGTCAACTAGCTAATAATGAAGCTTGCATTGTTACAAGAAAATCAAAGCAAGCCATGAGGAATTAAATACTACAACAGGGGTTCTAAAGTGTGGTCCCTGGACCAGCAGTATCAGCTTTATCTGTAACTTGCTGGAAATGCAAATTCTTGGATCATGCCTCAGACCCACTGAATCACAAACTCTGAGTACGGGTCTCAGCACTGTGTTTTAACAAGTTCTCTAGGTAAAAGAAGCATACTATAGTTTGGGAACCTCTATCTTATGAGCAAGGAAGATTGCTAGTTCTCTTGAAGTTTAGCACATCTCAGAATCCTTTTCAACACAGATCCCCAAGAACTTACTACCAGTGGTCTTTAAGGTGATACTTCTAAAGAGACCTATTTGTTATTTGCTACTGTGGGTAGTTCAACCAACTAATACCATAAATGAGAAAATGAGATCTAGAAAGAGAATGTAACATATACAACGTCACAGAGCAAAATAGTGGCAGAAGCAAAGTTGAATCCGGTTTGGTCCTTCCAAACACCACAGTGGTTTGGCTGAAGCAGTATTCCCTGATGAACAGAACTTGAAAAGTGGGATAGGGTGTGGATTGAGGGGTAGTTAATAAGTTTTATAGGACAAGATGTGGGATCTGGTTGAGGAACCAGCACAAATCAGGGATTGAAATGGAATCTGACACCCAGTTTGGGACTGGAAGAGGCCAGCATGAAGGAGGCAAAGCAGAAATCTGAGCCAAAAATGGAAGGGCATCTCTCCCCCTTACCCTGTTTGGGTGGCTTCCAGCTCCCCCAGATCCCACCTCTGTTTTGCCATTTGGATGAATTACCCTGCTCAGGGCCTGCTTCCTGGACCCTCCTCCACCCACATCTGCTAGATCTGATCTCCATCCATCTTCACCCAGGCTGAGAGCTCGGGAGGCCCCAGTCCACAGTAGGAATGAGAAGCAGGTCTTCCGGGAGCACTGCTATAAATGAATAGAATCAGGGAACATGATCTCCTAATCCTTTTGAAACTACCAGGTGTGACTGAGCAGGTAAGGAATGTTTTGTTTAGGAAAAAAAATCTCCATGACTATGAGTACACCAATTTTTCCAAAGGAGAAGTTATTGCTATGTTTTTTTTTTGTTTTTGTTTTTTTCGTCAAACCAATTCCACATAGAATAGTCATTCAGTGTGTATATAGCACTGGAGTGTCTGAATTGGCGAAAATAACGGGATTTTTTTTTTTTTTCACTTTTGATCCAGATGCTAGTGAATTTATCCCAGTTGGAATTTCCATCACTTAACTTGTCTGGTAAAATATTAGTATCTTCAAACCTCGATTGTTTCATGTGTAAAATAATAATTGAGAATAATTTCTGCCCTATCCAGCTCATAGGATGGAGATAAGAGTCGTGAAAGTGCTTTGCAATCTGTAAATTATCACACAGATGTGAACTACATATTATTATCACTTCAAATTTTCTTGACCAATTTCTATAGTCCTAATTTACTAATGATTTTTTGGTTATGTCCTGGAGTTTATCATTATAAAGAATTGTTACTCCCCTGATATACTAAATTCTGATATACAAATATCTATCTCAGACTTCCTATCAGTCCAGTTTTCCCTTCCTTATGCTTACCTCAGATAGCGTTTTACCTCACCATGACCCTTTGACCTGTTTTTTTCTTACTATCAGCCTCCTCCTGCCTCCACTTCCTTCCCTGTCCACTAGAACTACATGGTCTGTCAGTGTAATCATTTTGTTATAAGTGTCCTCATCCTCCCAACTTTTTGTTCTTACACCATATTCTCACTCAAATTCTCAGCTTTCTATTATTGTAACCATTTAGTTTCTCTTCTCCTCCTCTAGTTGCTGAGTACTGGTGGAAATGACACAATTGGATGGATTGGTATCACTCCAAGTTCCTTGGTTCTTTGTGCCAGAGCAAATATTTCACATTTTTTTGTGGTCAAGCCAGCTTCCTAATTGCTACTCCCCTTCTCTTAGCAGATAACTGGTTGAATTTTCATAGAGAAAATTGAGGCTTTCAGATAAGCACTTGAAAACTCTCCTCCCAAACCACAAATGGAAACATGTACATTTAAAACCAACCTGACCTCCTGAGATCCTGTGCTAGACCAATAGACATCCTTCTCTCCAAGGCCACTTCCTCCGTCTCTTCTCCCAGTCAATCTTCACCAAACTCCTCTAGAGATTTCCTCTCTTCTGGATAGTTAGTCTCTAAAAGATTAA
Source organism: Furipterus horrens (assembly GCF_987537825.1). NCBI lineage: Eukaryota > Metazoa > Chordata > Mammalia > Chiroptera > Furipteridae > Furipterus > Furipterus horrens. The sequence goes on from NW_028327173.1 coordinate 39,174,473, forward strand.
AGGAAATCTACCATTATGTCTTCTAGCACCTGTGCTCATTTCTCTTTCTCCTCATGATCAAATATTCCCAAAGAATGATCCATAATCACTGCCTTCACCTTCCCAATTCCTATTCAGTCTTTAATCCATGATAAATCTAGTGCCCTTTAATGCTCTACTAAATTTATCTTGGATGAAGTTACAAATCATTTCCTAATTGCCGACTGCCTAGTTGCCAGTGATTCTCAACCAATTTGGTTGACCACATTGCAGCATCTCATTGATACTCTGGCTTCTTTTTCCTCGCTTAACTTTTTCTTTCATCATATTCTGAGATGTGACTTCTTACTGAGTCCCCTGACTTATCATATTCTGACATTCTATTTTTGGGGGGGTGGGTGGGGGAATATATATATGTATATATATATAGAGAGAGTTTTTCATACCCAACTCTCCTTGAATTATTGAATTACTAGGTTTCCCAAGGCTAATCTTGTAGGGAACTGCTCCTTGTGGTTTAGGGAATTGTAGCCCCAGCCTGAGCATGACTGCCGCCGGCATCCCGGCCATGCTTGTCTTTAAGTCTCAATATAAGGCTGTGTGGAAGGCATAACCAAAAGCCACTCAGAGGGTTTCCATGGGAATTGGATTTAAAGAATGCTTATTATGCTTTAGAACTTGCTCTGCTTATCTTTTAATATAACATAAACAATCTCTAGCAAGAAATGTATGAAACCTTGCACCTACTGCTAGTGTGGCATCAAGATGTTTGATAGACCCTGACGCAGACTGGTCACTGTACCCTCTGTACTAGTACATGTAATCTGTTACTGTCAACTCTAACCCTAATGCCTCCAAACTATTGATGATTCATGAATCTTGACCTTGTATCTCTCATGTGTATCCTCCTCAATAAAAGGCATGAGGGAAGAAGGTCTAATTGCTGTTCTCCACTAGAGAGAGCCGTCACCTTCCTTCCCCCAGACATAATGAAATGTCCTGAGTAAAAGTTTGTTCTGCCGTGGTCATGAAGCCTCTGCTAGACAGAATAACTTCCAACCAAACCTAGGGTGTGTAAGGCACCTCCGCCTCATAATCTGACTTAAAAAAAAAAATTTTTTTTTTAATACTTTTGTACTCCAGGGGTTTCATGCTGATGATTTGTCTACTAATAATGGTTTCCAACTATGGAGCTCCAACCTGAAGTGTGCAGTCAACTGACTACTGGACATTTCCACTTAATTGATGTGTTCAAATAACAGCTTAATATATTCACCCCAAATCCAGCTTTCCTCTTGTATTCCTAAACTTGGTAAATGGTATTGCAAAATGCCTAAAATTCTGGAGGTAATTTTGACCCCTCTCTGTCCCTCCCTGTAATATTGAATTAACTCTCAGGCTTGATTCACATCTCTTTTCTCCACCTTTCCTGCCTCGGCCTGAGTTCAGGCTTTCACTGTCTCTCCCACAGATTGCTGCCAGCATTTTCTAGCTGGTTTCCCTGCCTCCAGTGTTATATCCTTCTAATATATTCATGATATCATAGTAATCTTGTTAAAACAAAAATCTATCAATATACTCCTACCCCTTTTTAAGCATGCACTATGTGCCAGGTGTCATGCCGAATTGTGTACATTGTTTCATTTGAGCCTCACAACAACCCTATGAAGGAAATATTGATATTCATTTTCAGGAGAAGAAAATATCAGAAAACTACTAAATAGGTGGTCATCAATTAGGCTCAGGCCTGTGTGCTTTATGTCTACACACTAGTACACTTCCCTGTGGCCTAAGGGAGGCATGCCACCTCCCAAGAAACCCACCTCCTGTCCTAGTTTCTCACTGCCTCTACATGAAATCTTTACCCCTCACCTTCTGCCCCCTCCACTCTCTCCATACTTGAAGAACCACCTATTCTTCCTTCTGTACCCCCACTAAACTCTGTAGAAACTTCTAGCAGAGCACCAACCCAATTTCATCATATTTGTTAATTTTCTTTCCAAAGACTGTGTATGAGCTTCTTGAGTTCATCTTTATGTCTCCTTAGCAAGTGCTTGAAGGTCACATGGCATCTTACCATCATCTTTACCATATAGCTCGTGGACCAACTCTGACTTGCTAAGTGTTTTTGCAAATAAAGTTTTACTGGAACCAATGACACTTCTAATCATTTACATAATATATCTATGACTGCTATCATACCACAATGTCAGAGTTGAGTAGTTGCAATCAAGACTATATGGCCCATGGTCCTAGAATATTTACTCTCTGGCCCTTCATAAAAAAAAAAGTTTATCAGACTCTGTCATAATAGATGCATAATTAATTTGGGGAAGGAAAATAATGTCTGTAAGAGTGCCTAAATGTATCTATGAATGTTTGAATCATTACTAAGTATAATACCTTTTGGCAATGGGAAGTAAAAAAAAAATTTTGGATTTAAGCAAGCATTTCCTAGCAATTAGCAATGATCTTGTTTTAACCACAGTCTTCTGAGATGAACAGAATGAATGGTTAACACTCTCTGCCCTTTTTCTTTATAGAATAAAGCAGAACCTCACAGAAGTAAAGCCGTGAGCCTATGGTCAAGTGACTAGCTCAGGCTGGAGCCAAGGTTTGAACTCTATCATTTATGAGAAGCCAGGAAAACATGGGAGCCCACTGAGCTTCTAGAGCTCAGTCTGCTGGCACACAGAATGAGATAGAAAAGGGTGGGAGTAAATCCAAAAAGGCGAGGGGAAAATCTGACATTAATAATAACGACTCTGCCTACCCTCTCAGAGTTCTTGTGAATGTCATTTATAAAATCTTAGAAAACATAAAGCATTGAGTGTTCCAGAGATGACAAAGGACTTTTCTTGTCTTGCTCATTTGACCATTCCGTCAGTGTAAATCAAAATTCTCCAATGAAGAAAATGTATAATTAAACTCAGAAAGGTTAAGTTGTACACAACTGATTGGCATACACACTCTGATCTCTCCAGCTCTAAAAATCTTGCTCCTTTTACTCTCCGAGGCCACCTCTCTTTATATGTGTATACATCAGTTGTAGCTTGAAGGGAGACCTTATTTCCAAAGATTTTAGGACTTATCGGCCATCCCTTCGAAATCTGCTATTGGTGGTGGCTCCATGCTATAAGCAGGCAAGGTGTACCAGGCACTTCTGAGGAGCTTCAATTATTATATTTACCCCTACAGATGTCCCAGGGACAAATGCTGAATTTGTTTTTTCAGGCATTCCCAATGTGTAGAGCCAGCCAGTCTATTTGGATAGAGGGTGTGGAGGCTTCCCTAGCCGCATCACACCCGCCTAGATAAGGAGACCGGATGCCACATGACCTTCCAACATTTGCCAAAGAACGGACTAGCTGGGGATCAAGAGAAGGTGGGTGTGCCTAGTTAATGGAGCAAAGCAGACTAAACAAGCCTACACATTCTGATGGTTTCCTTCCTCTGGGTTGTTAATGAAAGTTCTTTCTACCCAGAACAAAAACAGTCATTTTGTTCATTCATTTAACATTCACTGAGTACCTACCCCAGGAGAGGCTTTGCACTGGACGAAAGAGATGAAGAGATAAATAAAACATAATTCTTCCCCACAAGGAGCCTACAGTCTGGTGAGTGAGACAAATACATAGATAGACAACAAAAATATAAGATGGTGAGTACTGTAAGAACTTGGAAGGCAGCTCTAAAGAAAGACAATCTTCTCTGTCTGGCACTTGGAGAAGCCTTATGAAGTGGGTAACACTAGATCTGGGTTTTAAAAGAGAAGTAATTCACCAAAAGAGCATAATCACTATAATAATTCCAGCAATGTATTGACTACCTATGATAAACCAGAAACCAGGCTAGAAACTTCACATCATTCAACAATAGTTCTTACTGTGATCACATTTTAGGAACAACGGAACTAGAGCTCAGAGAAGGAATAGTATCCAAATTCACAAAAGCAGTAAATGGAAGAGCTAGGTCTGAACCCAGGTTTTCCTGGCTGCAAAAAGGATATTATTAGAGAGGCAAATGATACATTCAAGGAACTGTGAGGGGCTTCAACTAGCTGAAATATACAGCTATGGAGGAAAGTCGTGGGAACTGAGGTTGAAAGATGACAATGAGCTCAGATCTTTAAAAGGCCTCAGATGTGTCGCCCATTTAGATTTTTTCCTTGTGATTACTGTGAAGCCATAATCAAATTTCTAACTTAGAAATGTCATTTTGGCAGAAGTGAAGAGAAAAATTGGAGGCAGATAAAGGCTGGGAGACCAATCAAAAAGCGGTTGCCTTCATTCAGGCCAGAGACATTTGAGACCCAAATGAAGAATATATTTAATGAGGACAGAGTTTGCAAAATCAATGTGAACTGGAGTGACATTCTGGAACGGGCCCCCCAGTAAAACGTCACTGTGCTTTCACAGAAGAGCCCTTTGAGATCATCTGCATTTTGCAGCTGGAAAGATGAGGCCCAGAGAGGGAACGAGGAAGTGCACAGAGTGTTGCAGCTACAGAGTTCGAGCCCATCTCCTGACCTTTGGGGTCTGCAGCCCTTTCCTCCCTTCCTGACAATGCCTCATGGATGCTATGATCTAGGCCCTCACCACCACATCACCAAATGTTTCCTCCTGTAAGTTACAGTCATTCCCTCCCCCCGCTCCCCAAGTCATTCTGGAGTACCTCCCAGTACATGGACAAGATCCAGCTATCTAGGAAGGCTGGTGGGAGGAAGCCTCTAACAATGAACAAATGTTCAGGGAAAACCCCCAGTGATTCCCCAAATGAGCTGAGGCAAAGCAAACCTTCCTGGAGCACATGCTTCACTGAGCAGGCAGATTGTCTGAGCAGGGTCAGGTGATGAAGAAAAGCAGGATGGTGGAGCCTGTAACTTCTGCAATAGGCTTTGAAGCAGAATCCCAAGAGCAGTAATTATTAGGAATATCACTTGCCTTCTCTGCATGCCAACAGCGGTAAGGGGAAACAAAGAATACTATGCAGACATTCCCTTACTGGAGAATGTAGCTTGTTCAAGACCCTGCTCTGTGTTAAACAATGACCACATTAATTCTGACATCCTGCACAGTCTCCTATGGACTTCCTGGGGTCACCTGTCCACCATCCTGGTGGGCTCCGTTGGCTACCTTGCATGTCCTCCTCCCAGGACCTCTGACCTTCAGCAGATAGAGGAATGATGTCATCCTTACCTCCTATTTTTCCACCCTCCTCTGAAGGGGGAAGCCAGCAGCAGGGAGAGCACAGCTTAGGGCCAATAACGGGGTGCCCTTCTCAACTAGCAAAGAGCCTTGTTCTCACAGGAGAAAGAGTGAGTCTATACCAGATGGCCAAGTGAGTGGGCCTGGGGAAGAATAAAGGGAAAAGTAAAGGAGTCAGCAGCTTTGAGGACACACATTGCAGAGTTCTGCAGGACTTCTAGACATGGGGATATCAACACCTGTAGTGGCTTCATATGTGTTTCTCGATTCCAACTGCTCCAGATGAGGCAGTTTCTTCTTAAGAAGCCAAGAAAGAAAACAAGGCTCCCTTTCCGGTGTTCTCCATCACACCTTACCACCAAGATCCAACAGAAAACGTTCCAGCCAATTCCACCTTCCTGCCTTTGGTCTTCTCCTTTACCTGTCTGTCCTTCTCCCTGAGCATTCCCTGAACTCCTACCTGTAATCAGCACTTCAGTTCCTTTCACGCCTTCTCCCTCACAAAGCTTTCTGCCTTAGCTTAACTTCCCCAGAAAACAAGAGCTCAAGGAAAAGACCTAGATGCTGATAGTTTATTTAAGATAAACCCCAGAAAGCAAAAGTGAGGAGTGTGATGAGTAAAATGAGAAGGGAAAACCTACATGAGGTTCATTGTCAAGGTCACCATTGCCAGGACCTCCTGAAGTGTGTACAACATGCCCCCAGAATTACCCCTCTGTTGGATGGCAGACTGGGGTGCTTATCCACCGGCTCCCCACTACTTCCCTGCCTCCCCTCCCTGCCCCTAGTTCCCATCCTTAGATGAGAGTTGGTCCCACAGCATTGTCTTAGTTTATTTATTTAAGTGGCCCTGGAAGCAGATGCTGAGACAAGGATTCAGTTGAAAGTCACATGGGAGGCGATGCAAGGAAATACCTGAAGGTGAGAGGGAATTCAGTACTGGGAGGGAACAAGCCAATGAAGGTATGTTAGCCAGTAATTACCACTGTTCCAACTGGAGTTCGGTCTGTGGGGGAATTGTGGGAGCCAGTGTGGAAACATGCCTCAGACTCACCTCTGCAGGGAGAAGAGAGCACTGGAGAGTCTTCTTCCTCCATAACACATAAGGCATTTTTGAGGTTTGGAGCCTGCCCCCTAGGTTAAGGGTCAGAATTTTAAGCCCTGGGATTTCCACCATGCCCAGAATACAAAGCGAGGTCTGCCTGCTGGAAAAAGCTCGCAGGCATAAGATTATAGCCACTGGCTATTGGAATCAGGTCCATGTAAGCTAGGGGGCATGGGTGTGGCTTTGCCCCCAGGTTCTGCTTGCCAGCTAGCAGAAAAGACTTCCAAAGTCTAGAAGTACCTGAGGGAAGAAGATGAAAGGCAGAAACTCTGCCAGAGGGAAGTGAGTCTGAGCTGCCTGCCCCAACTGTGGTTGAAGCTAGAGGTGGACCAAGGGCGAATGGAGCACTGATGTGGTATCTATGCCCACTGACTTCTTTTTTCCTTCTTTTGAACACCTGTTAAGTAATCATAAGATATGTGCAGGCTGCCCTTAACTTATGTGTAAGTTGAATACTTGAAGGTAGATTGCAAATTTGGGGGGGGGGGCGGTGTCAGGGTCTACAACTTAAGTCTTTTTATCTTCTTTAGTACTTAGCAAAAGCTTTGTACCTAATTATGACTTTTGCAAAAAATAAATATTAAAGGCTTCATGCATGAGCTTTCTTCCTTCCTTATCTATAGAATTATCTTCTTTTATACATGCCAGGCCTTATATCTGTTATTTCTGTCTTAAAGATAACAAAAAAGAAATTTGTTCTTTCTCTCACTAAAGTAATCTAATCTGTCCATGCTTTTGATGGTGTTCACGTTGCCTCTCTTCTGGACTCTTCACTCCTTTAGTCATCCCTCGCCCCCTCTCTCAAACTGTCTGTGCCACACATATTTTGGTGAGATAGGGCTCCTGAAATCTGGACCATCCTACTCCACTTACACTTTGCTTGAAGCTCCAGAAGAGGTCCCCTGGGAATCCCTTGGGATAAAGTGCAGGATCTGGAATGAGCCATCAGTTCTGGCTCACACAGGACAGCCCAGAGGCCAGCATCCCATCTGGTTTGGCAAGGGTCTCCATTCTGCAGGATTGATTGTGTAACATGAGCCTGGGAAATAGAACACCTGCTTTCTCCTGCCCTCCAGCTCTGCCAGGGTGAGGACAAACAAGAGAATGTTACAGGACTGGAATGAGGCATGGAAATGCTCCAGTCATGCCCAACACACATACTGTCCTCAGCTTTTCTCACTACTTCTAAGGTCTGCCATTTTCTAAGACTCAGCTTAGCCTTCAGAAAATGCATGGCTCCTTGTGGAATCATTTTGATTCCTTTATAATGTAGAACATTCCTGTTGACCTCCTTGGACTCTAGATAATAAAGTGGCTCAAAAACATGGTACATGGATCTGAGAAGTACAACAGTCTTTCTGCCTCCTCAAATCCTTTTGGGAATAAGTTTGGGAGTAAATGAATAACCCTACATAACTTTACAGAATTAATTCATGCATGGTACTTTTCTTGCCCCACTCCATCTTTATCTCTCCAATCTAATTCTTACCTTCCTTCTTGCCACAGTTCCCCAAGTGAATGAGTTTGAAATATGTTCTTAAATATTTGGAATACTTGTAAGTTATGCAGTGTTGATTTGAATGCATGTATGTCTTTACTTTGTATAAATCATATGGTATCAAAAATCTCATTCTGTTTCTTATTTTTGTCACTCAACAGTGGGATCGACAGGGTGGGAGAACACGGTGTTTGTTTTGTTTTGTTTTGTTTAACCTTGTTTTCTTTTGAAGCATACCACCCATATGAAAGAGTGCATGGACTTTGGAAGCCTGCTATGTGGCCCTCCCTGGTATCACCTCCCTCTCCCCACTAAAGGAATCCTTGAGACTAAACTTTATGTTAATTGCTTTGTTTTTGTTGTTGTTTAATCTCTGCACAATATTCTGTTATTTGCCTGGTTTTTCCCTTCATGTAAATGATTCACACTGAATCTATGCCTTGCTCAACATTATTTTTTTAACAGATTTATCCATGTTGATGGTGTAGCTGCAGTTTATTTTTATTACAGAATATATTGTTGTATGATTATTTGATAACTTGTTTATCTATCTACCATAGGCAGTCATTTGAATTTGTTGTCATTATTGTCATTGCTATTCTGAATAATGCTTTTGTGAACATTTTAATCATGTTTTTATGAACAATTGGACAGGAGTTTACCTGTGGAATATATCGAGGATTGGAATTGCTGAATCATGGGTACAGACACACTCCTTTTCGAAGCAATGCCAAACAGGTTTCCAAGGTGATCATACTAACTCCCAGTTTCTTTCACAGGTATAACAGCTTTCTCTCTCCCCATCATAGGCAACACTTACGTTGTCAGGCTTCTTAATGTCAATCTGGTGGTTCATTTTGGCTTTAAGGTACATTCCTTAACTGTCAATGAGCTTGAACATCTTTTCAGAACTTTATGGAACATTCATGTTGTCTCTTCTTCTCTTCTGTAAAACTAGTATTTGTGTATCTTCCCATTTGCCCCTTAAGTTGTTCATCTTTTTCTTACAAACTTATAGGACTTTAATATATATATATAGTGGACACTAATTCTTTCTCATATATATTCCAAATACCTTCTCCCAGTTTGGTGCTTTAATTTTAAACTGCTTTATGATTATTTTTGGTGAATAAAAGTATTTAATTTTAATAAAGTAGAATTCATCAAGTGTGTGCATCTATGTCTTGCATTAAAAATTCTTATGATATGATCATAAGGAATTTTTTTGTGGTCATTAAAATATTCTTATATGTAAATCAAAAGTTAAAATGGTATCCCATCATGGCCTTACTCATGTTATTTACCTTCTCTGAAACTTGATTTGAAAAATACAAGTGTTTTGAGGACTTTATGAGGGTTACATGTGATAAATGTTTGTGAAAGAGCTTAGCAAAGCACTTTACACATAATCGGGACTCAATGTGTGTAAGTTTGTCCATTGGAGTGTAGTCCTAGTCCTATATTTCACAGATGTTAGATATTTGCAAGTAATTTCACTTTTAAATGGCAATTCTTTAGTATCTGTCGGTTATATGTTGGACATTTTGTTAAATGTTTCATTGTTCACTAAAACCCTGTAAAATAAACAATATTATCAACACCATTGTATAGATGAGGAAATTGAGGCTCAGAGAATAAGTGATTTGCCTTGGGCATAGCCACTAAATAGCAGAGCCATTATTATATTTTCTATCTGCCTTTCTACCTAGCCTGTGAAATACTATATGGGAGGATTTGTGTTCAGAGAATGGCAAGAGCCTGTGGTATGGGAAAATAAGTTACATCTCTAAGTGTGTATTTGGGTATGTGGCAAAGAGGAGAACGTAAACATGGTCTATATACCTTGGTACTTTTCACTTTGCAAAACACTGCATCTCTCATTTCCCTAGACCTGACTCAAAGTCTTTTGAAGCCAGCCATTCCCCTGAGTGATTGCCTTGAGCCTGTATCCCTCCTAATTTGCATTGTGAAGAGGATGCCCATAATTTACCCAATCACATTGCTCCCCTCCAAGGAATTTCACATCAAATGAAGCATTGCTCCAGTCATAATATACCTGGAGTCCAGTGATTATCTTCCTGTCAGAATCTTGAGTCACCCAGGACACACGTGTCAACAGAGTTTAGAGCTCTGTTTGCTTGCCTTCCCAGACAGATGTCGGAACAGGATCTCCCACCGCCAGTCAAACTGTCCAGACAACCAAGCAACTCAGTAACCACTTGCTAAAGCTAACACTCTTTTGGCATTTAGTTTCCCACCAGATGAATTATAGCATTGTATATACTGGGTTCATTCAAGTAACTGGTTGTTAGATCTGGAAGGACCTTTGCAATCATCCAGACAACTACCATACTATAGCAGGAAGGGAACGAGATTTAAAGACTGAATGCATGGGAGTAAATCCCTTTATGTTAAATGTACATCCTTAGTTGAAGGACAGTATATGACTGGCCCTCATCAATAAAATTAAGAGTAAGAAATAATACCCACATTCCTTATATCATAGGGTTATTGGGAGAATCAAATCAAATAATATACATATACCTGTCATGATGTCCTTTAGTCCAAATATGTGTGTAGGTAAGAGAAGAAAAGCAAATACAAATATTTATTGGGTTACTTTTTTTCTTTTTTAAATTTAACTCTAAGTAAATTTTCCTGCAAAATGCGTAACTAAATATTAGAGATTTTTCATTTTTTCTTTGTATCCAAAGGAACACTATAAATCAAGTACACCAAGCATGCAGCAGATTCCACAGAAAAAAGTCAGTAATCCTCATTTCTAAATTGTGTTCACATGGAGCATTGATGCCATTTTTTTGCTCTATCCATGCCTATGAAAGACACTACTAATTAATAATGGTCCTCTTTCAAATGAGCATCTACATGAATTTAGAATCTTCCTCAACACAGCATTCCAGGAAGTCATCAACAGTTATTTCTTGAAATTAAAGTTTTTATATTGTTGAGAAACATTGAGTTAAAAGTATACTCTATAATTAATTCCTATAATAAAGGTTGTTGCATTTATCTTTTGCAGCTTAATCTACAACCCCAAAGCAATGCCAACTAATTTTAAAAAGTTAGGCCTCTTTGGGACAATGCCATTGAGATTATCAGAAGCCCCCCTCCCATTTTAGCTAAGAGAAATAACTGGGCGCCTTAAATCTTATGAGATATTAACAAAAGGTATTATAGCCATAGCCTTGATTTGATTTTTGCCCTGAAGACATTTTTTATTTCAGTAATATTTTTTTCAGCTGCAAAGACAGAAAATAGAGAATCGTATTTATTTTCCAACCCAGCAAAGTCCTTGTTCTTTTATGTTTTCTCCATATTTTGCTTGCAAATGCTTTTGTTTTCTCGTTAGCTCATCTTTATTTCCATACTTTATGATATGCAATCAAAAACACTATTTGGTATTTTTAAACTTCTGTCTTAATCCTCCTTAGGCGGATCCAACAAGTTCAATAAATGCATTTCTATCTTTCAAGTCACTATGGTTCTGCCACCATAGTGGCAGATTGCCTCTTCTCTCTTTGATAACTATTTCCTTTCTGCTTCTCTAGCCTCTTTTCCCTCTTCTCTTTCCAGCCTCTACCCACCACTTCGCTCTGAAGCCCGTGCCACATAGTTGAAGTTTTGTTAGGGCAGCATCACACTTCTAGTTACCCGTCTGTTTCAGTCTTCCATTGTGCATAACAAATCATCCAACGTTTAGTGGCGTAAAACAACAGTGATTTATAATTTCTCACACTCTTGTTTTGGCTGGGTGGTTCCTTGGGTGATTTTTGGAGGTCACTTTTTTGCTTGTTTTCTATTTTCACATTTTTTATTGTCACAACTGGGTGGGTGTTACTTACTGGTATATCTAGTTGTTAGAGGCCAAGGATTTTAGTAAACATGTGCCAAGGACAGTCCCTCCACAACAATAAATTACCCAGTCCACACTGTTTCTAGCACTGAGGTTGAAAACCCTGTAATAAGTATTTTTATATGCATAATCCTTTTTAATCTTCACAATAGCCCCATTAAGTATGTATGATCCTCATTATTTAAAGAAGAAAAAAGTGAGGCTCAGAGGAGTTAAGTAACTTTGAACAAGATCACACAATTAGTAAAAGGCAGAGTTAAGATTTAAACACACATATGTCTGAGCTCTTAACGACTATATGTTGTGCATTTTTCCTGGATTGTTGATCTTCATGAGTGATCAGATTTTCTAGATATTAAAACCACACCATTTCTTTGGCTTTTCCCTTAATATCTCAGCTGCTTTTCCTAGAAACAGAGCCTGAGGCAAGGATTAAGTTCTAATGCTTTATTTAGGAAGTACAATATTATGGCTGTGAAAGTGAGCAAAAAGGGAAGTGAGGCAGAGAAAGATGGGAAATAATGCAAGGTGATGCCTTCCAGCAAGGCATCTTTATGAGGCAAGTATGTGAGATGTCTCCAAATGGGCTATTCAGGGGAGAATGTGCTCATAGTTTCAGTCTACTGAAGGGAAAATGGGAAAGGAAATTTATTTGCCAGATCCCTCACATTTCCTGAGTTCCATTGCTCTAAGTTTGCCTTCCAGGGATTTAATTCCTCCACACTCCCAGGTTGCATTACTCAGCCCCTGCAGCAGCTGCTCAGGAAGCCAGATCTCATGCCTTCAGCTTGGTCTTCATCTGAGTCCAGAAATGCTGTGAGACGTAAATGATTTCCAGCATGTTGTTGGTCAGCCTCAGGTAGTTTAACTGGATCAGCACAGTCAGATAGCTGCAGAGCTTGGGTGGAGCAGGTAATCAGAGGTTTAACAGGCGAAGCCAAGAGTATCTGAGGTTGGACATAAGATGTGTCTGATATACTCTTCAACATGTTTCCCTCCACCACCACTGAAAGGAAACCTTTCTGGCTTAGATGAGCTAATGTATCAGTTGGGACTCATTAAGCTTAAGAAGCAGACAGCCCAAGTAGAACTGGCTAAAATACAAGGAAAAAAGAAAAGTTATTGGCTCACATACCTAAAAATACTGGAGGTCAGCATGATTCTGTGGCTCCAGGTCCACAGCCCCGAAGCTCCCTTGACTCGGCCTTCCTCCTTGAGCCAACTTTACAATCAGGCTAATAGTGAAATGGTGCTATAATAGGACCTCTAGGTCTCTCAACCACATTTGGCCTCAACCAAACGTCCAAAGGAAGAAATAAACTGTCTCCCCATTCAGTTCTCTCTTATAAATGAAAAATGCTTCTTAAAGAGGCCCTCAATAAACACCCTCTTGCAGTTCTCAATGCCCAAGTTGGGTGATGAGTTTATTTCTCAGCAATCTCCATGACAGGGGACTTATGCACATTGACTGGCTGAGGCATGGTTTTTCCTGGACCAAAATCACTGTCAAGGCGAAGGGATTACCACAATGGATTAAATGAAGCAGGGTCTACCTTCAGCATTGGAATGTCCTCAAACTGCATGGCTACTACAAAAAGGAGGTTCAGTGAAGAGGCACTAGATGTTAAAGAGAAAACCACAATGTCCACAAGAGATAGCCTTCAAAATTTCCTTAAGCCATCAACATTTCTTAAGGGACAGTTGTCATGAGGTTCTGACTCATTTCAGACAGTGTGTTTAAGACAAACTATACAGTTATCAATGAATGGTCCATGCTATTATGCCTACCTGGGCCACCTCTCCCCTATTCCTGCCTTCGATGACTCAAGCTAATCTCCAAAGTCTTCCCTAAGTTTCCACAGCCCAAAAACATAGGCTGCAGGAAATGAAGGTTTTAGAATTAGTAGGAATCTTAGAAATCTAGATTACACTGCATATCATGGGGGTCCCAGAGGCTCTGCAGATGGGGCCTTAAAGGCTAAAAAGAAGAGCTAGACATCTGGGGTTCTGGACACTCTGCACTCATCCAACCAGAACATTGCTTTGATTTATTTTATATAATTTGAATAATCAAATCAAATTTGACTTGATTTATTTTACATAGTTACATCATTTGTTTCAAGATTAATTTTCCCTTGCAGAAAAAAATTTCCTGAGGGCAAGAAGAAAGGTTAAAAATAAAACCCATTTATGATAAAAGTGAGAAAGCTGAAGCTCAGAGAGGGGTTTGAGGCATGTGTTGAAGGTTTTCATGCTGACCTGATCCTCTTCCTCAGGACAACTGTGTCACATTTGAAAAGATCCATCCTGTGCTCCCAAGTCCTCTCTTTCCTAGAAGCAATGACCTGAGCTTTTGCAAGTCTCACTCACAGAAAGATATTTCAAGTCACCTCACCCATCCTTTGTTCAATTCCTTGTTAAAATCACACTTAGTGCACAGTGCCAAGAAATGAATATGATATATCTGAGCAGCAAAGAGAAGAGCAGGACTACCTCATCCCCCGCCAGAATGCTGCACTCCTGGTAATGCGGCCAGGGATCACATTAGTTTGTTGGCAGGCGCAAAACACCATTGCCTCATACTGTCCATTAAATCTCTTACGACCTTTCTCATAAGCTGCTGCAAGGACTTTTCTCCTCATCCAGTTCTCATCTACTTGTTTACTTAGACCCAACTGCAAGACTTAACATTTATTTCATGTATTCTATAACTCCACAATTCCTCTGTGCATTTCTGGACAATTTGAGGGCAGGAGCAGCTAATTCTACAACCTAAAGAAATTAGATTGGTATGGTGGAGGTAACGTAAACAAATGAAGGTGGCCAGGTATAGTCCAAACCTTTGAGGTGGGAACTCTGGTGAACTGGGGAACTCAGCTCCGTCTAAAGGGACATCTTCTACTCAGTTTTTTCCATGCCAACATCAAGTCCAGTGTTGCTAGCTCTTCTGATTTTTCAAGAAAAGCCCAAAATGTGGATGTTTACTAAAAATAGTCTTTTGAACACTGGCCACTAATTTGCAAACTTCTAATACACTCTATAGGCCAAACAAAAGACCTCTGCAAGCTGGGTTCAGCTCATGCTCTGCACGCTTGCAGCCTTCACCTTGTGCAGAAGAGCAAGTTGTGTAGTGCTGGCTATTAAGACAAAAATATGAAGTGATTTCTGTGATCTTGGATTTACTAGCATGACATTTATTTTAATGTTCCCCTGTTAATCATAGACTTGAACGTTTTAAAGCTGGAAAGAATCTCAGAGATTATATGGTTTAATTCTATTGTTTTGTGAAAGAAGAATCTGTGATCCAGAGAGAAGTGACATATTTTAATTAAATATGTTCCACTGAAATGAATTTAAAAATCAGATTCTCAGAAATGGATGGAGCTATACTGGTTCAGGTTTTCTCAGTTTTGGCACTATTTATGTTTTGGATCAGATAATTGTTTGTTGCAGAGCGTGGGGTGGGGGGTGGGGGCGGTGTCCCGTGCACTGTATATGTTTAGCAGCATCCCTGACCTCTACCCACTAGATGCCAATAACATCCTCCCCACCCACAATCATGTGGGGCAAAATGGAGATAAAAGTGCGTTCAGATACTACTTATTGTCCCTGTGGGACAAAATCACCAGTGCCCTTGAAAACCACTGTCAATCTCTAACCTCTTTGTCTTACAGATTAAAAAAAAAAAAAAAAGACTCAGAAA
The DNA here is from genome assembly GCF_987537825.1 of Furipterus horrens. Taxonomy (NCBI): domain Eukaryota; kingdom Metazoa; phylum Chordata; class Mammalia; order Chiroptera; family Furipteridae; genus Furipterus; species Furipterus horrens. The sequence continues at coordinate 39,189,839 of NW_028327173.1, forward strand.
ATTTAAGAGTTTTGCCTAAGTTATTATGAGTAGTTATTCACACAGCTGGTACCAAGACTTAAGTATCATAATTCTCACTGGAGTGCTCTCTTCACCAAAGCCCACAGATCCAAACCACATTTTTGTCAGTGTAAGAGCTGTGTAAAGCTGCATATTTTAAATTACGAGGCAACATGGCATAATAGTGAGGAGCACAGCTTCTGAGACTAATAGATCTGGGCTTCATTCTTAGCTCTTCTATTTACTAACTTTGTGATATTGATCAATTTAACCTCTCTGAGTGTTTATTCCTCATTTGAAAAATGAGTACTTCTGAGGAATAAAGTTTATTTTTAAAAATGGGTGGTAAAATGCATATAGTTCTAGCTACCTAATAGAGATTCAGTAAGTGAAAGTTACTATTAGTATTATTATTAACTGGACCCGGGCTTCACAAACCATACATACCTCTACCCAACCAAATTCGGCCTGCCTGTTTTTATACAATCTGTGGAATAAGAATGTTTTTTGCATTTTCAAAATGCAAAGAAAACAGTTCTGTTTGTGATTTATGAAAATCGTGTGAACACAAATGGCAGTGTCCATAAATAAAGTTTTATTGGAACAGAGCCATGCTTATTCATTTACATATAGTCTATGGCTGCTTTCACACTACAACAAAAGAGTTGAGTCATTGCAACATAGATTATATGGCTGACAAAGCTTAAAATATTTACTGGTCTTTTATGGAAAAAGATGGCCAATCTCTTAACTAGACCTTTTATCCTCCAGGAGAAAACAGGCACCCATAATTTGCACATAGCCTGTTGGTGTGCAGTTCTAGCACCTCTAAATATTTGTATTTAATTCTGTTTACTGGAGACATTTTTCAGCATTCTGTGTGTACCTAGTATTTTCAGAAATAGTCATCCAGAGGACATGAAGAACCTTTACTTTTTATAGATGTCCTCTCTTGAATAAATCTTATTGTAGACTGGTACTTGGAGGTATTTTTAAAATCTGGAATATTTATGAAAAAGAAAGGAAATAGTTTGCTCAGTGTTAAGCCAACCACATATTTTAAGTGTTGCACGATTTGGACAGGACAATAAAGAGAGATATCCGGTGATCCGGTAAAAATGAAAAATAGATAAGAACTATCTGTCAAGACTAAAATTTAAGAGATGTTGTCATGTCACCTTTTTCTTCTTTAGTAATACTTTGAGCATCTTGGTTATGATTTAATCTGACTATAGGCCAAGAGTTTAAAAGCCAGGATACCTGTTTATAGCCCTCACCTTGCACCCAACTAGATTTATAGTCTCCAGAATTCTTTTTCAACTCAATACAATACACATATTGATTGTCTAATATGTGTCAGACAATGTGCTGGCCATCAGAAGCACAAAGATAAATCAGACATGGTCTTTGACCTAAAAGATTTTGTTGAGGGACTGGTTAAGTCACTAAACTTCTTTGAGGGTCAGTTTTCTTGTATGTAAGACTAGAGCATTGAACTAAATAGTTCATACACTGAAGAAACTTACTGAGCCCCTTTGTCTTGCCATCTCCTTTAGGTAGATAACAATAAATGACATTGGGACTGTATCACTGTATCACTACTAGAAAGTATGCATAGTTGCTGCCCTGTGAAATAGCTCACAGGTAATTATAATACAATATAATAAATGCAAAGTGGGTTGTATAAAGCATATGAAAGAGACCTATGACTTTTTCCTGAATGAAGAAAGACAGCTTTCCCAGGACAAATAACATTACAGTAAGTCTTAAGTGATGAGTTCATTGATGACATGGTATGTTGGGAGCTCCCATCACTAAGAAGGGACAAAGCCAGGCCAAAACAAATTTAGGAGCTGAGGAAGAAGACTGTAGCCAATAGAGTCAGCCCTTCCCTCATTAGAGCTGGCAATTCAAAAGCAAGTCCAAGTGATATGGGCAAGATTCAGTCTAATCTAATCCAAGACCAGAGAGAACGTGATACAAAGAAGTGAGGCAAGGCATGTCATACAGGCTTCAGGACATTTGCTATTCTTGGTGGCACATGTAAACAAACAAAGAAAAAAATCATTCTAAAGAAGATGATAGAAGATAGAAGTCAGGCACATGGTTCCCCAGAGGAAGGTGGTGGTAAGTATCAGGATGGAGTCAAGCCAACAGGCAGGTGCTCAGTTTTTAGGATTTCACTCTAGACCAGTAGGATAGAAAAAAACACCCAGGCTAAGAATCAAGAGAAAGCAACACCATGTTCATGGTTATCTGGAATAAGGAATTCACAAGTAAAGAGACCATGTTATTACCCAGACTCCATGCACATGTGATAGGGAAGATTCATGATCTTGTTATAATGGGCACCATGGCAGGAAGCTAAAGCATCAAATGGGTAGGTAAGATTGGTTGTAAATATAGAGAAGGATGAGAAGGCTTTGTAAATAGAAGCACAACATACACAAAAGTACTAAGATGCACTTCTATCTCTCAAACAATCCTAACTCTCTCTTTCTTCAACTCCAAGTTACCATCAGCAAATACATCTGCAACGCCAATGAGAGAGGCCCTATCATGACTCTCCATTTAGTGAATCCTAAGTAATTTGGCAAGATATATAGAATTCATACACATTGTTTAATGTTGTTTTGATTAAACTGAATTAAATGTCATACTTTCAATCCCATTGCAAAAGGTGCAGGTTAAAGCCAGACCTGCCTTCCTCAGGAAGGATTCCTCAACATTCAGACCCTTGAGGGCTCTCCAATGATTTTGGATGTCTCTGCCTGACTTGATGACTGCATCTTCACCCTGCTTCCCATTACAGTGTTGCTCCATATACTTCTCCATTGTCAAGTGTCGTCCCCTGAAAAGGCCTGTCCTACTGTAGTTGATTCAGAATGCACCTGGGTAGTTATTGACCCCCTGCCCCTATCCCATCACTTCTCAGGGGACCCAGGTTTCACTAAGTACCACCATGTGCTGTGCCAAAGCTTTCCCTTCTACTCACTCCCACACCAGCCTCCAATCCATTCCTAGGCCACGGTGCACTTGGGGGAAATTCAATCCATATGTTTCCTTTTCTTCCTACAGAACTCATCTAGCTATTGTTTAAAGAGGGAGGCAACGGCCAAAAAGAGCCACGTGAGGCCTCTGTTGGCCTTCCAATTCTTCATTAGAGAGCAGGGAAAGAAGAGCTTTGCCAAGAGCAAACCTGAAACATTCCTTTGGATTTGATTCATAGCCTGCAAGTCACGTTTTCACACAAAAATGTCCCTAGGACTAAGGACACAAGGCACCTTTCAAGGGGTCTCTTGGACATGAGAGATGGCAACAGTCACTACCCCCACCACTGACCTGGCTCTGGGACATGTGTGAAGGAAATCAGTTTGAGGTAGGCTGTTTTATATTATTACCTCCCAAAGCTGACATACGCTGTGTCTGAGAGTATAAATTCTCCCTAATTATAAGCACACCCTACCACAGAATCAATGACTTAAAGAGTTCAAAGGCTCTTGAGATATCTATCAAGTACCTCAATCACCTCATTTTAAAATAAGAGAAAACTTAGGCTCAGAGAGAGCAAGGGATTTGTCCAAAGTTAAATAGCTGATCAGTGTTTCATGAAGAAACCAGAACTTCCAATTCCAAGTTCAGAGCTTTGGATTCAAGCATCATTCTTGACCTCATACAGGTCTAAATGCCCAATATAAATAAGAAAGATTTCCATGTTTTAACCTTCCTGACTTATTTTAGACCAATCCTTTTTTAAGGTTGTCTTTATATGCCTTATCTACTTTTTCTTCTTTGTTTTTATAGGGGTGGTAAGAATTCTTTGAAACCATAAGCTAGGGACTTCAAGGTTGTAGTAGAAACTCATTCTCTAGGTTTTCTAACACACTTCTATGTGACCTCTCCTTAAGTACTTTTGAAGACAGGGAGCTCACTGCTCTATGTGTTGGCCCATTTCATTTTGGGGCAGCTACAGTTACTGCAAAGCTCTTTCTCACATTAAGCAGAAGTTTGTCTATCATTTCTGCCACATGTACATTTGCTTACTGGGATACTCGAGAGCTGCTTTCAGTAGAAGCCAAGTAGGGATGTTCCACAGTTTCTATTGAGTAAGCACCGCCCTCTGACTGTATAACGGGCCTTTATCACAGTCACCCCTGGGGCTTCTCCCCTTGCCCATAATCCCATCAGGGAGGGTTTTTTCTTTTTTCTTAATTGAGATATAATTGACATATAACATTATATTAGATTCATGTGTAGAACATAATGAATATTTTATTACATTCATGTGTAAAACATAATGGTTCAATATATGTATATGTTGCGAAATGATCACTACAACAAATATAGTTAACATCCACCACCACAGATAATTACATTTTTTTTTCTTGTGATGAGAATTTTAAGATTTACTCTTAGCAACTTTCAAATATACAAGACAGTATTATTAACTCTAATCACCATGTTGTACATTATATCACCATGACTTATTTATTTTATAACTGGAAGTTTGTACATTTTGACCACTTTCACCCATTTCTCCCACCTCTGATAACTGTTAATCTATTCTTTATATCTATAAGCTCAGTATTTTCATTTGTTTGCCTATTTGTTGGGGCTTTTTAAAGATTCCACGTATAATTGAGATCATATAGTGTTTTTTCCTTTTTCTGACTTAGTTCATTTAGTATAATGTCCTCAAGGTCCATCCATGTTGTAGCAAATAGCAAAATTTCTTTCCTTTTAACAGCTGAATAATATTCCCTTATATATTTAATAAAGTATTATATTGATTATTTATTATAAATATGCATTCCATGTCCTCTTTATCCCTCTTTCTATCAACAGATATGTTGGTTGTTTCCATGTCTTGGCTGTAATGAACATGGAAGTACAGATACTTTTTCAAATTAGTGTTTTTATTTTTTTCAAGTAAATACCCAGAGTTGCTTGATCATATTGTAGTTCTATTTTTAATACCTTTTGATTAAATTTTTAAATAAATACTGTGGTAGTTGAAGATCCATTATTTTGTTAACTAAAATGCAACTGGGAAATATGAGGTATAATAAATATATCATGCTGGGATCTTAGAAAACACTAACAAGAATTTTAGTAAAAATTTAACTTATGATATCAACATAATAATTCATTAAATAAAATGTTAAAAATACAGGTCTTTGTGGATGTTCTTTAAAATCTATTTATTTAAGACACAGTTATTTAGCACCTTCTTACATTTCAAGTGCTCTTCTAGAGTGCTAGGAATCTTACAGAAACTACCAAAATTCATCGTTCCTCTCTTTGTGGGAGTCCTTTTGGTGACTCCTTTTAGCTTTAAACCTCCATTGCACAAGCGAGGCCATTGCTGAGAGAGGCAGAAAACAAGGATAAGAAAATGGGGCAGTTAAAAGCAGGAGAGTGGGGATGAGGCCGGAGGTTTAGAAAGTAAGAGATGGAACTAAGGAGAAAGGCAGAAACTGGATCCCATGGATTCCTGCAGATAATACTGGTTATGGAGCGTGTTGTCATGGAAAGAATATGGACTTTAGAGTTAAGCAGGTCCAAATTCCAAACTCCCTGCCACTAGTAAGAGAAGCTGTTTAACCTTCAGCCATTCACTATTCCACACTTCATCTTCTCATCTAAAGAATGAGGAAAATCACACATGCTTTCAAGGATAAAATGAGATCACAACAAGTTTTTTTTTTTAATTTTAATTTTTCAATTACAGCTGACATTCAATATTATATTAGTTTCAGATGCACAGCATAGTGGTTAGATACTTATATAATTTACAAAGCATTCTCCCTGATAAGTCTAGTACCCACCTGGCACCATACACAGTTATTACAATATAATTGACTATATTCCTTATGCTGCACATTAAATCCCATGACTTTTGTAACTGCCAATTTGTACTCCTTAATTACATAACAAATTTAAAGTATCTGACACACACAGACTAACAAACATAAAATTCCCATCCCCTACATATAAGATAAAGCCTCAAAAGCAGACCATTGTTTTGAAATTCTGACACCTGTTGGCCCTTTTCCTCTTGATAATGGAGTCCTGGAGATTGGAACATCAAAATAATCAGATCCCATGGGCTTGAGCTCCAGTTTGACTGTTAAGAAAGGATATATCCCATCTCCTCTCAACCAGTGAGCCTGGTTTCATTCTTCCCATACACACCTGGTCTTGGGCAAAAGTGAAACAAACCCAGATATCAAGATGTTCATGGGGTAGGTTGGGGGACACCAGCCTCCTAGGGTGCTAGTTTGTTTGCACAGCTGCAGTCAGTTAGGTGAAACTGTAATTGTTTTATGCTTTTGCTTAATGCTTAAGCCTACAGAAAGAAGAATGGATTTTTGGTTTTCCTTTTTCATCTTTCAGTATTTTTGTTTTGTTTTTATTTCTCATCATAATATTTAGATAGTATTCATGTAAAGGAAGGTGATCATAATGAAATGGATAATCAAACACAGTGCTCTAAGGCACATTTACAAAAGCCTTCCCCTCAGAAATGTTTCATTTACCCAGAGAGAAGGCAACAGAGGGCATGGGAAAGCCTCTTTCTATGGACAGGGAAGTGATTCATGCCAATCAGCTAGAGTCCCATTTCAAAATGCTCCATATGTGAGATTAGCATAATAAATCACATCAACAAGCAAACAGGAGGTAGCATATGCTGTCCAGGTGCAAACCCAAACTGAGGACTAAAGGTACCCAAATGAGTAAGAGATGAGCCCCCAGGCCAGGATTAGGGGAGGTGAGTGAGACACTTGCCTTGGAGCATAATTTAAGAGGATGTCAAAAAAGTACAGTTATCAAGATAAACATTGCAAGGCAGTATTTGCAAAAAATCAAAATTAATGCAACAAAACCTCTTGGTGCATAAACGATCAAAACTTTGGTATAATTTTACTTTTGGTTATTAGTTTAATATACACTTATACTTTAAGAAAGCTACTGTTGGAGTAAAAAACAAAAATGTTTACCTTACAAATTACAAAAACAATCTCAGTATTGAATCTAAAAAATAAAAGGTGAAGAAAAGAGCAAGCAAAAATACATGGAAAGCAAAAGTCATATTGTTACTGAGTGAAAAGGGGGTTCTTTCACGTGGCCCCTTGGTGTAAAACCCAACAACTAGTGTTGAGGAAAACAGGGCTTTATTACAACACTCCAACCTGGGGAGGGGGTGCTGTGAGCACTCCTGCTCAGAGTCCTGTTCTCCCACGGGACCCAGCACTTCCCTTGCTCCTCAAAAGGCTCTAAGCCAAAAACATGCCCAGAAGTTCCCCATCCCTTATCTGTAAGCTTTCCCCTTCGGGATCTGGGGTACGATGTCATCAGCCTCCATATAACAGTCCAGGAAAACATGTGCCGTGTTGCACTGGATCATGGCGAAGTCCAAGTTTTAACAGAGTCCTTTTTGCCTGTCCTGAGTTCCAAGAGCCCAAAAGTCCAGGCCTTGGAGTCTGCTGAAGTCGGCACAATTAAAGCAGCAGCAGCAGGCTGGCTTTCTTACTAGCCCAGGCCACACAGCCTCCCACTCCTTCTTTCAGACTGCTTGGCTCCATGACCTTTCAAAACCACATGGTTCTCTCCATTTTCCATTTCAAAACCACATGGTTCTCCCTCTGCAAATGGCTGCCACCTTATTTTTAAATTCATGACCATGGCCTGTGACACAGAGGGCATGGTAACCTGTTCTGACCATTCCCAGAATCTTGCACAGGTCCCTTATACTCTTTCCTCACCATTCTATGGCCAAAACCCCTCCCATCTCCTTGGGGCCTTGGAAGAATGAAATCATTTGCATAACTAAGACCCTAGCTACCAGCCATAGATATGCAAAAGCATCTCTACTCTACTGAGTCCCTTCCCCATACCCAAACCACAGGCTCTGGGGAATTTTGGGGACCCTGCTCTGTAACAATATGACACGAACAATTATGAAAATAACCATACATGTTTTAAATCTCCTCTTCAAAGAATTAAATAAAATCATTTAATTCCAAATTTGGAAATAAGAGAATCATAAAAATGTGCACATTCTTCAGCCCCCCAAAATCATACTTTAGGGACTATCATGAATACAATGGAAATACGGAAAAAGCATCATTTGTAACAACAATAAAAGAACTCTCAACAGAATTATTATCCAGTCATTAAAAATAAAGGTCATGAAGACCAAGCAACATTTTAAAAAAATTATTGAAACATTTAATGAAATGAAAAAAGTAGAAAGCATAAATGCATGTACACTACTGTAACAACTATAGGAAAATTCCATAGAATACAAACAAACAAACAAAAACTGAAGGTAAACACACTAAAATTATAATAGTGGTTTTATTTTGATGACAGAAACTTGAATTTATTTCCTTCCCTCCCTTCTTTTCTTTTTTCATCCTTCCTTTCTACCTTCCTTCCTTTCTCTTTCTACCTTCCTTCCTTCCTCCCTCCTATTCTTCCTTTTTTCCTTTCTTCCTGTTTTTAGAAATTGCATCATTGAGGATCAAGGCAGGAAACAGGTGGCATACTCAAGAAAATAACTGAAAAGTATTTAATTACACCACTATTCTCAGAAGCTAAACAGGTTAAGGGAGGCACAAGAGATGATAAAAGACCTGCTGTCTAGCAATAGCTGGAAACTGTTACTATTCTGACATCAGAAGAAAATAGAGAAAGCAGTTCTTCTGGAACCAGGAGAGTTTTTTCATTGAAAGAACAGCCACTACAAAACCATATTGGATGAGAATAAATATTTCAATCCTTCTCTCCTTTCTTCTTCCAGTCTTCAGCTAGTGTCTGCCACTAGCTGAACCCAGATAAGTGCTCAGGATAAGAGAGCCTAGCTGATGCAGTCTGCTGAGGTCAGCCTCATGGGGCGTAGAGCAGGTAGGAGAAGGGGTAAAAAGTGGATCTGAAGGGACAAAGAGAATCTGCCCCACAAAATCACTGCATCATTTTATTTCTAAAATAGAAAAATGTCTAAATTAAGAAATTGATTGCATTTGAAATGCACTTTTCTCATCCATCAAATTCAGATAAAAAAAAATTCCTACCTCATAAAGTTATTGAATAATCAACAGCAATGCCTATTGACTTATTTTGTCAATATTTTTATATATCTATATATACTCATATGTTTATGATAATGGTGGTGGTGTGGTGGTGGTAACGGTGGCCATGGTGGTGGCAGTAACAATAGAGGTGATGGTGATGATGTGCCCAGTGGTGACAGTTGTGGAGATGGAGATGGTGTTGGTAGTGGTGGTGTGGTGATGGAGGCAACATACATGGTGATGATGGTGGTGGTGGTTGTGTCATTGGCACATTAGCCTCTTACATGAACTGTGAGTCTCATGTTATCAAGTACTCATCTTGAAAGAACATATGCCTCTATGCACAAGTAGTGACATTAAACACATCTATGCAATTAAGGATAATTTAATGAACTCTTAAATCCCATCTCTATTATACTTTTTTAATCCCTAGAAAAAATCAACCCAAACTAGTGTATATCACTGAGAAACTCCTAGGTGGGTTTTCAGAAAGGAATGAAAATTTCCACCTTTATGGCCTTTAAAGCCTGGGAGCAAGGACAGGAAGCAAACAGACAGTATTATAAACACAGCACCCTAGGCTGTGAGCACATTCATTTTGAGGCCTAGCAGAGCACCTAGCATATAGCAACCTTGAAAAATATTTCTTTATTCCATTTATTATGGCAGTCCCAACCATCTTGACTGTGTAGAGAGAATGATATTGAGCATTTTATTATAACAACTCCACATGTTCTAAATCAGTAAATCTTCTAAATGGCCTTATAAAAGAGATACTAATGTTATTCCCATTTTATACCTATAGCAATTGAGGCACAGATTAAACAAATAGTTCTTCTTTGCACAGCTAGTGAGAGAATAACTTGGGCTCCAGACCCAGAAATCCCAGTGCTAGGGCATGGACTCTTATCCCTCATGTCCTTAGAGCAGGCTACCTGGAGAGGAGGTAGAATTAGAATTGAGCTTAGAGGAATGGGTCATGACAAGACCCTAGGGAAGGCCATTCAAGACTAAAGGTATAGTGCTTAGCAAAGGCCCAGAGGGGAGCCACAGAAATAGTTTGAATCATACCCTTGGAGATAACCTTCAGGAAGGTAATCTCGAGTCACAGGTGGATTGTATGGACTCGTGCTTTTAACAATGAAATAAACAGAAAACAAGTTGTAATAATTATCTCAGATTCTTTAGGATCAACAATGGATGTTTTGTTTGTCTTTAGAGGGAATTCTCTCCTGGGTTACTTGCAAAAGTGAGAAAGTAATGGTAGGGATGGAGAGGACACATCTTTCTAAATTTGATGCTGTTTCTGCTGTAAGCCTAACCAGCACAGCAGCACCCAGGGCAAGAAGCAGGAATAAGCTCAGTGACGCCTCTGTCCTACACATAGAGGACAAGGTTCTCTGTGGGCAAAGGAGCCTGCAACAGGGAGCAAGAAAGGTCCAAGATGAGAGCAACGTGCCAAGCCCAGGAAGAAGTCAGATAGGAAACCAGACCATGGCTAGGTTTCACAGGAGAGCATGGCTGGGCTCCAGCATGGGGCAACCTGTGGAAACTTCTCTCCAGTTTCCTGATTCCCAGCTGTATTTTATTGGTTCAGCCCACCTGTTCCAACTCTGCCCGCTCCTCCAGCACCTAAAGGCACAGCAGCACCTCTGATTGTTTCTGCTGGAAAATGTGAAAATTGACTCTAACTCAGGACAGGGAGGGGAATGAGCTACCAAAAAATAATTTTTAGTTTTCCAATAAATACAAACTATAATATCAGGGTGGTCATAAATACAAATATATATATATATATATATATATATATATATATATTCAGGGACATGCCTAAGAAGAAAACACTGTGTGTGTGTTTTCATTTGGCTAGGTTCCTTTCAAATAAAAATCTTGTTAGGGAAATATTATGAATGAGAATTTCTTTTCTGGCAGTGAGTTGGCTGTGTTTGGGCTTCCTTCTCAGAAGAGCAGGGCACTGCCAACCAAAGACAGGATGTGAAGTGTGGTTACCTGCAGAAGCCTTGCTGCCAGCCTGGACCAAACATGTGCTTTGAATTTCTCCCCACTTTTCCCAACTTTTTCATCCATCTTCTTTGACAGGCCACCCAGGGACTGCGCTCTAACTCACCAAAGTCACTTCACTTCTTGCTTGCCTCAGTTTCCTCATTATGAAGCAGGGCTAAAATGGCTTGCCTAACAGCCTTAACCAAAGTGAAGAGATCCAGTCTCACCTGGGGTTGGGAGGCAGGTGGTACAGGGATGAACCACTTACAGGTGCATGACGAAGGTGGGACATTTGTAGATGGGTGTTTCTTCTCATAAAGGGGGCAATTATCAACTTCCAAATGCTGTTAGGTGAGGAGAAGGAGGGAATTAAAGAAAATTTAAAGTGAATGGAAATTTAATTTAAAAAGATATTCTAAATTACCTTTACTAGGGAGAAACACACTAAACAAAAATAAGGGGCCCATTTCATAGTAGCGGTGTAATGGTCATATTTGAAGAATGAAGTTTTTATCATTCATTCATTTATTTAAATCTTTATAAATATCTTTAAATGTCCACTGTACTCTCAGACACTAACTTAGTACTGGATATATAATAGTGAAAAAACAAGTGGGTACATCTGTTCCCCAAGAAGTCTTGCATTCCAGTGGAGGAGACAGACTTTGGGCAAATACATACATACATATATACGTACAAATTTAGATCAATGCTACAAAGAAAAGGAACAGAAATCTCTGAAGAAGTTCCCAGGGGCACTGTAAAGCCCACTCTGTGAAAGCGACATTTGTGCTAAGATCTGAAAATTCAACAGAAGGGTGACAGGAAGAGCATTCCAGGCAGAAGAAACAGCATAAGGTAGAAAAAGTGCTTGACAAAGAAGCCATGCTGTTGGAAGAACATTGAGCAAGAGTATAAAATGGGGCTAAAGAGTTGGGGAAGAGCCAGGTCACACAGGGTCCTGCATATGACATTAAGGTCTATGGGTTTTATTTTAGCTACAATTGAAATTGACTGGACAGTTTTTAGCAGAACATAACCCATGAGAATATAAGCAATGAAACTAGTTATGAGGCTGTCACCAAAGCCTGAAGAGACATACGGTTGATAAGAACTAAAGTGACAGCAGTTCAGATAAGTGAAGTTCAAAGGCGCTAAGTTATTTAGGGATAAAATGTAAAAGTGGGTGACTCATTGGATATGGAACGAAAAGGTAGAGAAGGTGGCCAAAAAGGCTCCTGGAGTTCCGGGTTGAACAACTAGATAAGTAGAAGTTCTACTTTTGTGATGGGGAAGCTGTGGGGTGGAGCTCACGGTCCAACATAGACAAAGAACGTTACTAGCAATGCAATTGCTTAAGTGCCATGCTGGAGGAATACACAAAGTCCTAAAGAAGCAGAAAGGAAGGAGCCTAAATATCGGGTTGGAATTAGAAAAAAGGTATCACAAAGGGGTGTCACTGCAGTTGGCTCCAGAAAGATTAGGAGGGTTTAACAGATTGACCTGGAAGAAAGATCTTCTAGGAAGAGGAACAGCATTTTAAAAATATAAATAATAATGCCAATCCTACAAAACATTTGAGAAGTTTAAAGAAAGTAACGTACATGGAAATATAATACTTAAAACCTTGTGTTGGAATTTTTAAAATTGTGTTTACACCATTGTCACCAACCCACCCAACATTCAGTGTCGTACATTAACATCTCATTCTTCACCACCCAAAAAGAAATTAAAGCTCAAATTGACTTCTCTGTCTTTTCCTAATACACATAAGATACATATATGAAATGATCAACACTTGTCAATCTGCAGGGCTAGTTACTGAAAGATAAAAAATAAATTAATTAATTTGTAAAGCTAGATGTTTTTATGGCTAGCATAATAAATTATATTCTTTTAAGTTTTAACATAGTTTATTTTTTTAATTTTTCACTCTCTCCATTTGTCTCTGTTCCACCTTCAGCAGCTAGCACAGGACCTAGAACAAGGAGGTGCTCAACAAAAGCTACCTCAACAGTACATTTCAGTAGAGCAATTATGGAGTGCCTCTTATTTCCCAGAGACTATATTAGATCTGGGGACACAGAAATAATTTTTTAAAAAAAGATCCTCAAGAAACTTAAAAGCATAAATATGAAGGAATAAAAATACATGTATATGCATACAGTCTTACATACAGTATGATAAAGGTGTCCAAATAAATATATATAGTCTCTCTCCCATTCCCCCAAATTCAGAAGTTAACAGAATACAGTCAAACCAAAATATTTTTCAATCCATAAGCATTTGCAGGTTTGAAATCTCCAAAGCAGAAACCTGAGGGTACAAAAGCAGACTAAAATATAGTCAGTGGAATTCCTTGAAGTTACCCATAAATATTCACCAAGCCTTTCCTCCATCCTACACCTAGTCATAAATCCCCCTGCTTCTTTTCAAGAACTTTTACATTTGATCAACGATGCAGGGTGATGTTTAAACCAGGCCATTTGGAATATTCGATTTTCATACATAGTTTTAAGATTTTAATTTCCACTCTGCAAGCTGGCTCAGATTTTCCCTGTTCTAAAATAAATCAGGATTTTCAAGACATGAAAGCACAGAAGGGCTTTCTGAGTGTTCAGGCTGGTTGCATAGCTCAGTCAAGTCATACTTACAAACAACTTACCTCTCACCTCATCTTGGTCCTGGGGGGATAGCCTGGAAAACTGGCAGCTAATGTGGTGAGAGAAAAATACCCAGAACTCAAGATCAATCTGTCAAAAAGAGGCAAGAGCCATTCATCAGAAGAGAGAGGGACTAACTCAGAGATGTTTTGAAACATTTGCCCAACTAATCTGAAACTACTGACCCCTCTACTTAATCTCCAGCTCCCCTTCATGTCAAGCCAGTTGCCACAGAGCTATAAAGGGATGGCTAGCTCTTAGCAGTAGAATGGATGATGTATACAGGATATTGCTAATACATCACAGAATCACAGCACATTAGAGCTGAGAGGGTCTTTGGAGTTTTTAGCCTGCTTTTTAGAGGTAACACCTAGGGGAGAAGGAAGAGCTCTGGACTTGGTCAAACTTTCTAGTCTGCACTCCTATTTTCAAAATATGTGATCTTAGGGAGGTCACTCCAACCTATCTGAAAATTATATATCCTCATCTAACAAAATGGAAAAATGGCATACTCAGAGGTATGCCACAAGAGTATAATAATATAAGTAAATGTACCTTGGAAATGCCAATGAACATGTAAATGAGTGAGAAATTATTGTTGTAAAGAACCTAATAAATATAACCTAAATCCAATCAATAGTAGAGTAGACTTTACTGAACCTTTACCGAACTGACCTGATAGAAGTAATGGCTTCCATTTGTAAAAGATAGAGTTACACCAATGGCCCAGAGATGTCCAGTGCTAGTGAACTGGTCTGCCAGGAACTTAGCTCCTACTGGGTCAGTGATATGCTGATCAAAAGGCAATTGTATTTGTTCCCATACTCCTATTCTAGTTGTATTTCTGAAAGTAAGTATAAAAACAATGAAATATTATGTGAATTAATAAAATACAAATATTTATTTTGATTTGGTGCTTATGTGAATACACAGATGGTTGCTATGTAACAACAATTTAAAGATAATTTGGTAAAAGGCTTATTGTCAAATTAGTAGTGAGCAATGTTATTGTAAAAGACTAGAAGAAAATTATAGAGGTCTAGGAGGCCTATACATTTAAATTTATTTCAAAGGTCTTTTACATTTTGCTTCACTTTAAAGAAACTGAAAGTTGTAGAGCTTATGAGTATAACTACTTAAGAGATCCAACTGGCCACTGGATCCATGGACAAGGCAAAGGCCTTAGCCCTACATTGAGAGAGTATTATATGAATTTTGCATTAATATGATTTTTCTCCTAACTAAATCTAATCTAATAACCAACCAACTGCCAGATCTACAAACTTGTAGGTAATTATTAATTGTCATTTATATACCTGACAATCTGCTGATCTATTGGAACACTGAATATAAACCATGTTTAATGAGAGTTCCTTGCCATTGAGAAACCCATGATCTAGTTAACACTAGTGAAATTTAAAATACTTTTAGTTTAATTATTCACATATGACTTAATTCAAAATTATCCCCCAAGTATAATTGTACAAAAGAGAAGAAAACTAGATTTTTCAAAATAGTTGGATCATTATTGTTTCTATTTGCCACTACCATAAATGACCTGGTTTTGTCTGTTGTGCCATCGACTGCTTCAGAAATAACATTTTCTTATTAGCAATTCACTGTCATTGCTTAGAACAGAATAGGTTCTCAATTGGTATCAGTAATTAGCATGAAAGGTGTGGAAGAAGAGAAACATATCCAGGACTTTGAAGGTAGAATTAAATAGAAGAAAAATCCCGGAGACAGGAACAGATTCAGAAAAAAGCCTAGGGGGTGATGGAGTCCTGGATGCATTGTTCTCATAAATATTTCTTGGGCACCTTCTAAAACATCATAACTTCTCTTACCTGTGTGCCAAGACCAGCAGGCTTCTTTAGCCCAAATCCAGGGGATTTTTAAATTTCAACTAGTTGTATTATTCTATATCAGTAGATTTCATGTACAGATTAACAGTTTCTCCTAAAGTATCAGAAGGTCCAGCATTCCTATATGGAAGCAATGAGCAGGTTCTTACATAGCAACTCTCTTCTCTAAATGAAACATGCCATCACCAATATGCCATGGCCACCATTGCTCACTTTTGGGCTTCACTTCTTTATGTTCCTATGTGCCTCCTTGGAAGTTAATGTTTTGACCCCTTACTATGTTCCTCACAGTGTAGTGATGCTGGGTTCCTGCCCTAGAGAGGCTGCAGAATAATAGGAAGTGATCCTATTTCCCAAGTGCGAGCAGCCTTTGTAATCTTCCCAACAGTTATAAGAAATAGCAACAATAATATAAACAGTAGATAATAATGGCTAACAGAGAGTACAGAGTTGCTGAGCCAGACACTGTTCTAAAAAGCTTTACCTATATTAACTCATTCGATTTTTACAGCATCCTTGTAAGATAGATTTTCTTCTTGTATACATTTTACAGATGAAAAAGATAAAATCAAGAGGGATTAGGTAACTTTCCTAAGATTACACAACTAATAAGTTATAACATTGAACTTCCCACGCAGGTCTGTCTGAATCCATAATACAAGCACTCATCCATTACAAAGTCTACTAATACTCTTCCAGAAAATATATCTGGCATTGATAACTCAAACAATAAAATAAGACAGGCAGTATCTACCCTCAAGGAAGGACCTCACAGTCTAAAGGGAGAACAAGCATGTATACAAACACTATAGGCTAATACTCAAGTGTACTCTTAAAGATGCCTGAGTACTAGGTGCTACAAAAGTACAGAGTCAAGGGAGCTGAACCTTGACTCTGGGGGTGGGGATGGGGAGGGTAGGTAAATCACGGCACAAGGAAGCTGGTTCTGCAAAAATAGCTATCTTCCAGAACTAGTTAGAGAAGAGAGGGAAAAGAGGGAAAAGGCATGAAAGTGTGGAAGTTTAAACCTTCTTTTGGCAACATCCTGATAGCTGGGAAATTGTAAAGTTGCAAGAGGGCAGAGGAAGATGAAAATGTGAGAACAGACGGAGCTATGTGAGAATAGACGGAGCTAGACTGAAGGCGCTCTGCGCTATGCAAAGCCATGAGGGAGTTAGAAAGCTACTGTGTATTTCTTGTGAGCACTGTCATATAAAAAGTGTATGTGTTTATCCTGTAGGAATGGGGCAAAATTGGAAGAATGGTATGCTCAGATCTGTATCTGAAAAATGTCCCTCCAGTGACAAGGTGGATATTGGATTGTCATGGGGCTAGAATATTTGAGGGCATGCATTTTGGAGACTGTGGCCATGGCCTGGGGGAAAAAGGATGAGGATCTGAACCCAGAGGGAAGAGAAAAAAACAAGGATATATTAAAGAGAAATTTTAAAACTCTAAAATTAACACATTGTGCAGACATGTCTTTGCAAGGCAAACATATCTTCCATCTTTATGTTAATCATTTAAAATATAATGTAGTGAAATAGCCTCCACAAATTCAGTTCATTTTGGCTATGCTGAATAACTCGTTGTACTCAATTGAAAGAAAAGCAGCTATTTTTGTCTCTTTATATTTATATCCATGAGCCACCTCTTTCCATTAAGAAATTGAGGTGCCAGGAAAATTACTAAATGAACTGCAGTATCTTACTGAAAGAACTGATCTGACAGCATGAATCAGCCTCTCCTGGCCAATGACACAACTTTAAAGATACCAAGAAACATCCTCCCTGTCAGCTTGAGACTCCAAGTTACTGTCCCTTCCTTTGACTGAATAAACAAATGGTGAGAATGTGTCCATTTTGCTCTATTGCTAAATTGAGCATTTCTGTCGGAAAAAGAGGAAATATTGACACCGGCAATGAGTTACAAACAGAGCTTGCACACTATTTCCTGGAGACACTAAAAATTATGTAAGAAGATGTGTAAATAAATCAAAACTTTAAACAAGGGAACACCTTAATCTTAAAAAAGATGAACTCTAAGGAAGGTGAAGCTCTCAAAATATATGGGATTTTTAATACCTATATAAAACCACTCTCATTTGTGCACTGAACACTTTTACCTTCTTAATCTGAGTTCTTTTATAACAACCTGCAAAGGATGCTGGGAAAGAATTATCTCCATTTTTAAAAAGAAAAACTGAATATCAAAGCTTTAAACTGACTTTCTGAAGGTCACACAACTTCAGCTGCTAGTGACAGAATTAGGTCAAAACATGAATTTTACTAATTCTTATTTTAAGGAAAAGGAGTATTACCAAAATAGTAGAAGGTAATTATTAGAGTGATTGCTATGTGTCATACACTAGCTACCTACAATATATGCATTAACATTATCTAATTCTCAAAACAACCTATGAAAGAGGCAGTTTCACTATTCCCATTATATGGATGAGGAAACTGAGGCTAGAGCTGGTGATTATATCAAGGTCACATGAATTACCGGTGGACCTGGGATTCAAACCGAGGCATTCTTTGTCAAATCTAGCTCATAACCTAAACAAACATCTATGTAAGTGTTTGCCTCTGCTAGCTATTAACTGTCTAGCCCAGTGTCTGTGTGTATGGTTTGGTAGGCCACCAATAAACATTAGTTTTCCTTCTTTTAATCACACTACATTGTCACTAGATATTTTCATGGCAGAAATAACCATGTTAGGTAATCTAACATCATGAAATTACAGCACTTACATTGACAGTGGTATCTGGAAAATCACTAAATGAAATGAAGCTAGATCTTAAGCTCATCTTAGAGTCATATTTCACTGCCTTTCTCAAAGTTTTCTTCCTGGGTTCTTAGGGTAGAATTAAAATTTCCTTTTGAGAGGGAAACAAAAATTACACTTGTTCAAAAAATTAATTATCTTGCCAACAAAAGCCCATTTGTCATGGAATTCCCAAGTGACCTAAGCACATTAAATCTGAGTTACTTAGTAATACTATAGTTTAAATAAGTAAAGTCTTGTTAATCAAAGATGGGTCCCAGAGAATTATCCTGCAAACACTGCAGGCTTTAGAACTTTGAAATTGAGGCCCTTGAATTTGAAATGATGCCATGTTTGAAAGTCAGAGCTCTAGTCTCATGGTTTCCAACTCTTTCAGATAGAAGTTCCCCTTTTTAAACATAAAGAAATTTGTGAATTTACACAAATACAGTAAGAAAAAATTATAGTAAGAAAAATTATGGTTTATATTAATTTTTTAAAGTGCAATTATAAAAGTAGCTGCGTATTTATTAATGCATAAATTGATATGTATTTTACTAATCCTTGGAGTATTTAATACTTACATTAAAAAATTCTGATACTTTGCGACACTAGGCAGTATACAAATTCTTGTGTTGCTGTGGATTTATGGGTCCCTTTCAAAAAAAATCTATAGTCTTTTCCAGCGATCCACAGGGTTAAAACCAATGTTCTAAAATATTAGGACTAGAAGGGACATTTAAGGCCATATAAACCACTCACTACCTAATAAGTGTACTGCAGCTTTAACATATTGAATGCTAATCATGTGTTACCTGTTTGAACACACTCAGAGACCTAGGAGAGGGGAAATCTTGGCAGGGTGACCAAGAAGAAAGACATCTGCTAAGTACTTTACAAGTTGGTCTATTCTACTCTGGAGGTATTAGAAAACTCTTTAGAAGGGCCTTAAATCTGCATAAGTCTCTTAGGTCCCCTATATCAGTCAGGGTGATGTCAGGAATATCAAAACCACACTGGTGATTTCAAATAGGAGATGGGGATATTGGGACTAAGGGTAATACAGGCACCTGATTCCAAAAGCATTTGGAGGCAAAGAAAGCCAACAGGGTAATTATCCTCAGAGATTAGTAACTGCAGGAAGCTACTAACACCCATAGAGCTGGAGGCACAAAAAGAAGAAAGTAGTATTAGCAGAGCCTAGGAGCACACTCACTGTATGTTCTGCTGACAACCTTGAAGCCCATGACCTCTGGCTGCCACCAGCCATCGCCCACCAGCTCCACTGCTGCTCCACCTACTGAAAGCAGATGCAGTACATAGAAACCTGTTTCTGCCAGAGACAACACCAGAAGCAGAAACAAAAGAGCAATGATCTTCCCCTTCCTTATCTCCTTTCTCTATTTCTAATCCTGCTTTACAATCTGATACTTCCCACTGGTCAAAGAGACCAGAAAGCCAGCCATCAAGGGAGTTTGGGAAGTGTAGTTTGCAGGAGACTAGCCCACTGGGATACAGACCTGAGCATGAAAAATGTGTAAGGGAGCTGACAGCAAAAGGCAATCAGCTTAATTCACCCCTTCAGCTATTCAGATCCACTCTCACCCTGTTAGCTAGTTTTAACTTCCATCAATTATGCAATCATGACTACATAATATGACAAACCTTTTT
Organism: Furipterus horrens; assembly: GCF_987537825.1. Classification (NCBI taxonomy): domain Eukaryota; kingdom Metazoa; phylum Chordata; class Mammalia; order Chiroptera; family Furipteridae; genus Furipterus; species Furipterus horrens. Next base: position 39,209,886 of record NW_028327173.1, read on the forward strand.
CTAATACAAAGATTCTTTCATCTTATTCAAAATCTAGGATACATAAAGTCCCATCCACTACCATATGCATGAATAAATTCCAGCTGGAAATTCTATAATCTAAAAACTAAAATGGAAGGCAACAACAACTAATATTTCTCATACCTAATATTAAGAGTAAGGGAAAGAAAAAGAGAAAGAAAAGAATTGGTTCTCTCTCTCTCTCTCTCTCTCTCTCTCATATAAACTACAAAAAGAAAATAGATGTAGTTGCTTCAATCTTTATTTCTGTAATGGGTAATTTACTCCGTACTACTTGATATTTATCTTCATTTCTTTGCTGTTGATCAGGCACTCTATTGAGAAGACCCAGAGCTTATCTAATGTTATTTCTCATCACTGTTAGCCCTCCTAATTCTTGGTAGAGCAACTTCCAGAACTAGCCTTCCTTGAAAAATGAGAGGACATTGTGAATGCTATCTTAATTTACATCAGTATGACTTTGACTTTCAATGAATACATAATTTTATAAAATATGTTGATAATAGCAGCTTACTTCCTCTTTAAGTGTGCATATATTCCCACCACTTACATCTGAAGTACTTATCAACATGATTGTTTTTAAGGCTGTCATCTTGTTGTTTTCTATTTGTCCCACTGTATTTTGGTGTCTTTTATCCTCTTTTCCTGATTTCTTTTGGATTAATTGCATAATTTCTAGTGCTACAGTTTATCTTTCCTATTGGTTCATTAACAAAAACATTTTGTTTCATTTATTTAATAGTTGCATTAGAATTTAAAGTATGCATCTTTAACTTAACACAGTTCACCTTCCAATCATACTAAACTACTTCATATATAAAGTAAGAAGCTTATAACTATATTTTCATTTCTCCCTCTTCCTTCTCTTGTGTACTCATCATACATTTTACCTCTGTGTATATTATAAACTTCACAATACATTATTGTTATTTATATTTTAATGAATCAGTGTTCTCTTAAAAATAATTTTTAATAAGAAAAACATATCTTATACTCAACCATACAGTTACCATTTCCAGTGCTCTTCTTTCTTCCTGGAGATGTCAGTTTTCATGTGGTGTCATCTGTCTTCAGACAGAAGAACTTTCTCTAACATTTCTCATCACGCAGGTGTGCAGGTATCATGTTCTCTCATCTTTTGCTTGTTTGAAAATGTCTTTACTTAATTCTCAGTGTTGCACATTGTCTACTTTTCCACTAGAGCCCTTAGCATTTTAATCATAGTTATTTTAACTTGATTTAATTTTAAATTCATGGACATAGACCACGTTGTGGTGATTGCAGTGGGGAGAGGAGTGGGTGTAGGTGGAAGAGGCTATAGAGGGGAAAAATGGGGATGAAGAAAAACCATTATTTTTGAATTCTCAGTCTGATTGGTCCAAAATCTCTGCCATATCTGAAGTCTGGTTCTGATGTTTGCTTTCTCTCTTCAGGCTGTGTTTTTTGCCTTGTCATGTGTCTTCTAAATTTTGTTGATAGTCAGACATGATGTATTATGTAAAAAAAATAAAGTAAATAGGCATTTAGTGTGAGGCTTAATATTTACCCGGCGACGAGTTAGGCTGTGTTTACTTTTTGCTATAGCTGTAGATGTCAGAGGTTAACATTTTCTCTGATGTCTTTATTTTTGTCTACCCTGTTGCTTTGGATTTCCTTGATGACTCCTTAATTATAGTCTTGCAATTTTTTATTATACAGTAGCCCAATTGATGTGGGGTGAGTGGTGCAGGCTCTAGCAGCAGGCTGCCCCTCCTGGGCTGCATCTCCCAGTAGCTGTGTAATTCTTTGTATTCACCTGTCTCTCCAGTTTTCAGAGCAGCAACTTACCCTATGACCATGATTCTCTTGTCAATCTAAGTGAAGTTGTTGAGTTTCAGTTTGTTCAGCTTGTTTTTGTTGTTATTGTGAAACAAGAATGAGTATTTCTAAGGTCATTACATGTCAGACTAAAAACTGGAAGTCATTGCCTTCCATTTATAGAAGATATTTTTTCTGAATATAAGAATGTAGTGTGACTTTTTTTTTTTTTAATAGCATGATAACGATGTTTCACTGTCTTTTGTCTTGCATTGTTTCTGGTAGAAATTCAATAGTCATTCTAATTTTGTATCTTTTGAATGTAATATCTTTTTCTCTGGCTGCATTTATGAGTGTCTCCTTATTGTCATTTTTTCAGCAATTTGGCTGTGAAATGCCCTGCTGGTTTTTTCCTTTGTGTGTGTGTGTGTGTGTTTATCTCGTTGAGATTTGGGGGAAATTTTTGGCAATTATTTCTTTAAATAACTTTTCTACAACTACCTACCACCCTGTCTGGGTCTCTAATTACATGAATATTAAACTATTTTATATATTTTTAAGGCCGTTGAGATTCTGTTATTTTCTTTTTTATTATGCCTTTTTTCTCTATATGCTTTTGCTTAATTTCTATCTTGCTAAATTTTTTGTTCTTTTATTAAGCTCATTCAGTGAATATTTTATTTAAGATATTAAATTTTTTACTTCTAGCATTTCCATTTGGTTGTGTTTATATGTGTTATTTCTTGGCTTATATATTTTCATTATTCTATACAGCCTTGAAAATATCTATAATAGCAGTTCTCAAGTTCTTGTCTTTTTCTTTCTTTTTAAAAAAAATTTAATTTTTATTGTATTTTTTTCCCATTACCAGAGTTCCCTTATGTCTTTTAATTTCATCATCTCTGTAACTTCTGGGTTGATTTCTACTGATTGACTTTCTTCCAGTTATGGGTGACATTTTTTCTTTTTATTTGCATGTCTAGTAAATTGTTATTGGATGCTGGACATGATAAGTTTTAAGTTATTGAATATCTGAATTTCATTGTATTTCTTTAAAGAGTGTGAAACTAGGTGTTGTCAGGCATTTAATTTGCTTGTGAATCACATTAATGCTCCCAGGGTTTGTTTTTAAACTTTATAAGGCTTAGTCTAGACTAAGACTACCCTTTACTCTGCTACTATGGCATGAATCTTCTTGGGTCTCTGCAGAATGTCCTGGATATTCAACAAAATCTCTGACCTCTGGCTTTTCAGAACTCCCAGCCCTTTGTGGGCTCCAGGAATTGTTCAGCTTACATTTCTTGGAATATATTCTTTGCCAAATACTTGTTCTTTACTTGACCTCAGTCCCCCTGGCTGGTTTGGCTCAGTGGATTGAGCGTCGGCCTGCGAGCTAAGTGTCACTGGTTCGATCTTCCAGTTAGGGCACATCAGAGAAGGAAAGCTCTGATTCCAAAAAACCTCCGCTGCCTTGCAGCATACCTCTTCAGGGGAAAGGCTAAGGGAGTAAACCCCGACAGAAAATCCGGAGCCAGAGTCCCTAAGGCGGTTTGACGTTGTAGTCAACACTGGCAACTCCTGCAGCGCACCTGAAGCCAAGCTGTATTGACTCCGTCTTTCCCTTGGATCCTTCAGCTGCGAAGAGAGGGGGGGTCTGCTGCATGGGCAACAGCAGACCCTCCATATCACCCTGCCCAGGCTCTGTAGCTTCAGCTTCACTGGAGAGGACACTCCAGCGACATCACAAGATGTCGATTCAACACGGGAGGAGACAGATACCGTGTCACTCCCGAGTCGGACTGCACGGCCATTCTCGGCGGTGCAGATAGACTCTTAAGAAGCTACACCATCGTCTCTCGAAGCTCTGTAGCTTCAGCTTCACTGGAGAGGACACTCCAGCGTCATCGCAAGATGTCGATTCAACACGGGAGGAGACAGATACCGTGTCACTCCCGAGTCGGATTGCACAACCATTCTCGGCAGTGCAGATAGACTCTTAAGAAGCTACACCATCGTCTCTCGAGACGGACGGCTGCCGATAGACTTGACCTCAGAGAGTCCCACTCTACACATGCACAGGATAGTGCTTAACCAGATTCAAGGGGACCCTTATGTAAATTTCTGGACTTATGTCCCTCCACTATGATACGCTATTCTTCAATTCAAATTACTTAGCTCTCTGTTTCTCCAACTCATTGAAACTATAAAACTTGACTTGAGTTCCCTGTCCCTGTTTCTCATTCCAGCAAACTCCTCCAAGCAGAAAGCTGAATTGATTGTGGGACTCACTTCATGGAACAAAATTCCAACTCTGTGTTGTTCAATGTCTGAAACTAGATGAAGCATGTATATTGTTCAGGTTTTCTAGTTGCTTATGACCAGTGAGAAAGTCTATTACTAGTTAACAATTATAGGTTCTTTCGGTATTTTACTATATCAAAAAGTATATAGAAGATTCTACATGTTCACTTATCTGTTAATTTAATGAACAGCTATAAATATCTAATAAGTTCTTGACACTATTCCTCAAAAAAAAAAAAAAAAAAAAAAAAAAGCAAAATGACAACCTGGGAAAAGTCTAACATTTGGAGTCAAGAGGTCTGGAGTTCAGTCTTGGTTCTCTATTTGTTCATTTTGTGACAAGTTACTTAACCTCTCTGAGTTTTGTTTTCTTACAGTTAGACCATGATAATAATATGCCTACTTTGCAGGATTATTGGTAGGACTAAATATATTGTGTGTAAAACAACTAGCCAATTCCTGGCACATAGCCTGAGCTTGATTGATTGCAATTATTACTTTTATCAAATGTGCTATGGAAAAAAGTGAAAGGACAATAAATCAGCAGATTGGGTTGAAAAAAAAATCTCTATTGGAAGCTAGTAATAATTTTATGCCTGGAAGTAAAGGCATAAACTGGGAGACATCCAAGAGAAAGAAAGAACAATGAAAACTGAGAGCTTAAAGAAATAAACTATCCTTCTCTGGTTAAATAAGGGAGATTCTCACAGTATGCAACCTGAGAATTTCAGAATAAGTAATGTAGGCACACTCAGGCACTGAAAGAAAGGTTGATGAACAGCTACTGATAAAGAAGCTGGATTTCTTAAAGACAGAAGATGTTCATGGCTAGTGTGGCTCAGTGGACTGAATGCTGGCCTGTGAACCAAAGAGTTGCCTTTGGATTCCCAGTCAGGGCACATGCCTGGGTTGCAGACCAGGTCCCCAGTTGGGGGTGTACAAGAGGCAACCACGCATTGCTGTTTCTTTCCCCCGACCTCTCTCTCTCTCTCCCTTCCCCCTCTCTTAAAATAAAGAAAATCTTACCCCCCCAAAAAAAAGAAGAAGAAGAAGAAGAAGAAGAAGAAGAAGAAGAAGAAGAAGAAGAAGAAGAAGAAGGAGAAGGAGAAGAAAGAGAAGGAGAAGGAGAAGGAGAAGGAGAAGGAGAAGGAGAAGGAGAAGAGGAAGGAGCACCAGGAATGATGGGGTCTCTGTATCAAGATGGTGACTACAGCATAGGTGAAGACTGATGGGAAGCTACTCCTCAATGTCAGTCTCCATAAATGGAGTGGAAACCTACAGCTAACTCTGAGATTTTATACCATCCAGAAAGAAGCTCTGCCAACTTTATGGGGCAAACATAACAATAATAGTGTTTCCAGTTAATTAAACTTAGTAGCAAAACCCTTATTTGAGTATGTGTTCGATTTTTCAGAAATACTTGGGAGAGCAGTAAGAAAAGATTGAGGGTGAAGGAAGGGAGGTAAATGCTAAGTCATAAAATATCCAAGCTACTAATTAACTGGGGACTGAGATGAAAGAGTAAATGATGTAGGTGTTAAGGTTTGCATCAGGCCACTTCCCAACTCACACCAAGATTTATTTTTTTGTGTTTCCCGCTCGAACACTATTTTTTAAAGTAACTTTAATAAGAATGTGTTTAAGCAAATTCACATTAGATTTATTTCCTTATGCTCAGATTTATCTCATCTAATAGAATGTAAGAGCCTTGAATTCTATCAATTATAACTTATTTTTCTTTATATCATACTAGTATCAAATGCTAAAATGTGGCCCATAGTAGGGGCTCAATAAGTATTTTAAGCATAAATGTTTTAATGAAGTAATAAATGGAAAGTAAATAAAAATTTCTGATATAATTAGCAAGACAAAATTTATAGAAGAGTGACTTTTTCAAATGGAGCTGATCATTGACCAATCAGAACTCTGATGCTTATTCAAGTTGAGCCGTATTTTGTATAAAGCTTTTAGACAAACCATGTCCCTCTCCCTCCCCTCACCCAATTTAGCCATAGAAATATAGTCACAGTTACTTTGAAAAGAACTTTCAGAGCACTAACAGCAGTAAATAAACCAGGGCAGTTTGTGGGATGAGAACTTGATGAAGTTTGGGAACTTTTATATCATATTCCCACTTTGGTTGGTTTCAGCTTTATTAAATTAGAATTCTTTAAAACACAGGGCAACACCAATAATTAAATTCAGGCATAAACAGGCCTTGTCAAATTATATTATGTCAGAAAAGCTGTTTATATGATTTTGTTCTCTGTCTTTATTAGAATAGTTGAATATGGTTTATATATCAGTGACATTCCTGGGATTGTTCCTTAGAGGGAACTCTTTGAGAGTGACCAAACCACATTATTAAATAGAAATATATATTGTTTTCTATGTGGCAAATTTAAGAACAACTGTATATGACATACTACAAACAATAGCAATAACTGAACTGGTTTTAAAAACTGATTTAGAGCCAAAAAAGAGTCCACCATCCCACCTGTTCTGAATTTCTGTATATGCATTGTTCAAGTTCTACATCACTAAATTTCACTAAGGTGTCATTATGCACCTTAGTACTATTTAAACAGACTTCTAATTTTTATGGCCATCTATAATTGCTCAACATTTAAATACCAAATATGAACCAATTGTAAATACTTGAGGAGATTAGGTGACATACAGAGATACTTCTAAAATGTCTAACACTGGTTGCTTATTATCCTGGGACATTACCTTTCTCTCTTTGCTTGGTCCTGCAGTACGGTCACTTTCTGGTCTGTGTGCCCTTTCCTCTCTGTAGTCAATATTTATTTTTACCTGAAGCCAGTAGCCATTCTGTGATGCTTATGCTCTAATAATGTGAGAAATGCTTTAAAATCCTTCTTATGTGAATAAGAACCTCTTGACCATATCCTAAACCTTAAAAAATTGCATTTTCTCATTTAGACAAAAAAGAAATGAGGTGTCATTTTTTGGGTTAGATTTATATTTAGTAAAATGTACGATACTAAGTGCATAATAGGATGTTTTGAAAAATGTGTACACCTGTGTAATTGACATTTCTGTCAAAATATAAAACATTTTCATTGCCCAGAAAGTTTCCTCATGCCTTTTTACCAAGTAATCACCCATGTCAAGATAGTCATTCTAAAATTTGTTTTCTATAAAATTTGTTTTCTAGAGTAAATTATTTTTTGCCTATTTCAGAACCTCATATAAATTAAATAACACAGAACTTACTAATTTTTACCCACTTTTTTTCACTTAGCATAGTATTTGAGATACTTATCCATGAAATTCATTTACTGCTGAGTAGTTCCAAAGTGTATAAACATACCATAATTTGTTTCTCTATTTACCTGTTTCAAGACAAAGGGTTGTTTCCAGTTTGGAGCCGCTATGAATATTCTAGTGCAAGAATTTTTGCAGACATTTGCTTTCATTGCTCGTAAAAATGTCCCCAAGATTGGACTTACCGGGTCACAGGGTAGGTGTATGTTAACTTTATATGACATTGCCAAAACTTTTGCCTAGTGGCATGGTCGCTGCCAGATTCCCCCTTCCAGGACTAAAGCACACATTTCCTCATCTGCTAGAAATGTTGGCAGGTGGTACCTCTGAGCTAAATCTCTCTCTGGGACTTGGCCTCAGCTGAAGAGAGCCACTTTACCCCAGAAAACACTCAGGGCTGGGCCAGGGTGAGTCAGAGAGGTACCCAGGGTACAACATTTAAGACTGGTTTGCACTAAGGTTCATGCAAGAGCAGTCCCTTGTTTCTCCTGCCAACATATCCACACATGACTCCAGAATCTCTGAAGTTTTTACCATCAATAACAGCTTTTTCAATCTATAGACCATCATACAATTTACAGAGCAATTTCATCTGCATATTCTCTTTTTATTCTTGTATGAAGCAGGTCAAGAAGAGCTTTAAAGAAAATAAGGTGGATTCAAGACATTAAGTGACATTGTCAACAACAAAGTCAGAATTAAATCAAAGCCCTGACACATGATAAGTACCAATTTTATCCATAATTGCCTTACCAATATAATATTAAAGTCCTTCCTAGTGCTATGTAGTTGTTGTTGTCAGCATTGTTGCTGTTTTTAAGGGCAAATGAGTAGAAAATGCATGGGCACTGATGGCCTATATGAACTTTCCTTCAGCCAAATACAAGACAATGACAAAGCACATTGGCTCTACATTAGCGTACCATCTCTGGGAGGTGGAAATTCTCTAACATGTGGAAATTACTTATCTTACTATATGTAATTTGGCTTCCTCATTTGTACTCAACAATAAATAAGTAGATCTAAGGTTGACTCCTGTACTCTAAGTAATGGATTATGTCATTTTAGGAAAATCATATCACTTGAGTTTATTTTTACTATTTTCAAAATTTAGTTCCCAGAATTTGTGATATCAGAGATTATAACTGTGTGTGTGTGGAAACCACCATACTATTATCACTATCTAGCTATCATTTCATGAAACAACAGAACAAAGGATAATTTTTTAAAATAAATATATTCAGTTGAAGAGATGGATATAAATGTCATCATGACCAAGCCTGAGCTGAGGACTGGCCTTTTAGAGTCACAGTCCTGGGTGGTATCGAAGTTCCTTTTAATTTCTGAAGTCAGCCTCTCTGAAGGCAATACAAGAGTGTTTGGGAGAAAAAAAAAACACATAGTCCCTTGGTGGTAGGTAGCAGTTCATAATGTTTCTGATTTTCTGGGGAAATTTAATTAAGTGGCTTACCACTGGGAGCTGGACAACACAGGAAAGACTCAAAGAAATCTGGTGATTAAAGACAATGTTTGACTGCCAGCTTATTTCATTGGGACCCATCCACATGCAGCAGAGTGCCTGAGGTTTTTTAAGAGGCCCACAAACAACACGTGTCCCCACAGCCCCGTGAGCCCAGCAAGACCACCTTTATGGGTAGCAGGTAATGGCCCTTGCACTTGATGGCTGAACTAAGAAGGAAGGCTTTTATTCACAACAATCAGTTTTAATGGCAGAAAACCTTAAAAGGCCCTTCTAACAGGGGAAAAGTGATAACTAGTAGTTTGCAAATCTCACTTGACAATGAAAGTATTCAACTTCATCTTTCACACTTGTTCTTTTTTCCAATATATTTTTAAAAAATGTAGGGTATAAACTGTTATAGTAATAAGTAAGGCTTATGCTATCCTTCATGTTTTGTAAACAATATTTTTATATAAATCCTCATTGCAATTGATGGAAATGTATATGTATACTCTTTTCTCATGGAGGCAATAAGGCATAAACCAGGGAAATGATCTTCATAAAACCACATACCCAGAGACCATGGAAAATCAAATTATTTGTCTGGATTATAATCATACTAGATTAAAGTTTATATGGATAGACGCCAAACCTGCCTCCAGAGTGCTAATCCCATTACCCAGTATGTGAAAGACATACATTAAGCATTTTTTGAGTGAGTGAATGAATGGATGAGTAAATTTTATAAGGAAGTAGTAAGATTTATTTTGCTTTTTAGCCATTTTTGGCAAAACGTCATTAACTTCCAAAATTGCAAACATGGAGATGTCTATGGACATGATCAGCTTCCTATTTTTATTTATTCAATACACATGTATTGAACAACTACCACATGAAATACAAGATGTTAAATACTATGAAAATTTTATGAGAATATAGACCTTACTAATCTATGTTTGGAAAATGGTGCTAGTAAGTAGAAGAATCATAATTTTCCTACACCCCTTCCACCCCTTCATCCCACCTCATATGCTGCCGGCTTCTCATATCAATAAGATTGGAAAGAGCAAGCATTAGCCTATACAGACAAAGTTAATGTTAAGATGTTCTGTTACTCATCCCAGATTTTCATAACAGTCATAAACAGGGAAATAATAGAGAAGTATACCAACTTTTCCATCTTGACCATGTTTGTGGTAAACTAAATATATCTTACAAATCAAATGCTTTGTTCTACTGACTTCAGTAAAAATGAAGAATTTCATTTTCATTTATGATCATCTTCAGTTAGCAGTAAATAGTTCCTAACACAAAAACTTAAGTAAATAGTTCTCAACCCTGCACACACTCACCAAGGGAGTCTTCAAAACATATAATGCAATTTTCTGACTTCACCCAAATTGCTTTTCCAAAAAGGAAGGAAGGGAGGAAGGAAGGAAGGAAGGAAGGAAGGAAGGAAGGAAGGAAGGAAGGAAGGAGGGAAGGAAGAAAAGAAAGAAAGTATGTAGTTTTGCTACATAAGAAGGAGAAAAATGAAGAAGCAGCTGGAAGGGGATGCAGGGTAAAGGAATATTATTTTTGAAGATGGAACATCTAACACCATGTTATATCCTGATGGAATAATTCAGTAGAGAAAAAAGGGCAGATATATTAATGATTCAGGAGACAGTGGCAAGTCATTGAACAGGTAAGAGGGAATGGATTCATTGCACAAGAAGAAAGCTCGACTTTGAGAAAATCAAGACTATTCATTCGCATTAAAGGAAGAAAAACAGAGTATGGTTCGTTAGTAGATGCTATGGCGAGAGTATGTAGAAAAGTATGTATTATTTTCTCAATGATATTGGAGTCAGGTCATGCTGAAAAGAATAAAGGAAGAGGGAAGAGATGTGTTGGAGGTTTGGGAAGAGAAGCAAAGATGTGAAATTGTTACCTAGAAAAATAGCATAATGATTGAAGCAGATAATTATGGGGCATGCAAACAAACACCACACCAACAAAACAGACATAGACCTACCCACCCTTATGGCATTTACATTCCTCTGACCAAGAGTACAAACAAACACACAAGCAATCATCTTCATATCAGATAAATGTTATGAAAAAAATGAAATCAGGGTAAGGACATAATGGGGGCAGTATATCCTCAATAGGGTGGTCAAGGAAGACCTCTTGATTAGATGACACTTGGAGAAGATCTGGATAAATCGAGGGAATAAGATTGGGTGTGAGGAAGTGACTCTTTCAAAAAAAGAAACTCAAAATACCAAGTTTATAAGGAACATGTTTGATGTATTCAAGAAACAAGTAGATTAATGTGACTGGAATTGAGTGAGCAAGGGGAAGAGCGAGGGCATGTACAGGCAGAGAAGAGACCAAGGAACAGACTGAGTGGGCCTCATAGAACGTGATAAGAATTTTGAATTTATTTTACATATTTAAGGAGGGGTTTAACCAAGGAATTAATCATCTGACTTCTCTTTTAATAGAATCCCTCTGCTGGTCTACTGAGAATAGACTTTAATGGCACGTATGGAAACAGGAAGAACAATTATGAGATGGTTTCAATAGATCAGGAGAGAGATGCTGGTGGCTTGGTAGTGATAGCAATGCAGTGGTGGGAAGTGGTCAGTTTCGCAATATATTTTGAAGACAAAACCTAATCAGATTTGTTGATAGATGGATACAAAGAATGAAAGAGAGAGTTAAAGAGGAGGGTCGAAGAAGACTTCAAGTATTTTGGCCTGCACAATGGAGGAAAATAGCAATGACATTTATGGACATGGAGATCTTCAGGAGAAGAAGGAATCAAGAGTTCAGTTTTATATTTCTCATATAATGTTGCCATTACTAATATATGTGACTATCATTCCACTGGATGATCAGCCATCAAGGTAAAAGTTACAAATTCTCCAAAGCCCCAGAACCTATCCCAATTTTTAATATATGTCAATGTGATATTGTGACATAATGAAAAATGTGTATGTTTGATCTTTGTCCTGGTTCCTGGAATAAGAGCTTCTGGGACTCTTGGAATTTCCCGAGTTATAGTTGTGAAAGGAACATCTTTTGTTATTCACCCATGCCTGAGTTTATGCTAATGAGATAATTGGTTGCTAGGGGACGCTAGATGGCTTCAGGATGTGGGCTGGTTGCCAGAAAGACCAAGGCATGACTGGAGGGTGGGAGCTTTCTGCTCTATTCCCCAGCTTTGGGGGTGGCTGAAGATTGAGTTAATCACAAATGCCAATCGTGCTTCTGTAATGAAACCTCCATAAAAACCTAAAAGGCAGGGTTCAGAGAGCTTCCAAGTTGGCAAACACATCGAGATGCGTGGAGGATGGTTTGTCTAGAAAGAGCAAGGAAGCTCCATACGCCACTGTCCCTTACCCCCATACCTTGCTCTATGCATCTTTTCCATTTGGATGTTCCTCAGTTGTATCATTTATAATAATTAGTAATAATTATTATAAATAATTATAATAATGTAAAGCACTTACCTGCGTTCAGTGAGCCATGCTAGCAAATTATCAAACCTGAAAAGGAGGGGCCTGTGAGAATCCCCCAACTTTGTAAAGAAGTCAGACAGAAGTGTAAGTAAACTGGGCACCCAATAACTGGCATCTGAAGTGGATTCTGACAATAACTCTGTCAGAATTGAATTGAATTTTAGGATACCCAGTTGGTGTCTGAAGAGTTGGAGAATTAGTCAATGAGAAAAAATTCATACACATTTGGTGTCAGGATATTGTGAGTAAAAAACACACAAGAGGTAGATACTTCTTAAAATTCATTAAACAAATCTTGATAATCTAGTTTATTGATAAACTAACTACTTGCCAAGAATTTATTAGTAATATGTGCTTTCTCTAAATCATGAGATGAAAATGTAACTTTATATCCTGTATGGGAAGTATTTTTAAAAAACAACCAAAACCTTCTTTTCAAAGAACTTTTATAATAGGCAAACATATGACAAGTTTTAGTTTTAAAAAGTGAGTATAAAATAAATATTAGGAATAAAAGCAAAAGTATCTATAGATACAGATTCTGAAAATCATAAGAATCCTACCAATAATTTATGACAAGAAATTTTAAAACTTAAGCATATTTGATATGTTAGAAAAATATAATAAACAAAACAGAGAAAAAATGAAGTTTCTTTAAAGTGATTGAATACAATAAACTTTTAAAAGTTATTACAATAACATAAACAAGCAAGCTGGATCTATTTTATAGGTAACCAATCAAACTTTCAAGAAACAGATAAACTATATCTCATACACTATTACAGACAATAACGAAACATCAGAGGGACTCCTAAATCATTTTTTAAGATATAATCCTCGCTACAAAATCTAAGGACTTGTAAGAAAACTTTATCCTTAATTATAAAGGGAGACATAAATATACAAAATACTAGAAAATGAGTTTCAGTGAGACATAAAAAATATATCACAGCCAATAAGTTTTAGTTAAAGTATATTAAACGCATATAGAAAGGCTATCTTAACTCCCATTCATAACTTTAAAAAATAGAAGGGTATTATTAAGAATAACTATAAAACAAACTAAAATAACCTCATTTTTAGTGGTGAATCATTAGAAGCAATACTTTTAAAAACAAGAGCTAGGGAAAAATCAAACAAACAAACAAACCCTCTAACTTTATTTTCTTCAATATTGTTCTGAAGGTACTAGACAATGTGAAAAGATAAGGAAAAAATGTATAAATAGTCAGAATGAAATAAACCAGTTTGTATTCACAAATGATACACTTTTCTACATAGAACACCAAAAAGAATCTTCAGATAAACTCCCAGAAAATGTTCTGAATACTATATCCAGCTATAAAAAGTTATTTGTTATTTGTAAATTTCAGCTAAAAATAATTGGAGAATATATACTTTTAAAAGTACTACTTCAATATTAAGACCTAGAGGTAAACCGCAAATTGTATGTAATATTTTTAGAGAACTTTATTAAACTTTATTGAAAGACATATGAGAACACTTAGATGAATTTAAAAATTCCTAGTCTATGTATTGAAAAAATTCTATATAAAAATGCCAATTTTCACTCTAAGTAAACTTACATTCAGTCATAAACCTCATTATCAAAATTCAAACAAGAAATTTCAAAAAGCCTAAGCTGATCATAAAATTCATACAGAAGAATAAGTGGCAAAATGGAAGAAGGACAGAGGCTTGACCGGGTATGGTGAACACACAAAACAGTGTACAGGTGATGTGTTACAGAACTGTGCACCTGAAACCTGTGTATTTTGTTAACCAGTGTCACCCAATAAATTCAATTAAATAAAAGAAAGAAAATGGAAGAAGAAAAATAATGAAGTGGGATTCACTTTGCTGCATATAAGGACTGGATAATATCTCGATGAATTGTGGCACTGAAAAATTCCTTAAGACAAAAATAAACAAAAACTATTAATGAGATGATTAAGAAATTTTACTGCATTTAAATTGAAACATTTTATATGATAAAAGATATAATAAAAATAAATTTATGGACTCAGAAAATATAATCACAATGCATATGTCTAGCCAATGATTATTATTTAGAAATTACAAGCTATCATATAAATTTAAAGATTAAAGACAATCCAACAGAAACACAGGCAAAGGATATGAACTATTGGCTGATAGGGAGCAGGGAAGGTGAGTGACAAGCTTATAATAAGACACTCAAATATTATTTACTAGACTTCAGATTGGTAAAATTAATTAACTAATTTTAAAAATTCAACTTAAAATGGTGAGATAGTTAATTTAGAGCATTACGATTTGCAAAACAATAGTAAATCTGGTAGCACTTAATGTTAACAAAGATGTGAGGAGGAGAACTACCTTAACCTTATTTGTAGGATCATTAATTAATGCCATAATTAATACCACCACTCTGGAAAGTTATTTGACAATACATAGTAAAATTAAAGACTCATATACTCAATAACCCAGGGATTTTACTTGTAGATTTCTATCCTAAACAACAAAAACTGTATTACATGTGTCCAAAGAGACTTGTACAAAATGTTTATTGCAGACCTTTTAGGAATTATCAAAAAGTGAACCAATGAATGCATAAATAAGTGGAACAACATCTCTCTCTCTCTCTCTCTCTCTCTCTGCCTCTCTCTTTTTCTAAGATCAATAAATTTTAAAAAAATGTTAAAGACTAAAAACCTAACTTTTTCTCAGTGGTGAGAGCAGAAAGATGGATAAACTAAGGAGCATTCACATAAAAAATAAAAAAAACCTATTTGTTATGGACTGAATTGTATCCCCCATCCACCCAAATTCATATGTTGAAGCCCCGACCCACAGTACCACAGAATGTGACTGCATTTGGATAAAAGGCCTTTAAAAAGTGGCTAAATTATAATGAGGCCATTAGGTTGGACCCTAATCTAACCTGACTGGCGTTCCTATAAGAAGAGATGCAATTTGGACACAAAAAGAGACAACAGGGAAACATGTGCACAGAGAAAAGACCTTGTGAGAACAGTTAGAAGACAGCTCCTACCTCAGAAGAAATCAAACCTGCAGCCACCTTGATGTTGTACTTTTTTCAGTCTCCATAATTGTGAGAAAATGCATTTCTGCTGTTTCCACCACTCATCTGTGGCATTTTGTATGGCAACTCTAGCAAACTAACACACCATTCTACTTACTATAACTGCATTGTCTCCTTCATCTTCTCAACAACTCAGTGATGTTGGTGTTATTATTCCCATATTACATATGAGAAAATCTAGACTCAAAGAGATTATGTAAATTGCTCAAGCTCATGTGCTTAGTTAATAGTAGACTCAGATTTTAAGCCCATAAAATCTGATGACATAGTTCAGTTCCTAACATGTTAAATCACTTAAAATGAATAAGTCAGGTGGAAATATATCACCAAAAATAAATGCCTAAAATGCAATATTGAATGTAAACAGGATACTTCAAATATTATATCATTTACAATAATTTTTTTAAATACACAAAATGGAAGTTATACCTTTGAAAAAGGAGAAAGAGTTGGAATTAATTATATATTTTTTAAAAAACTGAAGTAAATACAGCCCAATGTTAATATCTGTTTAAGCTTTGTCATTGATAATAGATGTCTGCTAGATGATTTTCTATGCATGAAGTGTCTGATCATTTTAAAAATATTTCCTTTTTAAAAAGCATAATGTATTGCTTTAAACATCTTTCTTTGTTATTAAATTGAACAGTAAATCCTTTGTCATAAAAGGGCAGTTTATTCTTTCTGTCTTGAGTATAAACAATGAAGAGAATTTGTCTTGTGTGTTTGTTTGTTTGTTTGTTTTGTAAGGGGGTATTAAACAGGCAGTTTTCTTCAACATATGTTGGTTGTTTTACAAAATAGTCTGGATCACTTTACAAGTCAGGTTGCTGAGTTGATCATACAGCAAAGACTAAAGGCAATGATTAGAAACAGATGTGGCATTTAAAAAGCTTCCACTATAAAAAGCAGAAAAGACAAAGGGGAAGCCTGGGCACAGCTGAAGTTACAGTGTACTTCCACAGACATCTCTCTGCCCTTACTAAGGAGAACGTTCATTGCCACCCTCCATCCCACGTGTGTAGAGAAGATTGTTTTCTCCATATAGACAAGAATGAACACTGATTCAGGAGCTGGTTTCTCTGAGCTAAATTTAAGAATCAGGCCAGACTCAGTGATTGGAATCTC
This sequence comes from Furipterus horrens, assembly GCF_987537825.1. Taxonomy (NCBI): domain Eukaryota; kingdom Metazoa; phylum Chordata; class Mammalia; order Chiroptera; family Furipteridae; genus Furipterus; species Furipterus horrens. The sequence continues at coordinate 39,226,480 of NW_028327173.1, forward strand.
TTATTGCCTAGTCAGAGTAGGGAAAAACATTAATGTAGCATCTATATAGTGGAAAGCTCAACAGAAGTTAAAATACAGAGTCAAAAGAAATAGAGACTTAAGAAACCAGGGGTAGTTATGAAATTAGTTAAGTAGACTAATTTCTGTGAATTGCTGGAACCCTCATTAAAATCACAACAATAACAACAACAAACCTATAGGTCAATTTGGGTTTTCTATGGAAAACATAAATAACACTCCATGTTTTGGGAATATAGTTCTCCATGGGTCTCTCTCATTTTTGCATGCCTGAGCAGAGGCATTGACATCTTTTCTTCTGGACTAATGCATCAAGGATATTTACAGAGTAAATAACCTGGGAAAGTAGAAAGAATGTCTCCCTCTAGAGCAGGAAGTAGGTTCATTTGCTGTGCAATGTGAAAGGTTTTCTAAGCTCAGGATTCCTTCGCTGTGAAGCAAACCACCGTCTGTACAGTGTCCACTAGGTCATGCCACACAGCCCGCAAGGGATTCTGAAGCCTAGGGGAGCCAATGAGAACAAAATGGTCATGCTGCTTGCTGTATTTTGAGTAACGAAGTCCTTTGTCTCTGATCCAGGAGTCCTGTGACTTACATCAGCATCCTCTAGTACTGTACCCTGTATTAGCTTGCAAGTGGAGTAAGCTCTCAGACCCTGTACAATTCTTAACAAGTATTACTTCTGAGGTTAGTGGTTAAGTACATCAAGTTCAGGTTCATCAAATAGATATTGATCACTTTTTATGTGCCAAGCACTGAACTAAGTAAGTTTTGGACATCTCTTGTTTTGTTGAAGCCTCACATTAGATCTTAGAGGAACTGAAGCAGAGCTGGGTTCCATAACCTACCAAAAGTCACACAGTTTATGAGTGACAGCTTCAGGCTACTAGCTCAGCCAGTCTGGCTGGAGCATCTCCTCTTACCGACTTTCTACCCATGCCATAACACTTTCAAATTGCAATTGTTGCCCCTATTGACAATAAAGAAACTAACATCTGAATTCTTAGTGCTTGCTCAAAGTCACAAAATTCATTCCTGGGAAGTTTGGATATCAACCCCATTATAAAATCAAAGACAATATTGATTATTAAGTAAAGGTGTAGCTTCAAACATTTTGCATGATAATCTTGATTCTTGCTATCATCTTCCAGTATTTTGTAATTCTTCTACTGAAAGCAAAAGAAGCACATTTTCACAGGCAAGATCAACTAAAAAATGCTAAAATTAGTAGACAAAAGTTTGCACAATTTTAAACTCATTTCCCCAAGAAACTTATCAACTGCAAAAGAAAGAATAGTAATTTTGTCATAGAGAAACCCAGCAGAAACCACCTTAACTCAGGAACGAAGGTGCATTGCCAGCAATAAGACAACTGACATACACTCCTTGATGTTGCTGAGGACACATCATTTTAGTGTCAGCATTCTTGCCAAAATAAAGCATATCATATTCTCCAATCATTAGAGGACATCAGAATGAGGGACATTCTAAAAAATAGTTAATCAATATTTCCTAAAAATGTCAGGGTCATAAAAGTCGAGGAAAGGCTATAGACTAGAAGAGATGGAGGAGGCATAGCCATGCGACGCAACGTGAGATCGTGGGTAAGATCTTGGAACAAACAAGGAAAAACATTTGTGTTAAAATTGATGAAATTAGAAAAAGGTCTATATTTTAGTTAATAATGTTAATTTCCTATACATGATAATTGTACTATGATTTTATTTTAAATGTTGAGGGGGGCAGGGTGAGGGATATAAGGGAATTCTTTGCATTTTTTTCTACTTCTCTGTAAGTTCAATGTTCAAAATAAAAAAGCTTTATAAAACTTTAATTATAATGTCACTTATATAAAACAATGTTTTATGAAAAGTTGTATAGTGGTTAAGATCATGTTCCCTGTATTCAAACCTCAATTCTTTTACTTATTAACTGCATTATATGGGGCAGGTTATACTAATATTTCTGTGCTCCAATTTACTCATCTCACAAATGAGTAACATAATCATTCCTAATTTACAAGATTGTTAGAAAAATTAAAGAAAGGAATCCTTGTTAAATGCTAAAAACAGAAGTTGAACAGAATAAATACTCGATAAATATCATCTTTTTGCTGTTGTTGTTAATATGCAGTGGTTTACCTATGCCAGGCACCCTTGGGGTTTACTTGTCAAAGATGGTCTAATCAAACCCAGCAATGAGCTCTTGGCAGTGAAAAAGAGGTGAGGACAAAGAGCAAAATTGCAGCCTCACAAGGAGCTACTCTGAACCGGGATCGCCCACTCCAACGCCCACAAGGGCCAATCCTGATATACCAGCGAGTGAAGACCATCTGGGCAGGCCCGCGGTGGACCGAGAGCTGACGCCGCGTGCAAGGGAGCAGCAGTACTCCTGCTGTCACCAAATACAGCCAGGTCTTCCAACTCTTAGGAACAGCAAGAATCTTGGCCTTTTATAAAACAACGCCCCACTTCTAGATGTTGGCAAATAATTCAAAAGTGTAAAATCCTCTGAGGCCGATACTACAAAGGCAAAACCAAACTGTCAGGTACAGCTGGTGGCCTCCATTTGAACGTTGACTTTTAGCAGGTACAACTGGAGGAATGTTGAGAGTAGGGTTTTGAGGTCGAAATACTTTGGTAAAAATTCACTTCTGCCAAAAATAATGCTACCTACACATACATGCTTACACACACACATGATCACCTAGTCATATAATCTGGGTAAATTCAGTTGGACAAAATGAAGCATAATTTTTTAATTGTAAATCTCAGAACTTTTCATATGCTCAGGAACATTGTGAATCCAGATTAGAAGCTATGCTATGCCTTTTTTAAAAAATCAATTTTATCTGCTACTGGGCCTCTTTCTGAGAAGTTACTCATGGGACAAGCTGCACTTTGGGGGCACTAGTCCAGAAGGTGTCTGATTCTCCTCTCTGACCTGCCATGATCCTCTACCATCCTGAACTCAGCATCCAAACCACCTTTACCTTCTTTTCCCCATAGTATCTTGTACATGGTGGGCTCTTGGTCAGTTCTCACAGAATTGCCACTGGCAAATGAATTTGGGGCTCACAATGCAGCCTGCACTTCAGCTTAGAAAAAGAAAGCCAGATGCTACTTGAGCCTGCTGGCTCTGCCAATTGGCTTTGATTGTTTAAAAAGAAAAAGCCAAACAAAGAAGGAGGTGGAATTTATTTCAGTAAACAGCATCTTTCAAAGAGAAAGAACTCAATCTCCTCCAGGAGAGGTTGCCTCACTGCTTCTACAATCAGAAAACATTTGCAAACAACCACTTGGTTAAAGAAAACAACATGTTCAAACAACAGAACGGTGGATTTCCTCTGGGCATTTGGTGTATGTGTATATGTTTTGGAAGAAGGTCAGGGGAAGATGCACATGCATACATTTCATCTTTATGAATAAGGGCATTCGATATCTCGGCACTGGAAAGTGAAAGGTTGATACAAGCAGCATGTTTAAACAGTAAGGGACTTTACACCCTATATGGCCAAACACTCCTCGATTGGCAGATGAGGAAAAAAGTCCCAGAGAGGAAGGCTGGCTTTCCTAAGAAACTGTTTTAACCCTGTTTCCTTCCTTCCTACTCCCTTCTACCTAATTTTCTTTCCCCAATATACTGCCTTTTAAAGCACAGGAGTACTTTACGAAATGGTTTACAAAGAAAGCCACCACTCTAACAGGTAATTCCAGCAACCTTAAAACAAACAGTCGTGAGAAATTGAAAAAGTCAGACAGAAGAGTTGAGTGTTGGTCAAGGTGAAGAGTTAACTTCTAAAGCAACTGAATTGCATAACCAAATCCAAAGAAAATATAATAATATTTCTGGCAGATCCTATGAACTGCTACAATAATAATAGTTCTACCTAACAACTAACATTTCCTGAGAGTCTCTGTGTGCCAAGCACGGTCCCAAATGCCTCTGTCCTTCCTCTTGTTCAGTTCTCACAGCGACACTTCAGGAGAGGCAGCACCATCGTCATCACTTCAACAGAGGGTCAGGAGGTCTAAATAATTAATGTCCAGGGTTACAGCTGAGAAGTAAACATGTTGGGATTTGGACCCAGATCTATTTGGTTCCAAAGCCCTGCACTGCTTTACTACACCAAAAGGAATGACGGGAAGCCACTTATGTTGTATGATGATGTATAAGTCAGTTTTTAGATATCTAAAGAAAATGCTCATTCTTTATCCAAAGTGTCCAGCGCTTGTCAGTCACTGTGGTCAGTGCTGAGGATGAAGCAATGAATCAGGTCCTGCCTGGGCACTCAGATGGGATCCAGGGAGGATGAAGAAAAGATAAGTATTATGATCTGAGCCATAGGAGAGAACTGTGGGGGCCCATTACACTCAATTAGGGGTTCCTGGAAGGGTACTTGGAATTGATTACATTTGAGGTCGTCCTTGAAAGATCAAAAGCACTATCAGAGGGGAAGCAGGATTAAAATGCTATCCTAGAAACAACTGAAGTATTGTAGAGCATTCACTGGCACATGGCTGGGGCATGAGATAGTCAAGAGGTAGAAGAAGATGAACTTCGAGTCTAAGGATCTTGAATGTTAGGCTGAGCAGTTTGAACTTCACATTATATGTAATGAGGATGGGATGGAATAGATTCAGTTTAAGACATAGGACCATAGAAATGACCCAAATGAAACAGAAATTAGCCTGTAGAAAACATGAATTAAAAGAAGACACTCTTTTCTAGTCAGGTTTATGTTAGAATTCCAGCTCTGCTACCCACTAGCTATATGACCTATGATAAGTTACTCATATCTCTGAACCTCAACTTCATCATTTGTTAAACGGGAATGATAAGAATATCTAGCTCACAAGACTGTTGTGAGAGTTAAAGAAGGATCCTCACAAAGTGCTTTTGAAAGTGCCTTACACATGTGAGCTATTATTCACATGGTGGGTCCTGATTTACATAATGTTTGGTTTGTCAGTGGTTTGGGATAATCAATTCCAAGTTCTTTTTTCCTTCAAAGCGTGCCCTTGGCTATTATACACAGAGAGTTGGTGGGGTAGTAGAAAAGAACATTGGTTTTAGAGAAAGGCTGGCTCAGTTTCTGATTGTGAACCCCCCACCCCAGTTGTTCATAGAGTCTAAGCTGAATGACTTTAGGCCAATTATGACCCCTCTCTGAAATTAAGGGTCCTCTTTCAGCACTGTGGGGAGCACAGAGCTGATAATCAGCAAATATGGGTGCCTTTTTCTTCCCTTCTAGGCCAGATGCTGCCTGTGATTCTAGCAAGTCACTTAACTTCTCTTTGCCTCTGTTTTCTACTTTAAAAGGTGGGAATAAGAATCTGCACTGGGTATTTTATGGGATTATTCTAAAGATCAAATAGCAGATGGGATAACATAAACCAGTGCTTTGTAAACTGAATCTCTTTACAAACATATGGGATTAAATTTACAAATCCAGTCAATGTTCAAGTGGTTCCACTGAAATTCTGAATTGCTGAGGCAAAAAACAGTTGATATTTCAAGTGGCCACATGAGCTCCAAGGAAGAATAACAATGAAACTTTCAACTCCTGGCCCAATAATGGTAAAAAAACTGTTTACCTTTATGAGCCTATTCATTGCTACCATGTGAAAACAGAGCTAAATGCTATAAAATGAGGCCAATTAAATCTACACAATTCTGTTTCCTGCCTCCCATTAATTTCACCTCTTTCCCCTAGTCTCCCAAATAATAGCCTCTCTCCTCACCCTTCTTCTCATCATGGTGAAGTCTTACATCTGCAAAGATCATAAAATGCAACACACATTGGAAAAATCACCCTAATACACACAGAGACACACATACAACATGCACACACACAGGGCAGATCAGTGCATCCCTTCCCAACAGTGTCTTTAACAAAAGAAATAGCCAGTTGGGAAGAGCTGACTTAATGGAGTCTCTGAGCAGCCCTGGTAATGCAGCCATGACCATTTCTTGAATCCCTTCCACTTGCTCTTCACACCAAGACACACAGGCTTAGCCTAGAGTCAGCCCTGAATGGACATTTAGAACCTAAATGCCCTCTAATAAAAGCAAATATCAGAGCATTTGTTCCTAGGAACTGCAAGTTACTGGCCAGAGGGGACTTCCCTTGGGATTTTTTTCTGTCACAAGGAGATGGAAATATCACCACACAGAACCTCTATAGATGTGTAATGTCCTGATTAAGAAATATTGTTTTTCTGTTTTTATTTTTACTTTTGTTCTTTTATGAATGGTGAGAAAGAGAAAGACCTGGGTTGTAGTGGAAGAAACACTGGACTTGAAGTGAAACCACCAGAATTCAAATACGTACTGTGTTTTATATTAGCTATGTCATGCTGTGTGAGTCACTTCTCACCTGTAATGTGGGGCAACAATGCCCACCTCCCAGGACTGTCAGGTCGCTCAATAGAAGTCCGGAAATAAAAGAGGCTTTTATATTTTTAGTGTTGAATAAATGTGACTTGTCATCACTCCAAAGGGCAATGAATTAAAGTCAGGAGACACAGGGCCTGGATCCTGGCCCTGCCACTTAATGGCTGGGTGACCTTGAGAGATGATTTACCTCCTGGAGGTTCATTTTCCTCACACTATTCAAGAAATATTCACAAAAGCCTCTCTTATGTGGCAGGTACTGTGAATCATGCTATAAAGTGTTAGTCAAACAGAAGGGATAAACATTATATTATTGACTAATTACTAATAGTTAATGATGTGAATTACACAATTTCATCATTTCCATGTGGTATCTGCCCTATGATCAACATTTCTAGGTTGTTATTCTCTTCCATCTTAACCTTGTATTCTGATTTATATTTTCCCAGGTTCTGAATACTGAGTCTTTTTAACTTCTACTTTTCTATTGTAGTATTGCCATACTGAGCAAGATGCCACAAATAGTTTGTAGAATGAAACATGACAATGGTATATATAACAAATAATAGCAGAGGGAAATGCCCCAGTATTAAAATTCACTGACTTTGCCTAAGTAAATCTGATCTCACTCTCTGATTACCCAACCTTAAACCTATCCTAATGTGAAGACTAAAATAGAGATATTTGCATTTACAAGATTAAATAAGTTTAAAAAAATGAGGAAAGAAAAAGAAAAAGGAAGATATTTTGAGAAACTTGCTTTAATTCATATATGTCATAAAGAACAATATCAGCAGTTTTCCTGATAACTAGTTTCAAAAATGGGAGGAAAGCATTGAAATCAGAGTATTCTCTTTTGAACACTATGAAACTGGTAGCTACCCGGAAAGGAGGCACTTAGTTTTGCAGAACACCCACTATGCATCAGACATTATAAGTGTCTTACAGCTATTAACACATTTAAATCCTCATGTCTGTAAAGGAGATGGTATCATCCCTCTTCACAATTTGCCCAAGCCCATGTGGCTATGAAATTTAGAGCCACATTTTTCTGACCAAATTTGCACTACCTTTTCACTCCACTGTGCTTAATTCTCCTTGTATTCCTTCCTAACTTGGCTGAGTTAAACACTGCCCCTAGCAACACACTCTGTGACGGTGCTAGGATGCCCTGAAATGTAGGCGTGTCCAGTGGGGGAACAGCACCCATTCCACATTCTCATCCTTTCCCGTCTGCCTCAACAGCCACATCAACGACAGAGCAGACTTAACAAAGCATCCGCCTGCGTCTCAGTGAGTGCTCTATCCAGAGTGAAGAGGAGAACATTTCTAGTTGTGCTTAGAAAGAAGTGTTTTCCATTTCAGGAGCTTGCATTTTGTGAGACAACTCCAACTGGTATAACGAAAGGAGCGCAGAACTTTGTCATAAACATATTCGTTGAAGCCCAGGCTCTATGGCAGCACTGTACAGTACTATTTCCTGCAATGATTTCATGTTCTATATCTGTGCTGTCTAATATGGTAGTCACTAGCCTTGTGTGGAAATAGAGCACTTGAAGGGTGTGGGGCTCATGAAACTGAGCAACTCAGTTTTTAATTTTATTTAGAATTAATTAATTTAAATTCAAATGGCCACATGTAGCTAGTGGCTACTGGATTGGACAGTATAGCCTAGCTGTGTGACCTTGAACAAGTTATTTCATTTCCCTGAGCCTGCGGTCACTCATCTGTTCATGATCCTGCCACCTCACACCTGCGCTGGATTGACAAAGTGAGAGAAGAACCGCGCAAGTGCCTAATGCAAAACCTTGACTTAATAAGTACTCAGGAGACTTCGGTTGAATCTGAAAATGTGAATCTCTGAACAGTCCAAGAAAAATGCATGTTAAAAGTGTAAGCCTGGATATTTCTCCAGAATTGATTCCGTATGATTGCTTTATTCATCTAAACCTCATTTGCCTGCCAAGAATGACCTTTGAGAAAACAAGGGCTAAAGACAGCCATGCTTGCTATAGGACTGTTGATATAATCTCTACCCCTGACTTTCCTGCTTCCCCCTGGAGCTCTGACATGTCATTTTCTCCTGGTGGTAATAACAGGAGTATCTGAAATCAGGCAAAGTGCTATGTATCTGATGTAGCCTAAGTGTTTGGGAGTTCCACCAAAAATTTCTTTTCCTCTTCTCCACTTTTTAAACACATTATTTTCAGGAAAATTTGTCCATCTGGTTCTGATTCATTTGCACTTAACTCATCAGAGGGCGATGTTGTAATACCAGACTGAGTTGCAGAAAGTTCCAATTCACTTATCTCCTAGCTTCTTTCCTTAGAGTCAGGGGAGTGGGTTTGGTCAGCAGATGGACAAAGCACACTCAAGATGAAACAGAGGGCACAAGATGGCAGTTCCAGCCCTGCTACAAACTCTCTGTATACCCCAAGCATGTCCCTGATTTCTGGGGTACGGGCCTCTCCTGGGAAATGAGGGTTTCAAGTGAGTGTCAACTGAGGTCCATACAAATTGACTAACAATAGTTCTCTAATGTGAAAAAGCCCAGTATTTTTATACAGGGTGCGGATGCCACTATGAGCTCACATAAAATTGTACAATTTGATAAAAGTCTAAAAGATGTTTTGCAATGACAAAAAAAGGAAATGTGGTTACCAGAAATTCACATGTGTTCAGGAAAATTAAATCATCCTAGACGAGGCCTGATATTTGAATAGCTACACATTGGACAAGGTCTTCTAACAGGGTTCAATGAATAAAACACAGCAGTGAGGACTGGATAGTTGTACGGTTTAAAAGGCAAATCCAGGGTTTAAATGTAGTATAGTTGACAATCACAAACCTCCTCCTTTTGCCCTAAACTATGTTGTCCAGCAATGGTTATAAGACTTTCTATGACTGGTATCAATGTAAGACCAGCATGCTATGGGTGGATTATTGCAGAGTTGGTGACCAACAGGTCCTTTTTGAGTCAAGAGTCAAGGCTTATAATTGCATAAAATGAACCATAAGTTTCCATAAGTAACCATCTCAACCAGTGTTCTTGTGATTCCATTTTTCTTAAGTCCTGAGGAGTTACCTACAAAACTCAATGAGCATCCACAGAACCATTTTGAGATGATTTCATCAAAATCCTTGGTTTCAATAAGCTCCCCCATGATAACTTCCAAATTTTATCACCAGACTATATTTTCTTCTGACTTTCTGTCTCATATACACAACAATTTTCTTAACATCTTCACTTGGATGTCTTTCAGGCAACTCAAACTAAATATGTCCAAAATAAAACTTAACATTCTCCTCCCATGACTTCTCATCCAATGTTCTTTACCTCACTAAAGAGCAATGCCAACAGCAGATCAAGAGACACTGGATCAAGGGAGAGGAAATTCAGCCACTGTCTTTCAACTTTCTGCTGACCTCTCTTTGTGAACCTGAGAGTTAGGACATTTTGAATGAAATAGAATCTAGATCTGTCTTCTCCTATCCCTCATTCATTGGGCCTACCAATAGGGAAGGCATTATCTTCCATGGGCTTAGACTTGTTGATTCAAGTTCCTTCTAGAGTAGGCATTTTTCCATTAGACTGTGGGGTCCAGAGAAGGGAGAGAGCACATTCTGATCATTCTGTATTCCTATAGCACAACGTAGGTATGACAAAGTGAAAGTTAAAGATTGTTCTCTACATTATCTGAAATTTCTCGATTCCTTCATTCTAGCATTATTATATGCATTATAATTATCCATACTAGTCTTCACTAGACTGTAAGTTTTGTCTTATTTGTTCCTCTTTGCTTTCTTAGCATTAAACTCATAGCCTGACAAGTAGGAAGTGTTGAGAGAATATGTAACAAATGAAAAAATGATGAAATAAATTAACAAATAACAAATAAAGAAATAAAGAAACTGATGAGGCATTCAGTCTACCAGGAAGCTCTAGCAGGCCTTGAATGTATCCAACAAAGGTCCCATCACATATACTGACTTTCTTTCACCGCACGTCCCAAGCAGGATTTGGGAAGCAAGATTCAGGAAGAGCTTAATGTTCCATGGAAATTTCTCACCAGCAACCAATATCCAATCTGACTTTCATGATTATCTTTCTCTCCTCTTTCTCTTTAAAGTCATTTGTGGTGTCTTTTCCTCCTTTCAGCTTACCCATTATTATGATAACGACTTCAAACACTAAGTATGGCTATTTAGGGCACTGTGAAAAATGTGTTTTTCCCATCAGTCCTGATGAAATAGTTTCCACTGTCTGTTTCCCTTGCAGATAGCAATCAAAGTCCGTTGCAACAGTTTTTTTAAGTTCAAACTCTTGTCCAATATAGAATCTAAAACTTGTCCTTGGAAAGCGACACCCAAGGGAATTTAATCACAGATGCTCTTTGCTTGGCCCAATTCATTGCTGTTATTTGGAATGATCTGTTTCTGGGAGCTGATTTCTCTATTCTTACCCTTCGGTCTTCCCAGAATGCCAAAATAAGAGGCCTCTGAGTAATATATGTATTCCCTTCAGGTCTCCACTGGGATCTCTAGGGGCTAACACTAGCCTGTAAATCTCACCATTACCTTTTTACTACACCTTCTGTCTATATTCCCCTAAACTCTGACTGCAACATTCCCTGAGCCTTTCACTCCCTCAGATTGATTGATTTGTCATTATCAGGTCAATATCTACTATTTATTAACCATATCAGGCCCTATCAGGCCCTGGCTGCTGTGGCTCAGTGGATTGAGCGTCGGCCTGCGAGCCAAGTGTCGCTGGTTCGATTCCCAGTCAGGGCACATGATTAGGTTGCACGTCAGGTCCCCAGTTGGGGGCGCAAGTGAGAGGCAACCACACAGTGATGTTTCTCTCCCTCTCTTTAACCCCTGGCTGGTTTGGCTCAGTGGATTGAGCGTCGGCCTGCGAGCTAAGTGTCGCTGGTTCGATCTTCCAGTCAGGGCACATCAGAGAAGGAAAACTCTGATTCCAAAAAACCTCCGCTGCCTTGCAGCATACCTCTTCAGGGGAAAGGCTAAGGGAGTAAACCCCGACAGAAAATCCGGAGCCTGAGTCCCTAAGGCGGTTTGACGTTGTAGTCAACACCGTCAACTCCTGCGGCGCACCTGAAGCCAAGCTGTATTGACTCCGTCTTTCCCTTGGACCCTTCAGCTGCGAAGAGAGGGGGGGTCTGCTGCATGGGCAACAGCAGACCCTCCATATCACCCTGCCCAGGCTCTGTAGCTTCAGCGTCATCGCAAGATGTCGATTCAACACGGGAGGAGACAGATACCATGTCACTCCCGAGTCGGACTGCACAGCCATTCTCGGAGGTGCAGATAGACTCTGAAGAAGCTACACCATCGTCTCTTGAGACGGACGGCTGCCGACATGGGAATTGGTCTTGAAATGGTTGAAGGACCATAGATACTCCCCCTCCCTGTTGATCTCTTTCTCCTCTGACCTTTTGTGGCACTGGTGCCATGAAAACATAGAATTCATTACCAGAATGACCTTTAGAAATAGTCATATGCAAATTACCATTTCAAATGCTTAGTGCAGACACACACACACACACACACACACACACACACACCATAAACTAGGCATTTGGACATCTGCCATTTCAAATTCCAAGGACGACCTGTCTCCACTGCCCTTTACTTCTCCTATTTGGACTTTATAATTAAAAAACAGTCTGGTACTCTGTCTAAAGAGGTTATGAGGAAACACTGTGGGAAACAAAGAAAAGGGATGTGCTGTTTTTCTAAAGCCTTTTGTTCTTTGGCGAGCTCAGTCCCTAGGGATTCCCATGCCCACTGGTGATAGTCATTGATAGGTAATATACATATAGAACATTCACCTTCTATCAGGCACTCTGCGGATATATTATTTGCAGAGCACACTTAACCCTTACAACATATCTATACACCTGCAGCTACTAGCAATCAGGTTATAGGGGGAGCAACTATCCATCCCCAGACACTATCCAGCTTTGCTTACAAGCAATTAGAAGAGCATTGTACATCAAGCTGAAAGTAATCAATGATTAATTGGCCAAAGAGCACTGTATGTATTTCATTCATAAATGATCCAAAGAAAAGTAGCATGTGGGCATGTAGAGATCAGGGGCCATGTATGCCTCTGACATTTCATCTTACTGCAAACACGCCTAAGGTTTGGTGCCAATGCTTTGCACCTCCAGAAGCCTATGGTCATTCCAGAACCCAGGTGATGTCTGGACCTCTGGACTCCAGGCTGGAAATACTAAACATAGTTTTGTTCTTCAAAGCACAAAGCAATTTCTGCAGAGAATAAGCCAGCTGTTCCCTGCCAACCTATCGCTGGCCATTATGATGACAGAAAGTTGTGGACTTTGGTTGGCAAAGGGGAAGCACTAACAATTCACTCATGTTATCATACACTATCAGGACCGTACATAGCCATCCTAGCCCCAGAGATTTATGGCGGTACTGGGTTCCATTAAACCAACCAACTGAAATTTTAGTGACATCATTTAAGAAAAGACTGTCTCCTTTGGGACAATTGAGCCATGCAGATAAAATTTAAACTACTTTTACCCCCTTGAATAATATGTACAGAGCACATGTATCTGCAACGTATATGAAACTCCTGAAGTTCCAAGACAATACAACTTTGAGAGAACTGACTTCTGATAGGGCCGGCATTTTCTAATTCTTGTTCCACTCGATGCTGGGTCACATACTTTATAGTCATCTTCCTCCCTTTGATTCACATAGTTTGCAGTTTTTAAAATGCTTTCATATTCATTATTGCATTCATCATTCATAATGACCTTAAAGGGTTATCATTTGTGATTCCCATATGTGAGAACTATGGGTCAGAAAGGATAAGTAACTTACCAAATATCCCACAGCCCACAGTGGTAGTTTAATGCTCATGCCACTGACTCCAGCCAGCCCAGATTTCTATATGCAACTTGGTACCAATAAACATTCTGAGGTGTGACCTAGGCTATCTGCATGGGTGACTGGAAGAAGCAATGAGGTTCCTTTTAGACATTACTAGACTTCATTTCTTCCTGCATGCTGATTCCAACTGGTATTTGACTCCAATGAATCTTTAAGTTTCAGCACAATGTCACTTTCTCAAGATGGTCTTCCCCAAAACCCCTATCTAAGTTAGAGGTTCCACTGTTCTTTGTTTCTTTAGCATCTTTTTCTTCTTACTTAGTAATGTTCATCATACTTAAAACTTTTTCAATTTCTATTTTCTTTGCTAAGCTTAACATTCAATGAAGGTAGGGACCGTATTCAGCTAGCGTAGTTTCTAATACTTATTAAGCACTTAATAGATGTATAGAATGAAAAGAAAAATTATTCCCTCTCATGGAGAAGTCTGGATAGGTCCAGAGAGTGTCAACTCATAAGTCAGAAGGTGACTTCCCAGGTAATCAGAGAGTACGTACAAAAATATATCCAAGAGATCAGCAGCTTGTCAACTGATGTAAGCCACTTGTTTTCATGTCTAAATGGAAGCTGGGAGCCAAGAATAGGACCAGAGGCAAGGGGAGAGGATCAAGAGCCTTTGTCTCCAGCAGGATAGATCACTCAAATCTCCCCTTTAGAAGCCAGAGGACTGGTATCCCAACAACAGAACCAGGAAACAAAGTTCACAACTCTTTTTTGGAATATTTTAGTTAAAATAGTTGTCTCTATACCTTGACAAATACGATCCTTCTCTTATGCTCAACCATTTCATATAGTAAGTAATAGGGAGCTGTAGACAGAAGCACTGGTGGAATATCATGGCAGAAGGTGTGTTTAAGGAAGATTGTTCTGTTAGGGCAGATAGAGAAAAACCACACACGAATCCGGAAGACCAGCTAAGAGGCTCATTAAAAGTCAAGAGAAAAGTAACGAGAACAAGAAATAGAGCAGTGAAAATTGGAGCAGAGTGAACAGAATTGAAATATATGACTAAGGTACACTCAGTTAAGTTTGGTAATTGAGAGAACATGTAATAGCATCTCCTTTTGACTGGTTTTCTGTTTATAGTCTTTATTTTTATATCCTTTATCTCATTTGACCCTCATAATAAGTCTGTGTGTTAGATAAGGAAACAGGCTTGGGAGATGAACTATCCAAGTCACACACACTGGGAGCGCTGGACGGGCTGGAGTCCAGGTCCCCTGACTACCATCCCCAAGCCCTCCAAACAGCATCAGGACATAGTGTAATGTGGAGTTTGGGTTACAGGAATGGCTCACCTCACTCCTCCAGGATCAAGCAGTCTTTGATCTTATTTGTGTATTCATATTTATGTAAATGCACATTTATAGTCACTATTTCCCAGAAGAGAGGTCAGAAGATTCCCATCAGTTCTGGGAGTATAAGCAGCTGCTGCACCAGAGACCCCAGCTTCTCACGACAGGCTTCGTTCCCTGTGAGTCAGAACTGATATTCATCTTTACTGTTTTTTCTGATTACTAAAGAAATTTCCTGGTCATTGTATAATATTCAAAGAAGAAATTTTAAAAAGATAAAATGTGATTTACTCTGCTACAACTTACTTTTTTATCTGATAACTTAATATAAAACACTCACTAACCTTGATGGAGCCTTTATTAATTGTCAGGCATACAGGAGGTACTTTTACATACGGCATCTCATTTAGTCTTCACAATAGTCTCGGACAAGACCTGTTATTTCCTTTATTCTACAGATGAGGAAACTGAGACTCCCAGAGAGTAACTTGCTCAGGTTTATAGAGCTGGTGAGTGGCAGAGACAGAATTCTGGGCAGGTCCTATGGTTCCAGAGCCTACACACCTACCTGCAACTATATACCAGAAATATCTTTCTAAGTCAGATATATTCAATTGTATCTGTTTCTTGAAGGAAAAAAAAAGGTTTCCATTTTCTTCTGTTCCCGTAAGTGCTTCTTGGGTTTAATTCATTAGAGTGAAGGGGCCAATCTACAATTTACTTTTTAAAAATCACATCTTTCAGGTAAGCTTAAACAGGTTCTTTCCTATCTACTTGCTGGGCCAGAAATCCACATAGTTATGCCCTCTTATCTGTGGTGGGCAAAGCACTTGACCAAAAGAGAAAATCTGGATCTTGGGTTAGGTCCCGGCTACACTATTAACGTACTGAGTGATCTTGGGCCAGTAACCTCTCTGTCTGCATGTCAGTCACCTCACTTTTATGATGAATAGTTTGAGTGGTCCCTGAGGACCCTTCCAGTTCTGACCTGTCTCTCATGACTTCCTAAAATGTGGATGGGCTTATTTTATAAGATCTTTTACTTACAATAGAATTTAAATAATTCACAGTATTATGCAGAATAATATAACGGCCAGAGAAAGGATATGGAGGCTGTTTTAATTTCCTGTGACTGCTGAAACAAATGATCACAAACTCTGTAGTTTAAAACAACAGGCATTTATTCTTTCAGTTCTGGAGGTCGGACTTTGAAATAAAGGTGTTGATTGGGTTGTTCTCCCTCCAGACTTGCTAGAAGCAAATCTGTTCCTTGTCTCTTTCAGTTTCTGGTTATCTATTGGCCTTCTGGGCTTGTGACTACATTGCTCTCTTCTGTTTCCAGTCTCTACAATCATGTTGCCTTCTGCTCATGTTCTGTGTTTAATGTTACCTCTGCCTCTTGCTTATAAAGTTATTTGTGATTTTTGTTTAGGGCCCACAGGCTGCCCCCTTCTCTAGATTCTTAACTTATTCACATTTTTAGCAACCTTTTTCTAAATAAGACACATTGGTAGGTTCCAGGGATTAGGATCTGATACCTTTGGGGTCCATTGTTTAGTCTACAACAAAGGAACACCAAAACCTCATTTCAACTGCTTCATGAGGACACTCAAGGTGTTCTCTCAAGGACATCATTATGAGCAACAAGGACCAAGCAGAGGTAACTATAAACATGCTGTGGGTATTTGACGGGGCTGGGGGAGAAGCAGAAGAAGAAGGTCAAGAGAGGCCTACTGTTGTGGGATTGTTATGTAATGCAGAGAGTGTTTGCAACCTGAAACAACACACAATTGGCTCATACTGATCAGCTGAAAGGCTGACTCTCAGAAACCAGAGCAAGACCAAGATTACCAAAAAGCCCTAGACTGCCCAAACAAAGAGTAATTTTAGGACACTAACCATTTGTTGTAAAATCAAACAACTTCTTCGTGCCAGAACTTTCCTTCTCTGATCTATCCAATTTTTAACAATATATTTACTTATTTTTTTAAGAAAAAAAAAAGCCACACTTTTCATCCTTACTTGTACTACACATACGCTCCTTAAATTAGCATGGGATATCTCAGCTCACTTTTTCCTCTGGAAAATTCACTAACTTCAGGAAATATTCTTTCATAAAAGGCCCAAAGGATAGTTCAGTAAACTGTAAGATGTCTACCTTATCATAAATTTCCTAGGAAATTTGAATTCGAGACTGGATTCTACCAGAACCAGCTGGGTATCTTTGGTTAGCTCATGCCTTATTCTACCACTGAGAGGTCGGCCCTTCTCAGTCTCTTGATCGCTCCCTGATTTGGAATAATCTTGAAAAATGTCCTGCCAACTCTAGACTGAGTTCTTGAATGACAGGGAAAATGTCTTAAAGAAAATAATGATTTATTGAGCCTGTGTTCCCTCTAGTACTTGGTAAATTTCCTGTAAACAACAGAAATTATTCCTGTTTTACGGAGGAAGAAACTGAATTTGTAGAGTTTAGCTGACTACCTCAGAACTATATTCAGAGCAGTAGAAGTCAGGATTTAGACCCTAAGATCAAACTTCATACTCTTTCCCTCAGACCATGCTTTCTCCCTTATCTCTAGCACTGATTACAGTATCTAGAACATGAGAGACTGGAGGAAATCAATGATGGATAAGAATAAATTAAGGAGTAGATAATGAAAGAAAAAGCTTGTTTCAACTAAACAAGAACTATGGCACCTCTGAATTGCTGGAAATCACGACAAGTGTGTGTGAAAGAGGGCAAGCAGAGGAAGATTGAGAGAGCAGTGATACACAAAATAAAACTTCACAAATTATAACTGTCTACACTGCCCAAAGTAATTTCCATAGGTACCGTTGCCTTTGATTGTCACAAAACACCAGGAAGTACAAAGTGTCATAAGTGGATTCTCATGTTTAGTAATGGAAATACACTCTTAGATGTTACATAACTATATAATTCCAAGGGCACAAGGAATCAGACTAATGACATTGTCATCACTGCTCTCCCAGAAGTTCTTGAGAACTTTTCCAATGGCTTCTATAAACAAACTGTTTATGTGTGTATATTTCTGGGTGTGATTAATGGCCATGACATAGGAGAAGTCATAGATCATCCAATACAGGCACGTCATCCTTGAAAGCTTAAACATCAGACTTGGCGAATACTTAGCCCCCTCATCCTCTTGCTGTAGGACACTGGGCCAATTTCTCCTCCTTTATCTGTATAGTGGAACTTAAAAATAATTTCAAGGTGGACATCAGTTTAAAGTGTCTAACACAGATCCAAATAAATAATTATTTTTCAACCTATTCAAATAACCTACTTCTTACATAAAATGACTGTATTTTCCCTGGCTGGGTGACTCAGTTGGTTGGAGCATTGTCCCTTACACCAAAAGTTGATTAGTTTGATTTCTACTCAGGGTACATACCTAAGTTGTGGGTTTGACCTCCTAGTCAGAGGTGCATATGGGAGGCAGTCAAATGATGTTTCTCCCTCACATCAGTGTCTCTCTCTCTTTCCTTTCCTCTCTCTCTCAAGTTAATAGATGTATCCTCGGGTAAAGATTAAAAAATCATAATAGGATAAAATAGATATATTTACATATCTAGTTTTTGCAAATGTGCCAACTCTAGTGTATCAATTAAAACTTCTAGTAAGTCACAAGTTATGAGTTAATTAGATATAGCTTATAAGCTCCTCTAGGGTTTAACCTCTGTGAGAAGAGAATTGTTCTTACTTAACATTCTCTTCTCAATGTATATACAATGTTTGGTACATAGTAAGCAGTCAGTTGGTATTAGAGAAGGTTGAAAACAGACAATGCATTGGGCTAAGTAAAAATACCAATGAGACAGCAGCTACGACCTTCACTTGTATGTATGTAAAGGAGGCGTCAAAAGAAGTGTACATTCTAGCTTGAAATTAATCTTTTCCTCCAATTGTAGAGCACTTAATAATGATGTGGCTTTTGCCTAACACCAAGAAATCAAACTTATAATTTTGTGTAACAAATTGATGATTCCTAAATGATCATATACTGCATCACATATGTGGTGAGCATATGTTGTTTTGCCTATTTATTTTCTTTTCCCTCATCATTTGGATGAGTTAGCCCAACATTCTTTTAGGAATTTTCTTACTCCTATCTCAGTCCATATCATTAAGGGAGAGCCGATCCCCACTCCTAGCTGCAGGGGTGTGTGTGTGGCCCACCGATCAAGGAAAGTACATACACCAGCACATTGGCACCATAATTGGCTCAGAGATGAGCACATGACAGGCAGTCCCAGGATTTGAGTTAGAACAGCATCTCTGTCTTCCAGCTGAAATTGCCAAACTGGTAAAATATGCCTGAAGATCTGAAGAAACCAATGGCCCTCTTGCTGCCACATGAATTTGCTTGAGAATGAAGCCAGTCAGAGGAAAGCAGACCAAGACAGAGAGGGGGCAGGTAACTAAACATAATCCGGGTCCAGCCAAGGCAGGTAAGTGAGCTAATAAATTCCCCTCTTTGTTTTCTTAAGTCGTTTTTAATGTGGTTTCTTTCTCAAACAACTGAGGCATATGTAATAAAAATTATCACATCAAAATCAACAACGGTTTAAGAAAAATTGATAGGAGAAAAATATAACATCAGGACAATTCTATTCATTAATTTATTTTGCTATGTAGAATAAGAACACGATCATTCACTTTTCAAAAACAACTAATATTCATTGAGTACAGTCAGTATTTATAAGCATCTATCATGTGTTAGGCACTGGACTAGGTGCTAACATGGACATGCTCTACGTTAGCAATTGACTTTGAGGGTTGACAACTTTTTTAAAATGCCAGTGTATGAGGATGAATGAGTTTTCCTTCAAAGGGCCAATAGTAGTCTCCTATGTCTGGTATGAAGCATGCAAATGACTCTGAATGCTTTTATTAAGAAGTGAATTAAAAGTCAGAGGTGAATTTCCCTTAGTCTCTAATTTCCTGTCTGTGTGCCAAGGGCAGGCAGAGGAGGAGGGAGGGCTAAAGGGGTATAATTTGTTAAATACCAGATGAGGATCTTTGGTGGCTGGGAAAGCTGTACCACAGAACCTGGCCAAGCTGAGCCTGGAGGCTAAAGCTGTAGAAAAATAGTTCCACATCCTTATGGTGGGATTTTTTAATATTGTCAGGGACACTGGTTGAGGAATGATTAAACAGGGGGATGGGGGAATCAAGGTTTATCATTGAAGCAGATGAGTTGTAAGAGTAAGAAACTGGAGAGTATTACACTTAGTGAAATAAGCCAGGCAGTGAAAGACAAATACCATATGATCTCACCTAATACAGGAAACTAATGAACAAAACAAATGAGCAAAACAGAACCAGAGGCAAGTAAACAAGAACAGATTGACAGTGACCAGGGGGAAGGTGGGTGGGAGGGAAGGGGGGAAAGAAGGGAAAGGATCTAGTCAAGGAACTAGTATAAATGACCCATGGACATGGACAACAGGGTGGGGGTTGGCTGTGGGAAAGGGAGGGGCAGGGCAGGGGAGAGCAGTGGCAGGGCGGGGGTGGGGGGGGTAATGGGACAACTGTAATAGAAAAACAAACAAACAAAAGATCTTTAAAGACAAAAAAATAGAACAAACAGATGCTCAGATATCATTAAACGTGGGCAACTGAAGATCTAGAAGAAAAATTCTAATATTATTTTTCATTTTTAAAATTTTATTATTATATGTCTTTGAAACAATCTCCTGCCACTGGGCTGTCCACTAAGTGCTAGATTATCACAAGGAGTCAAGCTGATTTGGGGTTGAACAAAGACTCTGCCACATAGTAAATTACAAATTCTCTGAGCCTCACTTTCTTCATCTTAACATCAGAATATCAATATCTGCCTCTAGAATGGTATGAGAATTGTGTGATTACGCATACAGAAGTACCTCAATAAAACCTTGTGCATAGTAGGAACATAGCAAATCTTAGTTTTCTTTTCCTCCCTTCCTTGTTTCACATCATTTAGCAAACATTGAGGCATTCTGTGGAAAGCAAGATGGTGGGATGACACAGACACATCATGGGGGCTATGCAGCTGGAATTTGTATCTTGCATCAGCTATTTATCATCCATGAGACTTTGACAGTTTTCCAACTTCAGGTTCAAGCTTTTATTTAATCTTAAAGAGGAGCATAATCACTATTGCCTTGTATACCTCACAGCATTGTTAAAAGGATCAAATGAATCAAAGAATTTAAAAATGTTTTGACATGAACATGTGTCATATATGTGTATATACACACACACATATATAGAGTTTTATATTTATATATGAAATTGTACATGAAATAGAAGGCATACTAAACATTTTGTAAACATTAAAAATAGATCGGTTTTCATGGCATTGGATTTGGCAATGTTTTCTCAGATATGACACCAAAGGTACAAAAGTAATAAAAGATAAAATGGACTTTATCAGAATTAAAACCATCTCTGTGTCAAAGAGCATTATAAAGAGAGTGAATAGACAACCTATAGAATGAGTAAAAATATTTGCAAATTATATATCTGATGAGTCTAATAACCATAATATATAAAGAACTCCTATAACTTAACAACAAGAAGACAAAGCATATTCAAAAGGGGATAAAGAACTTAAATAAACACCTCACCAAAGAAGATAAACAAATGGCTGATGAACACATGAAAAGATGTTCAACATTATTAACTATTAGGGAAATGCAAAGTAAAACCACAATGAGGTACAACTTCACAACCCCTAGGATGGCTACATAAAACAATAACAACAGTGGGAAATAATAAATGTTGGCAAGGATGTGGAGAAATGGGAACCCTGACACATTGCTGTTGGGAATGTAAAATGGTTCAGCTGCTATGGAAAGTAGTTTAGCATTTCCTTAAAAAGTTAAAAAATAAAATTACCATGTAATTCTTCTATGGTCTATACCTGAAAGCACTGAAAATAGATACACTCTGCTTCTCTCTTAAGTCTGTACTCAAAGAACTAAAACAGGTACACAAGCAAGCACATGAACATGCCCGTTCATAGCAGCATTATTCACAACAACCACGAGGTGAGACCAGCTCAAATATTCATCAGTAGATGAAAAGATAAATAAATTGTAGTAGGTACATTCAAATGGAATATTATTTAACTATAAAAAGCTATGAAGCACTGATGCATGCTAAAATATGTATAAACTGAAAATATTATGTGAAAAAAGTCAGACACAAAGGTCACGTATTGTATAATTCCATTCATGTGACATATCCAGAATAAATAAATTCACAGAGAAGAATATAGAGTGGTGGTTTCCATGGGGAACTGGGGGAAGCCAGAATGGGGACAAACTGCTTACGGAGTAAGGAGTTTTAATTTGGAATAATGGAAATATTTTGGAAATAGATAGAGATGGTAGTGGTTCAACACTGGGAATGTACTAAATGCTACTGAATTCCTCACTTTAAAATGGTTAATTTTGTTATGTAAATGTCACCTGAATAAATAATTTTTTAAATAGATTGATAACTTCAATAACGTTCAAAACTGATCTCTCAAAGAACTTTTCTGTATCTAAATATTTTGCATTATAAAAGCAAATACAGTGCTCATCCCATAAATTTTTAAATAAACCAATACATGCATCAATAAATCAACTAATAATATTATCTTGGAGAAAGTCTATTGTAAGGAACACAAAAAAGACTCCAAATAAATTTTCAAGCAAAATAGAATCATTGCCAATGATATCACTGTTTTGTGTCAAACCATTACCAAGTGAAACCAAAATAAAAATTAAAATTATCCATAAATTTGCCAAGATAGCATGTAATGCTATGACATAACGGCAAGAGTTTCCAAAGTATGTTACTTGTTTGTTTTATTTTTTGGTAATTACTCTGTCTGTCTCTAATGAAGAATGTTCTTTTTTCAAATTAAAAGTAGCTAAAAACTATTTAAAGAACACTAAGTGGCAACATTTATCTCAGCTCTGAAGTTTGGTCAGCTGGAAAAATAAAGTTGAAAAAAACTTAGAATTAATTTTGTTACATATTGCTAAATCACAAGGAAGACCATTCTAAGTTTGCTTATAATTTTGAAATGTGTTTATATTGACAGGATATTTTATTTTATTTTTTAAATAATTTATTTATTTGTTTGTTGTTTTGTTTTTATTTGTTTATCTTTTAGAGAGAGGGGAAAGGAGAAAGAGGGGGAGAGAAACATCACTGTGTGGTTGCCTCTCACCCGCGCCCCCAACTGGGGACCTGATGTGCAACCGAGTAATGTGCTCTGACTGGGAATCGAACCAGCGATACTTGGCTCGCAGGCCGACGCTCAATCCACTGAGCCACAGCAGCCAGGGCTCCAGGATATTTTCTTTATATGATGTTTTAAAGTTTCAAAGTTGATCTATATGAAAATATTGGATTGTTGAAAAGAATGCTATTTGATCATTAATAAAATTTGGCCTATGTGTATGTATATATCACTCCAAATCTAACCTGTTAAGTGAAGCTAAGTGTCTAAAACAGAAGGAACTTAATATAAGGAACTTGTAGCATAGGTGATGAATGAGTGAGAAGCTTCATGGGAAACCATAGGTACTCCAGAGAGCTGCAAGGGCAAGAAGTTGATAGAGCCCCTAAACTGAAAGGACAAAGCAAAATGCCCAAGAGCCAGAGTCGCCTAGTTGAAGCTGGAATAATCATGAGCCAGGGTCCATGGAAGAGATAAAGCCTCAGCATGAGATAGAAGACACAGAAGGAGAAGAAATATCCTAGCTCTTTGCTTCTTCCCACTTTTCAATCCCTCGTCAGTACATTCCATTGGGAAAACCCAGCTAGAAGCTAGCTGGTTGGTATAGGAGCCAAGGAAATAAAGACATCAGGGGCCAGGAGCTTCTGCAACATAAGGGCAACCAGGGAAGGATGAGGACTGGATCTGAGGGCAAGAAGGTCAAAATTATTTAGCATGTAATGGGGCAATATCATATGAAGTAGAGACATTCAGACATGTACATTTAGTCTCTGTCCTTAAGGTTCTTAACCTCTACTTTGGTAAACAGATTCTGATGATTAACTTATCCTCACAGGGTTCAGTCCTGGATATAATAACAAAAAAGCACTTTATTCCACAGAAGACAAAAGTAGCACTTTACATCATACTTTCATACACATTATTTCCATTTTTGAGATGAAGAAATTAAAGCTTAAAGAGTTGCCACAAATATGAACCTGCCATGATCCTTGATTCCTCTCTCCCCAACAAACCATCATGGAGTCTTATGTACTGGTGTTTCCACACCATCCCCTGAATGCTCTGGTATATTATGTATGGAGGAAAGCAAGGAAGGAAGATGAGTTTACAACTGTTGACATGTATTCAATACAAATGAAGTGATTTGTTTATATTATTTAATTTAATGCTCACAAAAGTCCTATGAAATGTCATACTCATCCCCATTTTACTGGGGAAGAAACTGAGACTCAGAAAGTGAGAGCCAAAATTCAAACCCATATTATGATGAATTCAAAGTTCATGATCTCAGTTGTTACAAACTACAGCCTCCCAATGATGAAGGACTATGTATCCCTTGTCTACTCCAGTAAATTCTCATGGTGATGAGATGAGATTATATACGTGAACACCGATTGTAAACTCTAAATATCCTCACAAAGTGACTTAATAATTTGTACTTATTATTGTTAAGCACTCCAACTCCCAATCCATAGTGCTTTAGTTAAAACACAGGTTACTACACCAGCTACTAATTACCTAACCTCTTATGCCTAATCTCAAACTCAGGGAAGAAGTGGGGAAGAAACAACTTATACTGAACAGTTCTATGTACCAACCCCTGAAGTGGGCACTTTATATGCATCCTTTCACTTAACCTTTGATGAAATCTATAAGGTAAATATTATTAACCCCATTTTACAGACAAAGAAATTGAGGTTCAGAAAGCTGTTAACTAATGTAAGACCTCACAGCTATTAAATATTAAGATGAAATTCAAATTTAGGTCTTTCTTGCCTGAAAGCTTCTAACACATCCTTAAGTGATTGCCAGGGATATTATCACAGAAAACCCTCATCACACTCTGTGATGTAGATATTATTATCCCGATTTTACAAATGAGGAAACCACAGTTCAGAGAAGAACCAATGATTTGCCAGTAAAACTAAAAGGAGAGAGCCCAAGCTTCAGAGGCAAAGTCCCAGCTCGAATTCCAGTTTTGTTCTGTAATAGTAAGTGACTTGGGTCGTTTAGTTCTCTTCTTTAATGTAGGAATAAAAATACATGCTTTATGAGGTCACTATTGGAATCTAAAGAGGCAACACTGTAATGTGTGTGCATGGCAGGAGTGCCCCCCAAATGGTAGCTGCTGTTTTGTCATCATTACCCAACTTACATTTCTCTTATAAAATTAAATGAAAAAATGTTAATGACATAGCACACTACCAGCTACATAGGAAGTATTCAATAAATGATAGCTATAATCTTATTATTAGGTATCAGAAATGGCCCTTGCACTCCCTCTCATATTCTGATTCCAAGCCCACAAGAGAAGACCCTGTCCTGTCTCCCCAGCAGGATTTCCTCCACAATAAAACCCCCTGAATTCACTCAGGTGCAATCTGATCTCTCCTACCCTGGACTCTGGTAACCACTGATATTCCACCTCTCTCGACCTCCACCTTCCCCCAGGCTCAGGAGCAGAATAACATCCCTGTCCTTCCTCTGAGGGATGTAAGGCAGCTTAAATAATTAACAGTTATAAGGTGCTTTGAAAAGAGAGTGCAAAACACATAAATCCCAAAAATTAATTCATAAGATCAGTGGTGGGCTTGACAATTATATATGTCATATTTGTTCAGCTGTGAGAATAGTGGAGAATGTCAGAGTTTGAAGTGTGGTCCAAATCTCTCAAGACCAGGGACTTCCTGCAACTCTATATTGTCTGTGTTCTCTAATGCTAAGATTGTAAAGTTCCAATTTCTTAAACACAGCATTAGGAATGGTTGCAGTTTATTAATTTAAAAAAAATATCTCTACTCCTCAGATATAACCTACAATGCACTTTGGATTTTGGAAGGCAAATGGTAAAGCAAAAAGTATGGGCAACTTGGAGTTAACAGAGCTCCCGTGGATTTCTAGTTCCACCACTCTCTAACTGGGAACATTTTAGCTCCTTACATAACCTATCTTAGTCTTCATTTTCTCCTTAAGAAAAAGGGTAAAAATAATCTAGCAATTCAGGCTGTTAAACTGAACTAATGAGATAATGCTTACACATTTATTTACCAGAAGTTATACTATCTTGTTCTGTACCAGACTTATATTAGGCAATAGCAGTTGAAAAAGAAAAAGGGAAAGATTTTCTCTCCCTAAAGAATCACTAAACAGTGGGAATAGTTGCCACAGTAGCCATCAACCTAGGATTTTGTTTCACTCTTGTTTAATTACTGGGAATGCCACTGTATTATCTGCACATAGTCTTTCCTTGTCTCAGGCTCTATTTTCTAGGAACCTAAACCATAACACTAAAGATTTGAAACACATGCCTTAGCTGGTGTGGCTCAGTGGATTCAGTGCCAGTCTGTGAATGGAAAGGTCACCAGTTCAATTCCCGTTCAGGGCATATGCCAGGGTTGCAGGCCAGGTCCCCAGTTGGGGACATGCAAGAGGCAACTGATCACACATTGATGTTTCTCTCCTTCTCTTTCTCCCTCCCTTCCCCTCTCTCTGAGAATAAATAAATAAAATCTTTTTAAAAAAAAAATTCAAAACACCTTTATGTTATCTCATATTATCCAGGGTTGCATGCATTGATTACGTTCAACCCTAATTCTAAGCACTGATCCTGATTACATGGATTTAAATATTGGTTCATTCAATAAATATTTTCTGTGTAGCTATTATGTCTTAGGCACTGTTTTAATCCAATTTCTTACTCTACACTCTGATACTTTTTAATATTTGGGATTTAATCCTTGTCTTTTATATTCTCAGGCTCTGAGATCCAGTTGATTTCTGAAGTCATTTCTTCCAGCCTTTGACCCAACGCAAGGTCAGCCTCTACCTGAACACTTCCAATGAAGAAGGAATCACTTCCTCACAGGGATATTCTTCCTGTGGTGCCTACCACCCACCAGGTCTGGTTCTGCTCTCTGTTCCTTCACAGAATGTCTGCTTTCACTTCCATATCATTTTTACAGAATTATAGCATTTAAGCATTGACTGAGACTCAAGGATCATCTTCTACAATATTCTCATTTCGGAACTAAGAGTATTGAAGTAAACTGCACATTAGTGAAATGCCTGAAGTTAAAACCTCAGTTCTAGGCCCATGTCTTGCCACAACAGCATGTGCCCTCTCATCCATCCTGAAGGATTGACCTAATACGCCAGCCATTTGTACAACTTTGTGTGTGGGTTCTTCCTGTTGTTTCCACTAACAACTCTTAGCTTTGACAAGTCTTATTAAACAGACAAAAATTTATGGCTTTAATGTGCTTCATTAAATACTCAGTTGTTTCTAATTAAAGTCACTGAGTTATTAAATCATTTTGTTAGTTTCTATCAAAACCATGAATTTTTACTGAAGACCTATTTATCATTAATTCAACAAATATATATTTAATACATACTGCATTCCAGGCATTGCTAGGTGCTGAGAGTCACAAAATTGAAGAAAACTGTGTCTGCTATTGAAAAGCTCATGGCAATCAAGCTGGAAACATATATACAGTAAGTAGCCTAGAAGTTAGGAGTATGGACTCTAGTGTCAGAAAAGCTGGAGAGAGACTCCTAGCTCTCCCACTTAGTAATTATATAACACTGAACAAGTTATTTAACATCAGTAGAACAAGTTATTTAACATCAGTAGATCTCTATTTCATCATCAGCAAAATTAGGTTATGTAATATAGTATTAACCTCAGTATAGTCTAATGATATTTAATGGCTCAATAAATTATAGCCATCTTTTTATGGTACATAATAACTGCTTAATAAGTTATAGCCATTATTATAGTTATTATAACTAATAAAAATTATGTTAATTTAACAAATGTTTATTATATTCCCCTGAGACACAATCAATTATCTTTGGTTGACATGGATATGAGCCATCTAGATTGCCTGTAAGGAAGAACGTTCTGACCAGCTGTGGAGGATGTAATGCACAGACAGCCTCCAGCTGCCAACAAGGTCTGCATTAGCTAAAAGCAGCTGCTTTGCCCGTGGTCACACCTTTGCCACAGCAGCACATATCTGGAGACCAGGGGAGGTGGGGCCAGTCATCTGAGAACAGAGCAGATCAATTCCACTCCAGCACTCCTTAGCAGCTCTGCCCAATTTTACTTCTCCCTTTCCCTTGTCTTGCTTCCTTTAGTAAACATTTCATTTCCCAATCTCTATGTCTGTGTGTGCCTCCAATCTGCAACAATACTGTGCACTAAGAACATGGGCTTTGGAGCCACACTGCCTAGGTCTGAATTCTGACCTTCACTCTGGGCTCTCTCAGATGAGTCACTTCATGCTATGTTGTCTTGGTTTCTACATCTTGAATGGAAATTATAATAGTGCCTACCTCACAGAGGTGTTGTGAAGATCAAATGAGTTAATTCATGTTAAGTGCTTAAAGAGTACCCGGCATTTTTAACTATTTGGAAATGCTGGTTATTATTTCCAACATTACCATGTACCACTGCGCCACACCCTGGGAACACAGAGAAAGATCAGGCATGGTAGCCCTTGTCCATGATGAATTCTATTAAGTATTATGGTAAATGTGTCTGAACAAGAAACACTATGGCTATAGAGAGAAATATAATATGATAATATGATAATTGGGACACAAAATCTTCCAAAAAGAAAAAAGAAAACTCTGAGGAGAGCTAATCAGGAACTACTTTATAAAGGAGGTGACAGTCATGTGACTACACAAAGAATGAGGGGAAGCTTGAAATGATATTAAGGTCAGGCCATGACATCCAGCCTATCTTAATTCTTCCCTAAACAATGGTGGACACTAATAATATGCATTACTGTCTCCATAATACATAAAAGATTTTCACCTCCATTCTCCTTCTGTCAGCTTTTCACTTCCACTAACAGGCAATGCTCTAAAACCCCAACAATTACCTTAAATCCAAGGTCAGGTAAAACCCTGCCAATCAAGTTTGCCCCACCAAAGGCAAAACAAGAAAGTGTTAAGTCAGTTGGATTTCTGAGATTTTCCTCAGGAAATACAAATGATTTCACCTGAACTAATTACAAGACTCTGTGCATCCTGAATACTACACTCAGGAATTTCTTCCATTCACAAACTCTACCAGTAGGGACAGCTAAAAATAAATGTATACAGTATTAGTCCCTCTGAGCTATTTTTTTCTCATAAATTTTATTTATAACACAAATAAAAAGACAAGGTTTGTTACTTGTGCTTAAAATCTACTCAAAGACAGAGCAGGGTGATTTTTAGATTTGATTACCATCTACTTGACTTATGTATTTTAATAAAACCAGCAATGTGTACATATTCTTTCAATATTCATGGGAAGCCATGGGAATTGTAAATTACATTAACCATAAACTTGCTTAGGATTGACACTATTACATAAAAACAAATGACATATTCAACATTTTTTTAAGTGGGCTTCCATTTAAATGAGTAAATGGAAGAAAAAAGTATAAGGAAGAAAGAAAATGTGTTCATTTTATTCCTACCACAACTTCCATGAAATAGAGCAAGTATTATTCCCATGTTACATATAAAATAATAAGGCCCATAGAAAGCAGAGTAAGACAGATAAGCAGTGGCAAACAAAATTGTGACAAAAATAAAAAAGAGTGCTCTGCTATGAAAACCATACTGTATGGGAGAATTTAAGCTTGGAACTCAAAAGATCCAGATTCAAAGTGTAGGTCTGCCACTCATTGTTTTTGTGACCTTGGACCTCAGTCAACTCACCTATAAAAGCACCACCTGTCTCTTAGACCTGTCATGAGAATTAAATGAGGTGAAGGATACAT
This sequence comes from Furipterus horrens, assembly GCF_987537825.1. NCBI lineage: Eukaryota > Metazoa > Chordata > Mammalia > Chiroptera > Furipteridae > Furipterus > Furipterus horrens. The sequence continues at coordinate 39,256,162 of NW_028327173.1, forward strand.
TGGCTGTTCAATGATTATTAGTCCTCCTTTTCCACTTCCTTACCATACCCCATAATCCTCTCACTGTAAGTGAAGGGTTTCTAGGGTCATAATGTAAAATCCCAACCTCCACCCCTCCCCAAACCTGCTGTTAATGGGATCACTACAGAGAGCAATGGCTCATGGTCAGGTCCCCAGCCCAATTAGCACAGAGTCCTAATTCTGCTTCCCTGACCTTTCTGATACCACCCAAATATTTTAATTCCCTTTATTCCCAACAGTTTCCCAATCTAGTTTGAAGCAAAACTTGAATTCTTAGAATCCTGACATTGGAGGGACTTTCTTATACATCCAGCACAGAACTTCCCTGAGATGAATTCCACAGATCACTTGTTCTACTGGGTATTAACTAGAGCAATACCAGGTACAGTATGTCTCTCCTGGGGTGTCCAATGCCCCTTTGCATATTAAATGAGTCAAGAAGACCTGCAGTGGAGTCATGTCCTTACCTTTGTTTCCCCACCATCCTCAAGTGCTGACTATAATTCCCTTTTTGCAGAGGACCTAATAACATTTTGCAAGACCAGTGCATTACAAAATACAGTTTCAGAAAAGTGGTCTCACTGATAACATTTTGTGTACAGAAGCGGCTTCTAATCCACAGAAACTCTTGCTAAAACCTTAAGGAACCCAGAAGGTGATAGAATGTTGATCATTCTTCAGTTCAACACTTTCATACCACCTCTGGGGAGCGTGAGGCTCAGAGATGGCAAGTGACTTTCCCAAGGTTAGCCAGTAAGCTGGTGGCACAAGGTAAACCTGAACCCAGTTTCCTGAGCCCCACACCAATATTCTCTCTGCAACCACAGGGCCCTTCTTTTTTCAGTGTAGGCCACAGACTGAAAAGTGAGAGGGTTTACCTAGTATGTTCATCCATTTATTCATTCATTTACAAATCATCCTATGTGCAATAAAATACAGTAAGTACTAAATACAATAAAAGCTCAAGAGTTCACACTCTAGTTTGAGTTACAAATGAACAAATAGAAAACACAGTGCAGCTGATCTCAGAGAGCTATGTACAACAAAGTAGAAAAATAGAGAAGTCTCCCAGAAGAGGCTGATTGTGGGAGGAGAAAAGAGGCACCTACCATGTGATTAAGATCTGGGGTGGAGGACTGAAGAGGACATCCTAGACAGAGGACAAGGCTTGTGCAAAATCGTGGAGTCTGGGAACAGCATGGGGAGCTTGGAAAGGTGCTAAAATGGCTCACTTGGAAACAGCATAGAGAGAAACCTTATTTCTAAACCTTGGGATCAGTCACTTGCCCTCCTACCCTTCTTTATTTACTAATTTATTCACTTGTTCATTTATTGACAAATATTGATTAGCATTTACTATGGCTTCCAGAGATGTGTAATACATCAACAGGTGCTTTCTAGCCACCCTGCCCCAACATCTACTTATCTCCTCTCTCCTCTACACACACACACACACACACACACACACAGTAATTTTCTTGTTCTTAGCTTAATAACCACAGTAGAGGACAGTACCTGTCTTAATTGTAAGAGAGACTCCATCAATTAGAACTCCCCATGGCTTGTTAAAACTCTCTACTGGCTTTTAAAATTACCTGCTCCCCTGGCTCTGGGCAGTTCTCACGGTTCACAACTCGCCACAGCTCTCTGCTCTTCTCCAGGACCTTCCCAAGGTAATAACTGCCTTTTAGATGGTTGCTATTTTCCTGTGCCATGAATGTGAAAGAGAGTTCAGTCTCCATCCAATGTGCCCACTGGATGCTACAGTATTCCAGTTACTTTCCAAAACTGCAGAAATAGTTCATATAGATCAGGACCAATTCCTTAATAGATTACTTGCCCTTGAGATTAAAGAAATGCTGTTTGCTTTGAGATGAAAGATCTTCACTTTTCTCATGAGACTTTCCTTTGGAGAGATAAAGCATTAAATGCCAGCAAAGCACTGAGCTTGGTAGTAAGAAATAATTAACTCTGACTTTTGATGGATTAGTTTTACCCTTCTGAGATTTTATTAACTATCAGTAAAATGGAGATGGTAGGATCTACCCCACAGGATTGTTACTAGCATTAAACTAGAAAGCATGGGTAAAGCACCTGATATATACAGTAATGGTTGTTCAGTGACTGTAATAGATTTTCTTTAGTTTCAACCACACAGTATGTGCTTCTTGACCAATTATGATGTCTCAAGTCTCCAAAGGCAGCCAAGGACAAGAATTTAATAATTGGCTTCCTTAACTATTTCCTTGAATTAGTAACTCATTAATGTACCTGCCAGCTAGATGTTACACATTTTTTTGTGGATCAAATTACAGATGCTATATACTGATGGGAAATTCCACATTTAATTAATAATTTATTAATGAAGTCAGAATGGGGATTGTTTTTTTGTGGTCATCCATTTGAAAGTTCTACTTCTTAAAAAAAGCTCTGACTAGTAAATTAAGTTCTGTAACTCTAACTTTTCCCAACATCATAATTATAAATGTTATTAAAAATATCATGAAAATCAATGAGATAAATGTATATACAGCACAATTCTTCTCAATGTTATTTCCCTAGTATTAAAAATAAATAAAAGACAATTAAAACTCTTGGTGCCTACCAGCAGTTAGATAGTGTTCAGGAAAAAGAAATGAAAACAAACAAAAGAAAAGAAAAAAAAAAACAAACTCAAAAAGTTAGCTGTAAAATAAAGAAACATTCATTATGAATTTTATTACTCCAACTACTGTAAACTGTGTAGGAATCTGAGCTGCAAAGCTACCCATTAAACTGTCTGCTCTTTCCTGTTTAAACAAGGCCCCTCTTGGGTCATGGCTGCTTGAGCCTTCATGGGTCTGCATCCAGGAAGGAAGACGTTTCTACGGTAACCACTAAGGCCTCTTCTGGAGGCCAGGGTCTGGTGCAAGTGACAAACCCCAGTTCCCCTGATAATGTACAGAAAGGTAGCAGCCATGATGTCCAGGCAGGAGCAGAATGAGAGCATTCAGGCGTGAAATCCCTTTCAATTGGTGGTTTGTTTTCCCCGATGGAGAATTCACTTTGTGTGGCTCTTTTGAGAAATGGCTGATCTAGGCTCAGTGATGTGTAAATAATAAGTGTTCCAGAAGGAAAGATATTTCTGTGATTTGGAAGGGGAGGTTGTTGGCATCCCACTGTAATTTGGTTTCAGTTTTTAGAAGGCTTAAAGTTGTAAGAGACCATAGAGCCTTATTTATAAAATGGGGAAGAGATCATGAAAAAAGGAGAAAAAAAGAAAGATTGTCAAAGTTATAGAGTGGGGTGGCTGGCATCAAAACATATCCTAAGCTGATGAGTAAGGCTTGCATTGTATAATTGTGACTGTCACAACAGAGTATGGGAAGTTCTCAAATGAAGAGTTGGACAAGAAGCAATGGGATATAAAACAAAAAAAGAGAGAGTTTGAGTTAAGAATCAAATAATTAACAAAAGTTGCTCTCGTTTATTTAGCATGACAATGTGCTTAACACTTCACGGGCATTGTCTCATTTAATCTTCACAACGACCCTTTTGGGTGGGTACCATTACTGGCCACAGTTTTTAAAGAGGAAGAAACAAGCATAGAGAGATTAGTCACCTTCCCACACAGCTAGTAGATAGCAAGGTCAAGATTCAAACCCAGGTCAGACTAATTCTTAAACCCATGCTCTCTATTGACTATTGGTATGGTGCCTTCCATAAATGAGAACAAGAATATGGCATGTGGGTAAACTGGAAACACTGTTTTGGGGGAATAAAGTAGCACAGGCCAAGGCATAAAGGTACAGTGGATGTTGTCTCCATCTGGCACTTACCAATTCTTAGTGGCACTATCTATCTCCCACAGCCTTGTCTAGGAATAAGAAAGCTTCAGCATCGCTTCCTGATCCTAAGAAGTTGGTCCTGGCCATCGTGGGTCAATCTGAGACTGACACAATAATAAAAATCCTTCAACAGCTGGTGGCCTGGATGCAATCCCTATATCCTTCATGGAAGTCAGAATAATAAAATATTCATAATCAACCATTCTCTTTTTCGCAACTCACTTCTTAAAAAAAAAAAAAAAAACCCTGATGAATTGTTTATTTCTGAAAGTTTCAATTTAATGTTTTTCAACCAGGATTGACCTCAGGTAAGTGAAACCATAGAAAGTAAAACTATGGATGTGAAAGGACTACTGAACTTGAAGATCATCCATTCCCCTTTATTCCCTGGAGAAAAGATTCATGGGAGCAGTTTCAGTGTGTGTGAAGGATAGAGTACCTGTGGTAATTGAAATGTCAAGCTTTCCCTGGATCTCGAATATTTTTTCACTTTATTTTTATTGTTTTCCTTATTACAAATGTCGCCCCCCCCCCTTCCCTCTGGTGATCACCATGCTGTTGTCTATGTCTATGGATTATGCATATATGTTCTTTGGTTAATCCATTCACATTCTTTCATCCAGTCCCTCCTCTGCTACAACTCACTTTTATAGCCAGTGGGTTTCTGGAAGCTCTAATCATTTAGATCTCTCTTCATTTCAGACTGTCACAGTATACAGAATTTCCTTCTCAATTTCTTTCCACGGAGACATGTAGACCCTTGGTGTCTAGAGCCAAAGTGGATCCAGTCAGTAAAAAGTCTTTCACAAAAAATCCAAGGTTGAACTTGATGGAAAAATTGCCTGTCCATTATAAGACTACATCAGTCCATGCCAAACAGTGAAAAAGGAAAGTTAATCAGATGCCAAGGTCAAACTAGCTATGGTTGGGTAAAAACTATCCAGGTTATAATAGTCAAAATTAAGTACTTGCTCTGTAGACAACAATTTACATACATCTTATCCTCTTCACAACCCTTCTTTGCTATTATACAGATGAAGAAACAGTCTCAGAATGGTTCAGTTGCTTGTCTAAGATCATATAAGGGCAAGTGGCTAAGCCAGAATCTCTACCCAAAGTTCTTTGATCCCTAAACCTTTATTCATTCCATATTACGTCAAAATCATTAATCCAGTAGTTGGTTAGAATTACAATGTTTGTCATTATTTTGTCCTGGGTTCCACAGAAATCCATGCTTAAAAGAAATGTTCATGCTTTGGCAGGCAAGTTTCTGTGTGTCCCAGGTGCTATCCTGGGTCCAGAAAATTTAAAGACTGTCTCATTCTGTAGATTAGTTAGTCAGTCAGTGAATGTGTTTGAGTGTCAACTATGTGTGAGATGCTGATGTTAATTGGGTGAACAAAAATCATGAATGACTCCCATACCATACTGGGTGCCATCAAGAAGTGGTACAAGGAGCCAGGAAAGGATAAAATGGGTGAGGAAAGGAAGACCTGATGTTGTCATTAAAGTCAGAGAAGGGGGTCCCTGAAAAAGTGATAACTAGGCAAGCCTGGGTTAAAACTTGGGGCAGAGGGAAATAAGCTGAAGAAAGTGATAAAAATAGGAGGAAAAGGGACAAGTAAAACAGGCAACTGCATATAAGAGGGTGAATCGGTATTATGGCCGGGAAAGACACCGTGCTCTGGAAACAGAGGAAGGGGAGCTCAGCTGCCCAAGGTTGGGTAGTTGGAAAACACTTTCTGGAGATAGCAATATGTAAACTGAGAACTGAAGAATGCACAAGAATCCAACAGAGGAAGAATTGTTTGACTAGTGCACACAGAAGAAATAGAATACACAACAATCCAGAAATAAGAAAGCATGGGGCATGTTTGGGGAGCCATGAGTACTTATATGTGTCATGGGGACTAAAAAAACAACAAAACAAAGACCTGGATAAGGCTAGGGATATTAAAGAGAGTGACATTAGTGGTTATTAATAACACTACTGAGGAACATTATTCTAATGGCAAACTCAGAGGTCAGAGATTTGTTCTCATCGATGTTAACAAGGCAGGTGGCAACATCATGAAAGGAGGGCAGAGCGGGAAAGTGAAAACATTTTTAAAAGGAGTTAATATCTACTGAGCACCTACTAAGTGCTAGATACTGTCAGGTAGAGCTCCATTTGATGGATGAGGAAACTGAAGCACCAGAAAGTAAAGCAATCTGGCTAAGGTCACACATGCAGTAGGCAGTGAGCCAGCCTTCATAGTCTAGTCTTCCTGGCCGACTTCTGGAACTGTCTTGTGTCTCCATTTCCAAGAGCTTTCTAGTTTGACCAGAATATTACCCAAGTGGGTGACTAAGACTGGCAAACACTAATGGCATTAAGTCAGGACTCTTATCTGTAAATGACAAGAATCTAAATTCAACAAGCTTAGGTAAATGGTAGATGGTAGATATGTCAGAATTGAGAAATAATTAAGGAAATATTTAGTACTCGGGCATAAGAGGGGCAGGAGTTCATCTGGGCATGGGGAACAGCAGCTCACTAGGGTCCTCGATCCCTCTTATCTAACTCTCTATCCATGGGCAATTTATTCTCTTTTACTACCAACTATTTTCCTTGCAGCAGAAGCTTTGCCCACAGTTGAGGCCTCTACCACTACAGACCTGCTCTCTGCTTTGGTTTTTAAACTTAAGGGAAGATCTGTGATGGGCCCAGTGCGGGTCAAGTGTCCACCCATGAATCAATCAATTATAACTAGGGAAACAAAGGTGGCCACTAGGGCTTCATTCTTTTGTGTTGAGAGTCATTCTCCAAAACTTTTTGTGAGTCAAGAAGCCACTCCGAAGAGTATCTACTGAATTTATAACAGTATTTATCATTTATAGGAGATTTAATGAATGACAGCTCTGAGCTGAGAAAGCACATTGTTTTATCGTTTCTGATTCCCAAAACAACCATGAAACATAGTGATCTCCAATTTATGTATAAAGAAGCTGAGACTCAGAGAGGCCTATTGATTTGGCCAAAGTTCTACAGCTAGTAAGTGGTAGGGGCAAGATTTGAATCTTGGGCTGTCTGACTCCAAAGTCATGCACTTAATTCCCACACTTAACTACACTCTACTGCCTGTGGCTGATGACTTACACTTTGGCCTCCTTGGCAACTAAAAAGATCCACTGTCAAACTGTATGGTCTTGGACAATACCCCTAATCTCTCCATGTCTCATTTTTATTATGTTCAAAATGAGAATAATAGTTTCTGCTTGCCTACTTTTATGATAATATGATTAAGTGATGCTGAAAGTGAAAGTGCTTAGAAAAAGAGCGACATAGTAGCAAAGTGAGGTATTATTATTATTTATTTCTCATAATGCCAGGATACTATGATTTTGAAACTTTATATAAAGCAAAATTTATCCTTTAAAATAAAAGTGTATTTGTAAAAAGCCAATAGGCAGACCCAAGTGTTTTAGGCTACATTTTTTTTTCGAACTCTTGATTGACAGAATTTAACTAAGGAAACAGAGAATAAAGTTAATTTATCCTGGATCCAAATGTTGGACTCCTCTTGGTTTTTTAAAAAACAGACATAAACAGTGTTCCTCTGGATTCGTTTTGCACTGACACCACCTGGTTTCTGCTTATTTTTTCATTTCACCCAGTTCACAGTGATACTGGTTTCTGCTGAACGTTCTCATGCTGTGAAGTACTGATTAACAAAGAAAGTGAAACTTTTCTTTAACTTGGCCAGCAACTTCTGCCCTGCTGCAGTATCTCAGATGGCAGTCCTTTAAGGCATCAAGGGTCCGTGGAATAACCTCTAGTCCTTAGAAAATACCTGCATGACTCTAATGGAAGCCTTTGTCAGCCAGCATTATGGTTATAGCCCATCAATTACAGATTTGTCCAAACAAGGACTGTGGTTTAACCCTCCTGCTCCTCAATGCATACATGTCATCAAGCAGCAGGTGAGGTGAGGGACATCCCCAGGACGTCTCCAGTCTCGGTCCTCTTCCATGCTGTGTCACGGCCTTAGCCCAGGTCTTCACACCTCCATTCCAGGTGGTTTAAGTAGCTTGCTAACCAGTCATCCACCTCCATGGGATGATGTCAAAGCACAGGTCTGACCATGTCAGTTCTGCATCATCCTTCTGTGGCTCTCTATTTGCTAGATAACAAAGTCCAAATTATTTAGTGGTGTTCTCTATAATTGGACTCCTACATATCCTTCTAGCATCATCACATTGCCATTGTCACCCCCTGCATGATCAGCACCCATCCTACTCTCTTATCATGGCAATGATACTTACTAGCATAAGCTCTCTTTTATAGGCCTACTGTGTGTCTGATTCTATGTAACACTTTTCCACAAATTCTCAGAAACCTCCTATGAGATACTTTAATACTTCTATTATACTGAGATTATGAAAGTTAAGAAACATGCCCAGGATCACAGAGCTGATGATTACTCAGGTGACAAAGCAGAGACCCAAAGCCAGGTCCACCTGACTCCCAAATTCTTTCTACTTTGCCACATGGCCATTCTGAAATACTGGCAGTTCTCTGAAGAAGCAATTGCTCTTGCCTTTCTTTCACGACTGGCTGACTGCTACCCATCCCCTAAGATTTGGCTCAGGCATCACTTCGGGGTGAAACTCTGAATAATTGCTGATGGAGAGATGGAGGAAAAAAGTAGAACCAGACTGGGAGGAAGGAAACTGGATGAGTCTCTACACTCCTCTCACCTAAGCTTCCTTGTCTATAAAACATGGATAATAACCCACACCCTGCCTACCACCTGGAGTTTCGGGGGAGGATCAAATGGGATTTTATATTTGACACCACTTTGCAAACTATCAAGCCCCATGTAAATATAAGTTATTTTTAATTGTTATATTAATTAAATAATTAAATCTCAGCTTTAAAATAAATCTTAGAAACTACTGTTAATGACTATTAATCAAAATGTATGTTGATGGTAATTACGCTAATTAAAATTCTCAATAATAATGATAATTAGCCCTGATACTGAGAAGTGGCTCATCAGGTGTGGGCTAGCATGAAACTGGGAAGTAAACATCACAAGTGAGAACTGGCAGAAGTCCACAGAACCAAGCTAATGCACTAGACGAGCAGATTCACCCTGTTTGCCCTGACTGAAAGTTCTGCTGTGCTGAGGTGGAAGCACTTGATAAACACCGAAAGCAGCTATTGTTACACAAGCTGTTGAGGTCATATAGCTGTATGTGCATGTACATCGCTGTGTGGTGACACTTCCACATTAAGCTTCACCGTATTGAACTTCTCATGGACCACGCATCTCCCTAACAACACCTACTCATCACGTTGCCCATGACTCCCGACAAACCCCAGATCCTTCATGGCCGGGTATATGTAGCTTGTCTTCAGTGAAGTCTTCCTAGTCGTAGGGGCTTCTTTCCTTTGTGCCCCTCTTCACCTCTCCAGGGCTCCACTCTGGAACTTATTGTCCCAGTTTCACCACTTACAAGCTGTCTTTCTTTAAGAAGTTACTTAAAACATCTTTATGCTTCAGTTGCCTCATCTATAAAAGGAGAATAATAGCAGCAGAGACCTTATAGTACTGTTTTGAGAGCTAAATAAGATATGTAATTCTTTTAGAATAAGATTAGACACATGGTACTTGATTGATGTTATTATTATTATTAAGTATTTGTTTCTATATATATTGCTTTGCCAGACTGAATTTTTGTGTCCTTATCTTTTGAACTTGGCACATAATAGTTGCTCCTTTCATTGTTGTTACTAAAATGGAAATGGATGGAGGCTGTTCTTAAGGAAACTCTTTGGACAAGAGTAGAGGTAGTGGAGTGGAAAAGACATCAATCATTAAATCAGATTTGGTTCAAATCTTGGCTCTTCTGCTTCCTTAAACATTGGCTTTGTGCAAGTCACTTCCCCTTCCTAGGACTCAGTTTCCTCATCTAGAAAATGAAACTAATAACCCTTTGCCTACTTCCTTACAGGCTCCACAATGGGATTGGAATAAGGATACAGATGTGAAACTGCTTTGTAAACTGAAAAGCACTAATCAAATAGAAGATATTTTCACCATTATCAGAACCATCTGGAAGTTGTTTAGACTTACAAATTGATAGAATCAGTCAACACCTACTTGACTTACACAAAAGCAGTTGTTACGCTTGGGTAATTTTTTTAAAGCCCTTAACCCTTTCTATATTGCAAGTCTTTTCTCCATGTTCACCCTAATTTGGGGATTTTCACATTTCTTTTCCCAAAGACTAAATAACGATAGGAATTGAGAATATAGCTAAGGCTAAAACTTCACTAAAGAATTTGTTTCTATTTCTCTCAAGGGAGTTTCTAGAGCCCTGGCTAATAGCAGAGTTATGAAATGCATCTCAATTCACAGGTTTCCTTGAGGTATTAAGAAGTTCAACCTCAGGAATTACTTTATGATATAGGGAGTTTAGATTAAGATGGCCAGTAAGTTTGGAAAAAGAAAGAACCATCAAGATGACAAGAACACTTGAGCAGGAGTCTTAAATCATAAATCTTAATCTAGTTCTACAACCTGCTAGTTTGAACATTTTCCCTATCTGGACTTTAGTTTTCTAGGTAAAATATGGATAGCCTCCCTTATTTCATTATCCGTGGCCATACAACAAATCATCCCCAAATTTAGTGATTTAAAATATCAACAATTTGTTGACATATTGTGAGTTGTCTTGCCTGGGCCCACTCATGAAGCAACATTCAGCTGGTGGGTTAATTAGGACCTAAACCCAAATGACACAGCTAGGGTTCTGACTCTCTTTTTTCTGTAAAGGGTCTTTCAAACCTAAGGAACTAGACTGGGTCTCTTCACATGCATGGTGTTCTGAAAGAAAGTAGAAACTATGTGATTTCTTAAGGCATAGCTTTACACAGGGTCACTTCCTCAGTATTCTAGGGTTGGGGAAACAGACTCCACCCTTTGATGGGAGGAAGGCAAAGTCAAATTACAAAAGGGGACGACGTCACAGGGAAATATGTTTTTTTGGGTGGCCTTTCTTATGCCAATTTGATACACATAGAACCCTGTCTTGCCTCCAGGGTTTTTTCAAGTACCAAGCTAATATAATTAATGACCCTTAGCAAAGGATGAAGTGTTATGTCATACAGATTGGAGAGCATTCAATTTTTGCTCTACTATTTGTATTATTTAACTGGTCTTAAGATGGTCTGGGTTAAATTTTCAGAATTTTGATTCTTCACTGGTTGAGTGTATGAGAATATAAAGGAAATTATCCTAGACAGGTAATAGGATTAGCATATTATCATTTCACAGCCCATAATAAATTAGTAGATACAGGCTTTAAGCATCAATGACTGCTAACATCACAAAAACTAAGACAATTAGATATTATGTGTCTATTGAGGAATACAACATCACCTATGAAGTTGTCTTGCCAAAATAAACAGTTGGACCTGAATCTGATCAAGCTTCTAGCTGCAACTACCAATTTCCAGGAAATATAGAAGAAGAGCATGTTTAATCATACCACAAAAGTATAATCAGTAAAATACAGGCTGGAAATACTACAGGAAAATAATTTGTTTTCTTTTTCAATAAGTAAGTTACAAGGAGAAAAAGTATGTTTTAAAAAAGCATATACATTAAGAGAAACCAATAACAGTGTGTGGAACTTATTTATATTCAAGTAAACTTTTTAAAATTATGACATTATGAGATCAACCAAAATTTTGTAAACTGAATGGATAATTAATAAAATTAAGGGATTGAAGCTAATTTTACATGTAAATTGGTATTGTGGGTATGTATTTTTAAAAGACTCTTTAGCTTTTAGAGTACATTTTGAGGGTTTACCTGGTAAATGATATTAGAGCTGTCTGGAAAAACCCAGCCATTGTTAATATAACAAGAATGGTTTACACAACGTTGATGTAACCTGAAAGCCAAGGGTAGTGGACTGGAATTCACATGATGAACAATGATGACTTTACTGTGCTAGTCAGTGGGGGTGGTAGACGCCATCGAGTTGAGTGAGCATGTGCACCGTGTGGCTGTCATAATAAAAAATGACTGAGCAAGTAGAGCAATGAATCTGTGTCAAACTTTGCATTAAGCTTGAACATTCCTCTGTGGAAACTCTTTGGATGATTAAGAAGGCTTTTAGAGATGACGCAATGAGTGCAGCACAGATAAAAGTGTGGCACAAACACTTCAAAAATGAGAATCTGTTGAAGGTTATTGGCATTAGGAAGGCCTGCAACAAGCAGAACATCTGAGAATGTTGAACATATACAGGCTGCAATCAACAAAGATCAGCAACGGACAGTGCAAGAACTAGAAGCTGATCTGGGGATTCTAAAAACTACTGTGTCTATGATTTTGACACAGGATCTTGACATGAAATATTATGTGGCGAAATTTGCTCTGTGATTCCAACAAAGGATTTTGCAGCGTGTTTTGAACAGTGGAAGAGACACTGGGAGAACTATGTGAGGTCCCAATGTGCATACTTTGAAGGGAAATGAGGCCTCATTGTCCTATGTACAATATTTCTTGTATCTTCTTCAATAAATGTCTGTATTTTTCTAGTGCATGGCTGGATACTTTCTGGACAGACCTCATATAGTAGATAGGATACAGATGAAAGAAGAATGTTCATGATATGATAACTGTTCATGACAGGTGATGAGTACCTGGGCATTCATAATATAATTCTGGCTGTTGTAGTATATGTTTGAAATACTTCATAGAAGTATGTTTTTATTTATTTATTTTTTAAAGAGTTAGGCAACAAGTCAGACAGTAGTAGCAGCTCCCAACTCCCCTCTCCTTAAGTGAATGTTCTTTGAAAATTCATTTTACTTCTCTGAGCTCACATTTCCTTACCAATGAAATAGGGATAATCTCCCTCATTTATTTTCTAGTGATGCTAGGAGGACCAAATCAGTTCATAAATGCAAAAGCATTTCATAAACCAGGAAGAGCTACACAGAATGCAAGGAACTGTTTTTGTTACTATCACTATTGACCTTGAAAATAATTTAGATCTGTTGGCCTCTGTGGCCCCCTTAGTAGCACTATCTCTTTATACTTAGTCTCTTCTCATGAGAAATTAAGCACAATGGACTCAAAAACTCATTAGGCAGTGACAATGACATTGGGTCTGAAGATTATTTTTTAAATTTCATCTTTTGTCTTTATCTTAAATCTAAGTAAGGAGAACTTTTGCTTCTGGTGAAGATGGAATAACAGGAACTAGATTTACTCTCTTGCTATATACAGAAGAAAAAAAAAAGTAGGATACAAACAAGTTGATGCTCACAGTTTGTTTACTACCTTCAAAGAGTTTCCAGATCCCCTAAAAAAGAAATATAAATATCAAGATTAGAAAGGAAGAAGTGAAATTGACTTTATTCACAATTGACACCATTATCCAGGTAATAAATCCAATACAATCTACAAAAAAAATTTTAAAAAAAAGAGCTACTAGAACTGAGTTTAGCAAAGCTTTAGAATACAAGACTGATAGTACAAAGATCAATTGTATTTCCATATACTAGAAATGAAATATCAGAAATTAAAAAATTTTAAATATATCACTTCTAATAGCATAAAAAATATCAAATATTTATAAATGAATCTGAAAAAGTTGTGAAATAGTTATACACTGCCTGAGGGAGTGGTGGTGGGGCTGGGTGGAGGGGGGCAAAGGAGTAAAATTGGGATAACTGTAACAGCATAAAAATATACTTATAATTTTAAAAAATTCTACTCTGAGTGGTGTGGCTCAGCGAGATGGGCATTTTACCACAAAGTGTAAGGTTGCTGGTTTGATTCCCAGTCAGGGCACATCCTTGGGTTGTGGGCTAGGTCCCCAGCTGGGAGCATGTAAGCGGTTGCTGTTTCTCTGGCACATTGATGTTTCTATCCCTCTCCCTCTCTCCCTTCCTTCCCCTCTCTCTAAAAATATATATATATATAATCTTAAAAAATAGAATAAATGAATAAAAGATTCCAATTCTTCAAAAAAAAATCTAAAACTTCTAGATGGAAACAGAAGAGACAACATTTGTGACCTTGACGTCAAGAAAAGGTTCCTTGAATCCAGCAAAAGTGCAATCTATAAAAGAACAAAGCAAACTGCTGACTGTAGGAGCTGCTCTGCTGGTGAAGTAACTGCCAGGTGGTCACTTGGATCCTGGAGAAAAAGCAAAGACTTTAATGAAAATTCCTGTGTAAAATCTTTACAGCTCTCTGAAGAAAACCAAGATTCATATGGGTTTTCTGTTATTCCTCAGAGGCAGAAATGCTGTATCTAAAGTAAACAAAGTATGTCCACAATTCTCTCTCTCTCTCTCTCTCTCTCACACACACACACACAAACATACAAATCTTTCCACTTTATTCCCAGATTGTATCCAAAATAAAAGGTGACCACTGTTATTGCCCAGATCAATAATTCAGTTATATACGAGCCACGCTGGAATGAAGCCACATTGGACTTAGATTCTGGGGTGTCTGTTAAATAGTCAACACATTTCCACTTGGCTCATGCCTTCATTCGTTCACTAAACTAATATTTACTAAGCACTTCTTATGCCCCAGATACTCTGCTGGGTACTCTAGATGCCGTGCTCACATTCTGGCAAGGAGGACTGACAAAATTGTTCCCACTACAGTACCTTTGTACATCCCTTCTGCATGGAATTGTTTTCCCCTCCTCTCTTCACCCAGACAGCATACTACAAAGTCAGCTATATCACATCACTTAATGTCTCCAAAATGCATTCAGCTTCCTACTGAAAAGTAGCCAAATTCTCCAGCATGACACTACTTCCTCCCCAGGATTATCTGGTTTCCAACCATCTGTCTGTATTTGTATCTTATTAAATATGCATGTTTATTTATGATGCAGTCATGATGGTCTTTTCTCCACCAACCAGACACATCTTGTCTTTTCTTCTTCCACCTTGTATCCTTTCCTCCAATCTCCCTCTGGTGAAGTTCTCATATGATTCAAATGCAGTTCAAATGCCATCTTCTCTGTGGAAGCACCCTTTCTCTTTGGAAGGAATCTCGCCTTCTTTTCTGCTTCCACTCCACATGCTTAGATTTCCTTTTTGTGCACATAAGTCATTCTGCTTAGCATCACCATATATACTTCCATATTTCCCAGTAGATTTTAAGTTCCTATGAGTCAGAAGCAGCTCTGAAACTACCTCCAGCATAAGGTAAGCATTTAATAAAGTTTGGCTGCACTAATGTCCTGATACATCCACACAGGAGATCCATTTCTATTATTCCTCACTTCCTCTGGTGGGTCACTAGGAAAGCACTAAGATATTTTCCTCTTGAAAACCAGGCTGCGGTCTTCCTCCCTTCAGCTCTGATAATTTATTCATTATTCAAATATTTATTGAACACCTGTCATATTTTAGACACTTTGTTAGGCACTGGGGATACAGAAACAAATCTTTGTCCTCATGTTGCTTATATTTAAGTGAGAATTAGACAAAAATAAATAAGTATAAATGAAGTACACTGAGTGTTGAAGAATACTGTGTAGAAATATAAAGCACAAAGGGAGATAGAGAATATATTGTATGCTGGAGGGTAAGGTGATATTTTAAGGAGTGTTTCTACAGGGCCTTTATTAGAAGGTGAATTTGGAACAAGGACTCAAAGGAAATAAGAAAATGAGTCGGCACATACCAAGGTATAAGGCATTCCAGGATGAGGAAATGTCTGGTACCAAGGCCCAGAGTTGGTAGCCATGTCAATAATCCAAGTTAGAGACAAGGATCATCTGCTTCAGAGCAGCATGTTTTAGGATCAAATCTGAAACTAGTGTGGATAGAGCAGTGTAAGTGAAGGGGACAGTGAGGGAGAGTATGGAGAGTCTGAAAGGTCATTATGAGGACTTAGACCTTCTCTCTGTGTGAGATTGGAAGCCACTGGAAGGTTTTGAACAGCAAAAGGAGATCAACTGACATAAGTTGAACCAAGCATAAGTTTAGTTGTGGTGTTAGAAAGACAATAGGGAAGCAAGAACAGAGCAGACAGAGACACATTGGTGTACTAATCTAGCCAAGAAATAATGGAGGCTTAGGACAGAGTGGTGGCTACTGTGAGATAAGAGGTGGACAAATTCTGGGTATATTTTGAAAGCACATACTGACTAATTAAATGTGGGTATAAGAAAAAGAAGACACAGTAAAAGCAGTATGTTTTGGGGGTATGAGCAACAATATGAAAGGGATTGTTGGGGTTTTTACCCAAAGATACTGAGATATATTTGACATGCAACATTGTGTAAGTTTAAGATGTACAACATGATCATTTGATACACATTATCTATTGAGAAATGATTACCATAATAGGATTACCTAGCACCTCTCTCACCTAACATATTTACCTCTTGTGTGTGTGTGTGTGTGTGTATGAAGAACACAAGATCTGCTCTCTGAGCGAGTGTCCAGTATATAGTACAGTTGTTAACTATAGTCGCCATGATGTATTTTGGATCCCCAGAACTTATTCATCTTATAACTGGAACTTTGTATCCTTTGACAAAAATTTCCCTTTTCCCTGCCCCAAACCCCTGTCAACCACTTGGCATAATGCCATTAGATTCATCCATATTGTCACAAGTGGCAGGAATTTCTTCTTTCTCATGCTTAAATAATATTTTATTTTATATGCAGATAGAAATAGATAGAGCTAGAGTTAGAGTCTCACATCTTTATCCATTCACCTATAAATGGACATTTAGGTTGTTTCTATATCTTAGCTATTATGAATAGTGCTTCAGTGAACATGGGAATTCAGATATCTCTTCAAGAAGCTGATGTAATTTATTTTGGCTTATACCTAGAAGACAGATTGCTAGACCATATATTAGTTCTATTTTTAATTTTTTGAGGAACTGCCATACTGTTTTCCATAGAGGCTGCACCAATTTACATTCCTCTTAACAATGTGCAAGGGTTACCTTTTTCCCGCAGCCTCACCAACACCTGTTTTCTGTGTTTCTTTTTTTTTTTAACAGTAGCCATCCTAATAGTTGTGACATGATATCTCATTGTGATAGACTGTGAGAGAAAAAGATCTTGTGCAAGAATGAGGGGGTTGGAGGGGTTCAGTTGTGGGAAACTGAAGTCTGAGATACTTCTATCATCCAGGTGAGATGTCAAGCTGGAAGGTAGAAAGGAGAGCCTGTCATTCACTGAAGAAATTAGAGCTAGAAATATAAATTTAGGACATGTCAGCATAATGATAACATTTCACCCCATGAGACTGGATAACCTCATGAAGGGATGTAGATAAAAACGAAGCAGAGAAGAAGGCCTGAGGCCCAACGTAGGTTCACTCTGATGTTAAGAGGTCTGAGAGCTCATGAGAAACCAGCACGAAGAAGAAGTAGCCAGTGGGCTAGAAGGAAAACCAGGGGAGTGTGGCATATGGCAAAGTGAGGAAGAGATCAACTATGTCAAATGTTGGACCAAATAAAATGTGGACAGACAATTGACCATAAGTTTTAATAATGGAGAAATTGGTAATCTGGACAAGGAAAGGTTTTATGAAGAATATGATGAAAGCCTGATTGGGGGTAGGTTTTAGAGAAAATGAGATAAACAGAGCTGGTGACAGAGGGTAGCTAGGGCTGCCATTTGTTTGGGTTTGACTGTGGCTATCCCAGTCTTCCCCCATTGTCCAGTTAAAAGTGTCCCAATCTGGATGATAAATTATATAATAATTCTAAGTACAAAAAGCTCTTTCTAGGTCTCTAATAACATACTGTATCCATTTACCCATATAACAGCACACTTTTTCCTTTCTAGCTTTCCTGATGTAAATCATCTCTGCCAGACCAGAGAGCAAAGGGATGATCAGTCTCAACCATAACTACACAGTAGAATCACCTGGGAGCCAGGGCCCCACCCTCAATGATTTTCATTTCATTGATCTGAGGTGCAGCCTGGGTTTCTATCTCCTCCAGGACATTCTAAGGTATGTCCAGGGATAAGGACCACTGCCCTGGTTAACAAAGAAGCGAGCAGGTCAGTCTGAGTTGTTTTGTGAGTGAGAAATGAATGAATGAATGAATGAATGAATGAATGAAGGTTTAGACCACTGAGATAGACAGAGACATAAATAGAGAATGAGCATCACAACCAAACAATATGGGTTCGAATGGGTGATTTTTAAAGTCTCATCAAAACTTTAGGAATTTATGAATCTATGATGGTAGGGAATTTCCCACGTGACACATATTCTTGGGCACATTGTACCCATGCAAACCTTGCCTGGACATGAGTTGGGGCACAGGGAAAAAGTAGAGAATGAACTCCTTTATCTCTTACTTGCCCTCACTCCATTTTTACCTATGCTCCAGTTCCCCTAAGAAATTATGTCCATTCCTCAAACAAGTTATGTCCAGGGCTTAGCACATATTCTTTCAACTCCTGGAATATTCTTAATCTCCCTTCTTAAACTAGCTAAATTCTACTCATTCCTTAGGTCTCGGATACATAAGGTTTCCCATGATACCATTCCCCTCTATTCACCATCACTACCAAGTTTGAATTGAGATCCAATTATGCAGCGTCCCATAGCACCTTTTCCTTTTCTTCACTTCTATCCTTTTCACACCATATTGTAATTGTCACTTGACATATCTGTCTTCCCAACTACACTGCCAGGACCATTCCTATCTTTTTCAAAGCTCAATAATTCTTTGTTGAATAAAAATTAGTATGAGTTCAACCTAAAGGGTTGGTGTAAATATCTAAAACAAGCACTAAAAATTCACAGGTGCCAAATTCTCCTTGGAAATGTGACAGCCCCAAGGATGTCACACCTCACCCCAGCCTCGCTTTGCCTCACTGCCTTTGGTAGACATGTGCCTCACATTAACCCTGGTGCCTGTGACTTATGATTCATGCTGAAAGCACATCTGAAACCCTCATCTTTATAGCACTTTTCTGAGAAAATTACCCAATCTGGCAGTCCTTCTGGCCCCAAGGCCACTTGACAGATCACAATGAGCCCAGCCAGATGGGAGGAAGGAATGAACTCCACCATCAAATTGTCCAATGCCTCAAAAATGTTGGCTTTGGAATTGTGCAGGTCCTCTCTTGTGCATTGCCTAGAATCAGAGGAAGGTGTTCTCCTCCAGGCCAAGGCAGTGAGGTCTCTGTGTTTCTGGCTGAGGCCCCCCAAGCCAGCTTTGTCTCCACAGCAGAACTCTCTGCCAGGTGGGGTGTCACAGCTGTGGAATCAGAGAAGTTGTGCAAGAGGAGAAATAAGTTCCAACTCAGCAAAAGAACAAGTCCTGAAGAGAGAGCTGCAGAAGAACAAGAGTTCAAAGCGAGGCCAAGAATCATGAAGTAAAGCCCACGTGGTGAGAGCTAAGGATCTTAGCAACTGCAAGATGTAGGGAGAAGTAAATGAGGAGAACTCTAGGGGGAAGATTGAGGGTGTTCAGGAATCCACAAGGAATTCCGATGCTTTCTTACAACCTCAAGTTCGCTGTAAAACTTTCTAAAGAGTCAAGTTGTATATTAATTTATTCACCAAACATAACTCTCTTGATCTGCACAGCCACTCTAGTTTCTATTATTATTGCCATTTTAGAAATGAGAAAATAGAATTTCGATGAGATCCATAAGCAATCAAGATGGGCTTCATGCCCAGGACCTTCTGATCCAAAGCCCCTGTTCTGTATTAGAGCCCACCCCAAACCACCATACAGGCTGAGCACCACTAAGCAAAGTCACTCTCTTTTCTTATTTGTAAAACGAGGAGGCTAAAACCACTGAGATAATCTATGTGAAAGAATTTCATTAACCACAACGATTATGCAAATTTGAGTTACATGTGTTTTTTGCTTGCTCATTTGCTTAAACCTATTTTATTCCACAATGAGCCCTACTTGAGACCACACACAGTGATGTAACACTGCAGGATAATGTGAGTATCAGTCCGGATGTGCAGAGAGATAAATCTCCCTGCTTGATAAATCCTCATGGAGGAAGACTCTGCAAGTGCAAACAAAACCTAAGGACGCCACTCTCCCATTCATAAAATCATTCATTCAACACACCCTTATTAATTCCCTGCATTGGGCCAACCCTGAGTGTAGTACATAAATGATGAATAAAACACAGCTCCTGTTCTTAAGAACTTCAGGGTCTAGCAGAGAAAATAGACTAATAAGCAGGTCACTTTAAAAGTGTGCTCAGCAAGTTGAAATTTGGAGGACTGTGACAGAGGAGACCAAACCCAAGAAAGCACTCCTAGAGGCAGGAATTTCTGAGCTGTTTTCTGAAAAATGAACTAATCAACTAGGCAAAGTCTGGAGGTAAAAGAAGAGCAGGGTATTCACACCCACGGAAGAGAGGGTGTCTGAGTTGGCAGTGTTGTAGAACTGAAAAAAAAAAAAAGATTTGGCTGAAGCTTAAAGTTGTAGGGGAGAGTGGGGTGTGTATGATGAAGCACTCAGAGCTACAATAACTTCCCTGGCTCTGCTCATGAATGTCCTCATCCCAGAGACAGTGAAACTGTGGAGTCTCCTGGAGCCTTCAGGAGCCTTCTGCCTCACTCAGATCCATCATCTTCTTCAGTTGCTCCTACGAACAAGTCAGGTCTTAGCAACCTGGTACCTAAACCATGTCTCGTTTCCCTTATAAACAAAGCTGGAATCAGTTATGCCTATTTCCTTTAGACCAATACTGAATGGTTCAGGCTTTGGGTCAGACTGTCTCCCCTTCAGAGCTTGGCGTGACCACTTACCATACATTTTGTATTAACTGGGCAAATAATTTCTGTCCTTGTGCCTGTTTTCTCACCTTTAAAAAGGGGACAATAATAGCCCTTACCACATGAGGTTTGTGTGAGAATTAAATGAGACAATACATTATATAAATGACCAAGACAATCTCACACAGAACAATTAATTAATAAGTGTTACTTATTATCACTATTATAGTAATTGCCCAAAGCATAGCTTCTGCAATTCTGTCCACTCTATTTTTAATTTCAGTTCTTTACAATGACTGGGGAAGTATGTATAAAAAAATAAAAACAAGAGGAAATATACATAACAATCATTGATTAATATGGGGAAAAGAACACAAAAATCCAGACCATAAAGCCTCACATGACTGCTTGGTATAGTTTCAAGTTTGACGGCCAGTTTCCTGGCAGCCAAAGCAAAAAGGAAAACCAATCCATAATTACTTTCCCAGGACAGACTGTCTAAAAGAATTTCTTCCACAGGCTTCACACAGGAGGCACTTTGTGATGTAGTGAACAATATTTGCAATTGTGTCTTGATTATTTTGCTTGGGCTGCAAAAGATGTGCCATAGACTGGGTGGCTTATACAACAGAAATTTACTTTCTCACAGTTCTAGAGGCTGGAAGTCTGAGATCAAGGTGTTGGCAGTATTTTTCTTAGGCTCCTCTCCTTGGTTTATAGGTAGCCTTCTTCTCCCTGTGTCTTCACATAGTCTTTCCTCTGCATTTGTTCATGTCTAATTTCCTCTTTGTTTAAGAAAATTAGTCATAGTTGATCAAGGCCCACCATGATTACCTCATTTTATCTTAATTACCTCCTTAAAGGCCTTATCTACAAATACAGTTACATTCTGGGGTACTGGGTTTAGGGCTTTAACATGTGAATTTCACCTCCTAACAGTATCCCTACAGCAAAGGCAATGAGGACATAACCTGACTTAAATCTGCAAGGCCCTCTGATGATGCTATCCACTGAGCTTCTCTTGGCTCTCCTTGAGTCCAGAAGAGAACCCAGACCATCCAGGAAGGTGAGTGGACTGTTTAAATGTCAAAGATCCTTTGGGAAGGCCACATCCAGTGCTAGGAGGTAAAGGTAGATGGGAGAGATAGAGATTGTCCTTGCCACTGTGGGTCTAGAGGACATTCAGTCTTGGGTGCTGGTTAAAACCTTTAAAGGTATATTATTTTTAGGCATGTTCCTGTAGCAGTGATGGCTGGCTAAGTGCTTAAGAAAGGTAATTATATAAGTCAAGGATGAAGATCTAAACTGGGCCATGTCAGTGGAGACAGGTGCCAAGAGATGGGTGTGCCTCCTCTGACCTACTTCATGGTTACAGTTCTGAAAATGTCTCTCTCTACTGGACTGATAGTCAGGGAGGCATGGTGAGGATGATGAATGGGACAGGTTTGGAGAAGAGGCTTTGAGTTCTCAGTTGGTGACAGTCTGGGTTAAAGCCTCTGGAATAGGAGACAGTATGTTCTGCCACTGTGTTTGCTCTGTGACCTTGCCCTCCTGGAAAAGAAGAGCACCACTGATGGAGCACCTTCCTACCAGACACAGCATTAATAATAACCGTTCTAGTGCTATATCATGTAATCCCAAGTAGGCCTGTTAGTTAGAGGTTATTATCTGTAGTTAGGGATAAGGACACTGAGGATCAGAGGGGTAAATTGCACTACCTAAGGACACGTAGTAAGTGACAGAACCAGAATTGAACCAGAATCTGGTGACTTCAATACCTGTGACCTTAACTAAGATGCAGTCAGTGTCCCACTCATCGCCCTGGGGTGCTTTATGGTCAGCTGAGATTTCAGAAGTTAATAACTTTTGCAACAAGTGATACTAGTGTTAATTATCAATGACAGCAATGTTTGTGACCATACACCTTTCTGTTGCCAGAAGAAAATCCCGCAATATAAGTAGCTATTGACACAATGATGTTCTTGCCTTCTTGATGACAAATATCTCCCCAAACCATTTTCCTGAATAGGAGCACCAGAGTCCTTAGACTGCCTGAATTTCCATGGATGGAATTAAGACAGAAAACATACCTAAGTTATGGGTTACACAGGGCTTCACCACCTCTCAAACTCCTTTTTTCCTTGGGCCTTTAAAAATGAGGCAAAAGATGAAGTTTTGAAGTGTAAGAAGGACTAAATGTGTTGCTGGCTCTGAAAATGGAGGAAGTGGGGCATGACTCAAGGAATGCAATTGGCCCCCAGAAGCTGAGAGCTACTTCTGGCCAACAGTCAGAAAGGAAATGGAAACCTCAGTCCTACAACCACAAAAAACTAAATTCTATCAGCAACTTGGAAGAAATTCAAGCAGACTCATCTTCCAGAGCTTCCAGAAAGGAACTCAGCACCTTGATTTCAGCCTTATGAAGCCCAGCGCAGAACCAGCTGAGCCAAACCGTGCCCAGACTTCTGGCCTATAGAACTTTGAAATAATAAATGGTGCTATTTCTAAGGTCCTAACTCTATGTTATTTATTACAGCAGCAATAGAAAATAGAAAATTCTCAGCACAGCCCTGTGAAGGAAGAGTCATTGTAATTCCCATTTTGCTGATGAGAAATTGGGGCTAGGAATGGTTAAGCTCACCCAAGACCATACAACTAATAAGTGTACTTGATCCAGTCTGATTCAAGAACCTTTATTCCTAAAAACAGTCCCTGGTATGTAGTAGGTTCTCAATAAATATTTGTGAAATTAAAAAAAAAAAAAGGAAGGTTAGATGAATGAGTGGAGAGAAACACTGGATGTGAAATTCTAAAGACATAGAAAAAATTGTTACTTTTGTTACATTAAGCAGATCCAAACTGGCCATTTTAAGAATAGCCTGATGTAAGTTTCTTTGCATAAAACTAATACGACCAGTTGTTAATAGAGGTTTTTTTTTTTTTTGACCAAGACTTTGACTGGAATGTCATGCCTAAAGGAGACATGCTTGGGCTCTGGATGTTACCAAAAAGCCCTGAGGAACTGAGAATGACTTTCGAAGGTAATAAAAGCCCACAAGATAAAAGGTCTGGTACCATGGTTCGTTGTGCAGTCCACAGCAATCTTTCCATGGAAGGAATGAAGGTTGTTTTCCTGAAAGATGGCTAGAAGGGACCTTAAGGCACAATGGAAAACCAGAAGGACTTGGAAAAGATAGGTGTGTACAGGCAAGGCTGAATGCTCAGTTTCTGTGCCCTGAAGGGCAGACTGAGGGTCACCCTAAATGTTCCTTGTGTAAGTTCCAGCAAAGCAGAACTAAAGATCATAAGTGATCAGTTGCTGCTCTTGTTGTGTTTATGCAAATGAACAGGATAAATTAAAAATGGACTTAATGAGTCCCTTTAATGACAAAGAGGGTAATCTAAGAGAGAAAAATCGTGATTGAAGGAAAATCATAGTGCTCAGTGGTAAACTATAAAGTAGTGCAGCTAACCATCTTTAAAGTTTCTTTTCATTTAAAGTATGTTTTCACTTGAAAGTTAAATTATGTCTGTGGTATCATCAAAGATATTTAATTTACAGGCAAGAAGAATGTCAAATGCCTTGCAACTGGATGTCTTTCCAGTAAGACAGTCTTACAGATTTAGAGACTTGTTTTGGGGTTATGTTACATAAATTAACATGTGTTTTCTGTTTTCAAAGGGCATAAGCCTATGATTTCATTACCTGAGTGATTGTCTGTACTTATAGGCCTCACTTAATCCTGTCTTCAGTGCTGCCTCCTGAGACTCAATGGTTTGGCTGAACTAAGTGGCTGGGTTGGTGAAGAATGGGGTGGTCTGTGGGCTTCACTTTAAAACTGGTTTCTCTTTTCTATCCTAATGACTTGGACCAAAAGGGCCCAGAGATCTGAGAGGGGGGAAACCTAAAATATTTCCCTCAGCCCAAACTAAGTATAATGGGCAAAAGGGTTTTGGACAGGTGATATGTGCCTGGCACACCTTCCTCCAAAGAAGCCCCCCCTTTTTTTTCCTAATGTGGGACATTGAAAAATTAACCCCTGCCTTTTGTCATCTAGTAGTTATGGATTGAATGATATCTTTTAACCCTGTTGCCAAATCTGTTGCCCCCAGAATACAACAAGGATGCCAGCTTGTTAAACCAAGCACACCGTTGTCCGGGGACAGCCAACTGACCTGGAGTCTGCATGATCCTTCCCCATGTGGGAAGGCCACCCTCCCCTCCACACCCCCAATCTTATTAGGGATTTCTGGACCCAAGGGTAGGTAGGGCAACAACCGTGTCCAGCTTGAAGCAGCTAGAGGAGCTTGAGACCTTCGCCCATTGTCCTTTATAAGATTATAAAGGATCTTAATATCTGAGAGGGAGGGATTGTTATTTTTTATTGTTAAAATAATTAATTAATCATTTATTTATTAAAAGAAGAAGAAGAAGAATATATGAAAGGGTGAAGTGGGAGAGCTTGTATGTATGAATCATGGGCATGGATTTGGTAGGGGATTGCTGGGGGAGGGGGGGTTGCTGGGTGGAGGGGAGCAAAGGGGAAAAATTGGAACTATTGTAACAATATAATCAATAAAATATAATTTAAAAAAAAAGAATAGCCTGATGAATAAAGAGGCAATTTATGGAAAGAGTACTGTGTCAGGAGTCAGGAGGCCTGTGTTTTGTTTCTGATTTTGCAACTTCTTTTGTGTAATGTAGACTAATCTCTGCACTACTCTGAACTTCAGTTTTCTTTTCTATAAACTGAAGATAATAAACACAGTGCAGTCTCCCCCTCATGAATACCACAAGGCTCACATGGGATGGGGAGATGTAAAAGTAGCTTATAAATGGTGCTCTACAATCCAGCATTCATTTGATCATTAAACATTTACTGAGTGTTTACCCTGTAGCAAGCAGGCCATTTATGCATCACTGGGGATGCAGCAATGAGTGAGACAGGGAGCATGTTGTAAAGCAGCAGTCCCCAATCATTTTGGCACCAGGGACCAGTTTCATGAAAGACAATTTTTTTACCATGAACAGGGGTGAGAAGAGGTGGAGCTCAGGCCATGGACCACTACTGGGCTGCAGCCCGGGGTTTGGTGGGGTCTCCTGTAAGAACACCAGCTTTGTCATGGCACCAGATGCAAAAAAACTAACAACAACAAAAAACTCACATCATTGAAGAACTAGATAAGATGCACTCAACGTCAAACAGGCAAAGAGAATAGTGTGATCAGCCCTACACTATGTGTGTTGGTTGTGGAAGTGGGGGCAGGGGGGCCAGTCCAGGAAGGTTTCCCTGTAAAAGTTTCATTTGAGCCACTCCTCAAATTAAGAAGTAGGAGTCATCCAAGGATTTTCAGCCAGAAAGAACAGCCTGTCAGAGACACCTGTCCTGTTCAGAAAACCACTAAGAACTCTGTGTAGTCATTAAGGGTGTTCATGCCTATTCTTTCCTCTTAT
Organism: Furipterus horrens; assembly: GCF_987537825.1. NCBI lineage: Eukaryota > Metazoa > Chordata > Mammalia > Chiroptera > Furipteridae > Furipterus > Furipterus horrens. The sequence continues at coordinate 39,282,237 of NW_028327173.1, forward strand.
CCATTCAAGTACATGTTAGGATAGCACTGTCCTGCTCTTTGAAAGTTGGTGGAACCTGTAATCGTTTTGGCCAATGAAATGTGAGTAGAAGTGACTGCTAATCTCTTTGCAAGCCACCTATGTAATTTTTAACTTTCTTGTAGCCACATTTTAAAAAGTAATATCATAGATAAATTTGAGATTAGATAAACAAATAACACTAATTTTAATATTATAGTAAATATTTTAATTCGTGTATTCAAAATATAGTTTTATCATATAATTTATATAAAAATATTAATGAGTTATTTTGTTCTTTTCTTGTAGTAAATCTTTGAGATGTGCTTACAGAACATCTCAGTTTGGACTAGGCCCTTTTCAAGTGCTCAGTAGCCACAGGTGTCTGGTAGCTACATGGTAGAGTCTTCAGACAGTTGGCAGTGAGTGAGAAACAGAGCAGAGGCCCAATCAACACTCAGTGAACATGTAGCAGAATCAAGACATAAGTCATTGCTCCTGTCAGTCACAGAGATTTGGTTTGTTATTGCCACATAACTTCTGCTAACTGTCACAAGCTTCATGTTGCTAGAATATAAAATGGAAGGAGAGCTCTGGCCAGATGATCCATTTGGTTGGAGCATCATCTCATACACCAAAATATTGTGGGTTCAATCCCCAGTAGGGATGAGTAGGGAAGGCAACAGATCAATGTTTGTTTCTCACATCAATGTCTCTCTCTCTCTCTCTCTCTCTCTCTCTCTCTCTCTCTCTCTCTCTCTCTCTCTCTCTCTCTCTTTTCCTTCCTCCCTAAAATCGATAAACATATTCTCAGGTGAGGATTAAAAATAGAAATAAATAAATAAATAAATAAAACAGAAGAAGATTGGAAAGAGGCAGAAGTCAGTTAATAAAAGGCTTTTTGTGATATAGATACTCAAGCACTTGGATTTTATTCTGAAAGAAAGTTAATGAATCTTATGACACCATTCAGATTTGACTACTGGAGGCAGGAAAAGTAAATGGGGCTGGTGCAACCACCAGGCAGTGAGGCCTTGGTACAGGGACTGTGGAAAACTCAAATAGAAAGGCAAACACTGTTCCCCATGAACTTGTATATGAAATAGTTTGCTTGACTTCATGTAGAAGGAGAGTTTTGTGGCCCAGCCACTGAGAAAACTCTCAGCCTGGCCTCCTGCAATCTACAGTGGCTTCAGTTTCATCTTGTAGCAGTTGGCTCTGAGGAATTATTCCACAGATCCATCATGGTTGAAGGCTTGGCCCTGATGAAGAATTCTGAATCCATTTCAAGGTCATGCTCCTCTTGTGTTTTCTTCCAGCCCAACCTCCAACTTTTCAAAGCAGTCCAGCTAGGATGGGGATTTTCCTTCCACAAATGATATGCCATAAAAAAGAGATGAAGAGAAAACCCATATTTGTTTGAATAACTCTACACCATCCACAGAGAGGGGATCATAGGCTGGGGTGACTAAGGAAGGCTTTGCCAGTAGATTGGTGTTGATCTAAAGTTACCACATCAAAATTCATTCCATGGATCTGGGTGCTTATATTTTAAAGATTCCAGTTGTTTATATCTTGAAGCATGGGATTGGGGAGGGACACAATTTGAGTCTGTATTGCTGTAAAGGACTCTATAGGACATATTGTGGTAAAATGAGAGTGACTACCACAAGAGGGATTTGTTTAAAAATTACTTTGAGCCTTTTTATCTGAGTCTGTATAGGATATCTGCAGTCACAGTGATTTTCGTATTCTTTAATCAGCGTTGGCCATCATAGCCATGTGGAGGAAGAGCCCTTCCACAGGCATAGAGCCATCAGGAATTATTGATTCACTGCTATGAAATGAAGCTGAGCACAGATTGAGCACTTACTTGCTGTGATGTCTCGGGAAAATCCAATAACTTTCTGAGCCTTGATTTCCTCATCTATAAATGGAGATCAATAACCTCTACCACCCAGAGCGATTATGAGAACTGAGTGGGAGAACCGACATGTTAAGTGATGTTCTGTAAACCTCAGTTCTTTATCCAAGTAAAGACATGCATGGGCTTGCAGCCAATAGACTTATGATAAAGACCCAGCTCTGGAACTTTCTAATTGTGTGACCTTGGGACAACTCATTCACATCATTTTTCTATATTCTATAAAATGGGATAACAGTACCTTCTCCTATTAAACAGCCTGGTGTCTTTGACACTTATTGGAATAATTTTTTCTTCATCCACTAGGAAAAAGTCTGAGGCAAGGATTAAAGTGCTAGCACTTTATATTGAAAGTGCAAGCCAAGCAAGGTCAATGTGAAGAAGGAAAGTAGAAGAGAAAGAAAGAGATAAGTCAACTAAGGTGATGCATATATTGCTCTGAGGACACTCTTCAAGATAAGCTGCCAAAAGATGTTCACCCTGCAAAGGCATATTCACTTCTTCAGTCAACACGACTTTCCAGAAAGACTTCCAGCAAACCCTGCAACTCAGCACTCCACAGAAGAGAAAGAAGAGAGACATATATCTGCCTTTCTCATCATGGTCTCCCTGTTCCATTGGTCAAGGTTTGCCCCATTGGAAGCTAACTCCTCACACCTCTGGGTTGTATCACTAGGCTCCTGAATAGCCAGCCAATCAGGAAGCATTTTTCCTATCTCAGTGGGGAGGAATCCCCTTGTTGTCCAGCTTGGTCTGTGGGCCATGTGGGCCAAGCAGGCTGGGGCACTGGAACCCCAGACAGCTCAGGGAGCTCTGACACCACCACAGTGGCACCAGAACATCAAACTCCTTCATGCTGTGCTCTACCAAAGTGCAGGAGAGGAGATGGTATCAATAGCACATCTAGAAGTGAAATTCCAATTTTTGAAAGATACTTTGAAAACTTAACTATGACCTGTTCATTTTAGAAATGAGGAACTTGTGAGTGGAGAGGGATATGGACTTCCCTAAATCACATAGCTGCCATTGGCAAAGTCTCTTAGAGCTGAGCTCCTTAAAATCTGTGTTCCTCAGTCTACCTGGTAATCTTGTTTAAAGGAGACCCTGATCCAGTAGGTCTGAGCTGAGACAGAAATGGCATCTGTGGACCATGTTTTGTGTAGCAAGGCTTGAAGCTACTTCAACCACCTTGAAAATCCACACTAAGCACCACATAAATGGGACTTCAGCACACTTTCTTCTTTCACACACCACCTTGTTCACAACTATTCTCTTTGTCTATCGCTCACACCTGATTCTATCCCACTAATGAACTGCTGACTTTGCCTGCTATGTTCTCATTATTGCCATTGATGTTTTTCCCTTGACATGATGGCTTAATGCTTCACTCTTCTTTCTTGGCTAAGGTTTTAGTCACTTTGGAAAGTCCCATTATGACTTCAGCTATGCTGCCTGAAGTAGTTGTCCTGAGTAAGCACTTGTCCTCTACACCTTGGATCCAGAATTCTCCAGCCCCAATGTACCTCTCATGGTCATTGCCTCTAATGGATGCCACCAACTTCTCTTATGTAAAAGTCAAAATACAGAGTACCCAAGTCTTTCATGCACTTCCCACTATACCACCCAACCTTAATTCTAAAATTTACTAAGGTTGAAAGGGATTTGGAGTGCACAAGAAAATTTTTTGTGCTGGAACATGTTTGTTAAAAAAAAAAAAAAAAAAAAAAAAGAGCTAATAGTCAAACAGGAATACTCTGGTTTCTAAAAAATTACAACCAAAATAGCCTTGCTTATACATTATGTATAAGCAGATTGTGCTTCAGAGTTAGACTTTGCTGAATAAATGACCATAAGCAGACCTGAAAGTGTCTATTAAATGTCTACTACTTTCAACAGTAGAGAACAAAATTAGCCAGAATTAGTCAACGAAGGAGAAACTGAATCACTGAAGGAGAAAACTGGAGGAGAAACAAGTGGTAAATCTGAACTTGAGAAGTTTAGGCAGTAGATTTCCCAAGCTATTTTTTTTTTTACTATGACCTGGAGCACACAGCTTCATAGAAGCAGGGTTTCTTTATGGTTAAGATCAGCGTCCTGGTAGCCCAACTTCACCAGTTTAAAGTTCAGCTCTACGATTTACTATGTGTGTGACCTTGAGCAAGTTATTAAGCCTCTTGATTCCTTGGTTTCCCCAATGGTAACATAGAAATAATAATAATACCCAATCTCAGAGCTGGCATAAGGATTGAATGTTAATCATTTAAGCATGAGTTCATTAAAATTCTTCCCACTATATCATAAGTACCAGACAAATATTAGCAAGCATTACATCAGCTGAAACTCCACCCCTTTAACTCCCACTTAAGAAATTTTATTGGAATGCAAGTAAGTGACAGGGACAAGAGAAAGTGAGTCTTGATAAATTTAAGATTGAAATTATATCAAGCATCTGTCTCAACCAAAACAAATATTATGTATATAAAAAATAAGTCCTTGTGGTAATTTTATCAGGAACCAAGATGTTGTATATATGAAATGAGAGATGTGAGTATAAATTTGATATAGTTAAATAAAACTTTATATTACTATATTTGAATTGGAAATGATTAGTTGAACCTATGATTTTCTAAAGATAGGTATTTTCTAGCTCTGCCCCCTAAAAGGACCTAGAAGCAATCACAGCCTCATGACAGTGAATGTTCCTAACATCTGAATAGTGGCTTATAAATACCATTCCCCTGCCAAAGGAACAAGGATTTCTCTGATAAATGAATGATGCTACAGATCTGGAGCAAAAACATTCTAGGGACTCCTAATACTAAGAAGTAGGAAAACTATCAAAGACTACTGAGGGTGCGATGAAAGGACTCTTGACCAAGATAATGATGGCTGCAATGCATTGAAACACACTGCATATGAATATCCAAGTACTCATAATAAGACTCAATAGGAAAATAAATCAATAATCTCAATGTGCTTGGTGCTCCACTTAATGGTAACTAGGCACCAAGTCCTATCTGAAAATCAGTAATTTAATGGAAAGAAGCATTTATCTTGCTTTTGCTCAATGAAATATGTTTCAGAGTAATCAGGTATCTATAGTTTGTGAGCACCATGGGACATGACAGAAGAATCTCAGCCAATAAATATGAAAGGATGGCAAAATTTAAAAAATTGTCACCTTTCAACTCTTTATGAAATAATTGATTCAAGCAAAAATTATCATAGGTGAGACCATTAGATGAAAGTTGAGAGGGAAGTTTTAGAATGGAGATAGGCTGTCACCATCTGAAACCCTTAATCAAATTAGCATTGTTCAAAATGGTACCACTAAACAACCAGATTTTATGTGCTTTCTAAAGATTCTGTGAAGTCCACAGCAGCAACTAGGAAACATTCTTGGGGGAAAAAAAAAAACCTTGTACTTGGATCAAGGCATTAGAACTCACTTATAGTTAACTGTAAATGGGAAGGGTAGAGAAATTACTTAAATGACACCACAAGAAAGTAAATAGACAAATTCAGGATGTGGGGCTTTTAAAATATTTTAAAATTAAGTATAGTTGGTATACTGTATTACCTTTAATTATATTAGTTTCAGGTGTACAATATAGTGATTAGACATTTTTATACCTTACAATGTGATCACCCCACTAATCCCAGTACTCATCTGTTACCATGAAAACTTATCACATTATTTTTTACTCAAGTTCCCTTCACGTTTTTCCCATCCCCACACCTCTCCCCTCTGGCAACCATTCCTTTGGTCTCTGTTTCTGTAGGTCTGTTTTTGTGTTGCTTTGTTTTGTTTTCTAGGTTCCACCTGTACATGAAAGCACACAGTATATGCTTTTCTCTGACAATTTTACTTATTTCACCCTAGGCCCATCCCTGTTGTTGCAAATGTCAAAATTTAATCCTTTATTTTATTGCTGTATAACATTCCATTGTATATATGTACCACATCTTATCCATTCATCTGCCTATGGAAAACCCATTTGCTTCCATATTTTGGCTATTGTAAATAAAAGACTTACTATCAGACCTAGTTTCTTCAATAAGAAAACAGCATAAAAACTGGAAGGATCAGGGAAAGGAGGCAGGGAGAAGAGGCAGTTCTAAATTACAAGAGACAAGAAAAGCAATTAAATGCAATATGTTTGGATCTTATTTAGGTCATAATTTGGACAAACCAACAGTAATAACACATTGTGAAGATAACTGGAAAAATTTGAATGATACCAAGTCATTATAGTGAATTTCTTCAGATGTGAAGAAATGCTATGGTCAGCTAAGAAAATGTCCATATTCTTAAAAACTCTGTCTTTAACTATGTATGAATGAAATCATTTGAGATCTGAAATAATGACCAAAAATAATAATACTTGGGTGGCATTGCAGGGGGGAGAGGCAGAAGTGAAGCAAGAAAGGCAGAGTCCTGATATATATATATATATATATATATACTGGGTATATGAAGTTTATTATATTAAATCACATTATGCTATTATATGCTATACTATTAATATTAATGTTAGTACTAGTATTATATTCTCACCACTTTTGTGTATGTTTGAATGGTTGTGTAATAAAAATTTATCTTTTTTTAAGTATATTTTATTGATTATGCTGTTACAGTAGTCCCATTTTCTTTTTCATTTGATCCCCTCCAACCAGTATCCCCCTTCGCCCAGCAATCCCACCTCCCTTAGTTCATGTCCATGGTTCATGCATATAAGTTCTTTGGCTTCACCCTTTCCTATATTATTCTTAACTTCACCCTGTCTATTTTGTACTAACAAATTATGCTTCTTAATCCCTGCACCATTTCCTCATTTCTCCCCTTCCCCCTCCCAGCTGATAACCCTGCAAATGATCCCCATACCTATGATTCTGTTCCTATTCTGGTTTGCTTAGTTGGGTTTTGTTTTTATTTTTTAGATTCAGTTGTTGATAGTTGTGAGTTTGTTGTCATTTTAGTGTTCATAGTTTTGATCTTCTTTTTCTTAAGTCCCTTTGACACTTCCTATAATAATGGCTTGATGATGATGAACTCCTTTCATTTTACCTTGTCTGGGAAGCACTTTATCTGCCCTTCCATTTTAAATGATAGCTTTGCTGAATAGAGTAATCTTGGTTGTAGGTCCTTGTTTTTCATCACCTTGAATACTTCTTGCCAGCCCCTTCTTGCCTGCAAAGTTTCTTTTGAGAAATCATCTGATAGTCTTATAGGCACCCCTTTGTAGGTAACTCTGCTTTTCTCTTGCTTATTTTAAGATCCTCTCTTTATATTGAATCTTTGCCATTTTAATTATGATGTGTCTTGGTGTGGACCTTTTTGGGTCTAGCTTGTTTGGGACTTTCTGTGTTTCCTGGACTTGTATGTCTATTTCCTTTGCCAAAATTTGGGGAGTCTTCCTTCATTATTTTCTAACATAGGCTTTTAATTTCTCGCTCTTCCTCTTCTCCTTCTGGCACCCCTATGATTCAGATGTTGGCAGGTTTAAAGTTGTCCCAGAGGTTCTTAAGCCTCTCCTCATTTTTTTCAATTCTTATTTCCTCATTCTGTACTGGTTGACTTTTTTTCTTCCTTATGTTCCAAATCATTGATTTGAACCCCAGTTTTCTTCCCTTCACCATTGGTTTTGAGTGGATTTTCCTTTGTTTCATTTGGCATAGCCTTCACTTCTTCCCTTATGCATTTGCTGTCCTTAAGCATATCTGTCAAGCCTGTGAGCATCTTTATCACCAGTGTTTTGAACTCTACATCTGTTAGGTTGGCTATCTCCTCATCTCTTAGTTCTCCCACTAGAACCTTAATCCGTTCCTTCTTTTGGGTCATACTTCTCTGTCTCCTCATCTTGACAGGCTTCTGTGTTTGTTGCTTCTGTTTGTTGCACCTGTTATGTTGTAAGGGATGGAGCTTTAAGTATTAGTGTGTGGGTGACCTGTCTCAACACATTGTGATGCTGTATGTAGGGGAGGAGTCTGAGGGGGAACAATGCCGCTTGCTCAGCACTTTCCCCTTTTCCAGACACTTTTCCCACGTCTGTATGGGACTGGCACCTCTCTAGCTGTTGCCCTGGCCATTGTTCCCAGAGTGGGTGGGCCTGTGGACGTTCTAGGACTATGGGAGCCCTTTAAACAAGCCAACTATACTGAAAGACTGGCAGTTTCTTCCTCTGCACTGACCCCACTGGTTTGCACAGTCAGAAGCAAGGAGGCTTTATTTCCCTAGGCACTGGAACCACAGCTGCATTGTCTGGTCTGGTGCTGGGAATGCTGCCCAGGTGTTCCTCTCAACTTTTTAAAATGTGTGGCTGTGCTTTCCACCAGTCTGCTGCTGTCACCGCTGCTGCCGCCACCACACTTAGTCCTCTCCACCTCTCCTAGCTGTCTGGATGAGTATTTCTTCTTTATTTCTTTATTTGTTGGACATCCATGCAACTTTTTCTAGAACTTCTGGTTGTCTTCTAGTTTTGAAGTAGTTTTATTCCTTCTTAGTTGTGGAGGGAGATGCAGCATATCTACCTATGCCTCTATATGGCCAGAAGTAAAAAAAAAAACCAAAAAAAAAAAAAAAAAACCTTTTATAAAAATAGGAAAAGCTTGAATCAGATTTAATACACATTTTGCTAAAAATCATTTGCAGACTTTGATAATTTTATTAATAGCAAAAATTTCTGCTCCATCACTGTGCCAAAGCATTGAATTTGTTAAACACTGATGTTTTGTGTGCTCCATCCCTGCTATAATCGGTTTCAGTGAAATGAGTGTGCTCATTCGTCATCCGCCAGACTACGTCCTACTCCACTTTGAGCTCCTGCATTGGAACACAGTCAGTGCTCAGGGTAGATGCACTTAATAGGTGAATATTCATAGGAATCCTCTAGAGATTGTTTAAAATGCTGATACTTGGCATTAACTCCAGACCTTCTGATGCAGAATGTCTGTGTGGGGTCCGGAGAATTTTCAGTTTTAGTAAACTTTCCAGCGAGTCTCATGCACATGGTTTGGAACCCACACCTTGAGAAACACTTATTTATCTGGACTCCATTAAAGAGTCATGTGGGGAAGTTTCATAGGGGAGCCTGGGAATAAGCAGAGTCAATAAACAAATGGATAGCATGTACGTAGTTACATTCATCTGTTTCAGAGGCTTTGATTTCTGAGGTTAAATAATGAGAAGGGCTGATTAGTAAATGGCAAAGGGAGCAGAGTAACTTCAAATGCAGCTTTTGATTTCAATTTTATTTTTATTTAAATGGAAACTTCTGTGGGAGTCAAAAGGAAAGCTTCCTGATTATAGACAGCACATCCATGGATAAATATAAATCCTAGCTTTCCAGAGAGCTGTGTGAGAGGGATAAGGAGCACACAGAACTAACTAGCATGATTATACAAAGCATGTGCTTATCATAAGACTTAAATGAATATGAGCTTCCTCAGGATTCAGTTTATAGGATTTCTCATTCTCTGCCATCAGCCCCATAGAAATCTGTTTGAATCTGCCAGCTTACTGGTTGGAGTAATATTGTTTCTGTACAATTTCTCACTCCATGCCAACATATTTTGAGCGCCCACAAACAGAGTTCATGTAAAGGACAGATAGGTGATCACTGAATGATCATGCTGTCTGACAGATCTTACTTTGGGTCTTGGAGAGAAAAGGCCAAAATTCCTGCCAATTCTGTTCCTCACTTTCCCCCTTGTTCCTCCCTTTCTCCACACTTGGCAAATGCTCTGCCTAAAATGTCCTTCCCCCAGTTTCCGCTCATACGTTGAGCCACAGCCCAGGAATCAGCTCTTCGGGGAAAATCCTCTACTGACAAACTGACACAGATAGCCCCTTCTCTGTTCTCTTATAAGCAGCCCATGCTTACCTCCATCACAGTATAATCAACTATTAATTTTTGTCATTACTGCCTCATCTGTGAGAACCATATCTCACTCATTGCCAAAGACCAGGTGTATTGCACAAACCTGACATATCGCAGATACTAACAAAGGCAGTAAAACTGAATGAATGAAGAAATGCATAACCAGCAGATCTAAGTTATTCAACTAATTCAATTCAAGTGAAGTCTCTTTCTGGAGTCAAAACATTACAGACACTTTCAGAAATTTTTAAAATATTAAAGGGTTAGAAAAATGCCACAAGACAGGAAATGGATAGAAATGTTAGTTTTTCAAAAAGCAGCTGAAAGTGAATTTAAGAAAATATGAACATATTTACTTATAACTGACTACTAGAAAAATATAAGAGCATTTTAAAAACAGAAGCGATCATTGAGATATATTTGATACATAGTTTTTTAAAATCATAACTCCTGCAAAACTCTCTCTCACATTCAAGCATTTGACAAACATTGTATGATGTTCATGTAAAAAGAGAAAAAAATTAACAGGAATATAATGCCATTTAGACAAATTTGTAGTTGATTAAGTTTATGTATTAATGAATGTATCCAAATTAGTCTAGTGGGAGAATACTATCATCTCTTCTTTGCTTTTCCTATTTAACAATTGTGCAAATTATTTGAAAAAGATACGTAAGATCAGTTTAACAAATACATTCATCCATTCAACAGAAAACTGCTGAACACTTAGCTTGTGCTTTCTCTTGAAAAGATCATTGAATAGTAAATGGCTATAATAATTATACTACATTGTGTTGGATACAGTCACAAATTCTAGAGCAGAATATCAAGAAGGTGACCTAGAAATCGTTGTTATAAGAGCCCTAGTAATCCTTGTTGTCATTTGACAGGATTTAGGAAACCATGGCATATGATATAATCAAGTTTAAAGTGTCTCTATCAAAAAATAAATAAATAAGTAAATACAATTAAGAAAAAAGATCAAATTTTAAAAATACCTTTACATGCAAGAACAATTGAGACCTAAAAGAAAAAATATAATGATTAGTGATGTTAAAAATACTGCAGAAGTTGGATTTAACCAACTATACAACAAAATATTGTATGTGATCTGATTTGATAGGTCTCTTAAAATGTAGGTATATCCATATACTCTCCAACCTACTAACTTTATTATAACAGTAGATAAAAATAAAGTATGATAATAGCAACACAATTTATTTTTTGATCCTTAGTGTCCTTATCAATCTAATGGGCATAATAATAGAGCCTACCATGAAGAGATGTGTAGGGTCTCCAGGTTTGACTGTATCAGAGAAACTGACATGTGATTATTTGCTCATGAAATATTTATGGAGTGACTACCATATTTCTGTGATAGGTTCTGGATATGTGTAAAACACTTTACACCATACTTAGCACATAGTATATGTGTATTTTTTTAAATGTAGCTATTATTATTATTAATCCCAGTTGCAATGATCCTGGTTATCCATTCTGCATCTAGAGACAGACACTGCACCTGCTTTTTAAGTCTCAACAATAGGAGGGTCTGTGCAAGGGATACTGTAGTTACCACATCATAAACCTCTTCAGAGCTCTTTTCTTATCGAGTGTCATTGAGAGTTCCGGCCAGAGACACATGCTCAGGATTGTATCTGCTGCTAGACTTCTTAGGAGAATCAAGTGTTTTAAAAATCTAGTCATGATTAGTCTCTGACTAGACCAGCATTCATTGAAACTCCTCACCTCTGAACTTCCAAGCATTGTTAAATCTGTAACATACAATCTAGCACTTAATTTTACCATCTTGGAATAGTAAGGATGCTTAAGGTTATCTTAAAAGATATTAGTTACTTAGCCTGGGTTTCTTGGAGTCAAACAGTGAATCCCATGTTCAACTCCTAACTGTTTGACCTTGAAAGAGTTATTTTGTTTTCTCATAAATTCAATGCAGTAAAGATTTAATGAGATTACATACCTAGCAGGAACCTCCTGAATGCTAGTGGTCAGTAGTATCATCAGAAATGGGTTGCTCACAGATTCACTACTGGGTGTCAGACTGTCCTGCACATATTAAGTCAAAATTTTTCCTCCTCTAACTTTGCTCTTTCCTGTAGTCTAAGGTCTTCCCTCTGAAGGTTCATAGAGTCCATTTACTTCTTATCTTTGTCTAGGAAAGCTACTCAGATAGTTGAAGATAGCAGTGATAACCCCCCAGGGTTACCAACCATCCTGGTTTGCCCAGGACTCAGAGGCTTCCTGGAATTCAGGACTTTCGTGATAAAATTGGGAATGTTTCAAGCAAACCAAGATGGTTGCTTACCACTTCATCTCTGTTCTTCCCCAGGATGACTATCCCCATGGCCTTCAGACATTATGACACATTATGTGGCCCTTCCATCATCTTCTTATACCTCCCCACAGACATTAATATTTTTGTCAACATCTGTATTAGTGTACAACACAAAACATTTATGCTGTGCTACAGGTATGATAGAAATAGCACTTCGAAGTATTTTCTCCTGCGATACATAACATTTGTTCTTCTTTTTCCCTCCTATCTCAAATACTTTTGTAAATCCATCTCCTAATTTCATTGTTCACACTATATGCATGGCTTCTTGTTTATTTATTCCTTGTTGTCTGCATCCTGTACTTTTATTTCTCTCCCTCAATTAGGCACCCATTCTAATGTGGGGTAGATTAAATAAGGGTTTGTGTCATTGTCAGTCAGGTAGTTGTTTTTTAATTTGCATATTTTTCAATTTTCATAACAGACATTATGCTATACATTCATTTTCTCTTATTTTTTTAAATAAAGGCTGTTATTAAAACCTGTCTATATCATCATGTAGACATCCATTTCCTTCCTGAGTATACATCCACCTCATTTTATAAATCCATCTCCTCAGTGATGATAAACAGGTGATCTTTTACCCCCAGCTGTTATATATAATATTGTAATAAGCATCATTTACATTCCCTTTATGAGAAATTCTCCTGGATCAGTTTTAGTTATCAGAGTCTGCTCGAGCTAGTTGAGCCAAAAAGGTATCTAATAGAATTTGTTATTTTTAAATGGTTGGAAGTAAGTAGGATCTAGGCTAAGCTTCTAGGAATGACTCCCAGAACCATACAGCAGAAGTGGCCAACCTGGGAGCAATGGCCTCTTCCACTATCAGTGGCTAGAGGACCCGGAAACCAGCACTGCCTCTCTGAAACCAAGGCTTGAGAAGAAGATGTGCATTGTTCAGCTTATCAATACTCACCATGTTAGGGCTGGCTATTAGGCAATGACTACACTTTCTACAAAATAAATTGCAGCAATTTGAAAGTGTTCATGAGCATACCTACCATCAAAAATAAGACACAACAGAAAATAGACCTCTGCCTCATGATAATTACTCCCACATCACAAATATTGCATGCATGCCTTTACTTGGAGGACACTAAACCATTAATGGAACCTGAACGATAAGACATCTGGAAAATATAGATTTTTACCTTCTTATCACCTGGGGAGGCAAAAGAAAGTTGGATGGATGAATCTATAGAGTTTTCCACAAACCAAGAATGGGACTGATGGGTCCTAAGAATACACAAACTTAATTTGTCCAAGTAGTGTTACGTTGTTCTGTAGAATGACTAAAGAAGTCTACACCCCAGTCAGCAGTGCATGAGGGTTCCCGATTTCCTCTTCCCTGATAACACTTGATATTACATAGCTAAAAAGAGTTTGCCAACCTAGTTATTACGCCAAACTAAAAAGTACATTTTTAGTGACCCATTAAACTGTTAAAGCTGATTTAAGTTAATTTTTAACAATTTTTTTTGTATTTTTGACATGAATTGTTGCAAGACTAATTTTCCTCAAACCAGTATTTCCATTATATGTGTGAATTTAAATTCTAGGCTTGTCATTTATCATTTAAAAGTTTTGTTTAAACAGCATGAGCCTAGTGTCTTGATCTCTCAAGATTAGTTTAAAATCTTTCCTCTGTTTTCTATTTTTTAGTTGCCCCTTTCAACTTTGGGAGAGTAGAAGGAAAGGGAAAGGGTCTTAATTTTCTATTTTACCCACAGGAAACTGAGCTCAAAGAAGCTAAGTAATTTGCTCAAGGTCACTCAACAATGAGTGCAAGAGGCATCTTTGAACCAGGTATGTCTGAAGCTGAAGTCTTTCATATGCAAGGTTGTAGCATGCTTTGCAAAATCGTACAGTGCATGGGGTGTCTGAGGACTAATCCACACTCACTCCAGTTTAACAATTTAAAACATTATTTTCAGAATTATAACAGTCTCTTTTCTGGCCTTTGTAAATAAAGCCTAATGAAAAGGCACCAAATGTGTTCTATTCAAAAAGTTTTCAAGACCTCAAAAGATATCATCACAAAAATGATTTTCTCATTAAAAATGGTTCCAGATGGGAAAGGTGTGTTTTCCTATAACCTCCACACATTTGCATCTGCTATTCACTGGAAATCTCCCTTCTCCACCTGGACAACTTTTGTTTGTCCTTCAACACCCCATTCAATGTGATCTCTTCTGTTTTTTCTGCTCTGAACTCCCAGAAAGAAATTCAAATCTAGGCACTTTGGTTCCAGAACCCACCCTCTTAACCCTTATGCACCAAAAAAACAGTATGGAAGAAACGTAAAAACAAATGCATAATATGATGCAATTCATCTTATGAAGGATGTATCAGTAAGGCACAAGGGGAACATAGAGGAAGAAGCCCCTGCTTGAGCTGGGGGAATCATGGAAGGTTTTCAGAGGAAGTGAATTGAATGTGTGAACTGACTCTTGAAGAAGGAGCAGGGAAGAGAATTTTAAGCAGAGGGAACAGCAAAGGCAGGGAGGAAGGAAAGAGCATCTTCTTCCTAAAGGCATAATGATACACTCTTCCCCCAAATATCAGTCAATTAAAGGTGCTTTTTAAATAAGTCTGGATCTTAGAGATCACCTTTGTAGTAAATTTTTATTTTATACTTCAAGAGAACAAATCAGCTTGTTATCACAAATCGATCAGTGGTATAGTTAAGATTGATGGTGCTTCCTGAAATCCTTAATAAGAATGGTCTCTTAAAAATGCAGCTTCCCAGGCTCCCTGAAACTTCTTATTCAGTGGGTCTGAGATAAAGCCAAGAACTCAGAATATGGAACAAGTGTTCCAGGCGATTGTTATCATCAGAGAAGTCTAGCAAACTGGGTTAGCTCAGGCCCTGAAGTTCAGCACTCCTCCCACAAATCTCTGCAGAGGAAGGAGACTCCAGCACAGCAGCAAGCCTCCTGTCAGTTAATAATTAAATTGCGTGAATCACCACAATTTTATTAGAGAATGGGACTCGTGAAGTCAGCAGTCTTATACCACATTTCTCTTTATTGACCCACTATTTGGTACTTCTCCTACAGGGTCATATCTAATCCCCTCAACAGTCCTACAAGGTAGATATTTTCTACATTGTACAGATTTAGAAACCAGAACTCAAGAGATTTGGGAAACGTGTAGGTCATGCAGCTTACAGTAAGTAGCCACATTGGAATTTGAAACCAAAGCTATCTGAATTCAGAACCCATACTCTTCCCATTATCCTGACTTCTAGAAGACTCTACAGTAGATTCTGTCCTCACAAAGTCAATCAATATGAATCATTAGCCATAGTTGAAGCCTGCAAGTCTTGACTCAGGATCTTCCCATTTTAGGTTGACCCTTCACTGACCTTTGCGTCCTACCCCACCTGCTTCACCCCAAGAGGCCATCCTGTTTGTTCTTTGCCACTCTGCTGCAATATTCCACCTGGATTATTTGTGGCTATAACAAGCAAAGCTGTACCAATGTCTGGCATTAAAAGAAGCATGAGCCTTCATTCCTGAGGTAATGAGACCTTTTTTTCCAAGTTCCTTCCTCCAAAGTTCATGAACTTAATAAAAAATAAAATAAGAACAGCTCTATTACAGCCCAGACCTCTGCTGCAGGAAGCAGGGGCTGATTAGGTAAAAGCAGTGCCTGGATGAAAAAGAAAACGTATTCGTAGATCAGCTCTGGTGTTTACGTTCTAGCAACCCAGTTCATAGAAAGCCAGGGGGGTGGGCACCACAGCCAGTATCTAAGCTTCCTGGCTACACACTGCAGGTGACACACATATCACAACAGGCAAAGTGGATCTTGACAACAAGATGTTTACATTTTCTCTCCCTTGGAAGTAGAGCTTTGGAGAAACCTAACACTCGACTCTTTGAAGTGATTGGAGACGTGTATTCGTCCAACCCCTATGCATGACAACCACCCAGAATTGTGTGGAAAACCAATAGGTGAGTGAAAGGAGTTGCCCCAGACTCTGGTCCCACGGGTCTCTTGCTCTTCAATGGTCATTGCCATAGCCTTCTGCAGCCACTCAGCAATGGCCCCAGAGTGGCCTTTGTCATTACTCCAAATGGCTCCCTCTCTGAGACTCTTAAAGTCCACTATCCCCCTCTAGGACCCTCAACTCCTACGGGCTCACTTGCATAATTACTGCTCTAAGGCCTCACTGGACTTTCCAGATACGTGATCCATCCATGAATCCCCTGCTAACATTCACATACCTGTTCAGAAGACATGTTATGAGTGCCCATCATAGTCCAGGCATGAGAGGCTCAACTTGAATAAGACCCACCCCTGCTCTCACACACCAGCTTCACCTCCTTTCCTGCCCAACCTAGTCCATCCTCCCACCAACCTACAGACACTTCATTCTGCTCCACCTACTCACTCATCTTCTCTACTCGGGCTGCCCAACCACTGGAGAAGTTTGCCTAAGGTTGTTAAATTGCAAAAGAAAAGAATTGGCAAACGCTGCCTTAGTTTCAATTTCTACATCACAAGGGTACAATAAGAAATATAGAAGGAAAAGAATCTAAAACCCAAATATACTGTGACCAACAAGTGAGTATTCAGTAGATACCACTACCATCACCCAACTGATGGTTGAAGTCAAGCAGGTCTGCATTTGAATTCTCATGATTTATTCAGTTTGCTGTGTGCCCTGAGCCACACCCCCATCCTCTGTAAAATGAAGGCAAACTCTTAAGGTGGTAGAGAGGGTTTAGAAGCAAACAAGTCAACAACCCATTCATTCCATTGTGCTTTGCCTAAGTGGAAGTGCTTTGTCTGGGTTTCAGATCCTACACTGTTGCCTCTGTTTGCGGTGGTTCTCTGATCCGCAGCTTTGCTCTGTTGGGTCAGAGGTGCTCCACTGATGGACAGGTTTAAGATCCACGAGGCTCCTCGAACCTGTGCCATTACCTCCTAATTCTCAGCTAAGACCATTGAAAAGACTGCAGAGAGATTCGGAAAACAACAATCCGGAGGCCTTGAAGCCTGGGAGGTTTTGTGCAAGGGAAGTGTAACATTGCAGTGCCTGGAGCTCAGTGCTCCCAGCCCTGGGACCCCCATCGCAGATGTGGTGGGCAGTGGTGATGAGGAGCGTGCTGCATTTCCTACGAATTAAGCCACGGAGCTGGGAGAACAATGTTGTCATTGATGGGGAAAGGTCGCTGAAATTCCAAGGACACTTGAGGCCTTTCACTGGGCTGAGACAGAGATGCCTAATATTAATCCTACGTAATATGAGTCTCTGACCACTCACTTTCTGAGGGGCCTGTTGGCAGCTCAATCAGCCATTCACTGTGATTCAGTACATCCTCAAGGAAGTGGTTTGGAGGGGAGAAACTCTCTCTTTTTGTAATCTATAATCCAAAGCTCTCCCCCAAAATATATTAGGCCAGGCCATTCTGATTCTTGGGGGAAAAGATGCTTTGCTCCACTGAAGGCTTATTTAATTTTTCTTTGGGGGCTGGGGGTGGGAACCCAACCTCCAGGCACAGTCAGATCAGTGTTCTTTCATTTATTCAACACACATTAATGGGGCACAAAATATAACTAATGTACTGGATATTTAGCTGCCTTCCCGATGGTGTGTTCTAGCCCATGACCTTGAATCTAAAACCCATCTCTTTGCACACCCATTTTACACTGGTGCTTTCAAGTTCACTCACTTATTCAACCAGTACTTAATGAGCAGTTTTTCTGTTCTCAGTATTGTAGTAGGGACACAATGGGAAGAGAGACAGAGCTGTTCTCTCCCTTCATGCATTTTACAACTAATTAGAAAGTCAAACCATGCCTTTGTTTATTACAATTAAGTATAATGGGTATTACGCTAGGTAAACTTAAAACCCAGTGAGGACATATAGCAGGCAGTTGGAGAAGATCTTTGAAAAAATTGACATTTTAGCCAGAACTGGACAGAAGAAGGCTGAGTTGGCCTGGGCAGGGGGAGCAGGAAACTAGGGACACAAAAGGAGTGAGCTGTACCCGGGTTGTAGAGAATAGGAAGTGAAAGAGGTGAGCCATGGCCGACCCAGATCCAGGGTAGGGGAGAGCTGACCATTACACTGATGTCCAGCTTCTTAGGCTGCACACAGTTTTTCAGACCATCTTTTGCTCCAAGCTTTACAACTTAGTCCTCAGTGGGATCCCACTTCCAGAGTCCCAAAGCACAGAGTTTCAGGGGCCCCTTGTCAGGGAGGGGAATTCAGAATGCACACCTCCAGAGCCTGATTATTGTGAACAGAAGAACCACTGTGAAGTGAGGAGGTGAAAGTGGTCTACTAAGTGGGATGCTGAATTGCTCCACTCCTTTTCTTTACCTTCACTGACAAGGAAATGAGCTCCAGGAGAGTGGAGCAAATAAGTGAAATTTTTATCTCCTTGAATGAGTTCTCATCTCCTGGATTAGATTAAGTTGTGTTCCAGAAAGGAGAATTGCTCATATAAAGCTTTGAGGATGTGTGAAGAGTGACAACAGAGTTAAAAGATGGGGGTCCAAGGCCCAACAAACACGTGCTAAATTCTCCTTTGGCCATCAGTTAATATACACTCAACAGACGCATGCTGAATGCGGCGTGCCTGCAGTGCTGAGGTTGCGGACAGGGTGCAATGAGAACACAGACGAGAGCACCTACCCCGGCCTGTGACAAGCCTGAACGGCAACCTGAAAGAGAGACACCTGAATAGAATACAAACATCCAGCACGTGACAGAGTACAGAACAGAAACATGTAGTACGGCATGGCTCGAACTCTGGATCCGGGAGGCCTGGGGTCAAAGTGGGCTCTGCCAGTTACTAAATGTGTTAACCTGGGCAAGTTTCTTTAATCTCACTGGGCCTCACTTTCCTCATCTGTAAAATGAGAATAATAATAGCACTTAACTCACAAGATGATGTGAAAATTTTAAAACAGTTAAATCTACACAAAGTGCTCGGAAAAGTAACTGATGTGGTAAGTGTATATAAATGTTAGCTCTGATTTAAGGAGATCTGTGGTTAAGGTTTTGTTTCTTTTTTAAATTTATAGACTTACGTTCTTTGAGCAGCTTTAGATTTATAGAAAAATTAAGCAGAAAGTACAGCAAGTTTCCATATACCCCTTCCCTCCATACATAATTCCCTCTATTATTAACATCTTGCATTAGTGTGGTATTATTGTTATAACTGATGTTCCAATATGAATATTATCACTAACTAAGGTCCATGGTTTACATTAGGATTCACTCTTTGTGTTGTGCATTCTCTGGGTTTGGACAAATTCATAATGACATGTATTGGTCATTACTTTATCATACAGAGTAGTTTAATTGCACTAAAAATCCCCTATGTTCTATTTGTTCCTCCCCCAAACCTCTCTCCTCTGGCAACCACTGATCTCTTTACTGTCTCTAGTTTACCTTTTCCAGAATGTCATATAGTTGGAATCATTCAGTATATATAGCTTTTAAACATTGGTGTCTCTCACTTGGCAATATGCATTTAAGTTTTCTCTATGTGTTTCTTTCTTTCTTTCTTTTTTTTTTTTTTAAGTTTTAATAAGAGGTAGGTATAGTCATACCAATTTGGATGACGATACTCATACTGTGTCTCTCTATAGAAGTTCTGTGAATCTTTGCCTTTGGAATCCTGTTTCATCTTCCAGATCTTCCAGTGAAGTCCTATACTAAGTCTTCATGGTTCTAGTTGTGACCCTTTTAAAATACAAATGTTCCTAGGAGGTCACATTTTTAACATTTCAGGCCTATAACCATAGTGTTTTTCTGGCTAGAAGAAGCCTTAGCAAAAGCTGAGATGGAAAGGAGAAAAGAGATGACTTATTGAAGAATACACAGTCAGAAATAAGTTACATATCACCCTTCTAGCATGTCACTTGTCACTTGAATGCAGGTTTGGATAGGTGCAATAACCACACACCATAAACTGAAAAATTAAAACATGATGTTCAACTAAAGAGCTTGTGAATTTTGTCCATGAACACATACAGGTGCAATCTTATTTAATGATTGAATGTTTATGCTTTATTAATAGTTACAGCATTCAAGTCAGGACTATTCATTTACCAACATAATTTATCAGGTGTCTATAAAAATGTTAAGACAATATGCTAGGTGTAAAGATATATAGGCTAGTAGAAAGTAGGTATAAATGGTTACCTGGGCAATCAAGGAAGGCTTTCCAAAAGAGAGAAAATTTGATCAGGGCCTGAAGGATGAGCAGATATAGGTGGAAAGGAAGGACACTGGAGAGAACTTGGGATGAGGAAAGTGTGTGATGTTTATACTGGAACACTGAGCAGTTCCCTCTGGCCAAGAAAAGGGCACACTGGGGTGTGGGAGAAGTGGGGCTGCATACTTCCAGTGACAGTGTCAGTGTGACCATCAGCTGCCAAGAGTCTGGGCTGGGCAGAGTCAGCACAAGGCCAACTCCTCCACTTCACCACTGTTCCCAGGGCCCCAGGCTGCCCTGCCAGGTTCAAGTGTTCAGCCACTCCCTGAACACTTGCCAAAAGGGAGTCTACAGCAGGTTCTTAGAGAACTCAAGGACTCCCTGCTTCCTCCTTGTGTCCTTGGCTGCTGTGCCCTTATTATGCCCCCTTAGGAGCAAGTTTCCTCTCATTCCTGAAGGGCAGACAATAGAATTCTTCTGAGAGAGCCTTCACAGGAATGAGAAATCCTAAGGCAGCTTTAATTTAGCCTGTGGGGTGGAGCGTGGGCTTTCCTTCCTGGAAATCCAGTTTGCTAACAAATGCCTCCCCACCCTTGTCCTACCCCCACTGGCTGCTCTGCTATGGCAACAGCCTCCTGGCCAGCCCTCACAGTCAGGATGGGCCTTAAACGACTTTCTACATTGAATTCCAGACTCTTGGGTGATGCAGCCATTTTTCAACCAGCCTCTCCAAGCTTGTCAGAGCAAGGAAGGCTCTGGGTGTGCAGAACACCCCATTCAAGTAAACACCAAGTCAACAAACAAGCACATTGTCAAGGAGGGGTCAGGAGTGTGGGTGACAAGGAGGGGAGGTCTTAAGAAAGTGACAACTGCTTGAGCTGATCTCTCACAAGTCCTTTCAGCACTTAACTCCCTCTTGACTGCCTGCCATCTCTGTAGACGAGCAAACACATACACACTCATGCCCACACATGCACACACATGACACCTGGCCCTCTTGTTCCTTGCATTCACACCAATTACCTCCCCACTGCAAATATTTTTTGACTCCTCGTGTCTCCATTAATTCTTACACCATTATGCACCTCAATACCACAGGACACAGTGGGGGTGAGGTGGAGAGAACAGGGGCCTTCAAATCAAACAGACAGTGTATAACCCTCTCTCAACTGATTTTTCTCACTGCAACTTGGAGATTTAAAAAAAAATGAAAGAACTAAAGTATCATCTCAGGTTATTTCCATCCCTCTTCCTCCCTTAACAAATTAAATTCAATTGCATTCAGACAAACACAGCACAGCAATGTCCCTTAAAGGTGCAGAGAGACAGTATGATGGGAAGAGCAAAGGCTCAGAGATAGATCCTATCTCTTATAAGTCACATTTTTATTGCAAAGAACAGAAATCTCAGCTTGGCAGGAGGGAGAATTTATAGCTTCAGTAAAACCAATTAATACTCCCAATATCTATTCTCCCATTCTTTTCTTTAGTAATAGGACTCACTGTCTCCACATGACCAGAAAGGGGTGTCCATTGATCTGCACACTCTCCAGAGGCTACATTTCCCAGCCTCCTTTGCATCTATGAGTGGTCCTGCAGTAGAATGTAAACGAAGGAGGTGAGTACAATTTTCAGCTCACTTCTCTTAAAGGAAGTTCATTGATCTTCACAGCTTCTTTTGCTCTTCCCCTTGGTTGAGAAATGGGTCAACTGGAGCAACTGTTACAGCAGCACAGACTCTAACTTACTAACACAATTCATTTCAGTGAGACTTGATCTAGCCATCTCTAACAATGTCATCATGGATCTGGTTTCTCTCATTGTCTCTGTTCTGCTTCCAGTGCTGTCTCTTATTTTCAGACTCCACATGTTCCCCCTCCCACAACTGGTCCCTACTTCCCCAGCCTACTGTAACCAAAATTGCTACAGTCAGTACAAACCTCAAATCTTGACACAACACACTCTAGAGAAGAGTGATATTTCCTTCTGTTATCATTGAAAAGGGACAATAGGGACACCAAAGACAGAAAGATAAGGTACCAAAGTTAAATGGCCTACAATTTCATCTTTGAGCATAACTGACCTATTTAACTAGAGCCATTAGACCAGGACTTAAACCAACTACAATGGACATTAGATTCAAGCCCTGATATTCAGAGTGTGTTCCTCCAGGGCCCTCCTGGGCTTATATTGTAGGAGGCAAGCACCTATTTCCCATAATGTCCAACCAAGACATTTGTTCCCAACATGAAATTAAGTGTTTTTAGGAAGTAGAAACCAATTCTGGGAAGCGAAACCATGGCAAATGTCCAGTCCATCACCTATATGCTGACATCATCCAAACTTGAGACTCCAGCCCAAACCTCTCTCCTGTGACTCAGACAGGGCCAGGACTACAGTGAGGCAAGCAAGGTGCCTAGGGTTTAAAATTTAAGGAGACGGTCATTCTCAAGTGCTGACCCTGCACTTGCAAAACACTGAGAATAAATGCCTCCTTAACTGTTGTGCCTTGTGTGCCTTTCTTGCCTCACCTTAATCTTAACCCTTGATCCTCAAGCCTGTGTACTGGACATTGACCTACCAGGGTAAGCCATGGGCCTCTCAAGTTCAGCATGATTAAGACATATCCTATCACTTTCCATCCCCCAATCTTGTCCTCCTATGCTCCCTAAGTTGGGAAATAACATAAACATCTACCACTTATCTGGCTGCTCAAGCCTGAATCCTGGGAATCATCCTTGATGTCACCTTATTGTCACTTCTGCCAGTTAATCACCAAGTTCATACATATCTTTAGAATCCATTCACATTACCAATCCTACCATCCCCATGACACCAAACTAAGCTACCATCACCTTTCTGCTAAAAATCAGCTACAGCCTCCCACTTTTCTCAGAGATAGAATGGAACCCCCATTGCCTACTGTGGTGACCTTCAAATGCAAAATTATTTTGCCTTTTCCTCCTTCTCTGTCTCCCTCTCCATGTGGCCTCACTCCTCTTTCTTGCGATCCCCTGTATCAGGCTTTGCTTTGAGAACAACCCAAATTAGAACACCAAACCCCAAAGATTAACTATGGCAACATGTGTGATATTTCCTAACACACTGTCAGTGTTTAATAAATTGTAGTTATTAATGTTAGCTACTATATTCTTTTTTGAAATTATTTTAATTTAGAAAAAAAAGCATCTTGGAAGGGAAAAATGAAAAAAGAATACAAAATATGTAGGCATTTTTTTTTTTTTTACTCCATGAGCTTCTCAAGTCCTCATTCATTCACCAATACCCAAGATTAAAAAACCCTCCTCTAGAAAGGTATTCAGCCATCAACAATAATGTTATTAATAGGGATATGGATCAATTTCACAAAAAAAGCCAATGAACCCCATTATAGCAAGTCGTATCACTGTTGCCATGCCAATCTTCTGGAATTCTTTCCTATTAGGTTTGGTGCCTCTTCTAACCAGCTGTATTGAATCCTTCATGAACTGCCAACTAGGCTCAACAAACCGCATTACCTGATCTGTAATGTTGCCTGCCTACACCTCAGCTGTTTGGGGCATGTAGCACAGGAGCACACCCACCAAGTCCCACCGGAACTAGCTATTATAGTCCTGATGGGGAAGATGGACAAGTATAAGCTAATAAGATAAATGCTATCATAGAAGTATAAAGTGGTTGAACATGCAAATGAGAACAGGTGAAGGAGTCCTTACGTTTGAAGGAATCAAGGATGCTTCACAGAGGAAGTTGCTCTTGAACTGAGATTTCTTAAAGGTCCACAAATCAAGAGAAAGCGTTCCCAGCCAAGCACATAACAAGAATAAAAATATGGCATATGACAGAACATGGCATGACATGGGACACAAAAGCAGTTTAGAAAGTTAAAAGAGGGTTTATGAGGGGTAGAAATTGAGGGCACAGTCTCAAGGGTCCTCCACCAAGGAGAGAGGTGGTGTCTGAGGCACCTACAGAGATGAGCTGTCAGGCTCTCCTGCAGATAGACGCTCAGAGGGAAATGCATAACGTCCACTATCCAGCTACACATGTGCTTTCCTGCTCCTGTTTATTTACACTCTGCTTGGCTGGATGGAATCAAGGCATAATTCCTGACCCACCCCCTTCAGCACCCTGCAGAGAGGGGGAAGCAGGGAACATCCCTGTCAAGTGCCAGATGTTTGGCAGGGGCCTAAGGGCTGCTGATAGCTTTGGAGGTGAAACAGGAAACTCTTCTGGGGCAGGAAGCCTGGAAGTGCAGAAGGCTGCCAAATGAAAGACAAGTGGTTTCAGAAAAGTAGAGAAGGATGACAGGGGATAGAGTCAGGCACATCTGGATTCCAGTCCCAGCTTTGCTCCTTCCTGGTTGTGTGGCCTCCGACAAGTCACTTCCTCAGCCTGAGCCTCAATTTCTTCAGCTAATACCCCTTCTAGTTCTGAGGTTCAAGGATTCCATGAGGCAGTACATGAGCTTAACTTTGAAGGTTGAAAAGAATTTTGTTATCCCAAAGTTCCTCTCACTTTGAGTGAGTATACAGAATGAGATGTCTCAGAATAAAAAAGAAAAACAGTTTTTAGAA
Organism: Furipterus horrens; assembly: GCF_987537825.1. Taxonomy (NCBI): domain Eukaryota; kingdom Metazoa; phylum Chordata; class Mammalia; order Chiroptera; family Furipteridae; genus Furipterus; species Furipterus horrens. Next base: position 39,307,154 of record NW_028327173.1, read on the forward strand.
AAATCTCAGAGGCCTGCTCACCTGGCTTTAGGGTAAAGAATAACTTTTAACCACTACATGCACAACAATAAATTAATTGGGGATGAGGGGTGACAGAAGGAAGTCCAACTAGTTATTTAGAAGTGCTGGTTGACTTTCACTTTTATCTGGTTACTCTAGCTAACAGCTAATAAATTCTTGCTCAACTTTTTTCTAGTCTCATGTCCAACTCTGCACCCTACTCCAGTCATGTTAATGAATAATTCTTCATTCTCCTAAAATGCCCTTATCCCCTGCTTCTTTGTCTTTATTTATGTTGTTTGTTCATTCAACAAACATTTACTGAGCTCCTTCTGTGACCTATGTTGTGCATGGAGAAAAGAAAGAAAGAAAGAAAGAAAAACATAGTCCCGGCTCTCATAGGCATGTAGTCTAACATTAACTAGATTAACTTGACAGACATTAACTAAAAAATGGTACAAAGAAATGGAAACATTAAAGGTTGTACACCCGACACTGTGGGGAGTGGGGTGGAGGATATTGTTTATGAGTGGAATAGTAGAAGAAATTGATTTAATTATGGAGGTCAGGGAAGGCTTTTTAGCGTAAGTAACACCTTTATGTCCTTCCTTTTAGATACATAATTGTTTTCAGCTTATGATGCAGTCTAAATATCATCTCTGTGAAGTCATCTGCTTCTCCCCTAGCAAGACAATCGATCACCTTTCTCCTTTGGGATCTGTAGGTTTTATTTCAGGGACACTAGCATAGCTTTGAGGACACTGTTATTACCTTTAGCTGTGTTCTAGTCTGTCTCCCCACAGACTATGGGCTCCTTGATAGCACAATGCCGTATTGCTCATTTCTGCAGCCCCACCGCGGCGCCAGGTACCAACAAGATGAAACTTGCATGAACTGATATGCAGATCCTCTGCAAATTCAAGGTTTCTTTTTACTCGAGAAACTTATTTCATAATTAGCAGTTTCAATAATGTTCTGGTTTATGCTCTTTTTTTCATAATAAAATAAATACCTTTCTAAGAAGTTTGCCTGAATATATTATACAATTAGTACAAATAAGGCATGAATGAAAATTCTAGACCTGCCATTCAAGTAATGGGTCATAAAAATTCTTCACTGAATTTTAAAGACATTCATCTATAATTTCTCCTTAAGCCCAAAGTCTGGCTGTTGAAGTGACTGAAATAGAGAGCTTTCTTGTTTCAAATACAGATTTTTATGATGTGGTCTACCTATGGGCAAAAACACTTAAAAAAAGACAGGTGGATTTCTGGGCATTGAAACAGAAGTATTAAGAAGTTGGTGAAAGTCTACCTCTCACTTTTCTACTCAGAGAGTAAATTTGTTACAAAATGGGGGCCAGAAATATTTGGTTTCCTATCACTGGATAGGAAAGTGCCTTGTATTTAGCTCATTCAGTTGTCTTCACCTAGAATGTCTTTGTTCCTCTTATCAAAATCCTACCTTCAAGCCCCATCTCAGACATATCTTTGTTTATTTTACCAATGGTTAGATTTTGGATTTGCCCCAGGTCATAAAACACTTCAGTGGCAAACAAAGAAAATAACAGGACTCTAGGCACTTGTCCTAAAATCTTTCTTTCACACCAGGGTTGTCCAAAGAGCATTGGGAAATGTTATATCTATCTTCCACTCCTACTTTCTAGAGAAGCCTTAATCCCTATCAACACCAAAAGGCTATAGAAAATCCTGTAGTTTAGCTGCAATTTAAGAATGATTATGTTTTTTATTGAATGCAGCACTTTCCAAACTCCTTTGAGCACCTTTCTTCACAACATCCATTAACTTCTCCTGAAATTATTATTTTCCTTTTCAGAAAACACACCTTGAGAAACACTGCTCTCTGTCATGATTGCTCTCACTCACCTCCTCCCCCTCATTTTAGATGGGGGAGCCAAAGAGAGACAGTTACTGAATAGGTGAGACACAAAGATATTTGGATCATCTCTTCTTTTTGTGGCTGTAAGAGACCTCTATTTTATATTTAAGTATAAATTAAATCTAAAACAGTAAGCAAAAAAATGAAAAGGCAATTTATAAAAGAAGAGACAAGTCATCAGTTAATATATGGAAAGACATTGGGCCTCACTAAGTACACAAAGCAGTATAAAGTCAAACAACAAAGGATGGTTTTGGTGAACCAAATTATCAAAGATATAGTTTTAGTGATAATGATATGCTAAAATTCCTAAAGCTGAGGTTTTTTGTTTTTTGTTTTTCTTTTTTTACTCTTTTTGGTATTTTTCAAATGTTCTACAATGAACATACAAGTATATTCATTTTTCCATTTAAAAAATACTTTAAAGTTATGAGAATACTTTTACAAGACTAAGCAGATCTTATTAAAATTTGCATATTTCAAACTGGAAAAATGTGACTTGCACGTTTTTAAGGCTGGGAAGCTTACTTTGAAAACTTTAAAGTAACCCATTGCTACCTTAGGTTAGCCATTGGCTCACCCACATGGGCTAGTCTACATTCCCTTGTCTTACTGAGAACTGAATGAATAATTACACCCCGGCTGCTGAATTAGTGGAAGGGTCTGGCCTGTGGACTAAGACCTGAGCCATCCCAATACCCAGAGATTCAGAATCTCCACCACTGAATCTATGAGGGTTTCTCAATGAGGTTCAACGGAGAAGCAAAACTAAGACAGGTGAGACAGTGAGCAGTCCATGGGCCTTGAAATCAGACAAACGTGGCTTTGAGTCCTACCTCTTCCTCTTACTGTTGTAGACCCAAGGAAGTTCCATACCATTTCTGAACACCATTTCTTTCTTCTCAAAAGAAAATGGTCAGAACAAGAGATTATAGGATTGTCCGAAAATTCAACCCTGATAAAATAGCTAACTTAGATGTTGGCTGGGGCCTCTGTTCCTAAAGAGATCTAGAAAGAATTGGATGGAACCTGAAGTTTCAGACCCTGTCACTGTCTGAAATCCTCCTTCAAATTTCTGTAAACCCTAGAGGCATTCCTTGCTTGTACATATATGATTCTAGGGTACTACTGAAACTTGCTGATTCCATTTCATGTAGCATTGATTCATATGTAAAATTCAGGCACTTTTCCAATTTCTACCCATAATAATAACAATAATAGTATAATCATATAGCATTTGTGAGCATAGTAGTACTTACAGACATTTTGAAGGTATGACCTGTTCCTAAATGTCCCTTGACCTCCCTGCATTCCATCACTTTATATTTCATGCTCTGTCTTGCTGGCTTGTTCGCTCTTACACCTCTCTGACCTCCATCTTTCTTCTCTCTCACTAGAGCAAGAACAAACAAGCAGATTTCTCTCAGTTTCTCAGGCAGAGAAGTTAAACTATTCTTTCATGGCTGGAGCTCCTGATAACACCTTTATTCCCAATAGCTCATCAAGGTATTTTTATAGGAAAGACAGTTATATCCTTGAGAGGGATTCTGGTGCTGGCCATTAAAAAAACAAAAAAATTACATCATCACACACATACAAAGGCAGTATTGCACAGTACTTAGGAGCATAGTGGGCTGTGTAGTGGATCTTTGCTGCTGCGTATCTTCTAAATGTGTGGCCTTGGCGAGTTATTTAAACTCAGTATCTTTATATATAAAATGAAGATTACAATTGTACTAAACTCATAGAGTGTTTATAAGAACTAAATAATTAATATGTGTAAAAACCCCAGAACATTGTTTAGCACATAATAAGATCTCAATAAATATTAGTCATTTGCTTTTATTAAACAAGTTTTACTACATTTACTATGACCCATCTCCTCCTCATAAGACTTTATTTCATTTGGGTCATCTACTTTAAATGCAGTCAATATCTACAAGGTGTTACCAAGATTACCATTTTGAGCATTGTAGATCATTATTGTGGAAAACTTCTAACCAATAATATATTACTGGAGACAATGACATGGCTATGCAAAAGTAATGGACTAGCAGAATAACATAACAGTTTGGAATCAGATAACCTGGGTTCAAATCCCAATTCTAAAACTTACTTGCACTGTGATCTTCAACAAGTTGCTTGACTTCTCTGAGCTGGTCTCCTCATCTGGTAAGTGTGAGCAAAAATAAAACCTACCTTACAGAATTGAGAAGATTAAGAAACATAATATATAGAGAAAAAATAGTACATGCTCAATAAAGTAGGTGATGGTGGTGGTAGAAATGGTGGAGGAGGTAGTGCCAGAAGAGGTGGTAGTGGAGAAGGAGGAGGTGGTGATGGCAGTGGTAGTGGTGGTGGTTGTGGGATGGTGGTGGTGGTGGTGGTGGTGGTTATAGTGTCATTGAGATGAGTATACAGCCTCTCTTTGGATGGTCTTTGGAACATCCTGAGACTACCAGCCACCTACAAATTTACCAACAGCAATAACTATAGATAAGATTTTGGTATTTTTATTTTGTTCCTATATTTTTATGTCTCTGAGATCATTCTGTATAGACATTTTATATCCTACCTTCCCACCTAACATGACATTAAAAATATGTTTCCATGACTTCACATTTTTATACACTTCGTTTTAACAATTACATAATATTCTATTGTAAAGACCTATTTAAACAACTCTCTTTTTACTGGACATTCAGGTTGTTTTCAATTTGCTTATTATAAATAATTTAACAATGTAAATTTTTGTCCAGAAGACTTTGTCTGCACTTTGGATAATTTCCTTCAGCCGAATTCCTAGACATAGAAATACTGGGCCAAAGAATGTGAACTCATGAAACGTATTGCCATATCATTATCCAGATCCTTCACATAGTTGAAGACAATGATCATGTTCTCTAATCTTTTCTACCAGCGAAACACTCTCAGATCCTTCTATTACTCTTCATATAATTCAATCCCCAGTGCTGCCACCATCCTTGTCCCTTTTCTTAGGGTCAAAGCACAAACTCCTAAGCTGGCGTTCCAGGTTCTTCCACTCTGACCTACTTTATCTTTGCCTCTTCATCTCCTGCTGCAGCTCACCTCACATTTCAGGCACCCTCCCCTCCAGTCAACCATGGCTTTGTACATGCACCCTGTTCCTTCATTTCTCCATTCATTTGTTTATTCTGTTCCTTCAGTCAAAGGATTGCATTTCACACTATTGATGGCTTGAAAACTTGGTCTCATCTTTCAAGACAGGACCCAAATGCCATGCTTCCCTGAAGTTTTCTTATTTCCTTTAGCCTGCTCTGTCTACCCTAGTCCTGTGCTACCTACTACAGTGGTGGTCAGAGTCCCCCCACAAAAGGATTCACTCAATTCTGGTAACTCAGGAGGAGTTAATAGAGGAATTATTTAGGAAGGTGTGGGCAGGACATGGAGGAACTAAGAAATAGCACAGTACTCAAAGACCAGCAAGGCTTTTAATATCCCTCTACCTGAGAGAGTCAAGACAGGGAGGGGTTATTGGAACTTATCAGGGAAGGGTCATATTGAGTGGAGCTGTGACTTTTACCAAGAGACAAAACCAGCCCGAGGTAATCTCACAGAGAAGGACCAAAGAGAATAAATACCCAACTTGATTTCACTCTCCTCTCCATTTTTCGTCTCCTGCCCAGGCTTCCATTAACAGAACCTAACTAGATTCTGAGGGCTAAGATGCATTGATGTAGTCCATAGATGTCAATGCCCTATGGCATAGAGCATGATGGAGAAGGGTAGAGGCTAGATATGAAGAGCAGAGGGAAGATCCCCATCTCACCATATTAAACCTTATTACCCTTGATTATAGTTCATTGTCAGCAGGTCTGCTTCACTCCCTGAACAGATAATGTACTCTCTCCCTCACCTCCAAACCATCTTCTACACCACGATGTGATCATTTTGCTCTCCCATTCAGTTTTGTTGAGTGTCCCACTGCTCTCCCCTCTCCCATTGCCTGCAGAGACAACTATAAATGTATCAGCATGACTAATGTCCCTGGTGACTTGGCTCTTGCCTTCCTCACTTCCTCACAGCCACCTCTCCCTGCCCTTCTACTTCACAGTCTAGCCACATGAACACTTGTCACTCCCCAAACACAGCATTTTCTCTAAAACATTTATCATTTTGCCTTGCACACATTTCTCTCATTGGAAACCTCCTACTCATTCTTTGAGACTCAATGCAAGGGCTACTTCCACTGTGAAACTCCCTGCCTTCCCTAGACAGACTCTTGGCATCCTTCTACAAAGCTCCTTGTACAGCTTATATTTTACAGCACTTTATATTATAGATGTTTACAACTGTCTCCCCAAATAAACTACCAGCCCCTCTGAGGCACTTCATTATTTTCTTGGTATCTAGCAGAGTCTCTGGCACATTGTAGACATTCAATATTAAATTAATGAATGAGTCATTGAATCAAATAAAGATACTTGTAATTGAGGTAGATTTCTCGTTTGGTGGATAAGTTTGCTTTTTTCTAATGGACCCTTGTTTGTTATGGACTCCGAGGGGGTAAGTGTGCAACAGAGGACAGAAGCTTATATTGGACATCTGTCAGCATCAACTGGGATTGGCCTCCATCTGCCCTCAACACCTCTGTATGAAGGTAAGCATCCTTGAAAATACAGGTAGGAGACAATCCATATAGAGCCTACCCATCATACATCCATTTGACGGATGGACCCTGTTAACAGGTAACTTGCCAACAAGCCCTTAGGAGCTCTTGTGTCTGCTTCCTAAATCCATTTTGGAATAGAAATCCATTTTATTAGCTGAAGACAGAATAGACCAATTCCAAATATTTGGAAAAGCTTAATCTTGCAAATTAGCTAGCTGTCCTCTGGCCACATGGTGGCCACTTGTGTGGGAGGAGAGCAGCCCCATCTCAGGACAGACCATTCTCTGTTTCTTGAGAAAACACAATAAAACACCCTTCTCCTTTCATCCACATCTGGCGGCTGGAAAAACAGTGTCCCATGGAATTTACATTTTCATACTTGACTATGGTAGGCCAGCGTCCAGAGGTTATTCTTGCTGTGTTTATGAAAGAGAGAAGCCTGTCAGGATAAGAAGGCTTCTGATGGAGTGCTTATTGAGAAAACATGCAGAGATTTCTGTTTCCCCAAATTAGAGAAGGAGCTTATGATAAGAATCCTTTTCAATGGTTTTTTTTCAACTGCTTTCCTGCTGTCCTGTGGTATAATTACAAGCCCTGAGGTTCAGCCTTATGAAGCAAGTCCCAGAGAAAATTCTCCAAAGTGAAATAGCCCAGGGGGTCCTAACTCTCAAAATTGCACAAAACTTCAAGGAAATCATATTGTACTCATAATAGGGCCACCAGGCTAAGTGAGCTGAAAGGGGATTTTTGTTGTCTCCATTTTTGTCTGGCTTTTTATCAGTTCGTCATGTTCATATTATAGACTGCATGCTGATTGTCTGATCACATTCCTGGGAGAAGTGGGAATGGCCTCAGGGGAAGAGAAGGGCACCTTCTCAGAGTGCCAGAATGGAGGTGGGTAAATCACACAATCAAAGGTGCCTGTCAACACAAACAGAGCTCAATGATGAAGTCTGATTATGAGGACAAATAAGAAAAACAAGGGTACAATGAAAAGAGAGAAGGTACAATGTTCAAGTGGTCATTGGGAGGGATGCTTAGGGCAACTCCTGTGTGAACTAGCAGACAGCTGTAATTTCTTTTATCTGTTGCCTTCTTTACAGGCATGAACCTGCTGAGAACATTAATGGAGCAATCAAAGTGGACATTGAGGAGAAACTATATTCAGCAGTAATTTTGCCCTAGTTAATATAAAATTGAGGAAAATTAGTTTTCTGAGCTATTGACTAGTTCATTCAATAAACATTTTATCAGACTCTAACTCCTTAAGAGGCAGCCCTGGGCCCTGAATTAATGAAGGTATATAAACATTCTCTCTGCCCTCGAAAAGTTCATGGACTAGAAGGGCTACTGCTCTTCTTGACTGGCACCCTGTTATCTACTCCTGCTAAAGCTCGAGATTTCTAAACCACAAAGTGGGCCAGGTCATTCCCAGATCAGCCCCTGCAATGGCTCTTCCTTGTGAAGAGAAAATAAGTCTCACCTCTTTAGGTGATCTCCGTACCTGCATCCCAACCCTCCCCAAGATCTCTGCACCAAGGCCTCTGCTGAGGACTTTCCCTGTGCCCACGGTGGCATTTCTCCTCTGTGCCTGGCCAACTCCTTCTTAGCCTTCAGTTCTTCACTTAGATGTCAGGGTCTCTAAGAAGCCATTATCTACCTCAACCCTGGATTCCTCAACCCTGGATTAGTGGTCCTGCTCATATCCTGCCATTATTCCTCACACTTACCTCTGCTGCTCTAACCGATCTTCCATCACGCCCCTCTAACTGCCTGCTAGATTCATCTTACTCTCACTCACGTTGCAAACATCTTAAAGATGTGCTGTTATCCTCTTCACCTCTGTTTCCCCAAATGCAGTATAAGGAACAGCACGTATATAGTCAGTGCTCAGAGTAATTACTTATTGGCTGCCTTCTACATTCCACACCCTAGGCTAGGCATTTTCATAAATATCTTATATAATCTTTACAAAAATCGTAACAGGTTCACATTATAATCTCACCTTACAGTTATGAATCTGTGGCTCAGAGAGGGTGAGAAATTTGCCCAAGATCTCACAGCTCAGAAGTGGTGGATGGCATCAGGATCAAAGAGTTCACCCTCTTTCTTTCTCTACCAAATATTGCCCACATGCATCTTCATAGTCTGCTATTTGCACTTTTAGCTACAGTGCGTCTATCCAACCTGAGGGAGGAAGAAAGTGATGCACCAGGAAGAAATAAATCGTTTTTCTTTCTTCAAAGAGATAATCAAGGATGCTGTATTTTTATTTCTAAAGGCTTTTCTTACCTAAAGGGCACATTGCTAAGGGTTTTGGTTCTATTCAAAGGGACCATTAATCTCTTTCTATGGGCATTAAACATAATAACAGGAGAAAATATGCAGAATGAAGGCTTTGGTATATGAAGTTTCCAGAGAGTTTGCAAACAAACCCTCAGAAAGGAGACTGGGAAGGAACCCTGAATGGAGCTGTGGGTCACTGTCCTAAGGGGAATGGACAGTAGGTACAATGGGTGCTGGCCAGAGAACAGAATCCAGTAACCAGGCCAGGAATGCTTAGCCAGGCCGGCTCAGTAGAGCAGTGGTCTGCAAACTTTCTTCATGTACCCTTAAAACAGTTGTTTTATAAAACACACACTCTAAGTTGACATCTGAAATTTTTCATCAAACTTTAAACATCATGTTGTAAATATTGACATTTTAGAATAAAATAGTTACATCACGCTTTTGCATGTACCCAATTTAGTCTAAATATCATAGTTAGTTAAAACCTACCACAATCCATGTGGAATATGTATAAACAAGCTCTTCTTTAACAGTTGGAAATTTAAAATTTTTTTTCTACTTAAAAAACTCCTTGATCTCCTATTTTTATTTTACTTCTCCCACAGAATTTTATCCTAGTGTATTAGATTTTTATGCTAGAACCTAGTCTTTTATTGGCCATCAATACTTCTGTAAAGTGTTTCTGTATGTATAAATTTGTAAATTCATTTAGTTTCCTAAAACCATAAAGCAAGAGGTATTTAAAAGTGGGCAGGGGAGAGAGATTATAAAAGGGAGGAGAGAAAGGAGAGGAGACTCTCTTACTAGCAGGAAAGCTTTAGGGGAGATCAATGCTAGGAAAGAACATATATGGAAGTTAAGGTGCTAGAAATTAATTCTCTAAAACTATTCATGTAATCATGTCTGCACATTTCAGGAAAGTCTTTAGATACCTCCAAGGAGTATTATTTCATATTGAAGTCCATCAGCTTGAGACCTAAATTAAGGTTTTGTCTTCCTGAGCCTGGACCCCTCACCACCAGATTTCAAACCCCCAAATTACTCAATGACCCCAAGAAGCTACTCAAATAACTATGCAACATCTCAAAATACCCATCAGCCTTAAGGGACTCATTGGATACCCAACTGAGAGTGCACCCATGCCTGGACCTCAGGGCTAGACTTGGATACTGAGCTCACCTTGGGGGAGGGAGGGTGGCAGGAGGGAGGGTAATTTCCTTCCTCCAGACCCCTCAGGGCACAATCTCTTACCTGAGCAAGAGACTACAGAACCCCTCATTGTTATTGTTATCATGTTAATCATTAACTATTTACTATCCTATACCCACCAAAGTAAAAGAAGTACCTGTCTCTCTGTTTTACATTTTATTCAGTCACAGAGATTTGCTATTTTGTTTTCTCTCACCTCCCTAATCTATCACCAGCGGATTTCCTGTAACCCGCTTCGGTCTCCTACTGTGATTGTAATGTATAAAATAATGTGCAAAACTGCCATTCTCTGGAGCGTTTTCTCAACCCATGGAGAATTTGCTCCCCAGCCACTGTCATCAGTTTGACTGAGATAAACTCATAATAACAAACAAATGAGCAAAACAGAACCAGAGACATGGAAATAAGGAACAAACTGACAGTGACCAGAGAGGAAGGAGGAGGGAGATAACGAGGGACAGATGGGGGAAAGGTCTAGTCAAGGAACAAATATGAAGGACCCATGGACATGGACAACAGGGTGGGGGTTGACTGTGGGTGGGGATAAGGGGCAAGGGAGAGCAATGGGGGAAAAATTGGGACAGTTGTAATTAAACAATAAAATAAAATAAATGAAAAAAAAGAAAAAAAAGAAGGCATGAATAAACTAATAAACCATCTCAGTTAAAAAAAAAATCTTACAGGTTTGGAAGTTCCTTATGTCAACAATAGTATGGAGATGAAGTTGACAGGCGAGCATGGGGAGTTTGAGAATGGCCTTGAATGCAGCGAAGATGCAGTGAAAGAACTGCTGTTGAGGAAAGACCATCTTTTCCCCATGATCCTCCCTCAACACCTCACCAGTTTCCTGGGAAAAACCTTTAGCATAACAGTCAAGTACCAGACTCTTCAGGGACTGTGGTGTTCTAGGGTCGGGGGCTGTGCCTTGAGGGCATCACACATGCCCTCTGCTTCCTTCATTGCCCACCTGCCTTAGGTCAGGGCAGAAACTGACCAGGGTTAGAAAGGGCACAACCCAGGCTGTTCTGAGACCCAGACTGAAATACAATCAACGCATCCTAAAATTCTCACCCCTCTTCTTAGCATATGCTTACCATAGGACCTTGAGCAAGTTGCTTAAACTTTCTGAGGGTCCATCTTCTCGTGTGTAGAATGAGAGTTAGAGTTGATAAGAATTCATAAAAACACCTTACATCATTTAGTGTTCACTACGGGCCAGGCACTCTTCTAAGCGCTTTACCTAAATGATTCTACTTACTCCTCAGAACAACCCCATCAGCTAGGTGCTACTACTACTCTCCGTAACAGAGGATGAAACTGAAGCCTAGAGAGGTTAATAACTTATTCAAACTTCCACAGTTAGCTCTGGGTGGGCTTGGGATTAGAAACAGGAACTCTACCTTTTAGGTAAACATATGCAAACACATAAACACCACTTAATTAAATAACTTAAACACCTGACTTATTTCGACTGTGCCTAGAACAAATGGGTTCCTTAAGAGGGAAACCTGCAAAAAAAAAAAAAAAAAGCCATACTAGAGGGCTAAGCATTATTAAACTTACACTTTAGAAATAATAGTTGGGAATACCTCTCCTCTCCCAAAGTGAAGCCTGAATCATCCTTCCTAAGGCATGGGAAGTTATAATAAAAAATAGTAAATTAAGACCATGGAATATAGAACAGGAAGGGCCCACTCTTACTGGTTGGGGAAAATGAGATCCAGAGGGGAGGACTCAGGGAGGACTCGAAATAGGTTAGAGCAAGGTTCTCATCCCTGGGGCTCTCACCTACATGCTAGTCCAGTGTTCTCCCCTTGTACTGTGCTGCCTCCCCAGCACGGGGGGAAAGAATAAAAGGTATAAAAGTATAACCCAACCAGAACAATCATCATGTTTACATGTGAAAGAGACCACAGACACACGTCTCACGATCTGGCCTCTGCTTGCCCTTTCAGATTTCCGTGAAAATAACAGTCTCCTTATCCTTTGCAGTTCCCAGCAGAGTAACCATTGGCCTTTTCCTGGGAACAGAGGTACTTTGAGGACATCTACTTCTGACTCTCAGGATAAGAAAAACATTTGAAGTGGTGCTGGAGGCAGGGGTTACAAGGCCTCAGTTTTTGTTTTATTGTTTTTAACCCATTACAAACCCACACGAAGCCTCCTCTTTTCTCATTCTTCCCTTCCCTAGCCATCTCTAGAAGGGCCTGGTCTCAGAGACAGCCAACTGAGATGTGGATCTTAACCTTGCCACTGAGCAAATCAGAGTTGCTCAATATAACTGAGCTTCAGTTTCCATAGCTATAAAATGAGATAATTTTATCTTCCTCAAAGAGCTGTGATGAAGATTAAATAAAATAGCATAAACAAAGAGTGATGTTTATAAAAATCTCTAGATAGGATTCCTCTCCCTCTTTTGTGACAAGTCCAAGCAGCTTGTCCTCTAGATCAAAATAAAGAAATAGAATTAAAATGCTATCTTATAATTTTATGGCAGTTGAAGTTTACAAATTACTTTGACTTGTTATGGTTGCTTCTGAGTTGATTTACTGATATATTAGTCTTATTCCATTCTCCAAGTATTTATTAAAACTGAAAGAGTACCTACGTCACAGTGTTTCTGTGAGGATTAAATAAATTAGTACAAATGTTTAGAAAAGTCATTTATTATCATTTATATTGTTATTGTTGTATGCTAAATGCTCTGACAGATGCTAAGCACATAAAAATAAATAAGACACAGATTCTGCCCCCAAGAAGGGTCTAGGCAGCTTAGGAACTTCATTTAAAGGTGAATGAAAAGAGGTTCAGGAAATTCATTGATTTGCCAGCGTTCTCAGTTGATACATCACAGGAAAGGGCGGAAACCCAAACTAAATTGTCTCCTTCCAATTGCCATGTTATTTGCACCATGTTATCAGATAATGTTATTCTAGTTCGGCTCTCGTCCAAAATGATCATAACCTTGATCATGACCTTAAGTTTTAACTTAACTTTTTTTCTATGACTCTTACCCCCAGTTGCTGCTTGGGTTTCAAGTATAGAGAATAAAGATCAAGTACACACACACACACACACACACACACACACGAGGTCTGTCCAGAAAGTATCAAGCCATGTATTACCAAAAATAAAGACATTTATTGAAGAAGATACAAGAAACATTGTACACAGGACAATGATGTATTAGTGCCCTTCAAAGTAGGCACCTTAGGACCTCACACAGTTTTCCCAGTTGCCATCAGCTGCTCTATCATGTTTTCCTGAATCTCATTGATGATCTGAAATCTCTTCTCTTTCAAAGGTGACTTTAGTTTTAGAAAAAGCCAGAAGTTGCAGGGCACCAAATCTGGTCTATAGAGGGGCTGAATCACCTGGGTGAAATGTTGTTTAGCCAAAAAACTCTTCACAGGATATGATGTATGAGCGGGTGCATTGTCGTGATGAAGCTACCAAACACCAGTTGCCCATAGCTGCAGCCTTCTGAATCATCGGAATAATTTCCACAGAGGACTGTTAAAACTTAATGCAAAATTTAATGCAGATTTGTTGCACTACTTGCTCAGTCATTTTGAATGTGACAGTCACATAGTACACATGCTCACTCAATGGCATCTACCACCCCCTGACTAGTACAGTGAAGTCATCTTAAGTTCATGAATGTGCATTCCAATCCACTCTCTTTGGCTGCCAGGTTATACCGATGTCATGCAAACCATTCTCATTGTATTAACAATGGTTGAACTTTTTCCAGATGAACCTCATATATATAAGAAAGAGAAAGAAGAATCTCTTGTTTCAAGGGACTAAGCTATACATGATTTTACTAGATATTTTTACATGTCTCATTTATGATTATTACTATTGCCCTTGTTTTATCCTCAAATTTAGTCTTAGAAAAAATTATACATAACCCAAGTAGTCGGTGAATCTGGGATTCAGGTCACTTCTTCTGAGCCATAGCTCCTAATCTTACCCCTGCATAGACTGCATTCAAAAAAATATCATAGGAGTATTGAAGCTATCTTTCTTTCTGGTTTAGTAGGCTTGAGGCCTAGAGTTTCAAAGGACTATCAGATTTGCTCTGTTAATTCATTTGTTTCACAGTTATTGAGCAGTTACTATGTGCTAGATATTATGTTAGAGCCTCAGAGATATGAACAACACTGCCCTGGCCCTCAGAGAGAACCATGCAAGTGATAGAAGATAAGAAAATTAAACTGCATTTCTTAGGAGTCCCAAAGCTGAGTTGATTAGAATGGAGTCATATTCACTCATTGTGACACAAAAGAAAAGTTTATTTGGGAATGATATAATAGTCAATAAGTTCTCATTGAATGGATGAAAGAGGTGGGATAAAATCTGGATAACAAAACAGATCAGCATCTGGAAGACAGTCTTTGCTCAACTAACCTACCCATGCAAATTTTCCTCTATTCATCTCAGTTCACAACATTTTGAGGAGAAACAATGTGCTTGACAAAGTTCATAACCATAATCTGATGAGTGACAAAGAACTCATATCCAGTAATAAATCAGACAAGCCAATCTAAAGAGTACAATTCAATAAAGTAAATATGAGGAATTGACGAGTGCACATGTGAGATCAATAGGCTAAAATTGAAAAAGCAACTTTATATATGTCTCTCTTTGTCCTTATAACCTACTCAGTGGGGACAGTCTTACTTATATTTCTGGATGAAAGCTGAGGTAGGCCCCCTGACTTCCTTGTTTACTCTTAGATAATAAAAATTTTGATAGTCATTTAAAATCAAAGACATTCTCATCAACCCTTATTTAACCTCCAGTCTCTTGATTTATCTCCAATCTTTTATATCCTCTTGAATGTAGGATCCAAGAGCCACAGAATCTATTTGGTGCTATAGTCTTTGTAAATTCTACCTCTGGTGAATGCAGCTTCTTAAGGTCATCTCGGTATGATGGCCAACTCCCACATGACCATCATATCATACAAACAAGATAACTGTGCCCCTACTTTTTTACGTTAGCCAATGTTTGATGTAGAAGTCATCTCTCAAATTAGATCTTATGAGGAATCTTCCTTCTGAAAAGCAGTCTTTCCAGATCTACTCCAACCACATTCATTGTGATCTTCCTAGAAGAGCCTTCAGTATCCATTCATGCGTGGTGAACAGATACAGCATACCTGTGCCAGAGCTATTGCCCTTAAGGCATTTCTCTGCTATAAATTAATATTTCTTGAACTTCAAGGATTCAAGGATTGGTCAGGTGCTGATCCTTGTTTCACTTATTTTTCAAAGTAGCCCCAATGAATATCTATTAGTTTACCATTTTTCCAGATAATAAAAGTGAGTTTCCACGATGTCAAGTAACATGCCTGAAAAGACAAAGCATCTAAATGGTAGAGTTAGGTTTAAGTACCTTTGACTCCAAAACCGTGGCCATAATGGAAAAAGTCAATTTATGAGGAAGGAGACGTGGGGCTTATCCTAAGTTGGCCATTAATTTGACCATGGCCTTGGATCATTTTCTTCTCTTGTCTGAGCCTGGGTTTCCTCATCTGTAGATGAAGGAAATAGACACAGTGACCATTCACACCCTTCCGCCTACAGAACTTCAAGCTCCTAAAAGGTGCTTATATGAGTTGCTTATGCCAGTCACATGGCCTGCCCAGATGTTTTAACTCAATTTCCTTGATCAGTCTCATCTTGTTATTTCCTACCTGCTCTTCTAACATCCCTAATTTGGGATTACTTACATCACTTTTTGTGTTGTTCATGTTGGCTGAAGACCTGATTTAGAATCATCTATAAATTTCACCAAAGGGCATTTATTCACCACTTACTTAGGGAAACTTCATGGGCTGAGTGAAATATCAATGCAGAGTTTTCACTCTGGTCACCTTCTTCCTTCTTACAAGTTTCTCTAACTAACTGCTCTCGATGTAGGTTAGCACTACCCTGAATACCTGCAGGTTTTCAGTCAGCCAGACCTGGGTAGGATCCTTGGGCAAGCTCTTTAACCTTTCTAAACTTCAATTGCTTTATCTAGGAAACAGGAATCATGATGCCCACCCAGAAAGGGCCATTTGAAGTACAGTAGTCCCTCTCTATATTGTGGTTCACTTATCATGGCCTCACTGTATCGTGGGATTTTAAAAAATATTTTATTTAGTTATTTATCATGAATTTTTCCCTATATTGTGTGATTTTGTAGTACTGTATACATATGTTGTTAAAGTTATGTAGGTTTAAGAGTGTAGAATATGTTTAAGAAATAAGTAGTGTTTATAAAAGTGTGGAAAAGTTAATATGGGAGTGGAAAAGGTTAATAAAGGACTGGGAATGATTTATAAGTGTGTGGAAAGGGTTTATAAAGCCTTAAAATATATATGAATACTAAAATAATTGTAAGGTACCTACTTCGCGGATTTTCACCTATCACAGGGGGGTCTAGAACGTAATACCTGCAATAAGTTAGGGAATACTGTATTAGAATTATGTGTGTTATCATGGTGAGTTTTCCTAGCAATAACATCTAATATTGCTCATATTATTTCTGAACACACTCTTAGGCATATAATGTGTATATTTGGCCTGTAAGTAAATAAGGAAAACAAAGTCTCATGTCTCTCTTGTGAGTGACCTTGGAGGGGTTATTTAACCTTGCTAAGCTTCTTTTTCTTAAGCCTCTCTAAGTCTCTATACTTTAGCATTGCTGAAAGGATGAAATGGAGTAAAGCAGGTATAATGTCAGGCCATGATAGGTACTCAATACATCAGCTGGGTCTGGAGTGGAATCCCCTCTCACGTTTACTAACTTAGAGACCCCTAGGAGGCCTGATTTCCACGTCTTTCACATGGGGATAATAATTGTTAAGTTGAATGCAATTGTGAAGATCTATGCAATATTAATGGACCTGTCTAAGCAGAGAAGGCACTCGGTATGTGGTGAGACCTATTCTCTTCCTTTTCCTGAACACTTTTGGGTTGGTTGTGATGGTTAGGAACAGGTAAGGAGCCTGATAAAACATTTTTAAAAAGTAGAACTGCACAAAGGTAAAACAGATGATATGTGTTCCTTTCCTTGGGGAGTTTCTAAAGGTTAAACTTGGTACATGGTTAAGACATCAAGATGCTTCTGCATAAATAAAAACTTAAAAACTTAACTAAGCAGTCACATTTGGTTCATATCAAAATCACTCAGATCCAAAGACACATTCCAAGCAGTTGACATTCATTTCAGTTGGATGCTAATCCAATTTTTTTTAAATTAATCCGAACTTGACAAGACGCTGATCTCACGTATTTTACCAGAACATCCCACTCCCCATCGATTTCCTGGGAAGGAAATGGGTAGCCTGGCTGTCAAAAACAGAACTGAAGGCACGCCTTTTCCTCATTTCAGCTGGAATCTGCAGTTTCAGAAAGGATTGAAACAGCCCAGTGGAGTCTCATAAATTACTCTTGTCACAGCCTTTTTGCCTTTCACTTGAGATCTACAAAAAAACAAGAGTTCCTGTCCTTTCGTTCAGTCATTGGATCCTAGAACCCCAGCACTGGAAGGGCCCTTAAAAAGCTGGCCTACTCCCTCTCCATCAACCCATTACATCATGCAGTTTCTAAATCCCACCAGTTCCATCCTCCTTCTGTTTCCCAAACCCATCTCTCTAACTTTTTCCTAGCATTTATTCCCCCGGTCAAGCCCTCATCACTTCCCTCACCTAGACTACTGCAGTGATGTCACAAATCTTCAGCACTCTGTCAGTCCACCCCCTATATGGCTCAAAATCTTTATATGTCAATATGCTCGTGCTACTCCTTGCTTAAAGTTCTCCAGTGGCTCCTCTCAGAATAAACTGCAAGATGATCATCTAGACAGCTGACACTAGGCATGTTCTGACCTCTGCCTGTCTCTTTAGTTTCCTCCTCCTCTGCCACTGCCCCCTTGTGTTTTAGACCCCAGCCATAATTAACTTTGAACTTCTCTTCTGTTCTTGGCATTACCTGAGAGTTTCATATGCCCTTCAGAACATATATATATAAATCTTCTTGCTTTTCAAGGCTTCTCCTGACCTCTCTGCCCACCCCAAGCACAGTTTTCTGCTCCTTTGTGTGTCATCAATGCACTGTACCCACTCTATTTACACTTAGAATTATCAGTGTGTCATTTGCTCTCCCCACTACGCTTTCAATTTCTCAAAAGCTAAAGCTATATTGTATAACCTTAGATTCTCATGTGCATAGAGTAGGTGTGCATGCACAGACAATCTGAAAATACTGAACACCTACTATGTGGGCAGCACTAGAAATTTACAGATGAACATGTACCCTACACTCAAAGACTCTGCAACCTGGAGGCACAACCAACACAGAGAGAAGCAAATAATAATAATAATAATAATAATAATAATAATAATAATAATAATAATAGAATGACATGGTGAAAAAGAAACACAAAATGCTCTTCTTGGGGTCCCAAGGAGAGGCTCTGAACAATCTGGGTGAGCAGAGAGGGGAGGAAGATACTTCTATGGGAAGATGATACATGTGTGTCCTTTAAATTTGAACTGTGTTTAAACTTTTAAAATTTCAGGTTTATGTTTCAAGATGGCAGACTGAACATCCCTCCCAGATAAGACCCCACTGAACAGACAACAAAGGTATACAAAATAGAATACACAAATCATTGGTGGTTCATATTTTTTAAGTATATTTTATTGTTTATGCTGTTACAGTAGTTTTAATTTTTTCCCCCTTTGCTCCCTCTGCCCAGTACCCCCTTTCCTCCAGCAGTTCCACCCCCCTTAGTTCATGTCCATGGGTCATGTATATAAGTTCTTTGGCTTCACCCTTTCCTATATTATTCTTAACTTCTCGCTATCTATTTTGTACCAACCGATTATGCTTCTTAATCCCTACAGCATTTCCCCATTTCTACCCCTTTCCCCTCCCAGCTGATAACCCTCCAAATGATCCCCATACCTATGATTCTGTTCCTATTCTGGTTTGCTTAGTTGGATTTTGTTTTTATTTTTTAGATTCAGTTGTTAATAGCTGTGAGTTTGTTGTCATTTTAATGTTCATAGCTTTGATCTTCTTTTTCTTAAATAAGTCCCTTTGACATTTCCTACAATGATGGCTTGGTGATGATGAACTCTTTTAGCTTCACCTTGTCTGGGAAGCACTTCATCTGCCCCATATTTTTAAAAGAGAGAGAGAGAGATACCCACACAAATTTCGAAAGGCTGGAAAGCCAATGAGATCATCCAGGCATAATCCAGACCACAAAAGGTCAGTGAGAGACACAACAGAAGGCTGCAGTGAGCATAGGAGCTGTGCAGCCTGAGAAAGCCCTGAGGAAGGCAGAAAGTGTGGGTCCAACAGTGTCCTCATTTTCGTGGTGGGAAGTCAGTCAATACTATCCAAATGGCTGGCAAAAGTTTAAGGATATTTTTTAACTTATAAAAGATAATCAATCTTGCATTTAACAAATACTTATTGGGTGTTTTTATGTTAGGTATCTTCCTAAGTGTTAGGAATATAACAGTGAACAAAACAGACAAAACCTTTTTTATCACACGGTTCACTTCATAGTGAGGAGAGACAGATTATAAACAAACAAATGAGTGACTTATCTAATAAGTCAGATGGTGGTTCAAAGCTACAAAGCAGAGGTCAGCAAACTTTTTCTGTAAAGGGCTAACTAGATAGTAAATATTTTAAATTTTGCAAGCCATTAAGTCTCTGACAAAAATACAGATGCTACTCAACTTAAACAATATGGTTACTTTCTGATAAACCCATTTGTCATAAATTAAAAGTATTATAAGTCAAAAATTCATTTAATACACTTTACCTACTACCTTAAACATGCTCAGAACAATTATATTTTCTTAGAGTGGGCAAAATCATCTAACATGAAACCTTCTGTAACAAAATATTGAATATCTCTTGGAATTTATTATGCATATCATTTTGCATCATCGGGAAGTCAAAAAATTGTAAGTCAAGCCATCACTAAGATAGGGACTGTCTGTACTTTGCCATTGTAGCAGGAATATATAAAAAATACATAAACAAATGCATGTGGCTCTGTTCCAATAAAACTTTGTTTACAAAAACAAGCAGTGGCTCAGATCTGACCAATACCCTGCAGGCCATAGTTTGTATACCCTTGTTATAAATTAAGCAGGGATAGGCACTAAGGAGAGCCATAGAAAGTAAGGTTGCCATTTTAAATAAAGAGTTGAGAAAAGGCCTCAGAAGAAACTTGGGAAATGGCCTGAAGAAGGGGAAAAAGTGAGTCTTACAAATATCTGGGGGAAGGGTGTTCTAGGCAGGGAGAACAAGTACTGCAGCTGAGGCTGGGAAGATGGAGCAAGAAGAAGGAGGAGGAATATAATAGACAGAGGCCTGTGAAGCAAGGGAGGGTGAGGATAAGGGTTGCGGAGAAGATCATATAGTCTTGCACTAAAAGTGGGGTCTTTGAGCCCTGACTGGGTGGTTCAATTGTTTGGAGTATTGTCCCATACACCAAAAAGTTTTCTGGTTCAATTCCCAGCCAGGACACATAACCAGGTTGCAGTTTCAATCTCTAGTCCTGGCATATATGAGAGGTAGTCAATCAATCAATCTTTCTCTCTCTCCCCCTCTCTTTCTAAAATCAATAAAAACATATCCTTGGGTGAAGAATTTTTAAAAGTGTCATCCTTGAGCCAGCAGTATCAGATCACTTAGGATAACACCTGCACTTTAAACAAGACCCCTTGGTGAAAAATATGAGCATTAAAGGTTGAAAAGAGGACTTCCAGTTAAGATGGAGGTGTAGGTAAACATGCTTTGACTCCTTGCGCAAACACAGAAAGAATTACGATTACACCTTAAAACAAATAACACCCAGAACCATCAGAAAATCAAGCTGCATGGAAGTCCGACAACCAAGGATTTAAAGAAGCCACATTAATCCAGGTGGGTAGGAGGGATGGAGATATGGAAATGGGAGGAGAGGCACAGAGAGGTGGCAGTGGCAGAAGGCTCTCTCCCAAGGTATCCCTCCTTGTATGGAACATACCCAGCTCCAGGCCAGACTGCATAGCCCAGAGTTCCAGCAACAGGAAGGTAAATCCCCATAACTTCTGATTATAAAACCCAGAGGGAGTTGAGGTGCTGGAAAAAAACTGCCAGATTTTCAGAAGACTCTGCTTAAAGGGCCTGTATGAACTTAAAATGTATGCAGACCCCCCTCCCCGGATTTAGCACAAGAGCAACAGCTGGAAGGGTACCAGTTGCACAGGGCAAGGGCTGGGAAAACCTCCAAAAGCCAGGCAGGAACAATATCCTCTCTCCACGTCCTCCCCCCAAACAGCCACAAAGCAGTGGAGCAGATTGCCATGCCCTGGTGATTACCTAAGGCTCCACCCTACACAATTTACAGGTGCCTTTTCTACAATAGGCCATGCTAATAAGACAGGGAGTCAAAGTAGCTCTACCTAATACACAGAAACAAACACAGGGAGGCTGCAAGATTGAGGAGACAAAGAAATATGACTCAAATGAAAGAACAGAACAAAATCCCAGAAAAAGAACTAAATGGCATGGAGATAACCAACTTATTAGATGCAGAGTTCAAGCCATTGGTGATCAGGATGCTCAAAGAACTCATTGAGTACAGGAACAAAATAAAAAAGAGCCCAGAAGAAATGGTCACACTAAGTGAAATAAAGAAAAGTCTACAGAGAACCAACAGTGGAGGGCCTGAAGCCAGGGTTTAAATCAATGAAGTGGAACAAAAGGAAGACATAAACGGTCAACCAGTACAGAATGAAGAAACAAGAATTCAAGAAGATGAGGAGAGAATAAGAAGACTCTGTGACTTCTCCAAAAGTGCTAACATTTAAATTATATGGATGCCAGAAGGAGAAGAGGAAGAGCAAGAAATTGACACCTTATTTGAAAATATAATGAAAGAAAACTTCCCTAATTTGGCAAGGAAATAGATATACAAGTTCAGGAAACAATAAGAGTCCAAAACAAGTTGCACCCAAAGAGGACCACACCAAGACCCATTATAATTAAAATGCCAAAGGTTAAAGATAAAGAGAAAACCTTAAGAGCAACAAGAAAAAGCAGAGAGTTACCTACAATGGAGTTCCTATAAAACTCTCAGCAGATTTCTCAAAAGAAACTTTGCAGGCAAGAAGGAACTGGCAAGAAGTATTCAAAGCGATGAAAACCATGGATCTACAACCTAGCTTACTGTATCCAGAAAGGCTATCTTTCAGATTAGAAGGGTAGATAAAGTGCTTCTTACACAATGTAAAGCCAAAGGAGTTCATCATCACCAAGCCATTATTACATGAAATATTAAAAGGACTTATTTAAGAAAAAGAAGATCAAAACTACAAACATTAAAATGGCAACAAATTCAAAACCTCAACAACTGAATCTTAAAAAAACAAAAAACTAAGCCAACAACCAGAACAGGAACAAAATCATATATATGGAGATCATTTGAAGGGTTATTAGGTGAGAAGGGGAAGTGGGAGAATGAGGTAAAAGGTACAGGGATTAAGAAACATAATTGGGACTCACTTCCACCCAAGAGGGGGGCCTAGACAGACACCCTGCATCTCTCTCCACAACTAAGAAGAAATAAAACTACCTCAAAACTAGAGACAACCAGAAGCTCCAGAAAATCGAGCTGCATGGAAGTCCAACAAACAACGATATAAAGAAGAACTCACCTAGACAAGTAGAAGGGGGAGAGCTAGGGCAGATAGGATGCAGTGTGATGGCAGCAGCAGTGGTGGCAGCAGCAGGCTGGTGGAAGGTGCAGCCACATGTTTTAAAAAGTGGGGAGGGACACCTGGGGAATGCTCCCAGCACCAGACCAGACCACACAGCTACAGTTCCAGTGCCTGGGAAAATAAACCTCATTGCTTCTGACTGTGCAAACCAGTGGGGGTTGGAGCAGAGAAAGAAAATGCCAGCCTCTCGACAGAGTCCACTTGTTTAAAGGGCCCCATGGTCCTAGAACATCCGCAGGCCCACTCACTCTGGGAACAATGGCCAGGGCAACAGCTAGAGAGGCACCAGTCCCATATGGAAGTGGGAGAAGAGCCTGGAAAAGGGAAAAGTGCTGAGCAAGCAGCATTGTTCCCTCTCAGATCCCTCCCCCACATGCAGCTTCACAACGTGGTGAAATAGGTCGCCCCCACACTGACATATCTAAGGCTCCATCCCTTACAATGTAACAGGTGCGATAGCTCTACCTAAGACACAGAGACAAATAAACACAGGAGCCTGTCAAGTTGAGGAGACAGAGAAGTATGGCCCAAAAGAGGGAACGAATTAAGGTTCCAGTGGGAGAACTAAACGATGAGGAGATAGCCAACCTAACAGATGCAGAATTCAAAACACTGGTGATAAAGATGCTCACAGGCTTGACAGATAAGCTTAAAGACAGCAAATGCATAAGGGAAGAAGTGAAGGCTATGCCAAATGAAACAAAGGAAAATCCACACAAAACCAAAGGTGAAGGGAAGGTAACTGGGGTTCAAATCAATGATTTGGAACATTAGAAAGAAAGAAACAGTCAACCAGTACAGAATGAGGAAACAAGAATTGAAAAAAATGATGAGAGGCATAGGAACCTCTGGGACAACTTTAAACATGCCAACATCTGAATCATAGGGGTGCCAGAAGGAGAAGAAAAAGAGCAAGAAATTGAAAGCTTATGTGAAAAAATAATGAAGGAAAACTTGCCAAATTTGGTGAAGAAAATAGGCATACAAGTCCAGGAAGCACAGAGAATTTCAACTAAGCTAGACCCAAAGAGGGCCACACCAAGACACATTATAATTAAAATGCCAGAGGTCAAAGATAAAGAGAGGATCTTAAAAGAAGCAAGAGAAAAGCAGAGAGTTACCTACAAAGGGATACCTGTAAGACTATCAGCTGATTTCTCAAAAGAAACTTTGCAGGCAAGAGGGGCTAGCAAGAAGTATTCAATGTGATGAAAAGCAAGGACCTACAACCAAAATTACTCTATTCAGCAAAGCTATCATTTAGAATGGAAGGGCAGACAAAGTGCTTCCCAGACAAGTTAAAGCTAAAGGAGTTCATCATCACCAAGCCATTATTATATGAAATTTTAAAGAGACTTATTTAAGAAAAAAAAGATCAAAACTATGAACATTAAATTATGACGAACTCACAACTACCAACAACTGAATCTAAAAAAAATAAAACCAAAATCCAACTAAGCAAACCAGAATAGGAACAGAATCATAGGTATGGGGATCATTTGGAGGGTTATCAGCTGGAAGGGGGAAGAGAGAAAAATGGGGAAATGGTGTAGGGGTTAAGAAGCATAATTGATGGGTACAAAATACATAGACAGGGGGAAGTTAAGAATAATATAGAAAAGGGTAAAGCCAAAGAACTTGTATGCACAACCCATGGATATAGACTAAGGGGGGTGGGGCTGCTGGAGATAAGGGGGTACTGGGTGGAGGGGAGCAAAGGGAAAAAAAATTGGGACTACTGTAACAACATAATCAATAAAATTTACTTCAAAAAAAGAATAACTGACCCTGGCTGGTGTGGCTCAGTGGATCAAGCACTAGCCTGAGAACCGGAAGATTGCTGGTTAGATTCCTGGTCAGGGCACATGCCTGGGTTGCAGGCCAGGTCCCCAGCTGAGGTTGTCCGAGAAGCAACAAATCAATGTATCTCTTGCACATTGTTGTTTCTCTCCCTCTCTTTCTCTCTTCCTTCCTCTCTCTAAAAATAAATAAATATATCTTTTTTAAATTAAATAAATAAAGAAAGAAAGAATAACTGGCCCTGGCTGGTGTGGTTCAGTGGATTGAGCGCTGGCCTGTGAACCAAAGGGTCACCAGTTCGATTCCCAGTCAGGGCACATGCCTGGGTTGCAGGCCAGATCTTCAGCCAGGTCCCCAGCTGGGGGCATGTGAGAGGCAACCATACATTGATGTTTCTCTACGTCTCTTTCTCCCTCCCTTCCTCCTCTCTAAAAAATAATAAATAAGTAAAATCTTTAAGGGTGGAAAAAAAAAAAAGAATAACTGGAATCCAAAAAAAAGCATAATTGGTAGGTACAAAATAAAGAAGGAGATGTTAAGAACAGTATAGGAAATGGAATGGCCAAAGAACTTATATGCATGACCCATGGACATAAACTAAAAAGAGGATTGCTAGAGAGATTGGGAGTACCGGGTGGAGGGGGACAAAGGGAAACAAACTAAGACAACTGTAATAGCATAATCAATAAAATATATGTAAAAAAAATAGTTTAAAATGCACTCCTACATAACCTCCTGAGCCACCACCAAAAAGATTTTGGCTTTCATTCTGAATGAGCATGAAAGCCATTGGCTGATTTTGAAGAGAGACATGATCTAATATTCATTTAAGAGGAATTTCTTTAGCTACTATTTTGTAATTAGACTATAGGATGGTAAGGAAGGAAGCAGGGAGACAAGCTAGAACATTTCAGTAATCCACCTGAGAGATGATGATGATTTGGACAGGGAAGGTAATAACAAGTGGTCAGATTCTGAATATATTTTGAAAGAAAGTCAACAGGATTTTCCATCACTTTGAATGTGAAGGAGACAAAAAGGAGAGAGAGTGATTATAAGATTTGGGGCCCAAACAAGTACAAAGATGAATTTGGCATTTACTGAATGGGAAGACTGAGGGAAAGCAGGCTGGAGATGGGACAGGGTGAAGTAGGGCCAAAGACCATGAATTTAGTTTGTGATTTTTAAAAAATTATTGTTTAATTATAGCTCTCCTAATATTTCCCCCATTGCTCTCCCTTGCCCTGCCCACCCTCTGCTTCCACAGTCAATCCCCTCCCTGTTCATGTCCATACGTCCTTTATACTTGTTCCTTGACTAGACCCTTCTCCTTCTTTTCCTCATTATCCCCCTGCCTCCTCCTCTCTGGTATTTTAAGTTTGAGATGTTTGTGAGATATTAAAGTGGAGATACCCAGCAGATGCTTGGGTGTAAGAGTCTACAGTTTCAGCAGAGAACCACCTACTTGAAGAACTGAAAATATTGGAATGATAAAAATAATAGCCTGAGGGATAGAGAGTGTGAAGGGATTTTAGAAGTGGAAAAATGATGCTAAATCTTTTACAGCAAGGAATCAATAAACACTGTTTAAGTTTAAAAGATTAACACCATATAAGCTTATAAATTAGTTATGATAGTAACCTACTTAAAATAAAAAATAGTCAAAAATAAATTATATTAGGTAAAATAAGCCAGTCATAAAAAAAAAATAGTATATGATTCCACCTATATGAGGTACCTAGAGTAGGCAAACTGACAGACAGAAAAAGTAGCAGGGTAATTATTAGAGGCTGGGGAGGAAGGAGGTGGGAAGATGGAGAGTTAATGTTCAATGGGCACAAAGTCTCACTTTGGGATGATGGAAAAGTTCTGGAGACAAATGGTGGTGATGGTTGCACAACAATGTGAGTGCACTTAATGGCACCAAACTGTACACTTGGAAATGATTAAGATGGTAAACTTTGTTATGCATATTTGATCACAATATTGTTTTCAATTTCTGTAAACTTACATAATAATCACATGCAAGAAAGAAAGAAATTGTGACCTTGTGGAACTAGAAATGAGAAGAGAAAAAGGAAGGGAGATTTTGGTTTTGTATTTTGTACTTTTTTGTAATGTTTGGATTCTTTAACCATATGCACAAATTATTTTCATATTTATAAATAAAATATTTTAAAAGAATGAGTCTGCAAAGGGAGAAGTTCAATCCATGTTTCTGCTTGAGTTGCACCCAATTTCTCAAACACTATTCTATAGAAGCTGATTTCCAAGAAGCCTTCAAAGCCCCTTTTTATTATTATTACTTGAAACTATTCCCTTGGAATCAGACACTTGTGTTTTTCCGATAGAGCTTGCATTCAAAGCCTCAGAGGATAAGTGCCTTTGGAAACCTCAGCACACTCCGCCTTTGAACTGAGTTTTCCAGGGCTCCTCGCACATTCCTCGTCCAACACAACCATCAGGCAGCCAGTATTTCTTGAGTTGCCCATGGGCATGGCCACAGCCTGCTGGGACATGTCTATTAAAGAAAGCCTCCTACCAGCAAAGCAAACTCCGGAAAATCCCACACTGCAGCTGCGCAGCCTCCCGGTTCCAACCAGCAGGCTCTGTGACGCCAGTACGTAAGGCCATCTCATCTTACAGAAGTTACCAGAAATTCTAGATTCCAATAAGAGAATTCTAGCATGTCAGAGTTCGAAGAAACTTCAGAAATTATATTGTCAAACTATTCCATTTTACAGGGCGTAAATGAGGCCTAAAGAGGAACAGTCACAGATAATGTGTTAGATGCAGAGCCCAGACCCAAACATAGGTGTGGGTATCAGGAAAAACACGCATTATTTTGTTCAAGCCTTACAACAAAGATACATATATGTAAGAAACTTTTAAATATACATTTTATAGGCAGTACTTAATTTTTTCAAGTCACACAGTAAAGAGTGAGGTTGAGAATTAAACTCAGATCATTGTGATAGGATCTCCCACAATGGTGGGTCCTGTCCTATTGGGGCTAGGGTGAGGAACAGATGGTGATTAGAAAAATAGGAAAAAGGAGGAAGCAGGGAAGGAATACATGTAGTTGCAGCTAACTTGGCAGAGGGGGTAATAACATGAGTAAGCCAGAATTCTTAGATGGACTATGAGTTATTTAATCAATAAATCATTTCTCTGTTGATTGACTCTTTTTTTTTCCCCCCATTTTATGTGCCAGAACTTGCTCTTAGTGCTAGGGATGTGGACGTGAAGCAGACATGGCCCTACCCTGAAGAGACAGTCCAGCAGGCCAGATGGTTACCATGCTGCTAACAGAGACAGTTGCAATACTTTAGTGTGATGAGCGTGAAGTAAAGCAGTATTTTATAAATTTTTCATAAGAATTACTCACCTCAGATTCACCGAGCTGGATTATTTAGCAGAAGAACATAGACATCTGCATTTTTTTCCAAGTCCCCGAAGTGATTCTTGTAATCAGTCACCCTGGCTTGTAGAATCATTTAAAGAGGGATTGCAATTCTAGTTCAAGCAATGATGTTACCAGTCTGACAAAACTATATCTGGATTTTCACTTTCACCTGTTTCCAGGTCCCTCAAGATGCCCTTTCCTCCTATCAAGACACAGCTACTTAGTGCCGTTGCATAACCTGCGTACTACCCAGACACCAGCCTAAAGACTGAGTGCTTCTGACATTCCACCCTGTACTAATGCCTCCACATACAGGAAGGGGCTCCATTTTTTTTCCATCCAAATGTTCTAATCTCTGCCTCCTATTGTTCTATGTCTTCCTAGAAGTAATGACATTTCTAATTCATCTGCCCAGAGTGAGCCTTTTTTCTAACTTGTACAAAGGTACCATACAGACTAGCAGGATCCTCAAAATGGTACTAGTACCTGTTACCACTCCCAGATTTCTCTGCCACAGATGACTTCTTTATAATCTTCAGTGCCTGTACCAGTCTAATATATGAGCTAATTCCTGGTCTAATTCCTTGCCAATCCACTGAGTTTTGCAATAAAGGGTGCAACATCCCAGATACTTTCTGCCTCATGCTTGGAATAAGAGGCAATATGGCTTGTCATTAACAGTATGAGCTTTGGAGTCAGATCTGAATTCTATTTTTGACCTCACTTTTTACTGAGTGATTTGAACAAATTAAGTATTGTCTATAAAAGGCAGATTTAAAAATGTCTTATGCATAATTTTGCTGTAAGGGTTGAATGAGATAATGCACGTAAAAGTCCTTCACAGAGCCTGGGGTATAGTGAGATTTGTTTCCTATTTGCTAACTCATTTAACTTAAGCTTCCCCATCTCACAGATAAAGAAAATGAGACATGGAGGTGAGATAGGGGGAAGTGATTCAGACCTGATATCTAATTCCAATTCCAATTTTCTAATCCATGTTTCTTCTACGTTTGTTTTACTATTTTTTATTTATCAATTACCATTGATAAACCATGTGATATTATTTCCAGTCTACAACACAGTGATTAGACATTTACATAATTATAAAGTGATCACCCTGATAAATCTAGTCATACGCCTTCTAGTTTTGCCTCTAGATTCAGACACCAACTTTTCTCAGGGTTTCAGGTTCAAGGACAGGAAAGAGTAAGATTTCATCCTCAATTAATAAATGCACCTATATTAAGTCTAGCAACACAGGTACAATGAAAAATAGGCCTTTACTTTGGAGTACCAACTCAAAAGGGTTAGTAATTACTGCCCAGAGGACCATGTTATGAAGGATTGCAAGAGCACATCAGGGGTCACAGAGAATCATGATTGACTAATGGTGTCAGCTATGGGAATGCACTCCAGGAATGATGGCAGGCCCTACAGAGAACACCCTGCCACCTTAAAGATTTCAAAGTCTGCCCAAATTTAAGCACACTGGATAAGAAGGGAGGTCCAAGGGTAGTAAACAAGGCTGTTAAAAACCATTAGCACCTTATTAAGACCTTTTCCTGAATGCAGCCAGAAACAGCCAAAGAATACAGAATGAAGGAACATTTTTGAGAGAAATTATGAAGCTGTCTGAAGCATTTTATGTAAGGAGAAAAAAAACTCAGTCTTTCTAGTCCCAAAGACTACTGGGCTCCATCTTCCTGAACACTCAGATAAATGGAAGGAAGTCACTATGAGATTCTAAAACCTCCTTGGAAAGCCCAGTATGAGCTTATGTGTGATTTTGGACAACTAACTTGGGCTCTCCCAATCTCAGGTGTTTAATCTGTAAAACGTGGACAATAATCTTTAATTCATTGTGGTTTTACAAGTATTAAATAAGGTTAATAACCCAAAGAAGTTTCAGAAAAAAAAGACAAAACACTGCCATTTGCAACAGCATGGATCGTTCTTGAGAATATCATCCTAAGTGAAATAAGTCAGACAGAAAAAGTCAAGATCCATATGATTCTACTCACATGTGGGATATAAAACTGAAAGCAACACATGACCAAACAAGAAAAACAAACAAAAATCTATAGACACAGACAACAGTATGATGGTTATCAGAGGGAAAAGGGGTTGGAGAGCAGGAAAGGGTAAAGGTGGTCAAATATATGGTGATGGAAGGAGATCTGATTTTGGACAGTAAACACACAGTGCAATATATAGATGATGTACCATAGAATTGTATACTTGAAACGTATGTAATTTTATTAACCAATATTACCCCAATAAACTTAATTTAAAAAATGAAATACCACTGGCCAGTGTAGCTCAGTTGATTGGAGTGTCCTCATGTAACCAAAGAGTTGGGGTTCATTTCTCAGTCAGGGCACATACCTGAGTTGTGGGTTCAATGCTCTGGTTGAAGCACATACAGGAAGCAACAGATCGATGTTCCTCCCTCACATCAATGTTTCTCTCTTCCTCTCTCCCTTCCTTTCTCTCTAAAAAAGCAATAGAAAAATGTCCTTGAGTGAGGATAAAAACAAATTGAAGATAAATAAAAATTAAAAATAAATAAAGAAAAGAAAAAAAGGAGCTTCAGAGAACTCCACCCAAAGTAGGTATTTGAAAGCATTCATTCCCCACTCTTTCCCTTTCTCCCTTGAAAGAAACACTGTGATATGTTGTTTGTAATTCAGAGATGTTGAGTCCCTCTTAGTCCCTCTTAGTCCATGGTTTCACTTTCTGCATTTCAGTTAGCCATGATCAACCTTGGTTCAAAAATATTAAGTGAAAAATTCCAGAAAGAAACAATTCATAAGTTTTAAATGGTGTGCTGTTCAGTGTAACATAAGGAAATTGCATGCCATCCCACCCAGGACGTTAATCATTCCTCTGTTCAGCATGTCCACGTTGAATATCCAACCGGTTGTCACTTAGTAGCCATCCTGGTCTTCAGATCACTGTCCCAGTACCACAGTGCTTGTGTTCAACCCTTATCTTAGTCAATAATGGCCCCAAGGCACAAGAGTAGTGATGCTGGCAATTTGGATATACCAAAGAGAAGTTCTAAAATGCTTCTTTTATGTGAAAAGGTGAAAGAAAGTTCTCAATTTCATAAGGAAAGGAAAAAAATTGTATGTTGAGATTGCTAAGATCTACAATAAAAACAAATCTTCTCTCTATAAAATTGTGAAGAAGAAATAACATTAGGCTAGTTTTGCTGTCACACTTCTAACTGCATAAGTTATGGACACACTGTGTGGTAAATGCTTAATTAAAATTAAAAAGGCATTAAATTTGTGGGTGGAGGACATTAACAGAGAGAGACCATATTTGCAGAACTTTTATTATAATATAGTTAAAATTTTTCTATTTTATTATTAGTTATTGTTATTTTCTTACTGCGCTTAATTTATATGTTAAACTTTATCATGGGTATGTATGTATGTATAGGAAAAAACATTTTAACTAGTTATAGGATTCAAGCATCCACTAAAGGTCTTGGAATGTATGTCCCATGGATGAGAGGGGACTACTGTACAGTAAAATTTACTCCTTTTAGGTGAATAGTTTATGAGTTTTGACAAACATGTACAGCCATGTGGCTATTATCACAATATGATATAGAATGCTGCCATCACCCCAAAAAGTTCCTTCATGCCCCTTCCAGTCAGCGCCTCACCCCCACCTCCAGCCCATGGCTCACACTGATTTTAATTTTGCCCCTGCAGAGTGGCCCATTTTAAAAGCATACATCCAAATAGCAAATAATTCCTTTGAGTTTTTCTTTCACATTCGACTAAAAAAATAGCTCAGCTCTCTTTTCCAGGAAAATTCTTCATTAAATAAATGAATACCACGTGTATATTAAAAAGACATTCAGCTTAGTACTCCTTCTATTTATAGCCAGAGTTCAATCAGCAGGAGCCCCGTTAGCCTGTCAGGGTCCCCCTGTCCTCTTCAGCTCGCACCCTCTGCTCCCTGCTCCAGCCCAACTGCAGAGCTGGCGCCAGGCCCAGGTGGCACAGGCAAGTCAAAGTGCCAAAAGGGGCATTAGGGAGAGTCCTGTGAGGAGGTGTGCTCTGCAGCCTTTCGGGGAAACTTTTAGGAAACCCAGGAATTTCCATGGGAAACGTATGGCCATATAATAATTAACAATAGCATATATTAGAAAATGAATTGAATTAGAAACAAGGGGAGAGGGAAGGCTGAGTTGATCTAAGTGGTCTCCGAAGTCTTTTTCTGCAGAGAAGTCCCATGACTC
Organism: Furipterus horrens; assembly: GCF_987537825.1. Taxonomy (NCBI): domain Eukaryota; kingdom Metazoa; phylum Chordata; class Mammalia; order Chiroptera; family Furipteridae; genus Furipterus; species Furipterus horrens. Next base: position 39,339,459 of record NW_028327173.1, read on the forward strand.
AGGTAGATCGCTCAACAAGTCCCACTCTCACCACCGGTGCCAGATACTGCACTGAGCATGAGAATCAAAGATGGGCAAGAGGAAGAAAAATATTATACCTGGTTTCTGCCCACAAAGAACTCACTCTCTAACAGAGATAAAACATGCAGGGAAGGATGTGGTTGAATGGAGGAGAAACAGCATAGGCTATGGAGCTAAAGAAAATGAGATTACAACCTGATTTTGTCATTTGTTAGTTGTGTGAACTTGGGAATGATGCTTTACCTCTCTGAGCCTCAGTGTTTTCATCTGTAAGCTGGAAATGACATCCACACCCAGAGAGGTGTTGTGTGAAATGAATGATGTAATGAATACAAAGCACCTCATCCAGTTCCTGTTATATACAGACTCAGCAAGGGGAATTTTCTTCTTAGCCTCTATATTAATCAAGGTATTTCAGAAAAACACAGCTGAGAGAGAGAGAGAGAGAGAGAGAGAGAGAGAGAGAGAGAGATCACAAGGAATTGGCTCATGCAGATACAGAGATGGAGAAGTCCTGAGATCTGCAGTCAGCAAGCTACAGACCCAGGAGAACCAATGATGTGGTTCTGATCCAAGTCTGAACACCTGAGAACCAGGAGAGCTGATGGCATTAGTTCCAATCCAGAAGCCAGCAGGCTCGAAACCCAAGAGCTCTTTTTTCAGTTTGTATCTGAAAACAAAGACTGATGTCCCAGCTCAGCAGTTAGGCAGAGGCGTTCCCTTCTACTCAACCTTTTCATTCAGTGGACTGGATGAGGCCCACCCACATTAGGGAGGACAATCTGCTTTACTGAGTCTACCAACTCAAAAATATGCATCTCATTTGGAAACACCTTCATAGACACACCCAACAATAATGTTTGACCAAATGTCAGGGCATCCTGTGGCCAACTTGAAGCATAAAATTAATCGTCACATCCTCCGAGAAAAGAACTGGTATTCTAAAAGGGGTTTCCTTAAAGAGCTATAAAAAATGCTACTTCTGGCTGAGAGGTGCAGAGAAGATGTTTAAATCTAATTCTCACAACTGCAGCTGCACCATCTCCTGAGAACCTGGCCCATTCTCCTTAAACCTTGGTTTAAGTCTCCTCCATTCCCTGTCAGTCTCAGCTACTTTCTACCTTGCATGATAGTCCCCGTCTTAAGTCTACTAGTCCATAGGCTTCTTGAGGACACTGTCCATGACTGATGTGTTCTCAGTGCCTGGCAAAGGGTAGAGGTTCAGGAAATATTGGTTGAGTGACTATGATATTTAAATCTAACCATTTCACGCAACAGATGAAGTAACTAAGGTTCAAAACCTCCTTGTTTATTCAACCAGCATTTGCTGAAGCCTCTACTACAGTCTCCAACAATAAATGAAGTTAAATAGAGCGAGAGAAGTAAGACTTCATGTAAAACTCACATTAATACAATGGAGGGAAATGAAAACACAAAGGAGGTTCTACTATGAGCAAGGGTCCTTATGCATATCACTTTACCTTATATTCCCAATGTCCATTTATGCATTTATTCATCCAAAAATATTTATTGAGCACTAATAGTTCCAGGCATTGTCTTAGGTCCCAGGGATACCACAATAAACAACGGTGGTATAGTTCTGCTGATACAGAATTCACAGTCTAGTGGGAGACACAGCCAGATAAAGAGATGAAATAAAACGAGGCAATTTTAAAATAGCAGTATTTGCAAAATGCAAAGGATTCAAAAGAGAAAGAATATAAAATCTGCCTAGGGAGGTCAGGGAAGGTTTAATCGTATTTGAGCTGAGAATTGAAAGAAGAATACATGTTCCACAATCAGACATCTAAAGAATATTGAATATACAATATACTGCATTTTAGTCCATGAGAACAGCCTGTACAAAGATTTGGCAACATGGGAGAACATACACAAATAAAAGCCTTCATTTCACAATAGAACCTCTTATAGTTTAATTTTTCCCAAAATATTACATTAAAACACATGACCACAAACCATTGCACACCACAGTTTAGCTCTGATTCTTTATTTTAGCCTGTTAAATGTAACCCTCTGTGTAGCTGGGATCCAAGAGCTTCCAACAGTCATTGCTCAGAAAATCGTGTCTGGTTGGGCTATAAATGCTGGGTCAGAGAGTGCCCAAGAGAAGCAAATACTCCTGCACCACCTCTATGTACATCTCTGTGGCCCTGTTGGCATTTGCTTCTACCAACCATTATTACCTTTTTTTTGTATTAAATCCTGCTTTCAAGGATTATAGGCATGGAAAGCTATCAAAATGCTGAGTTGGAGGCTTAGTACTACCCCTTACTTCTCTGTTACTGCAATCAAAACAGCTTCATTGTGCCTCAGTTTTCTCAATTGATAATTGTTTATCTTTAGTAAAGGCTTATTGTATGTCAGGCTCTGTACTGGGCACCTATAATATCTTGTCAAATGTACATTGTTTCATGTAGTCCTCAAACATTGACATATATTATCTCATCTAATCCCACTACTATCAGTTGATGTAGATGCAGGTGCTGGGATTCTCATTTTACATTTGTGGAAACTGAGACTCCAGAGGGATGAACTGATTTGTCCAAAGACACACAGATAGGACCTAAATGCAGTCTAGAACTCCATAAACTCAACTCCTCACCTCTAGGATTAGAGGTGAATACAATTTCATTGTGTAAAAAAAAGATGTCCACATTTTAATTAAGCTATTAAGACTGACTTTGTCATCCCTTGACTCAAAATGATTGTTCAGTTCCTCTTCATCAACCGTAGAATAATCCTTTCTCCTTGTATGGCATTTAGTATTTTTTTGTGATCTAGCTTCTGCCTACTCCTTTAGCCTTAACAGCATTATTCTCCTAACCCAACACCAAATACTGCACAGTATATTCCTTAAAACTCAATCAACCTGCTATAGACAACATATGCACCATTCCTCATTTCCTAACCCATAACAATGAGAGATTTGATAATGGACTCTAAGGGTTCCCTGTACCTAAAGAAACTATGAAGTTTTCTTCTATTGGCCAAGATGGAGTAACAGATTTGCCCTCCCACGGGAAACAACTAAAACAAAACAAAACAAAACAAAACACACACACAAAAAAACAACAGTTCTCAAGACATTGGGCATTTAGACAATGAAGGACAGTGATCCCTGAGGACCCAGCCAAGGTAAGTCTTACAATTGCCCTTATAAGTCTTATAACAGTTATAACTTTTATAATTGTTTACAGCCTGGAGTGAGTTTCTAGGTCATGGCATAAGATAGAGAAGCCAGGTGGAAGCCAGTGGGCTCCCTGATTTGCAGAGACATAGCTGAGTCTGAGTAGACCAAAGTGGGTAGAGTTCCTAAGGCAGTGTTCTAGAAAGAGAGACTCGCAAGGAGAGCAAACTTCAGAGATCTGAACAGGGCCCCTATATAATCAGCTAAGTGCTGAGCAGTGCACACGTGTGAGAAAACTACTTGAGGCAGTGGGAAGAACCAACCTGTTATAAAAAGGAGTATCAATCAATTGACACTAAACCAGATGATAAAATTAGTAGAAAAGAACATTAAAGCAGTTATAATGGTATTCCATGTGTTTAAGAAGCTAGAGAAAAAGACTGAACATATTAAAAAGAGTTATGAAAGATGTAAGAAAGACTGAAGCTGAATTACAATATCTGATATGAGAAGTGAAATGGATGGGATTAATGGCAGCTTCAACATTGCAGAAGGTAGTTAACGTGAAGACCGTCCAAAATAAGACACACAGGGGAAAAAAGACTGGAAACAATAAACAGATTATCAGTAAGATATGGGAAAATACTATCTAGAGAACAAAAGGACAAACCATACAGTGGGAGAAATTATTTTCAAATTATATATTTGATGAAGGACTTGTATCCAGAACGTGTAAACAATTCTCAAAACTCAATAATAAGAAAACAATCAATATAAAAAATAGACATAAGATTTGACACTCTAACCCAAAAGATATATGGATGGCATATAAACACATGAAAGATGCTCAGCATCATTGGTCATTAGAAAAATGTAAATGAAAATCACAATAAGATACTTTTTCACTTATTAGAATGTCTAAAATTATAAAAGAGTGATGTACCAAGTGTTGGTGAGGATATGGAGCAAGTGGAACTCTCCTACTTTGCTGGTGCAAATGTAAAATGTCAACCACTTGAGAAAATAGTTTGGCAGCTTTTTAAAAAGTTAAACACACATTTACCACGTGACCCAACATTTTACTTCTAGGAATTTAACAAGACTAATGTCTTGGCAGCTTTAGTCCTAATAGCCAAGAACTGGAAACAAAGCAAATGTTCATCAACAGATGATGGATGAATTATGATATATATTTACAACTAACTTGTACTTGGCAATAAAAGGAATGATAAGGTGTACATGAAAGAGCGTGGTAAACCTCAAAATAATTGTGCTGAATAAAAAAAGTGAGGATTAAATTTTAAAAGAATACTGAATATGTGGTTCTGTCCATATAAAATACTAGAAATGTAAACTAATGTAAAGTAACAAAAAACAGATGAGTGATCGCCTGGAGGTGGGGATGAGGAAGTGGCAAATAAGGGGAGGAAGGAAGGATTCTGAAGGGGCATGAGGAAATACATGGGGGTGATAGATATGTTCACTATCTTAGATTGGTGGGTTCGTAGGTACATACATACACTTATCAAATTGTACACTTGACGTATGTGAAGAAGAAGGATGGTGAAGGAGAGGAAAATAAGAGGAAGGTATAGTACCTATGATGCTTAAAGTAGTTCAGAGGCTACTGTTGCTCAGAGGTTACTGTTTCCTAGAGGCAAGGCATACCTTTTGCTTTCTTTATGGTACCCAATCCCCAAGCTAAAATAGGAATCATAAAATAAAGTAATTACCTAACATAGAAGGGTGGAGATTATTCATTTACCAAGCACTTTCTGAGCACTTGCTGCTGGTCAGGCTCTGTATTAAGTGCTATTATTATTCCCATTTTACAGATAAGGGGTTAAATAACTCGCCCAAGTTACATAGTAAAGCTAAAATTAAAGTTTTGTAAAAGCACCTGGGAGTGCCCAGCACAGAGCTGGTACTCTATATACATGAGCTAAGACAGTCTGTATGGTTTTCTGTCAGTGGAGATTCCTTGCCTACCAAGTGAGAGCAAATTCTGAAGCAGAGCCACATGGGTCCAAACCCACTTGTGAGCTATGGGGACTTGGGCTTGAAATTTCATCTCTCTATTCTCAGTTTCCTCATCTGCAAAACAGGAATATTAATGCCTGATGTGAAGGCTAATTTGAGTAATTTGTATAAAGAACATGGAATTTTGGTTGATATGTAATAAAACAGACTATAAGCATAGCTCATGACTGTTTTATTCATCACTATATATCAAGTTTCTTACAGTGACAGAATGAATGAAAGAATCAATAAATGACATTATAATCCCATTTATCTTGCACAATAATTACATAAGATGAAAAACTATTATTACCCCCAATTTATAAAGGGAGAAATGGGAACAAAAAGGAGTTAAGCAATTTGCCTAAAGTTATACAGTGAGTGAATCACTGAATACAGACCCCTAGCTCAGTGCACTTAGTTATTGAATGCTGTGTCTTAATGCCCTGTCTCAATGTCTCCTGGGTCTGAACAACTCAACCTTTATAGCAAATAGCTAAGAAAAGCAAGAGAAACCTCGCTGAACACAGAAAGGCCCTCTCTCTACTTCCTATTTTAGTGGGGAGCCTTTGGAAAACAAGCTTACTTCAAATAGAGATAAGAAATAAACATTCACCAGGTTGAATGTAGCCTATTCCAGCAGTTATTTGGATGAAAACCCCAGGGCAGTGCCGGGCCAACCTCATCTCTCTGTGGGCGGCAGAGTACCACCAGGTTAAGGCCACACTCAGGAGCCTTGGTCCAGGAGAAACACACAAGGAAATAGTTCAGAATCCCAGGGCTCTTAGGCAGCCTTGATGACTGAAACCTGAGAGGCCTCTTGAACTTGGTGGAGAGGTCAGTCAACCAAATGCTCTATTAGCCACTGAAAGTTACACCCAATGCAGTATTATTCTCTTACAGCAGAAAGCTTTATATTTTTTCAAAGTGCTGCCATAAACAGCTCCATTTTGCTTTTGTCCTACCAACAACTAAAAAATAAAAAAGAGTGTGGGAAGAGGCAATGCAAGAAAAATGATTAAGATTATGGGTATTTGGAACCTGATTGGTTTGGATCCCATTTCTGACACATTCTATGCATGGAACTTGAATAAGTCACTGAGCCTCTAGGTACCTCAGTTTCCACATCTATAAAATGAAGGTAGTACAATATACAGGGACATCACAGAGTCAAGTAGGTGATAAATGTAAAATGCCTGACTCAGATCGTATGTTCAACAACAATTCAATATTCACAGTCCTCCAGTCTGAATTTCTGGATTCCATTTCACTAAGTGATATTTCTTTATAGGGAGGCCCACCAGCAGTCCTCCTCCTTGGTTCGTCTCAGTAGTTAACCAGCAGGTTGAGTAAATATTTGTGGGATGAATCAATAAACCAGTGAATCTCTGTCCCGTGATGGCACCGAGAAACCTTTCCTACTCTGCTGGTTCCGGGCATAAGTGCTTCTGGAATAACAGGCTGTCAGGCATTGATGGATCACAAACGTGTGGATTTACCAATGCCTTCAGAGCAACCCAGTTCAAAGAAAAATCCTTGAGGGCACAGCGATGGGGTTGAAGGAGTGATGGGCTGGATCCTGATGAATCCCACACGCAGCCTGACAGAGTGAATGGCAGCCTCGTCAAATCCGTTCTTGGTGGAGGCACTAGGGGAGTTCTCACTTACCAGCTCTCCAAACCTGTCTGCCTGTCCACAGCAGCCCCTGCCTCTGACTGGGGAGGCCTGAGTCAGGCAACCAGGGGGCCCGCTGTTCGGAGTCAGCTCTCTGGGCTGTCAGCTGGGGAGAGAGTGATATTGAATTCATCAGTCATGTTGACAGGGGACATGGGGCGGGGGAAGGAGATCCCAGAGTGCAGGGAAAACCCAGAATAAGGCAGAGCTGTGAAGAGCAACTGGTTTGAACTTGAGCAGGGTGACCCCTTGAGCCAGATTAATGACCCACAGATTCCTTTTTGTGTTTCAAATCCACTAAATGATGGAAAATAAGCATTAGCCTTTAGTCCTCACTCAAATAGTCTAAGGAAAAAAACAGCAATTTCCTAATCTTTTTCTTAGTATTTTAATGTATTCTTGATGGCATACAGTATTTTGCTCTGCAATAAGTGGGCATTCTGTTACTAGGTGGGAAGAGATTAAGAAGTTGGAATTTGTTGAACACCTACAACATGCCCTGTGTGTGCATGTACATCTGCCGTTTCATTCCTCTGAGAGGTGGGAGTGAATATTTCCCAAGTTACAGATAAGGATACAGGAAGACAGGTGACTAACTTGCCAAGTCACTTCAAGACATGGTGGCAGAACCAGAATTTCAACTCCAAGCTATTCTACTCTAAGTACAGTGTGTCCATGCCCCTCCCACTTTACCTATGCTCTAGAAATCAATTGATCTGGCCCACTGCTAACTTGCTGATAATATGTATATTGTTTCACTGGTTAGTTTTTGAAGTGTATTATTTCTCTCAATCTACTTTAGCTGGAGTCCTGATAAGTTATCAGGCTAAATCATTAGGTGAATTGTCCTTCAATCCTACATGTCATGAGGAGTTCCAGTATAGCTGGAATCTGGGAGAGTCCTTCCTAGGACTTCTTCCAGACCTGGTGCACTCCAGGACCCACCAAGTTGCACCTTTGCCTAGATTCTCAGAGCCAGAACAAACTTTGAGCTTCTTCTTTTTTCAAATTGCTGGGGCTATCCTAATTAGCAAGTGGTAAAGGGAGAGGAGAGTTTTACAGTTGGTGCAGGGAGCTGGGCCAAGGTCCCCTCTGGTTTTGATGCGTTGGTGTTCTGTGAATTGAAAGATCTCTGTAATACCCCATACTTCTATTCTCCCAGCCTGGCTTCCATGTCCACAGATTAGATGGCTAGCCTTGTTGCTTTTGGGTTAACGATACTGAATCACGTATTTGGAAGTGGCTTCTGGGCTGTCGAGTCTAATCTACGGTTCAATGCTAGGATCTCATCTCCAGTAATAAGGAGTTCATTACCTCATTCCTTCTCTGGAAAGCACAGCTATTAGAAAACTCTTTCTTTCATTTACATTGTTTCAGGCAAAAGGGACAATAAGAGCAAAGGCATGGAAGGAGAAACAGCCTTGTGTTTTCCAAAGAGGATTTAGAATCAGAAGACAAGAATTCAAGTCCCATGCCTCGCCTACTTCTTAACTCGTGACCTTGGACAGATCATTTAACCTTTGTGGACTTGAATATATCTTTCCTTGGCTACAAAATAAGGTAATACTTGCCCTATCTACCTCTAAAAAGTTGCTGTGAAGATCGAATGAGATAATAAATAGTTATTTTCAAAGGGAAAAAGACTGTGTGCATTTAAAATATAATAGCTGTCAGTATTTTCTTATCCAAATTTTTCCACTTTAAACAAGAAAGGAACCAAAGCAGTTGTTTAGTTGTGTTTTTTTATTATTATTTGCAAATAATAATTTTGACACCTATCATAAAATCCAGGGGTAGTCCTCACTTAAGTTTTAAAATTTAGTGCACTCAAAATATTCCCAGATGACACCATGAAATTGCTTTGAACTCACCCTACAAATTCCCTTCCTGATCTAGGAATATTCTCTGGTCTTCACTGGGGAGACAGCAGACACTGGCACTGATTTGCATCCAAACTGCCCGTGGCGTGCATTGACAGAGACAGATTTCAACAGGGTGAAACTAACAAATTAATTTTATTTGATGACCCAAGCCAGATGTGAGAAGAAGTTTTGGAAGGAAGAAAGGAGAGGGGGAGATGTGGCCTCTCCTTGCTGTGCCGTAACCATTCTGACTTTGTTTTTCCTCAAGATTATCATCCATGGACCTTAAACTGTCCTATATCCTACAAAAACTTTTTAAAACAGTGTCTCCAGGTTAATGAGACTTGAATACTTCTGGATAAATGTATCGCCCTGTGAGAAAACCCTGCTTGATGATTTCAAATGTAACAAACAGTTCTTGATCTAGATGATACGTCATTTAACTCTCAAAACAATCCTGTGTGGTAAGTTTTATCATTCCCACTATTCAGATGCATAAAGTGAGTCCAAGATAGGAAAAAATAATTATCCGAGTTCACAAGGTTAACAGAACCAAAACTAGAACTAAAGACTTTGACTTTAAAATGAAAAGAAATATTAAAGGCAACCTTTCTTAAATGCACATTTCAACAAAGACACCACCACTGATTAAATTCCTTCTCTGTTCAAGCCTCTGCACTAAACACTGGAGGTAGAGAGAGGGTATAGAGGAATATATGATTTTATTGAAGAAGAGTTTGCAGAGAAGTTTCCCTCCATAAGCTGTGAATTGTATGATTTTCAGGTCTGCCCATTCAACAAATATTTAATGATACCTATAGGTTCTGACCAATGCTCTGAATATTAAAAAAATAATGAATAATGCATGTTCTTAAGATAAAGACAAAAGATTAGAAGGAAATTTTTCCATATGGTGAAATAGTTGCAATGATCAAGATCTCTGTGGGGTGCATGGGAGCTCAGACAAACTTTATGTAACACAACCCTGGGGTGGAAGAATGCAGGGAAGGCAAAGGCTTCCAGGAGGAGTTCTCATGTGACTTAAGTCTTAAAAGTCAAATATGGCTTAGCCAGATTAATATATGAAGAAAGGATATTCTGGGGAATAAGAGCAGTGGAAACTAGGCGTAGAGCTGATCAGAGTGCCAAGCATGGAAAACCACAAGCTTAAAACCTGGTGAGAGTAGTGAAGGATGAGACTAGACAGAACGACAAGTCATTGGATCATCAAAGATCTAAGGAGCCAGGCCAGGGAGTTTGGACTTAAAAGATCATAGAAACCTATGGAAGTGTTTTAATCCATGAAGTAAAATTATTTGACCTGAAGTGGATCTTTTTATTGCCCTAGTACATGATTATGTAAACAAAGGCTCAAATACATGATGTTAATTTGTTACATATACGTAATATGATCACATTGTAGTAATTATTAGCACCTCTATCACAGCACATAATTATACTTTTTTAGCCGTTGGAATAATTCATTTCTAATTTTAGCAAGATTGATATTTATAATACAATATTGTTGTCTATATTCACTATACTGTGCATTAGTTCTCTAGGATGCATTCTAAGTTTGTAACTTTAAACAACTTCTGTCCTATTCCCCCACCTCCAGTCCCCTGGTAACCACCATTTTGCTCTCTGATTTTATTAGTTTGGCCTTTTTAGATTTCACATGTAAGTGATATTGTACAGTACCTGTCTTTCTCTGTCTGACTTATCTCACTTAGCATAATGTGCTCAAGGTCCATCCTTATTGTCATGAATGGCAAGATGTCCTCCTTTCTCATGGCTAAATAGCAGTGGATGGATGAATCGATATAGATAGATAGATAATAGATAGATAGACAGTTAGAGAGATATGACATTTTACTTATCTACTCATTCATTGATGGACACTTAGGTTGTTTCCATATCTTGACTATTGTGAATAATGCTGCAATAAACGTGGAAGTACATATATTTTTTCAAAATCCTGTCTTCCTTTCCTTTGGATATAAACCCAGAAGTGGAACTGCTGGATCACACGGTAGATTTATTTAATTGAGTAATCTCTATGTTGTTTTCCATACTGACTGAACTGATTTGTATTCCCACAAACAGTGTGTACAAGTATACCTTTTTCTCCATATCCTCACCAGCACTTGTTATCTCTTGTCTTCTTAATGATAGCCATTCTAACAGGTATAAGATGCTATTTCATTGTAGTTTTGGTTTGTATTTTTCTGATGATTAGTGATTTTGAGCATCTTTTAATGTACCTGTTGACCATTTGGATGTCTTTTTTGGAAAAAGTCTATTTAGTTCTTCTGCTCTTTTTAAATGGGGTTGTCTGTTTATGTTGCTATTGAGTTGTATGAGTACTTTATATATTGTGGATATTAACCACTTATTCAACAGTGTTTGCAAAATTTTTTTTCCCATTCTGTGGGTTACTTTTTCATTTTGTTTATTTTGTTCACCTTAATTTTTTTGTTGTGCAGTGGCTTTTAAGTTTGATGTAATCATAATTATAGATTTTTCTTTTGTTATTTGTTTTTGGTGTTATAGACAAAAAAATCATTGCCCAGACCAATGTGAGGAGACTTTCTTACATTTTCTTCTAGGAATTTTATAGTATCAAGTCTTATGTTAAAGTATTTTATTCATTTCAAACAAATTTTTGTGAGTGGTATGAGATAGGGGTCCAATTCCATTGTTCTTTGTTTGTTTACGCAGTTTTCCTAACGTCATTTGTTGAAGGGACTATCCTTTACCCATTGGGTGTTCTTGTCTTGTTGAATATTAGCTGACCATATATGCAGAGGTTTAATTCTGGGCTCTCTATTCTGTTCCATTGGTCTATGTGTCTACTTTTGTTTCTACATTTTAGATTATTATTTCAAAAATAAATAAGTATTGAGCAAAAACAAAAAATGTGAAATAGATGTAGGTTAAAAAGGAAAAAAGCACAGTTTACACCCCTGTTCATGCCACCTTTATAGAAATAGAATATGATAATCATCTTTGAAACCCCTGTGTGCACTTTTGGGGTCCTATTCTCTACCCTTTTCCCTGCAAAGACAACCACTATCCTGATTTTTGTGTTTATCATTTGTTTTTTGCTTATTTTTTTCAAGTTTTACCACAATTGTTTAGTTTTACAAGCCTTTGAAAAGCATACAGAAAGAACCATTCTGGATGTTCTCTTCTGCTACCTTCTTTTTCTAAAAATTATGTTCTTGAGGATAATCCATGTTGTTTATGAAGCTCTGTTGCATTATTCTTTATTGCTGCATCATTTTATTGTATGAATATTCCACGATACATTTAGCCTTTCTCCTACTGATGAATATTTGGGTTGTTTCCCATTTTTTTGCTAGTACAGCAATGCTGCTATGCATTTCTTTCATATATTGTCTCTGAAATTATCTAAGATATAAAACCAGAGTCAGTATATCAGGGTGAGAGGGTTTGCACATCTTTACTATGTAATTACATATTGTTTTCCAAAGTAATTTAAATCAATTTTCACATCTATCATCATTGCAAGGATAACCCAATTATAGCACTTGATATTGTGTTATTTTTCTGAGTTTTCTCTTTTTTTTACTCTTTCCACTTTCCCTTAGCTTCAGCTAACACTTCTGAGTTGATGACTACCAAACATTTATCTCCAGCTTATTATATATTACCCCTAAGCTCTAGATCCATATATTCAACCCCCTATTTAACATCCCCTTCCCAGTTCCCTTCAGCTGGAGCAAATGCCACATGTCCAAAACTTAGGATATCTTCTTCAGTAAATTGCACCATCTTTACTCAGACATTGAAGCCAGACACTAAGCCATCACCCTAGACCTCTTCCTTTTCCTTTATCCTTCCACCAAATCCTATTAATTCTACTTCCCAAACACCTCTTGAATTTACTTTCTCTGTTTTATTGTGGTTTGTTGATATTTCTGGTACTACTCTTCCAGAGCTCACAGTAAGGTTATACTTCCTCATTTCATGAAGTTGACAAGGCCATATGACTTTCTTGGTCAATGAAATGTGTACAGATATGTCACTAGCAAGCAGAAGCTGTAAGACTGAGTGCATAATTCACCATGATGTCATATATCACCTGCCCCAACTGGCAGCACTGCATGTGGTAGAGGCCCCACCACCTTCAATCCTGGAGTGAGAACAGCAGAACCCTGCTTACACATAATCAACATATAATATTAATAAAAATAAATAAATCTGGCTTTTTTAAGTCACTGAAATTGTAAAGTTATTTGTAGCCATCGCATTACCAAGACTATCCAAAGACTAATAGAACTTTTTTTCCCCATTTTCCTGACTTTTGAACATGTATAAACAAGAGAGTTAAAGATTTTTCCAGTTTCTTTAGAGTTCACTGCTATGAGATTTGACATTTTTCTTGCAACTTCCTGAATAAACTCTTATGTTGGCATAAAAATAATAGCCTTTGAATGCCGAAGTTCAGAGCATACTGAATTCATTCCAAATGGCATTAGTTGAGGTTTTGGCACCTTCTTCCAGAGCACAGCCATCCTCTATCTGCATAAAAGTCAACTGTTATCTTCTTTCCAAAGTCATCAAATCCTAAAATAGTAGAAGTTGGGCGTAGGCTAATATCTTCCTGGCAAAGAATAGTGTCAGGCTTCAAGGGCACCATTTGATATCCAGCTGGCAGAGGGACATACTTAGACTGTCTATTATGCCTAAAGACCTACAGAATATTGCTTTTAAGGAAATAACCAAGTTGGATCCATGTCATGACACTAACCAAGTGAAAGAAAATTAACATAGGTTGAGCATGTCCAAGTGTCAAGCATTTCATGCATACTGTCTTGTTCAGGTCTCAACACCACTAGTCTAGCTGACTAGTCAGTAGATCCAAATTGAGTAAGTAGCTGGTTAAGGTTATGGCAAAGCCCAGAGCATAGGGTTTCTTGTAAGGTGTTCTTTTGATTCCACCATAGGCTGTCTTGTGTCATCTCACTCCACTTAAAAGCTAAAAAATAACCCAAGTGCAGGCACATGAGTTTTCTTTATCTTGGCTCACTCATATATAATAAAAAATATCACCTCCTACTTAATCAATGTGAGTAGCAGTGCTAGAGACAGAAAAAAATCGGAAAAGACATGATTGACTAGACGAGAGGAATAAATCTCTGCCCTCCAGGGGCTCATGATACACAGTGATGCTCAATGATAATGATATGCAGGCACATTAATTACAATGTGATGTGATAAAGGCATTCACTCATTCATTTGCTGAACATTTACTAAGACAGAGGATCTGAAGACAGAATCACAGTCCCCATCTTCAAGGAGCTTATAGTCCAATGTCACAGGTGGAACAACAGAAGCTTGTTGAATGAGAGCATCATGGATGATATAGCCAGTTCTCTCAGATGAGTCATCAAAGACTTCATTCCTGGGATGACTCTGGAGGTAGGTTTTGAAAAATAAGTTGATGAAACAAAACCAAAAAGACAACCTACCGAATGGGAGAAGATAATCACCAATGATACATCTGATAAGTGGTTAGTATCCAAAATATAAAAGGAAATCGTACAACTTAACACCAATCACAAACCATCAGAGGACCTGAACAGACATCTCTCCAAAGAAGACATACAGGTGGTCAATGAACACATGAAAAAGACGATCAATACCACTAATCATAAGGGAGATGCAATGCAAGACCATAATAAGATATCACATCATACTTGTCAGAATGCTTATTATCAATAAATCAACAAACAACAAGTGTTGGTGAGAATGTGGAGAAAAAGAAACCCTTGTATACTATCCATGGGAATGTAAATTGGTGAAGTCACTATGGAAAACAGTATGGATATTCCTCAAAAAATTAAAAATAGAGCTACCATATGACCCAGCAAGTCCCCTTCTGGGTATTTATCTGAAGAAATCCAGTACACTAATTCAGAAAGATACATGCACTACTATGATTATTGCAGCAGCTTTATTTTTAGTAGTCAAGATATGGAAGTAACCTAAGTAACCACTATTAGATGAATGGATAAAAAAAGCTGTGGGATACACACACACACACACACACACACACACACACACACACACATATATATATAATGGAATATTACTCAGCCATGAAAAGGAATGAAATCTTACTATTTGCAACAACATAAAAGGATCTGGAAGGTATTATGCTAAGTAAAATAAGTCAGAGAAAGACAAATACTATAGATTTTGCTTATATGTAGAATCTGAAAAACAAAGTAAATGAACAACCAAAGCAGAAACAAACTTGTATATATTCTCATATATTCTATACACTTCAAAAACTTTATGTTATAAATATATGTTTTATATGTATAATTTACTATAGTGCTCACTAGGAGCCAAGAACTCATATATTAAGACATTTAACTATCACACTAGCTCCATGAAATATGCACTATCATCATCCACATTTTAAAGATGAGGAAACTGTAGCTTTGATGTTTTAAGTAATGTGCTCGTGATCTAATAGGTTGGGTTTGAATCAGGCAGAATATCTGCAGAGGCTATTATTCATCTCTATGCTATAGATTTCAAAGAGAGTAAATAGTAATCTCTTTCTCAACTGGAGTGGAGGCTACATTTGCATGTGGATTTTGCTGCAGGGGAGGAATAGCTTGAACAAATCTTTTGAGAAGGGGTTTGCAGACCACTTTCAAAGAGCGGCAAATAATTTAGTTTGGTTGGGATGTATGAAAATAATGCCTGTTTTGGGCTCTATATGCTCGTGTGAAATAGGAGCCACATTCTGGAG